>NC_135085.1:22127500-22727500 GCF_051107435.1 Chaetodon auriga
ACTATCTGATACGTGATATAAAAAGGCAAATACCAGCCAAATATATCATCCGCTCCCTAATGTGTGCTATAAATTTACATCATAAAGGTATATGTCAAGCTAAAAAGCCGGGTAAACACCAAACACCCTTCACTATATCTTCGTGCACGCAGGCACAGATGCATGACAGATGCACAGTCGACTGTGCAGATGTGTGTGCACTGTACCATCAATGTCATTTGACAAACTCGTGTCACCCGATCTAAAACTGTCACAGACTATGAAAAACAGCCTAATTTTTCAGATCTAGCACCGTGGAGTTAAAGTACTGTATATCCGATGGGTTTGTAAAAGTTTCCCTGAAACTGTTTTTCTCTCTCCTCCTTCCAGATATCTGTTCATTAACGTCCCCTTTTTAAAAGTGGATTGCTTTGGATTGACTGACCTTTTAAAGCATCTATGAACCCAACCGAAAAAGTCTTTTTAAGCTTTGTCCCACCAGAGCTGTTTCAGTGCTCCTCTGTCTCTGAAATCTACTGGATTTCAATTAGAAGAGCGCCACTCTTCTATTTAATGTTTCCTCATTCGGTGTTTTGATGATGGCACAATCAAGGTCTTTAAATTGGTTGCGATCTGGTGACTGCAGAGACCGGAGCATATGATTCACATCATTTTCATACTCATTAAATCAGTCTGTAGGAAGCGTCTGCATTTGTTATGTTTCTGCACTCACTGATTTGGGTTTTTCCTCTAATTTCTCCTCCCATTAGTATACAGTGCTATATGTGCTGACTGCCACTTGCTCGCCTATATGAAATGCCTGACAGAGGTTACTGCAATGAACTGTAGCAACAAGCTACTGCAAATTACAGTCTCACATAGCCAGACCTATCTCCACACGTCGCTTTAAGGCCGTGTGAGCGCTGGAGAACGGTCTGGCTGAAACCATTAAAATTCTGGTGCAGGGGGAAAAAAAAAACACCGGCTCGTTCGTGTTTCTTTACATCAATCGCGATCGTCTTTGGCGGCACTAAGCCCAGGCCAGGGTGCACATTCGCACATGGAAGAGCCCTTTCGCAGACATGCATACACCCACGCAGGGCTTCTGTGTCAACATGACCAACACACTTTCATTTGGGAGGACGCCCAGCCGTCAGTCTCAACATTACAATGGCTCACATTAGTTCACTTCCTGTATCCTGTTATTGCAAATATGTTCAGTCACCATGACCTGAACGTTCACAGGACACTTTAACCACTGCCAAGAACAGTTAATGCATGTCGCATCAGCAAATGCGACCACAACGATTGGCTTCGTCTGGAATATGAAACTTTGTCCGTAACTGGTGGAAACTTCACCGTTCACCACGATCCAAGACTTGGTTAAAAACGGTGTTTTCAGTGTGAAGGTTGCTAGCTCAGCGGTTGTTGCTTTCCAGAGCAGTTACAAAATCCTGTTGGAAAATTAATCTGTTTTATAATGTGGCAAGATTCTGGTTCAGGTTTGGTGGAGTTTAAGGAGAGATCATGGTCTGGGTTTCAATAAGCACTTTGCTAACGTCAGAAAAGTAGTCGCTGATTCCATGACTCGTCATCATGGTTGCAATAATAGACGCTTGGATAAGGTTGGGGAATGATTGTGGTCATGGTTAAAAGGCTCCACAAACGGCGGTTGTCTTAAGGTCTGACGTTCTGTTGACCCATTAATCCATCCCGACATCTTCCTGCTGCCGATTTTGCGGCTCTACATTAATGTCACCTGACTTCCTCCTTCGCTCCTGTCATAATTATTATTGCCACAATTTTCCACTCAAAACCATTCACATGAGGTCTGTGGATTATCCAGAGTCATGGGGATACATTCCTGCAGATACTTTTAAAATATAACTTCTCAATGCTGCGGGCAGCGAAAATGAAATACCATTTCCAACTGAAGTGAAGGCAGAAGTCACAGAGACTGAATCACAGCGAATAAAACTAAAACTATATGCATGGCTAGCTGCCACAGAGGTGACTCAGAAAATGTTCTTTAGTAATTTGTGTGAACTGACCCTTTTCACACACTACTGACAATACACACAAGTGTGTTCAGTGTACAGGCTTGCACAGACGCTAAGTAGTTGTGTGAGCGGAGCTACAGTACAGCGGCACATTACTATGATATACTTATGCTCTCCATTCATACGCTCAGTCATGACGCTGAATCTTATTTAATGTCACGAGCCACATTTGCCTGGAGTGGAGCCCTACAAGCTGAGCTCCGGGAGGAAAGGACTGAAGTCATCTTTCTTTTCCTGCCGTCTCCCTCTGTTTCTGCTCTCTCTCCCTCTGTATCTCTCTATCTCCTCCTCGGCTGTGATCGCACCCACCCCCTCCCCTCTTCCTCACTCCGTCTCTCTGTGTCTATGCCTCTCTACCTCTCTCTCTCTCCCCCTCTGCAGTCAGTGAATTCCCTCGGGTTCGACAGCGGGAGACTATTACACTCACAGACGGATTCGCTCTCCTCCAATTTCTCTCTGTCCTCTTCCTCCCAGCTCTCCCCCTCTTTCATCATCCCCTTCTTCCTCACCTTCTCCTCCTCTTCCTCCTCCTGCGCTCTCAAGCCTCTATCCCCTCTTATTCATTACCTCCGTCAGCATGAATGTGTGTATTTGTGCGTTTCTGTGCACGCATGCACAGGTCTTCCAAAACTCCCCCCTCCTCCTCCTCCTCCTCCTGTCTCCTTCCCTCCTTCCCTTTCTCTTTCTCCTTCCCCTTTTCTTCAGTCAATATAATTGGCATCGCAGGAGAGCTCCCTGCAGAGTATGCTAAAACAGCAAGCACAAAAACAGAGGGAGAGAGGGAGGCAGGAAGGGGGAGAGATGTGGATAAAGGCAAAAAGACGAAGAGAAAACGAGAGGGGAGGACAGAAAAGCAGAGAGCTTGGAAGAAGGAAGAAGAGGATGAGAGGGAAACAGAGCGAGGGGCCTAAAAGTGATGAGGGGGGAGGAGATATAAATAAAGAAAATAGAGGTAATACAGCTGTATAAAAAGAGAAGAGGGCAGAGAGAAAGAAAAAAAATAAGGTGACTGAGCAAAATAAGAAAGAGAGGTCGAGTTGAAAGGAGAGAGGCAAATGAGGAGAAAGTGGGAATGGAAGGAGGGGAAGAAAGCAAGGCAGAAAAGATAATACGAGAGGGATGAGGAAGAAAAGCAGAAACAAAGATAGAGGGGCGAAATTAGAAATAAAGCCGGGAAGCAAAGCAGGGCCGAGAGCTTCAAAAAGACAAAGAAACAGTAAAAAGAGGAAACAGAGAGGCCAAAAATAAAAGAAACTGGGATGGCTTGGAGAAACGCATAAGAGAAAAGACAAACAGCAAGAGAGAGAGAGGGGAGAAATTTAGAGAGGAGAGGAGAAAGGAGGACACAAGCAGATGAAGGGAAGATAAGACAACGGCAGACGCGGAGGAAAATGAAGAAGAAAAATAGGAGAGAAAACTCTTGAACATAGCAATCAGCAACCAGGGAAACCAGAGTGCATCCATTCAGAAACCAGCCAGCCACTCAAGGCAAATTCAGCCATATATCTCCTCCTGACTACACACACAAGTGCCAAACCACATTAGACTGCAAGACAACCATCCTGAAATAACCCAGACCTCAGTCGCAGCAGCACTGTCTCTGTCTCTGCCTCCACAGGCTTCTGCAGGTTTCAGAGGGAATAAATTAAGATTTTTTTTTTAAGTTATAGGCAATATTTTACTGTAAAAGTGCACGTCTGATCCGCCTAAATCACAGATTCTTCACAGGATTCAGCGAAGAGGAGCATCCCACCGTTGAGACCTTCTACATTTATCCTAATTAAGCAACACGGTGTCAGGAGCAGGAAATGTTCTTGGCAAACTGCACATTAATCAAAACTCAAGTGCAAGAAACAAACAGCAGCAAGACGCCACTGAGTGTCCTCTCCAGAGACAGCGGGCTGACCGGCCACCCGCCCGCCTGCCCACCGTCCGCTGATTGGGCAGAGGCGCGGGTCAGGAGAGTGCAAAGATTACCGACATTACAGTACTTACATTACCGAAGATTATGACATCACATGACTTCTGGCTAATGAGAGTCTCGCTAATGAGCTAATGAATCTCCTGCTGCCGCTCCGGGTTGCTGGAATGAAATGTGGCCTTGTGGAGTCTAAATGTGACACGTGTAGGGCTGTGACGAACCTTTGTTGTCATTATTTTAATCCATCAATTACATTTTGATTAGTCGATAACTCATGTAGGAGCTAAAATGAAGACAAATGGCCATCACAACAACACGGCCGGGCTTTGAAATTGCTTATGCAGGCAGAGCAAACAAAACTAAAATCCCCTCCCTCCCTCTCTCTCTCTCTGTATCTATCTATTTCATTTTCATCTACCGTGCACTTATGCCTTACTTCACGCTGCTGCAACCTTGTGGCACATGTGTCAGGTGGAACTGAGCTTTGTGGCACTTATTCTCGAAGGCTTCTGCTTCGTCTGCTGCAGCTTGGATTATTCCTCATATGTTGCTTTGGACGAAAGCGTCTGTATGTAATGTAGTTTTCCGGATACAAAGCTCAAAAAAAGCAAGTAAATCTCGCAAAGGTGATTTCACATGAGAGATCACAAAAACATCAACTGATTGTCAAATAATTAAAGCAGCTGTAATTGATATTTGCGCAATGCATCAAATGACACTGTGAAAACAGTGTGACGATTAACCTACAGAGGCTTATCAGCTGAACCTGCGGCCTTACAGAGCTTTATAATGAGTGTCAGCTCATTGTTTAGCTGTCGGGCCCCCAACTTTGCTGTTTCGGTTCACTCTCACAGCCTCGCAGCAGGCAGCGGTTTTCACTGTAAAAGCTCTAAAAAAAAAAAAAAAAAAAACCTGTACTCTACCTGTTCAGCTGCAGACAGCAGACAGACACACTTAGCAGCTAGCTGGTGAGCAAAGTGAAGTATTCTGCAGCTAAACAGCCACATATTTCCCTCAGGAGTTGGTAGAGACCCAAAGCAGAGCGAAAAGGAGAGTGGAGGGGGTAACAAGAAAGGGAGACAGGAAGAAAAAGAAGGAGAAACATACGGGTCACACTCTGAGGAGTAAATCAAAGGAAGATGGAGGAAAAATGATATTAAGATAAATAAAAACCAGAGAGGAAACATATGATGTGTGCTTGTGCAGGTATCTCCTGCAGGCCTGTTGCACCTGGACCTCCGAGGCTGTGCTTTCACCAGGGATAAAATTGCTTGGTGCGCACTTTATTCCTCCACTGGATGGATTCTATTCCCTGAGGTTATTTACAACCTGTATATGTGGCACTAATATGATATATCACATATATAATATAATACTGTATATGTGGCGGTATTGTGATATATCACATATATGTTATGCCCAATTAAACTGTGTGTCAACCATATGATAGTGTGGAGAAGACAAAGCACAGAGATGAAGAAAATATATGGAAAGATGAATGACCCAAGTGTTGAGGTAAATAAAATAAATGTATGAAAGAGCCAATATTTGTGTTTGTAATCAATCTGAGTCCAAACGAATCGCGTCAGCTCGAGACTCAGGTCATGTCACTGATATGTGTGTCGCTGGTAAAGACAACACAGCGTCTGTTTTCATATGAACTCTGTGTGTCGTTTGTAATCTATCAGATTTCCTGTAAAATCGGACTTTATAGGACACTGTAAAATGCAGCACAGAGGCCCGTGGAGGCTGACAGTCCCCCCGGTAATAGTGTCATTTGTTTATGGTAATTAGCTTATTGTCAAAATGCGGCGAGGGTTTACAGATCTTACAATACCACAAATAGAAGACTATAAAACTGACCAAAAGCAAGTTATTTGCGATTCAGCGTGGTGAATAAACACCCTGGAATTTGGAATGGGCAGTGTAAAAAAGAAAAAACAAACAAACAAACATGAATTTATTTGTTAAGGAACATGAAGTCCAATTTTGTTTACTAAAGCAGAAATAATGAATAAAACATTAAGCAGCCCATTGTAGTGCTAACCCTGTGGAATAAGAGGAGACGTGCCGGACAAAGCAACGCATCGTGGAGTGGCGGAAAAATAAGACCTCTAATACAGACATTCCACGCATTTTCACACTTTTCAAGGCCTTAAATTAAGATTTATTTTAAGGCTTTTGCAATTTTAAAGACTTACGGATGCTCTCGCTCTCGCCCTGTATTTCTTATTTTCCCTCTGTCTCCTCCGACTCGGCTTCCCTCCTTCTCTTTCTGTGTCTCTTTCCCTCCCTACCTCTATCTAATCTTGCTTTCTGAAGCAACGGAGGGCAAAAAAAAAACGAAGAGGACAGACTCTATTCTTTTCAAATCCAAAGCCGGGAGAGCAGACTCAAATCCAACCCAATCGCATTTATAGCCGGGTTCCGCTCCAAATGGTAATTTGTCGACCGTCTATTGGCTTGGGCGCAGGGGCTCCTGTGATTGACGCTGCGACTACAACACAGCTGGGCGAAGACGAGGAGAAGGAGGAGACGCTGACATCGTGTTGCTGTGATTATTTCTTCTGAAACTCTTTGTTTTCTGATCGCTATATTTCCAGTCATCTCTGGTCCTTCACATCCACTGGCATTTACAGATTAAGGTCCTCTTTTGCCTGCTTTTTTAGCCATGCTAGCGGCGTGGCTGTAGGCTCTGCTGGTCCACCACGCTGGTTCAGAAGGAAATCTGAGCAACTAGTGGATGGATTGCCATGAATCTTTATGCAGACATTCAAGGGCCCCGGAGGATCAATCCTAATGATTTTGGTCATCCCGTGACTTTTCCTCTAGCACCACCGTGAAATTGACATTTTGGGTTTTGAATGTCTCAACTACTGGATGAACCACCATGAAATTCTTTTGTGCCATCATTAGGTCAAAATTTCAATTTGTCCAATAGTGATTTTTTAGCTTACCTGCAAAACTAATTCCCACCAGCCTGATTAACATTGACAGCATGTTAGCATTGTCTTTATCTTTTATTAGCATTAGCATTCAAAACTCTACCTCAGCACAGCCAGACAGACGCTAAAGAGATAACTTCTCCAGCACATCAAGTGCCATGTGCACGATTTTAAGGTTAAAAGAATAATAATCGCTGTCTTTCTCTGGCAGTTCTCATTCATACAGACCCTGGTATTGTAAATAAAGGTGTCTTGAATAGACTTTCTTTTGGCTTTATGGGTGAGTCAAACTCTCAGCTGAAGGCTTTCATTGATGACAGCAGCCTTGGACATATGACTTTCAGATAGAAATTAATTGCATCATAAATTGAGAGATTGTTAAGGAAGTTCTGCGACGCATCCAGTGTTACATGAGTTTAAGATCAATAAAATATTACTGAACAGTCGCTGTCTGTCACAACATTGAATCACCCACATCATGAACATACCGTAAACCGAAGGGCAGGTGAAACACACAAGTCGAGCTAGCTTGGACATTCTGGATAGGAGCGACTGTCCTCGAATCTTGCATAAAATCTGCTGCATTGCCGTATTTCTCTGTGGACGGATCTCTGCACCAACACTGTCATGCTTAGGGATTCCCCCTCGGGCCACCGGCACTCAAAAATGCGTGCTGTCATGGCTGCGCTTTGGGAGGAATCATCCGACGACTGGCAGGTGTTGCATCACTGTTCTATTTCTTGTTTTTAATGGATTTACTTTTCTGACAGTGAAGACGTTCGTGACTCTACTTTGAAACTGCTGTATAAATAGTTATTTTATCATACTGTCTATCACATCTGGCACTGAATTATTAATATTTATCTTAGTAGTATCCAAGTG
This sequence comes from Chaetodon auriga, assembly GCF_051107435.1. Classification (NCBI taxonomy): domain Eukaryota; kingdom Metazoa; phylum Chordata; class Actinopteri; order Chaetodontiformes; family Chaetodontidae; genus Chaetodon; species Chaetodon auriga. The sequence goes on from NC_135085.1 coordinate 22,135,288, forward strand.
GAGCTTTAAAGGTCCTCTTTCAGTGTTTTCAAGGAAGAAAGAATAATATGCACGATGATGTTTGCCACAGAAATTTGTGTTTTTTGTTTTTTTAAACCTCCCTACAGTGAGGTGCTTTGCAAATACAGTATACCAGCCGGGGGTATAGTCTTGTTTATTGTAGTGGGTATACTGTGATGCACCACCCGTCCTGGAGCACCGCCGCGCTCACTAACGCATACAGACATGCCTAAAGAGCGGGTACGTGCTATCAGGACGAAACCTCCCGAAACAATTTACTGTAAGCAACACAAGACTTAAACAGCCAAGGACGTTTACAGCCGGGGAGATTTAAACGCTTTGGACTCTCAGCGGATTTTCCACTGCTTTCACAGTCCTTTACCAGCTCCTACTGTTATTTCCTGTTCGCACTGGTATGTATCAGGACACTCTGCGTATCTCTTTTGTAATCTGCTCTGTAGGATTATGAGCTGATATTGTTTTGGATCATGATTGAGTTCTTCTCTAAAATATTGCTCATGTATACAAACAGCACGGTCATGTCCTTCTTATGCTGATAAACGTCATTCTTTGATCTCATATCAGCTGTGTCTTGAGACGGAGATATCGTAATAAGTTTAAATATACCTGCGATAATGCAGACAAGTAAATCATTGCACAGCGAACTGTTGACATATAATCAGAATATAATGTAAACATATTGTATAAGGTATGCAAAGATGACTGCACATTGTTTTCTAAGGCATCCGGCGTGTACGTGCTTTGAGAAAATCATGTTTTGCAAGACTGAGTGCGACTGCAGGTTAATGGTCTAAAACGATTACAGGGCTTACAAGGATGCACATCACCCATGAACATGTTTGTGGTTGGATGCCTGCTCCCAACAAATATGGTATGTAGCCAAGGCCTACACTGTCTGTGGTCACAGCGGCAGCGGGGTGGGGTTTTGGGTGGGGGCGAGTAGAGACGACGAGACGAGAGCCTCTCTGCATGTTTGGAAACATTTTTCGGTTTGCTGTCACATCTCTTGACCCAGTATTTGCAAGAATAAATCACTGAAATGAAAGCTGTGTCATAAAGCCATGCTGTTGTGTTCCCTTGCACATTTTCCAGCGGGTGTACAGAAATCCTGGAGCCTTCTTAGTGGGTATACGGCATATAGCGCGCATACCACTGCACGAGCTGCTGCAGCTTTGTTAATCTATTTGTGAGGGTTTGCATGCATAAGCATGTGTTTCCATATGCAGCCAGCTCGCGAGACTATTAAATGGGGTACTTATGAGTGGTTAAGCAGAATCATTAAATTATGAATGAATTACGAATTAAAAACAATAAAATGCTCATACTATCATAAATATTTGATAGTGTCTAACAGGTATCTCTTGATTGAAATTGAAGATGTCAAGCTCGACTTTAAGTGTGGCTTTCAGTTTTCATTTCAAACTGTGTAACATCAGCAGACGGCGGGGAGTTAAGTGATTGAACTCTGACAGCAAATTTGATAGCAGTAGTTTACTGAGGATGAGCCAAATTGGAAGAGTGACAATTAAGTAAAAGACCAGTATCTCCTCCTGCTGCCTTCTTCACTGTGGTAGTATTTCCCCTGTAACCACTGGTAGTTGTGTCTACGTATGCTGTGACAGACGTCTATTGTTTCTGGAATATGCGCCAGTCAATTTATGACATGCTGGCTGGAGCTAATCGGAAAATGCCAGTAAAAATGATTGGATCTTTGAAGATGGAATTACTGCGCGTCTTAACACACCGGCCATTTAGCTGATGCTCTTAGACGGATCCAAGCACAATGACTGAGCAGATACCGGAGGAGTCCGCGGTCTCGGCCAAGGATGCTTTTACAGACAGACGGATACAGTGGGGCTCAAACGTGCGTCATTTCAGTTACTGTGCTGCCTCACCCAGAGCTGTGAGACTGGACTTGGCTTAGACTTTACTTTTGTGAGACATGGCTAAATGACCCTTGACTCCCCACATGCTTAATTTGAGTCGAGCATGTGTGAACTTGTGCATGTTAGCAAAAGGATCTCAAGTCTCGAGTTTTGACTTAGTGAAATGCCACAGCAGTAAAGAATTAATGAGGGCTGCAACTAACAATTATTTTCTCGATTAATTGGTCTATAAAATCTTTCCCTTAGCCAGAGGTGATGTCTACAAATTGCTTGTTTTTTTTCCAACCAGCAGTCTAAGACCTACAGATAATTGGTTTACTATCACATAAGACAATGAAAAGAAACAAATCCTCAAAAGTGAGGAGCTGAAAGTAGAGAATGTTTGAAAAACCACTTAAACGATGACTAAACTGTGAAGAGAAATTCATTTTCTGTGCTTCGATTTATCGATAAACTGACTAATTGTTTGAGCTCTGCAAGGAGTAAGTCAGTGTCAGGTAGGCTGTGCACAGTCACACAGCTTGAATATCTACTCAGCCAATGCACTGAAGCATTTGCTGTCAGCTACATATTGATACTATTAGCACAGCTCTAATAAAGGAAGAAGTCGGCCTTCAGACTGTCCTCATTTTCAGCTTGCTTATTAAGACTTGCCACTTGACTTTGACTTGTCCTCAAGGATGCGAAACTTGACTTCAGACTGACCATCTTTGACCCAACACTTGACCCGTCTGATGCCAATTAAATCAAATCCTTTGCATCTTTAGCAAATGTCCTTGATTGAAAAGTTTATTGCATAACTAAATAAATATTCCCACACACACTAGTTTATATTAAATCAAAAAGTGAAGTCCATTCATACAGTGGCAGCTGATACAAAATGTTTAAAAGAAGCGACTCTGGCGGACGAAACTATACCATTTTGCAGCTCGATCTTCAGTGTTTTGAGATGTGTTGGTGAACTTCAAGGCCTGGCTTAAACTCTGCAATGGCGCTGTGTCGATGTGCACAACTCTTTGGTTGAATTTGGAAAATAGGATCCCCTTCAACACTCTGCACTTCGGGATGGCAGGTCTCACCAGGTTGCCTTGGTTTTCATGTTTAGGCCATCGAGGTGTAACACACACCCGTACCAAGAAATGTCATCGTGCAGCCAGCTTGCCACTGGCAGCTGACCCCATGACGTCAATGACCCTTCCTTTGCTCCTCGTCCTTTCAAACAGAACCCCTGGAAATTGTTCCGGGAGGCCGACGAAACCAGGCCAGCTCTGACTTTTTCTGCCCCTGAGGGGAAGAACCAGAAAATGTCACAGGAACCCTTCAAACAACAACAAAAAGACGCTCTCGCAGGCACGCCGTCGCACACTGTCACAAAGTCAAGCGCGACACCTCCCATGTACAAGCCTATATGCCTCCCCTCCCTCCCTCCCTCCCTCCCTCCCGCCTGTGAAGATATCAACCTGAAAATAGCTCTGTGAAGCTGAACACTGAGCCGCAATAAATAAATCACAATAATATTTAAATATTCATTGTAGAATAAGAGAACAAGAAAAAACAGAAGGAGAGAGGAGAGAGGATAAACTCCTTCTTCTTTGCTTCACAAATCAAATCAGTTTGCCTTGAGGAAGTTCGACTGCATTATCAAATTCTCCCTTCAAGGGACTCATCAAACATACAGTAGCCTGTGTAAGAGGCTGATAGTTGTCACGCCTCGGGCTGCCCGTATGAATGAACAGCAGATAAGGGCGTGTAGCTCATTAAGTCAATTATATCGTTCACTTGTGCCGTCTGCCGATGCTTTTCGCAAATGGGATCGAATTTGCCAGTAGATATGAAGTCATCTTCATTGACACGCAGGCCAAGGGAGAGTGATTGCATTGTAAATATACAGAAAGGGGGTTTTTCACTGAGAAACTAGACCACGTGGACCAGTTGAGCCTCACAGCAGGGCCTTTGTCAATAAATCTGTCCTCTAAAAACACCAGTCCACTCGTTGAAAAGAAGCAGAAAAAAAGCCAGAACAATCAAAATAGCACTCGACATGCCGCGGCACTCTCAGCGTGGAAAACGGGAGGTCTGGCATGCGCTCCTCGAACCAGCCCCGCTGTTTGCTTTTGATAGCAAAAGTCATAATGACATTCGAGTACTCACCAAGCTGAGAAATGAAGCGGCGACAGAAGGAGAGAAATGGAGACTGGGGCAGAAAAAAAGAGGAGCGCGTGCACGTGCTTGTTCGTACAGTACTCGTGAGGCAGCGCGAGTCCATGTGTGAGCTACTGTACGAGAATGTGCGCGAGGTCGGCTGAGGCATGAGTTGGTTGGCTGCCAGGTGGTGCAGCTAGCCGCGGTGGAGTGGAGACAGCAGTGTTCCACCGAAACCCAAGTCTGTTAATAAAGTGTGTGATTAATTCACACTGTGTCATCTTCACAGGCCCCCCCCCCCCCCTTCCAATCCTTAAACAGAGAGGGACTGAAGAGCCGTTTAATTACTCAGCACTTTGCTCGCTAGGAAATGGAGCATCCCGGGTTGGACACCACCTCACAATAAAAAAAATGTCCATAAGCAGCTCAGAAAAAATGCTAAACATTAAATGCCCACACTGTATGAACAGAGGTGGGTGGGGAATATATATGTATGTGTATTTTCATTGGCTAGTCTGCTAAACACACACACTTATGCATCCACATAGATACAGCAGCTAGGTGGGCGCACAGGTATTCACCGGGTGGTGAACAGCTTGGCTCACAGAGGTGTGTGTGCTTAAGTAAAGACGAAGGTCTTCAGAGCTCTATCTGTGCACATGTTCGTGTGCATGTATGTGCGCTCGGACATGTCTTTATGCACCAGTACGTACATAAGTGTTTTTCTAACCGCTTCTGTGAGTGTGTTAGCATCTGTTTGAACGTTTGTGTGTCTGTGTGCATTTCTCTGTGCATGTGCACATACAGTCAGGGATTTGCGTGTTCACTGAACAAGGAGCATGTTTAAGTCTGCGTGTGAGGAAAGCCGGCTGAAAGACAGAGAGATAGACTGACAGCGTGTGTGTGTGTGTGTGTGTACTTGTGCTTGCTATATCGTGAAGTTTTTAACCAACAGAGGACAATTTTGGAAAGTGAGGACATGTTAGGGGCTGTTTGAAGGTTGACTTAGTTTCCAGGTTTAGGTTAGAATAAGGGTTAAGGTTAGGCATTGAGTTGTGATGGTTGAGGTTAGGGAGAGGGGCTGGGGGATGCATTAATTCAGTGAGGGTCTCACAAGGATAGAAGTACAAGTATGAGTGTGTGTGTGTGTGTGTGTGAGCGTACCAGGGATTCTTAATAGTCTGCCTAGCAGGCTGTGAGAAAGTGAAGAAGAGTGAATCAAAACAAGGTGCGTGTGTGTATTTTTTGGAGCACTCATGCAAAGGTGTGTGTGTCAGTGTGTGTAGTAGATGCTCATGCGGGGATAAGCAGCTTAGGGAAGGAGCATATTCTTTTCTAAGTAAATCTCATTAATTTTAATTAGCTGTATATTTAGCCCATACACCTGGATTGGGTGTAATTCCGTTTGTATATATAGCGACTAGTGAGCAGAGCAGGTGAAATGACTCAGGTAGCGATTATATTGCCGTAGCCGCGTCACATTTGCATAATGTCCTGTTTTTGATTGTGTCGCGCGCCTAAGGAGGATATCACAGGCAAATATGCATTCCCTTCATTTTCCCATTGCATGCTCTATGTAGCGCGCCATGGCTCGTCCTTTTAAACATTCACCTTTTTTCTCTTGTGTGTTTTTTCTTCCTCCCTCGCTCCCTTCGCTGTGTCTTTTCATTTTCTCTCCGGTCTGTGCATCCCATCATTAGAGTGCGCTGGGTTTTTTTTTCTCGCTACCCCTCCTCCTCCAGCTCCCTGCCCTCGTGCTCCCTTACTGTATGGATTTCTCTTGTTCACGTGCATGCCTCTGTCTTTCTCCCTCTGTCTCCCTCGCCCTCCCTCCTTTCCTGGGTAATCAGCTTATCCTATGTGTGTCCAAGCCTCTATGTCTGCGTTCCTCCTCTCTTTGTTTCGGATTCATTCAGCAGGGAGATTAGAGATGCCTATTTGGTGCCTTTGTTTTCAACCAGCGCAGCGGCGCTGAGTTACACCGCGCGGCGATGGCCTCGTCGTAAAAAGCCACATCCACTCATCGTGTGCTCATCATACCCTGATCAGTGTCGAGGGCCAGATGCAAAATTAAAGCCAAGGCACCACCTGTCCACTGGGTAGTGTGAGAGGTTGACACTTCCGCTTGCATCACAGTGATTGACTGCTCGATTTAACGGCTGACCTTATTTAATGTTTAAAAGTAAGTAATACATTCCCGGCACCCACTGTCAGAGGAAATCAAGACAGCATCGCTCTTTCAGAGCTCAAGGATAGCACAATGAAAGCAACGAGCTCATTTTTGTGTTCATCAATAGGCTGCTGTTTTAACCATCGATGATGCCTGAACAGGTGGGAGCAGCAGAGTTGAAGAAATGGAAATGACACCTGCTATAGGTCACAATCACCGTACTCACCGCGTGCAACAGAAAGTATTCAAACAATAATCATATTCATCGTGTTAGACGAGTTCCAATCTAGGCTGCAGCTTTGATGGAGAAACACAATCAGCCCAACGCATGAGAGCACTGGAAGGAAACTTAGAATGGAGCGCGAGGGTAGAGTGCGAGACAGATAACAGACTATTTACTCCACTTTCTGTTTAAACATTTAGCTGCCTCACCTCATTTACACCTTGTATTAAAATGCGATGTCTGTGCGGATAGCTCGGATCAGAAAAAGCATGATAATGCGGTGCGTAAAAGCACATTATGATGTGGAAGCCATCAGGTCCTGCAGACCGCCTACAGAGGTGATCAAACCTCAGCCAGGAGTAAATACAGTCCGCACAGTGTGCATCCACATCTTGCCAACAGTGCAGAGAGGTTTAAACTCACTCCGAAGTTTGCCATCCACTCAGCATCTCCAAAGACACGCACAGCATCACGCTCCATTCCCACCAGGTCTCACGACTTTACTCCTCCCATAGCGTTTACTGCGGCAAGAAACCCACACGTCATCATTTTTGTTGCCTTCCAGGAAAGACTCGTAAAAGACGACCTTTTCCACTTCAATGAAAAGTAAATCCGGCCTCTGTAGCATCAAGTCTAATGATCCAACACCCGTCATGCCTGTTCCTGTTGACAATGCAAGCTCCCAAACTCCGTCCCCGCTTTGCATAGGGCGCATGAAAAATTTGATCCACTTACAATGCAGCCATAAATGATGATGAAAGCACGTACACTAAATGCCAGGTGCTGTATAAATGCAAAGGACATTTAAATAATACAAACTGCATTTTAATAGCAGATGTACAGCTTATGGGAGCAATGAGCATTCAAGCAGTGTGGTATAGTGTGATTGTGAGGCATAAGGAGTGCAGCAGTGCAGCAGAACCATAAATGAACTCCACTGAGCAGTAGCTGTGTTACAATACACTTTAATAATGATGCCATCCAACATTTTTCGATGCTAAAACCGTATCTCAGCACACAATAAACAAACCGCCGAAACAATAAAGAAGAATGCTACGTATAGGAAACAATATTCAAAACTGCTTCAGTACAGTAATGCACTTTTAGAATAGAGCAATTCGCACTCAGCGTAATCGCTCGCTAAACTATCAAAAACTTCTCCGCGTGAGCCAAGACAGGACGCGGCCTCGAGGACTCTCGTCAGCCTGGCAGCTGATTCGCTTTGACACTGGATCAGCTGGTAAAGCACAAGCGCCAGACTGTAGTCCATTCAGGGCTTAACTGCTATGTTTATCACAAATCATTTCCATCAAACAGCCACTTATAGTTATGCTATCGAGGGGGAAGTGAAATGAGCAGAAGCATTTCGAGCCAGAACGCAATAATGTATAAATACACACCTTTTGCAAATATTTATACTCGCCCACGAGAGTTTATAACACTAAGTTCCAATCTAGAGAGCACACTCCCCACAACCGCCATATAGAGGACCGGTTCTATATGTGATAGTGCTACGCTGGAGGCTCGATAAGACTCGGTGAATGGACAATGATGTCCTCAGCAGAAACCAGACGAGGGAGAATTCCCAGGACAGCACACAGGTGAATTAAAATGGCTTTATGGTTGTGGTATCAGCGATAAGATCCCCCCCCAGACACACTCCCTTCCACCAGCTGAAGTGATGGCATCATCAAATAGAGGCAATAAACAAGAGCAACCTCTGCTCTTTCATTGGAGGAGCTCCTGCGCTCAGGGGGAACCCTCAGCACTCAGACTCAATCAATACAAATGCTGCGCTTTACAGCCACGCGCTCGCGTCTTCCGGCACCCCGTCATCGTTGGGAGTCTCACACGGTGCGGTGATGGGCTTCAACAAACAGATACACCTTTCCAGGAAGCCCTTGTTCTGACCAACCATGCATCAATGACAGGATGGGTGATTTCCACCCCCGCGGCAATCAATTAAAACCCCCCATCAGAGAATCCCGGCAGGTAGCGGGAGAGAAGGGGGGAAGGCGGTGGTGAGGCGGTGCGAGTGAGGGACCTGATCAAAGGAAAAGCCAGTTGAGTGTGGAACGCAATAATAAGGGCTCTTGTTGTTGGAAACGAGGTGAATTAATTTATTCCAAGGCTGACGTTGTTATTGTTGTTAGATTTGTTTAATCTGCGGCGTCTTTGTGAAGTGATGGTTTAAAGCTGACAGCTCCGCGACTGCTGGACCCCTAATTTTCTCGACCCTGAGCTGCGGCAGAGTGATGTGTCTTTTAAGAGCACCTGAGAGGACGCTGAGTGCGTTACTGCTTTGCAAAATCTCAAGAGCACTTCTCTTTTTCAATATCTAAATGGCATTTTCTGTTATTATGATGCTAGCAAGCGAGATTGATCTCTTCTGATGCAATCTCACATTGCCTGAGTGGGCCTGGGTGGATGAGATCTACCTCTGATTGATGAGGTCTAATGGAGTCTTGTTTGGGTGCTCCTGATACCTTTAAGATCCGGTGATACTGGCTCGCCACCACATATTAATCCTGCTTAATTTAGCCACAAATTACTTATCAACACTTGTGTCTTGTTGAGCTGTGAGTTTCTCTCCGTGTCACTGACACATGTGTAGTGTTTCAGCACGTCTGAGGAGCTATATGAAGATAACATGAAGACACAGCCAATGTGGATAATGTGTGATGCAAATCATCCCCAGGGTTGTAGTGCTCATGGTTGGAGCTTTGTTGGGAGTTTAATCAATCAGCCACAGCGCCTTAATTAATCGGCATGATGAACAGGAGAAATAATTGGTTTTCTGCCAGATGTGAATCTGTTGCAAACTAATGCCAGCCAATCAGGATTCAATTTGTAATCACGAAACTGATCTGGACGACAAAACACTTAAAGGATCAGAGAAAAATAAAGACACGAGACAATGGGAGTAATATGGCTTTGGATTTAAAATTGTGATAGGAGGCAGTTGCTTGGAGCTCTTCTGTATGTTGTACTGGATCTATTTTAGATGCCTAATTGGATCTATATAATGTCAGAATCATCATCAGTCTCGCTGATTGACATCTAGGATATGAGCAGGAATAAGTTGTTGTCTCCTTTCTTTAAAAAAAACAAACATATTGCTAATTAATTGGCATGATCAGCAAGAGAAGAATTAATTGGGCTCCTCCCCAGATGTTTCTGAATGAATCTGCAGCAAACTAATGAGGGGTGTCTGGTTTTCCATTCAAGCAGCAGATGTCATTAACTGCAGTCCACATTGACAATACTGATCTGGCCCAATCCAATCAGACCAGGTAACCAGTGGCTGAAACAAATGGAAAAGCACTGGAGCCAGCAAATAGCCAGGGTCGAGATTGGAAACCACTGGTTTAGCCCAGTGCCAGCGGAGCCAAATGGAAAAATAGCTTAGGCTCTTATTAATGTCACAGTGGCTAGGCGGTAATTCCCCCAGGCTCTGTGTACCTCGGCTTGTTAATGAGTCAGTGCTTATCAGTCAGCCTTGTTAACAGGCAGAGGCCTCACATCCAAACCGCCTACTGCTATTGTGTGCTAGCCGTACTGTGTATTAGCCAAATGTTCCCCCATCTTGGCACACAGGAAGTCAACAGTAAACAACAGCAGCACACACAGGAAGTAGGCATCGAGCCAGCGAGAAAGAGCTGGTCCAGGGGGGAAGGAGCCCATTTTGTGGCAGGATAAAGTGAACCGCTGGCAGAGAGACACACATGCGGAGCCCTCCCGCCTGTAAATCTTACCACACTAACGATTGGTCCACACTGTTCCTGTCCTTTAATCCTTATTCATTACTGGCCTCAGCTGGAAGCATTAGGGCTTCATTCACTTGTTCCAACCAGCAGAACTCGTTGAGGTAAATAAACTATTAGGCATGTTCCTTGTCACGAATGCAAACATTCTCCTGGGGTCTGGGAGCGGGCTGCCGTGGAGTTGAAGGCCAGGTGGTTGATGGGAGGCCGCAGCGCTCTGCTCTACACGCTGTCTGCAGAGCGCTCCGGCGGATGGACCCTCCACACTCCACAGCAGCCCCGAGGTAACTGGGTCAGCAGTACAGAACCAGGGCACAGCCGGCCAATTGCATGCCTAATCTGTGCCCTTCTGAGAGGCACTTTCCATCCGCAACGCATGGCTGCACATCCAGCTGTGGAAATGGATATGTCAAATGGTGCGCAATTAGTGTCTCCCCAATTCGTTCACTTGCTCTAAGGAAGCCTGGTCACAGATGAATCCAGAAAAAAAACATCCTAAGTGCTGTCCTTTCCCCGACTTTGACACACATCAAATGAAGACGGGGCAGTGGAAGTGGGAGTCGGGAGTCCAGGGTTGGTCTGGAGTTTAAACGGTTGTGACATGCGGCTTGTTGGTTGCTGTATGATTATCAACCACATAACTCACGAGGGAAGTTTTTTTCCCCTCTCTTCCCATGATTGAAAGATGAAAGGGGACAAACAGCATGCATGTTTTTAAATCATCGTGGACTCTGAGCAGTGATGGACAGTCCTGCTCTCTGATGGCTCGTGTGCTCTTGCATTGATTTGCTGAGCTAATCGTATCCTCTCTGATATACAACATTGAATTATTTATGCTAAGTAGGCCCTTCTGTTCCAGGGCCTCTTAGCATGGAGATCTCCATTATGACAGCATTATCTGACTGCCCACCCCGCCCTACTCCATCTTCTACTTAACAGCTCTGCTGCTGTGTCACAACAACACCAATCAGACAGATCGGAGCAGATGTGAGCGATGGACAGAAGTGCTCTGCAGCTTATACACATTTCCCTCTGAAGCTGAAACTAAACTGCTTGCCATATTGCTCAAATGTCTGGAAACTATAGAACAGTGAATACAGGATTCATATATATATATATATCTATATATCTATATGTGGTTTCCTGTCTGCTGAATTTTTGGCACCGTGCCTCAGTGTTGTATGTGAAGTCCCGAAAGAGCTGAGCTCCTTGCTTGCCAGTGAGAAAGTGAGAAAGTCTATAAATTGTCAGTATTTCTTGCATCAATGCCACCAAGACAAATTCCTGTTCTACGTTGATGAAAAAAATGATGCATTCTAGTCTGACAAATGCCTGACAAAAGTGATACTAATTCGATTCACTGCAGAAATGTTACTGACTTTGTTTCAGTGTAGTTGATATTAGAGGATCTGATTATGCTTTGATAGCAAAAATGAATGACAAAAAGACCTTGACTACAACTTAATGGTTTACAAGATGCACACTGAAACTGTAAAGCCAGCACTCCCTTTCCCCTCTCCTCTCAATTGCACTCCTTGACGTGTTTTCTCATCTCCTAAACACTGTCAGACGTCCCAGGCTTAATTACCCTCCTTGACTGACATGATAATGTAAAACAGCACTTAGGTGAAACCAAAGCAGGAATTGGTCATGCATGGTCAGGCCTCATGCTAGGCACACCTTAATCAAATGTGACGTGCGTCTGAACGCGAGCCAAAATCGTTTTCGGACCCAAATAACGAACCGCTGCCTGCGTTTCAATGACGAGCTACATGCTCGGGGTCAGCACTCTGAAGAGAGATTGATATTTCATCATCAGCACCTCAATCTGGAGATTGTTTGTGCATTTCTCATCTTCAACAGCTTTCGGGGCCTTGACAGGCCTACATTTGCATTTGTTTAGCAGTGACCTCATCACGGCTTCTTGGCACAGCCAGACTGTTTCGCACTTTTTACTGCACTGACCACTCTGAGCTCGCACTGACAACGCTCTGCACTTTCCCACATTTCATACACAAACGTGCAGGAACACAAGTATGCATAATTCAACAGCAAGCAGAAACAGCTGATGTGGATAAATGAAGTTGAAGTACAGTAAAAAGTGGCGCGTGTACCAGCATATTCATGTGCATACATGTGGACACTGCGCGTGTGTCCGTGCATGCGGATGCGCCATGATGTATTCAAATTTGTGAATGTGTGTGGGTGTGCACAAGTGAGTGCAAGGGGCCTCTGAGAACATATACTGCAAATGCAAATCAGGGAATGTCTATTGGAAGCCTTCATGCCTGCTATATTGTCTTACACTTCTTTGCCAAACACTCTGTGCAATTAAATCCTAACTGTAATGAGAAAACGCCAACAGGATTCTACCTGTGTCAATCAATTTTCTATGGATTGAGGGACAATCATGATGCACCAGTTTGCCATCGGCACAGCTTGCCCTCTAAAGGTTGTATTACCGACATCCACTCACTTGAGGGTTATGTAATTGGAAAAGCACATTGGACAGTATATTCCTGTTCACTCGGTGCTCACAGCAGGGATGATATCATTACAGAGTGCCTCTCTCATCAAATCCTCGCTTGCCATCCGCTTTCAGCCGCACCCAGCTCATCACAGGTTGAGCTTCAGCCATAACAAGAGTCATGTGCCTGTACTGAGTGTGTGATAAGCGTGCAGACAAGAAATGGTGTTCTTGTACAAAAAAGCAGATGATTACTGGTTTCCTCCAGGCTGCGTGGACCTCTGACACAGATATGGTCTCCACGCAGATGTGAGACAGACAGAGAGATGCTGAGCAGGTGAACATGAAAGGGAGCATGATGCGCGAGTGTGCGCCCGCTTTCATGGGAGTGCGTGCAAGTGAATGAGAATGTCATGGAGAGAGAAAAGGAGAAAGAAGAGGAAGCCACGGGGCAAGTGAGCTATTCCAGCAAGGACCTGCAGTGTGCATGTGTGTGGAGTCCGGCGTCCACGTGCTAGTCACACACATTCCTCAAAAACAGCGGCAGAAATTCCTCTGGGGTCCGGGGAGGTGGGAGTGTCCCATGTGCTTAATAACGGCTCCCTGATTCCCTTGTCATAATACAGGAAACAACAAAAAAGCCTCAAGTCAACAGATAAGGGGCACCATCGAGGACAGAAAGAGGGGGTCGGGGAGGTCAGGGGCCCAGGGAGAGGCGACGAGATAGAGAGAATGGGAAGCGGACAGATGAAGAGGGGGAGAGGTGCTTACCATAGACAATGTTGCTGTGAACCACAGCAGCGAACAGGACTGTCAATAAGCTGACACTCCATAATGCAGAGGGGGCTGATGGGAAGGCCATGGTCGGGCGCACAGATCCGCCTGTCTCACTGAATCCTCAGGAGGGCAGAGGAGCTCTGGAGTGTCACCTGCAGGGAGAGCAGTGGAGAGATAAAGAAAACAAGCAGGGCGAGCCAACTGGCCACTAATTGCGTCTCCTGCCACTGGTTGGCTGCTGCTGAATAAACGCTTGGCCCACCCGTTACTCACGCGTTGCTCCATGGGTATTCATCGATCTGCTTGTGTCACACCATACCGAGAGGCGATTGAGACAGGCGGGGTGGAGGGGTGGAGGGGAGGGGGCGGCGATAGAGCCAAACAGCAGAAAAGAGGGTGATGTTGTGTGCGGTGTATTGGTGGTAATTAGGGGAGAAGGGGAGAAGAGGAGGGGGTTCATATTACTGAGAATTTATTCACCCACTCTAACAAGCTGTGCGCATGTGGAGTGAAGGAAAGCGAGTGTTTTGGACAGCTCCAACTAACTCACGCTAATTAGAAATAACGCGAAGGAGCGTTTCCCCCAGTTGGTTGTGAAAAAACAGTGGAAACTAAAGAAAAACACAGCAGCAGCACAGAGATGCACCTGTCGCCCGCTGAGAATACTCGGCGCGCTTTGCTCAAGACCGGAGACGTACAGACGTACATAATAGCCGCTCAGGCACTCGTCCTCTCTCATTCTCTCCCTTTGTCAGACACACACACACACACACACACACACACACACACACACACACACACACACACACAGCTTCTCTCACGCACATTCCTTAAAATAGCAGTAGCCTGCGCCGAGGTGAGCCCGCGGTCCCCCTGCGTAACGCTCCCTCATCGTCAACGCTGAGAGGGAACCGCGGCTGGATGCTGCCTGCGGGACGGGCGGACGTTTAGGGCGGGGATGGAGGAGTGGGGGGGGGGCATGGGATGGGATGGGATGCGAGGGACTGGGAGGGGTGGGAGGGCTGTGTTTATTGTCGCTCCAGCCCTTCCTGTTGAGTGATGGCGAGAAACGAAAACAAAACTAGAACAAGTGCATCCATGGGAAATAAGGCGAACACTCTGGGCGTGATTTAGCGCAAGTTCTGCCGCTCGGCTCGTAGGTGGAGCGCAATAATAGTAACGATGATATTAATAACAACAATAATAACAGCTCGTGGTGGCCTGCATCGCTGCGACGGACCGCGGGAGCACCAGAGCAATGTGTCTCCGGTCGGAGCCTGCTCTCTCACACCTTCTCCCGCACTTGCACAAAGATCTGGTGCTGATGGGATGAGATTCGGAGACTCTTGCGAAGGCTGGGGAGAGGTGGCTGCTGCACACAGCGCCTAGTTGTGGTGCTTTTTTTGTTGCAGAGCGATAGAGCCAACGGAGCTGGGAGAAGAGAGGAAGGGGAGTCGGGAACAGCGCAGGCAGCCCGACAACGCGTACATTCAGAGTAAATTATAAAACACGCAGGGATTATACAGCTCTCTCCCTGGGCAGGCATAACGGATTACACACACACACACACACACACACGCACACACACACAAACACAGCCACCTATCCAGAGTGCACACACAGACACATTCCTGGAGACGGAAAAGCGTCAGCACTGACAGGTGTCTCCTGTCCGCCCTACAGGCTACATCCTAACCCTGGACAGTAACACAAACTGCGAAGCAATGCACGGTAACAAGCACACACAGAGAGACACACACACACACACCGTTATATTCCGCCTCCGGAGTCGGGTTTTGTTGGCGCTGGTCTCCAATAAGGTCCCCAGTAAGGTCCCTCCTTTGATGCGCAGCAGTCGCTTGTCCGGTGCCTCCTCTCAATCTGCTTTTATCGACTTTTTCAAAAAAAATCTCCTTGTTCCTTCTCCTGACTCTTTGTTTTTCTTGCCTTTTCCTCCGCTCGCTCGCTTCTCTCTCTCTCTCTCTCACTCTGTGTGTTTGTATCTATCTCGCTCTCTCTCCACGGCTGCCGCTCACTGCAGCAAAAACAGTCTGTATGAAAGACGAGAGGGAGGGGAGGGGACAAGGGAGGGAGGGATGGAGGGAAGGGAGGGAGGGGATTTTAATACGATTTGGCCCGTACCATCGGGATAACAGGGCCAGAGCAGGGGCCTACTGGCTGAGAGCAACGTGAAGGAGAGATGGAGCAGATAGAAAAGTGTGATCTCACCATACCGAAAAATCGCCATAATGTTCCTATAATACTCCACCGGGTCTACAGTGACCTTATCGGGCGTTATGGCATTTTATCATCTCCTGTGGTAGCTGTAGGGTTTCCCCTGGTAGCTTTGCTCACTTAATCTAAAGGTTTGATGCTGAGTAGGTCTACTATCCTGCTTAAACTCCACCACAGGTTCAGGTCTGCACATCTCCTGAGACGAAGCCGCAGAGGTCATCTGCAGCTGAATGTCACGGTGCTCCGGAGCCTAAGATGTCTCTTATCGTTGATATTATGGAACCATTACCACTATCTTGAAGATAAACCCACTGCTATTCCTCGTAGGCTTGATAACTTGCAGTACTGGAGTGATCCAGCCTACTGAGTCCTTGGCCTGGTGGAGTTGTGGGATTTTTTTTTTTCTGTCTGGATCTGTAAGGTAACACTGCCGCTGGCCTGCGCCTTTAACGGTGGCTTTATCTGCACATTTGTATAATGCTCTCATAACGTTTAATCATCATGATGTTTATACCCTTGGGAGTGTCAGTTTTGAATGTGCTTGTAAACTTTATCACCTGGTATATATAGTCTATAGTTCTGACGTTGCATGCATCATGCCCGTTTGGGAACCAGGATCCACGGGCGGCAGGGTGGGGGTGGGGTGGGGTTGGTGGGGTTGTTCAACTTGCCAGAGAGGATTAAGGATTAGTTTTACTGGCGGATTAGGTCTGTGTGTGGGGAGGCATGATGGGGTTAAACGTGGATGGCGGCAGCCGCACGGCAGCCCAATCAGTGGCGGTGGCGACGAACTGACACCGGGGAGGTGGGTTTGAAGGAAGCACAAAATAATAAAAGCCATGGGGGAGCCGGGGAGGGGTTAGAGAGTGTCGGGGAGTTTGGGAGATCTTCAAGCAAGCAGCTGCTTTCCACACTGAAAACATAAATAGGCTAGTGCTGCTCTGGGCTTCCATGATTTGGGTAATGTAGGTTTTTCTAAAGCAGAAACTTAAGTCCACCTTCAGGGGTCCTTGAAAGGATTCCAGAAAGGTCCCCACTCTGATTTCACTAAATTAAAAATACACAATGACTATTGCAATCTTTATTCTCCACTTGCACCGCCACATTGCTGCGAGAGTCCATAATTCAATACAAAACCTGCATACAAAAATCTTGAGGCACCATTTGTGGCACTGAGTCATTTATGTTCAAAGTAAAGTCTTTATCTCTTCCTGTCTGGAAACCAAACGGGAGAGTAGAAATGCAACATCTGGCACCATTAAACACTTGTTATGAGGACGGAGAAGGCTTTAAATGTTTTGTTGTTGGCCCTGCATTAGTAAAGCTCTCGCTCGGCCTTAAATGAGTGGACAGCCCCGGGTGCTGGAGCCGTGCGCGTCCACTGACTTTCACGCGACGAGGCTGCGCGGCGCTGCGCTCTCCTGCGGTGCCTGCGCGGTAGCCGTATATAAGACCTGAGCCCGAGCGTGCAGCCTGGACAGTAATAGGCTGGTAACGAAGCGCGTGCTGTGCTGCTGTACCGGAGCTGTGGTTTCAGGCTTTTTGCCCGTTTGACACCTGCATATTAAAGCGATGACCTTTGCGCGCTGAAAAGGCTCCATGCGAAATTTCTGCAACAATTCAGTCCACATGCACTGTGTGCTGAGCCTGCGCAAAACAAACTCATCTCTGGAAAGCGGCCTAACCATCCATCTGTCCATCCGTTCATCTATCCGTCATATCTGCGCGCAGAGCGGCCTTGACAGACGCATCCCTGTTGCAAAACAGCATCGCTGTTTTTTCCCCATCACTATTTCCTCTCATCCAAAAAGCCACAACACTTTCATTCACATCTCTGCCGGGACTCGAACCCGGAGCCTCTGGATTAGAAGTCCAGCGCGCTATTCCATTGCGCCACAGAGACTGTGACACATTTTTTTCGATCAAAAGCGGGTTTATACTCCCCCTCCCAGCCCTGTGCAGCATCCTCACCATCCCTCAGCATCAGGACCGCAGCCCTGTGGATAGCAATTTGCCGCCCGGTAGGGGGTGCTGCCGCCGCGTAATCATAAGTCTCTTTATGCCTCATAGAGACGGGGAGAGCCCCTGTTCTCTATCCCCCATTGCTTCCACACAGGTTATCTAGTCAAATCATCATAATGGTGATAATATCGCAAAAACCAAAAACTGGAACATCTTGCATTGTAAATGCATCAGTAGCATTGAGGCAACGTGCTCACTGCTTGCAGGGGAAAGCTCCAGTGAACAGCCCATGTTTTTATTACCACAGTTTGTTTTCACTCTGAAAATGGGAAATATTTCTGCAAGGTTTGGTGTGAGCAGACTATAAGCAAATCCAGTCTTAAACCCTGCAGAGTTCGGGCAATTTTCCCGTCAATCACAATCGAAAATTGCAGTCCGATGGATCTGTAGCTCAGATGGAAATGTGCCTGTAACGTGGATTCAGAGCAGGGAATCGTCTACATGTCACACTCACTGCTATCGGCCAAACAGTCACACGGAGGGAGCAATTTTGCAAGTGTTTTTTTTTTCCTGTACCAATTATTTTGAGCTGGCAACTGTTAAATATAGAGATGTTTGTCTAGTACTATGAGGCTGATGTGGCTCCGAGGAGAATGTAACAACATCAAAAGGCTTTAACTCTTGAGTTTTATATGCACTGACAGTTATTGTAGAGATGGTTTGCTGTGTCCTTTATACGCAATATGTTTGATTACATGTGTGGCTCACAAATAAATTTTATCACCAGCTCTGAAAGGAAACGCAAGCTGACAACCGTTTTCCCTTCGAGCCACCGGTAACAAATTGATAAAGCAATTTTGTTGGAGGTAACTAAACTAAGTGGTCACGGTGTTTCTCTCAGTGTAAGTTCAGTTGATCTAAACAGACACATTCTCAAACCAGCCTGTTCAAAACCAGTTTGGGTGCAGCCTCCTCCCCAAAACGTTTAGTGCTGTTTTTCCCTCCCCCCATGCACTTGTTACTGTACCCTACATAAAAGGAGTTGGATCTGACATTACATCACGGTTTGCTTTTATTCACACTGCAGGACAAAAGCTGTTCAGGTGCAGTGTGTAGCTCCTGTGCGGCTCAGTGGGAGGTAAGGCCTGAGGCAGGCTGCCGGTGAGGAGCCTGTTCACATACACAGCTTCCACCACTGGGCTGCCTCTCCACATTTCAGCCCTTCTCTTTCCTGATGTTAAAAAATGCATCCGAGCAGCTGCGGCCTGAAGAAGGTAAAATATGAATGACAGCCGACAGTCAACAGCCACGATGCAGACACAAACACACACTGCTCTGCACAGAGTCAACTGGGGGGCAGGCTGGTTGGGCCGGCAGCAACAGAGCACTTGGGCAAAGTGATTAATAAATATGACGTCACAGCGCGATTAGACATATTATATAAGGACAGAACATGTAGGACACATCTAATTTTGGCGGCTGGTTGTTGTTCACACTGAGAACAAGTGTGAAATAAACTGGGTCACATTTGCACGCACTTTGCACTCTTGCTGCATTTGATGACCCCAAAGCTTTCCAGAGTATAATTAATTCCAAGGGACAAAACATCACAACACCTCTTTTGTGCATACAGCATAATATAATCCTTTATTTAATACTTTGATCAAATGGGGCCTGCAATAGACCAGAACCGAACATATACACAAAACTCCCACAGTGAATCCAGTCCACATTCCCTTCAGCTCCCTCCTCTGCTTTCGTTTGTGTTCATCTCTTCTCGTCCTGTGCTCAGAGAAAAGTCAGGGCTAGGGAGGTGATGATGGACAGGCCAATAACTGTGTAGCCGGTGCGGTAGACCTCTGGGATTTTGAAGCCCTTGCCACTATCCCACCACTGATTTAAATAGTAATGAGAAAATAAGAGAAAAGAGAGAGAAGAAAATTTAGCATGAGAACAACAGAGCACCATCAGCTTATGAATCTTAGTAATATAATGCATATTGTATAAAAATAAAATGAGCAAACATGACAAAAATGACTGAATTGCATAGAGACTCGTCTCCTTTAAAAGCTTAAGCTGAGGAGGTCAAACACTACACCAAACAGGGTGATGGCAACAAACATCCAAAGAATCTCAAACACACTTTAATAAGAGACAAACATTTGCTAGGTCTAGAAATCAAATTACTGAATTCTTACCAAGTGGCGGATGCCGTTATAGGTGTGGTAAGATACGGGGAAGGCGATACCGAACTTGGCCAACCCAATTAGAAAAGGGCCGACGGACAGGGAGTGGATCAAGTCCAGGTAGTACGGATAATTTCCCGGTAATACCAGCGCTGCCATGGCAAAGGCCGAGATAGCTAGACACAGACAGAAGTAATGAGACCAAAGGCTGGAGAGGCGTGTATGTGAATGGGCGGCGGAGGAAAATGTGTGCATGCATGCTTTTTGGGGTTAAAGTGAGAAATGAACACATGACCTAAAATTGACATGCTACTCTGCTGGATTAGTCTCCATGAGTCACCAAACCACCACTGACCAGCAAGTTCCAAACATCTGAATATCTCACTTATGTAAAAACTTTTTTTCCCTGCTGACTACATTAAATTAAGGCCAAACAACGGCTCCGTATCAAACAGGCTCCTCGCTGGCAGACTGTCTCAGTGCACTGCACTCAATGGTTCTGTCTGAGCTCGTCTTTCTGTGCTGTCTGGGTGGTTATTAAAAGGCCTGACGGTAGAAGAGACTTCACATTATTTCCTTGTGGAAACACATAGCAGGTGTGAATCGATGTGAACACAAAAGGCAGAGTTGCAGGACTGCAAACAAAAATAAAACGTCCACTCCACATGAGAATAGACAACCTTTGAAATCAAACATGGAATTAACTCTTGAGTTTGAATTCCATGCAAAATAGTATTGAAAGTAGCGGCAGGATATCTAAACATTACAATAAATCAATATGGCTGTGGGTGACAGTCTTAGTTTACCAGCCCTTCACAACGGAGCTGGAAAGCTGATTTCAGACACTGTGATTAGGCGTGTAGCATGTTTTGACAGAGAGATGTGACATAATGACTGGCTGCTCTTAAACTGGCAGTTAAGGGTGCTGACCTTTATTGAACCCATCAGAATTCGACCCAGCTTTTACAGACTGGTACATCAAGGTCAACAGCACTGATACACAACATCACATTAACACAAACTCAGCCTTTACACCACGCAAATGACTTAAAGCTATTAGCAGTCCAGTGTTAGACTTGATTTTCACATGCAAAGGGTTGAATTGTATTGAACAATGTCTGTTCTGTAATGCCAGTAAATGCTCTTAGCAGAAATCAATAGTGGTGGACTAAAACGCCCTGAGGAGATTTTCAGGGTCAATCAGAAGCTGACAGCGGCGGTACAATAAGTGTTTTATGTAATGATAGCTAATAATAAAATAAGCGTAGGGTAAAACAGATGTGTTACCTCCACTGAGCCCCACTCCAGTTCCTCTGTGTGTGATGGACATCATCATGGGGACGGACCATCTGGAACACAGACAACGGTTTTTTTACTAAAATGGTAGATAACCCAAAGTGGCTGAGATACAAGACAAAGGTGAAAGCTCAAAGTCCTGGGAGCTATTTTCACATTTCCAAATAAATGACAGCTGAAACTTTCAGTGACAGACTCCAACATCTTAAGAGAATGTTCCAACGCAGACTAACATTAAACTAGTGAAAGAGAAGGATTTAAATCACTAGATCACCAACGTTACAAACAACAACACCGTCCTAAACTTGAGATTATTTTCTGGACAAGACACAGGCTACAGTGTAGCGCACGTGACACACAGTACATACTTGTAAATGGTGAGATGAGGAGACATTGGTCTGTTTAGTCTGGCATTTTTGGACCAAAACTTGTTCATCTCCTCCTTAGCTGTGGTTCCCATTGGAGCTGCACTGTAGTGGAGAGAAAAACATTTAGAATACAAAAGCACACAGTGAACAGTTTACGATACGTAGATTTAAGCATGTATCTACATCAGGACTGTGGCTTATAGCAGTACATTTATGTGACGCCCTCTTTCTCTCTCATACAAGCACACACACAACTCACTGTCTGTAGAGGACACTGTAGTGTGGTCTGGAGATGCAGACACCCTGACGGGCAAATGTCCTAAAGACAAGAAAGAAGTGTTAGAATTAGATTATGTGTACGCAGTCATACAAAAAGAAAAAGAAAAACAAATGTATGAGACACATCGAGTTAACTTATGGAAAATTTATAAAGCAAGTTACATACTTTGAACAATGATACAAATAATGCTGACTAAAACAACTGCTAAGACCTATTTCTGACCACATGATGACAACGTTTTACTCCACTGTTGCACTAAACACATATGCAGGACACATCACTATTGGAGGAAGGTCTTCTAATAATTGGTTACAAAATCAAGTCGTTCCTATTAAAACAGAGACCACAACATTGCGAACTCCAGTTTTTTTTAGCGATAAAGGCAAACCTAAAGCAATCTGATGGAGAAAATAACGGATCAGGAGCAGCAGTCCTGTTTATCTAAGTCTCTATGGTGCAAAAGGAGGAATAACCTATCTTCAAGGACCCTTAATAAACATTGGTTTGATTAGCCCGAGCAGCGCTGTGCTTACCTTCAACAGCCATCTAAGGTCATAGAAGTGGTCAAAGTACGCAAACACTTGACTTTCATCTTGGCTATTACTCTCCTGACAGAGGCTCGAGAGTGTAGCTAAACTGTCAGTTAGCTAACAGAGCTTCAAATTACACCACGCAAAATATTACAAAAAAGGAAGCACAGCTTAACAACGGTGAATTATGTTTGTGTCATCCGAAACGAGGGGTAATGGCAACAAATAAAACCTTCTGAGTCTGTCATTGATACTCAGAATCAAAGTTCACTCTGCGCTAGCTTTCACACACCTGAAAAACAGCTAGCGTTAGCCCGCTAGCTAACGTCAGCTAGCGCTATATGTTTACGCTACATAAGGAAAATAAACCGCAGTAAAAGGCAAAACTCGGGCGTAAAGTCCGGAGCTATATCGTTACTGTGCTGTTAATTCATCCGTTCGACATGATAACACCGAAAAGCGACAAGAGATTCCTCCGAGCACCAAAATTGTGTAGCTCAGATGTACTGACCTTAGAAGCAGCGCCATGTTTGCCAAGCAGTGAACGGAAGTGACGTAGGCGGATGTTGTTATTTCTCCTGGTTATCTAAATCCGTGAAGGGTTGGGTGGGGAAGGTCAGGCGCGGTCGAAGTGAGAAAACGTCGGTCCAAAATTGAAGGACTTTCACATCATATAACACATCACAAAATGCATTTACATACTGATGAACCACAAAATTTCCACTGCCTCTCCCCTCAACACATGCAACAGCATAGACGGTAATAAATAAATACATTTAGTAAAGAAGTAAGTATCCTAATTAATACAGATATGTTTCAATAAAATAAAGATCTTAAGGTAAAATGTAAACCTACTATTAGCAGCACTATTTTTATTTTTACATTGGCTGAGTTTAGAGCTGAAACAGTTGATTGATTAGTTGATCTGCAAAAATTTATTGGCAACAATATTGATAATCGATGAATCATTGAAGTCATTTTAAAAAGCAACAATACCGACATTCTCTGGTCCCAGCTTCTCAGTTGTGAGGGTATTCTGCTTTTCTTTGCCGTTTGTGACGGATCAAACGATTCATAATCAAAATTAATTAAAAAAGGCACGCAGATAATGAAAATAATTGGTATTTGAAGCCCTAGTCAAGTTTATTTATATAGTGTATTTACACCAAGCAGCCGCTGAAATAGATAAGGGAACTGCAAAAGGGAATGATGAAATACGGTGTGCGACAAAATAATTTCACCAGACACCGATATGAGAAAATGAGTTGAGAAGTCCAAGATGGTACTGTGACAGCCCAAACTTAAACTATTGTCACTGAACCACCAATCTTCAAGATGAGAAGTCAAGAAGACAAAAGAAGTGTGACAAGAGAATCTTTACATGAGGGGAAAGAAATACCTCAACCCAAGTCAGAGATGGAGCGACAAGTTTAGCATCCAGAACACCGCACGCAACAATAAAATGGTCAATGTGACAGTGAGATGGATAAACATGCAGCAGCTCCCATGTCCACCGTCAGGAAAAATAAATGCATACAACAGGTATTTTAAAGTATTGAAAAACGCCACACACACACAATTGTACATCTACATACACGCTCATACAGACAGCAAACAGGTAGGAAGGTTAATGATGCCCAGAAGCTGCCCTAGACTGGGTTCCCAACGGCCTTTTCCCATATTAATGTTGCATAAAATGTTAGAATAGACCATGCTCCGCTCAGAGTAGACCAGGTTTTGATTGGTAGTATGAGACTTCAAACCCCATCTAATTTTTACAATAGTTTTGACATTGCCTTTCTCTTTATATTTAAAGATTTCTGAACAAATAGCTTCCACAAAGAGCTGGTTCCAGAACTGAGGGACCTGGGAGGAAATATTTCGCTGCATGTCGATTTTTTTTTCCAACTTTTTTGACAGTGAGGTAACGAGTGTCCAGTGGATTGAAGACATGAGGACATACATAATGGATGATGAGATCAGGAGCCTATGAGCATAGGCAGAGCCTGGCTGACACAGGATGTGTGAGGCTGACACCAGTATCGATATTTTAGAGTTTAAAAATCTGATGGAATGAACTCCGGATGATATTTGCTTTTTAATATAATTGTAGAAAAGTTTTGATGACGGTGTTGAAGAAATGTGACTAACGTGTGTGTTGAGCAGGACATTTTACTTCTGAAAGTTACATCTGTTAGTACACTCTGGTTAAACTACGTAATGGCATCGTGGTTTATACAGTAACAGTCATATGATATTTTTTGGCACTTGTTGTACTGCAAATACTTGTTGCTGTTCTTATGGGCTGGCTGCTGCTGCTGATATATCTGTTATAAGCTAATATTGGTGACTATATCTGCCCTTGCTGATTCATCTGTGGCATGCGTGGGATTGCCTGACACACTTATATGCAAAGCCAGATCAGGCTTGAATTTGGACAAAGTAAGGTTGAAAATGCCTTCAAATATTACATTTAGTGATGTAATTACTAGTAAACAATATGTGATTTGGAAAATATTCTACTTATTGGTGCATGTGGTGGCCTACACATTAAAGTTGATAAGTTTAAGGTCTAAACGTCAATTAACTCAAGAGGATTATTGTGCAGTAACGGCAATAAGGACTGACATTGATCAATTAAGAGAATAACATGATGGCTGGGAATATGTTGAAATACATTTTATTTGGTACATTTCACATTTGGTATTCCTCTACAGCCGAACAGGCCATGATGCATCACTCTGGGGACGCTTTATGTGAGGCACATAGGTGTACATTACCACTGTTCTGCAGGAAAAGCTCTCTGAGAAAACAAAAAGGGAAAACTCAAAGCACAATCAAAAGCCTATTTTCAGCAGTATTTTTATGATAATCAGATTTGTGAACTGATCCATGCAATATTACAACTGACAGACACACACACACATGGTTCCACCCTCACAGGCAGGCACACACAAACACACACATACACCCACGCACACACCCACAATTCAAACTGACATTTACTGAATGTTAATAATATGTCTCCTGCTCCACCCAACCTGGAAGAGAGGAAGAGAGAGGCAGAAAGAGAAAGGGGGAAAGTGTCAGAGACCAAAATGACAGGCGAGCAGTTTTCATAATATCCTTTTGTACCACTCTATTTGTATTCATCTCGTTGCCTTTGTCTCTGTACATTTCCAAATGAATCCCCTTATAACTCTCAGACTCTGATCAGCAGCCCGTGACACACAGATTAACAGAAATGATTAACTGTCACGATAAATTGTATTTGTCTCCCCGTGTCTTGCCCCTCTCAGCTGAAACGTCGTGGCAGTGAGCAGATTTTGAGCTATTGTGAGGCGTCCGTATCGTGTGTGTGATCTTTGGGGCATATCTCAAGAGTCTTCATCAGCTTGCTTTAATTTCCCTTCTCATCGTTGGCCAATTTTTCTGTTGGTGTTGGACAGGTGTAATCTGCTTCCTGGTGCAAGTTTAACATATGTTCACTGAGTTGGCAGAGCCTACACAGACTGCTGCCTAGATATTCGACAGTTCACGCTGACAAAGATTTTTACCTTCAGGCCAAAAGAAGAATCCATGTATGTTTTTGAAGTAATCTTTGATCATAGTTCTTCACTGCTTTCATAAACAAAATTACAAGTGTCTTATGTTTCCATCCTTGTCTGTTTAGTAACAAGATATATTAAAAAGCTTTAAAGGACTTTGGTTGAAATCTAGTGCAGACGCAGCCCTTGGCCCGACAATCAGATCAGATTAGATTCCAGTGGTGATGCGGATGTCTGATTGTCACCGTTTTATGCTCCATTTATCAAATGGAATTCCTCAGCAAACCGCCAAACAGCAGTGCATTTACATGCTACTTTGTCAGAAATCAAACCTGGAAGACAAACAGTAATCAGTCAAGTGTTGCAGAGGCTGCGGCATTGAAAGCTGGAGAATTGTTCGGCGGCTTGCTGGATGCCTGATAGTATTCAGCTGCAGTGCTTCTGGTTCAGCCTGAAGTCTCTTATGTTAAGGCTATGCTTAATGATAAGTTTTGCATGGAAATGATTACTGCTTTATAAAACACATGAAAATGACAACGATCACATTGAAATCCGCCTGAAAAACTATGCAAATTGCAACATTTGTATCGTGTATTTTATCCCAAAAAATAAATGACATTTTTCAAAATGACAGCTGGCACCTGTCTTGAAAACCCGTTACACAAAACTAAAGCTTACTTTCTTTGTCACCAGTAATAATCGATAATTGCTCCCAACATTGTTTTGTAAAAGCGGTGCTGTCCTTTCCCAAAGATCTCAGCTCAGAGTTGTTTTTCTATGATTCTTTGCACTCGTTTGGACTGACATTGAACTTGAGCTCCTGCATGTCACCATCTGTCAAACGCTTGCTGGGATCCTTCAGGTCAGATCAGCAGAGCAGAGCTGTGGCGACTTTGTCAATCAGTGTGCCCTTAAACGAGTGGACAATCTACTTTTTTTAGGATGTGTTGGGCGGATGAGGACGGGGGAGGAGGAAGGGTCTTGATGGAAAATGGCACATGTGGCTCCAGAGATAGGGGTGTCAATCACTATACCATCACTTGCCAATTTTTTTCTTTCAGCTTATTAACAAGACAAAGAAGGCTGAAACCCTTTAATCTTGGTTTCTCTTAATAACTGCTTACCTCCGGGGTTCCTCCTCAGAATGAATTTACGGACCTCATCATAAATGAAGATGAGAAGACTGTATGGGAAGGCACAGAACCACCACAGGGTCCTGAGAGGAAGAGAAAAAGAGTATCACAGGGTGGGGGATGGATCGCGTAGCAGCGAGTCACAGGCACAGTGCAAATTGTTAAATTCATTGCAGCCATTTTTGAATATTAAGGATAACAACTTGGTGTTTAAGAAGATCACAGACTTCATTTAAAGCCCAGAGTGACAGGCTAATGGCAGCCTATTAGGTCTTTAAGAGGTTATTTTTCGGTTCGGTGGAGATATGCATATGCAGAGCGTACTTCAGGGGGTACATGCGCAAGGCGATGTCCATTCCAGGGCAGTAGGAGAGGAAGGCAGCCAGAGCAGTCTCAACAAAGAGACCGAAAATCAGGATTCTGTTCCTGTTGAACGGAGAATAAGAGGACATCAGAGAAAGAAAAAGGTTCAGACAGTTCAGGTTTCACACCCTTCTCTCCATCTTTCACTCCTCACGCCTCTTCCTCCCTCACTTACTTCATGCCCTGCTGAAAGAGGGAGTTCCTCCTGGTCTTGCAGATGATAAGATCGGCCCACTGGACAACCACAATGCTGACAAAGAAGCTGGTGTGGCAGGTGAATTCAACGATCTTCCTCTGCTCGTAGGTCTGCCAGATTCAAACGCACCTTACATTTATTCCTGCATGACTGTGGGAATATTCAAAGGGTGCGCTGGTTTGTCTCTGTCGCCGCTCCTTACCCACTGCTGCCCAAAGCCGTCCTCCAGGTCGTTGAGATTGCGGTCGTCCCACTTGATGCGGATGCCCAGCAGGTTCTTTGGGAGGAAGCCGTTCTCAGCCAGAATCACAAAGTAGGTGAAAAAGCCACCGAGAGCCTGCATCATGCCTGGAAGCAAAAAAACATGCAATGGATCAACGCCAAAGTATCATCTGAGCATTACATCACATCTGACGGCAACACTTTATTTTATGGGTTTGTCACTTCCCAAGAAGTTTCCTGTAAAGAACGATGTCATTTAGCACTAATTCTGGAGAAAACAGACACAAATTTCAGTGATTTTAGGCATTTAGGGATCTTAAATTTCCATAAGCATAAAGCAGCTACTTATATGACTGTAATGCAGCACAGTGCAGCAAGAGGGGCAGTGATTTTACAGAACAAATCTGAAAATAACAGGATTTATAGATAATGGTGGTCTTTAGACAAAAGCTATTTTGACAAACAGCCAACGCGTTAATAATACCAACGGTCCAATACTTCTGTATCACATATTTACAGGAATTATAGCAAATTATGAGAAATAAATTGATTTGCACTCATTCAGCCTCAGTCCACCTGGTGTTTTTCCTCTTAATACCATTTCAACCGCACCGGTGATTATGTCTTCCTCCCTCTGCCCTCCACAATGTTGCTGTTTGGTAAGTAAATGCCTCCAGACAGCTGAGGACTGAAATAATAGCCGATAGTGAGTTTTAATTCCACGTTGGAAAATTTGTTTTGTCAGAGTGGGCGTAACATTTTCAACATGATGGACATCTTATTTTAGAGCTGAAGTCTTCACATATAAGAAACCTGCACAAGCGCTGATCGAGGATTAAGATGACGCTTATTAATCATATCCTTCAGTATGCTGTTAAATTAAAACCTTGCATCAGGTCGGGGTTTCTGTTGATAGATGTCAACATCATTTTGTCAGCGATAAGAAAATTGCATCTGTTTTTGGATGCTGTTAGCTTTAATTCTCCTCACTGGTGTTTGCTTATAAGTTGGACTTTTCACTCGACTGTCACGTTCATTGTTTGTCACTCTACATCAGATCATCAGTTAAACGTTCAGGACTTCAAGCTGTAAAGTCAGAAGAGTTGCTTGTAAATGTGATTTGATGTGACCTGCAAAAGTTTTGCCCCAGTGGTGCTCATCTTGGAAGAATTATGGGAGTTGATCTGAGTTGCCGGCTGTTTTGAGCATGTTCAGCTTTAAATTGTCATCCAATGAAGCCCTGTCATATTTTGACCTATTTAACAGCCTATGAAATTGGGCCAGCCTTTGATTTCCACTATTCCCAAACCATATAAAACCAGAGATAAAAAGCATGCATTCGAGTGAGGTTCCAACCAGCGAAACATGACCAAGATTCAGTAGAAAATAGTTGCACTCTCCACTCTCAATTTGCTGTAAATGTCACGACAATTAGACGAAAACTGTGGGACTCTCTCCTGACTGTCCTGATATATTTTCCATAACTGTGTGTACCTAAACATTTACAAAGGCAGTAATAAATGCCAGAATTTCTGATGAATGTCAACATTTAATATTCTTATTCGTCTGATGTTTATTATAACCATAACTCCGCTACAAGAGGCCTGTCTCAGTGAGTCAGATTTAAGAGGTTTAATACAAAGAGCCATAAGAGGACCTATCTGTCCGTAGGCCATGCTGATGAGGCGTTCGTTGACCAGTTTGTCTGATTTGGGGTTCCTTGGTTGGCGCTTCATGATGTCGCTCTCAGCTGTCTCATAAGCCAATGAGATCGCAGGAACCTGGAGGGAATAGAAGGATAGCACAGAATTAGCTGACTTCATGCACCCTGCACAATAAATGTGCCAGAATTTGTCTCTGTGTCAACAGTACAAAGGTATGGTGACAGTGCCAGACACGGGGTACCCGAGACAGATCACTATTAATGCGATTCAGCATTCAATCACCACGTGGAAGGAGAAAAGACAGAAAAAAGGCGAGGAGAGGGGAAAAAAGGAGCAGTGACAGTGACAGAGAGAGGGGCGGGGAGAGGGGACAAGAGGAGAGAGATGGATAGCGAATTTCAAGACTCTCATAAAACAGGAAGGTAGAAAGGTCCCTGTAATAAAGATCTTATATTGGCTGGTTTTACCAGGTAAGCAACAGAGCAATATGTGTGACTTAGGGCAGGATATCTCTGCGACTTAGGTGGGATTTGAGGTGTGGACTCGGCACTGTGTGAGACTGAGCACAAGCTCTGCGGTCTACAAATCCAGTTTGTTTTGGTGTTACACTCCCCTGACCCACAGCAGTCGAGAAAGACAAGGAGAGGCAAAGGGATGTGACTATGCCTGGCATTGATTTTTTTTTTTTTTTTTTTTACACGTCTGAAGTGTGTGTGTGTGCATCTCTGTGCGATTGTGTGCGACATCCAAGTTTCTGCATAGAAGCAGTCTTAAGTGTGCCACATCCCACTTTGATAAACATCTTTTGCAGCCATCCTTTTCCACATGGCAGTGCTTGCTAAAAATAATCATCGCACACTCCAAGTGCTGCTTGTCACTGCTAAATCTCAGCAGAGCCCTCGAGCCTGTTGCCTGGAGTTGAACTAAGCTGTTAACAAGCTGTTAACAACCTCACCAGCAGACATGGGAAATTTGCAGTTTTACTTGTGTACTGTACAATAAACACTTCTTACGTACTTGATTGAATATTTAAATATTTTCATTTTAGGGTCCTTCTCTTCAAAGCAGACATCCAGCTGTTCACTCCACCAGCGGTTATTAGATACATGCAGACATGCTACTTTGAAGGGAAGGGTTTTATATGCAAAGCAGGTGCACAAATTAGGTGCTTTTAAACTTCAATCATCGCATCTTTAAAGAGAAATCCAGCCAATAAAGAATGCACTACCCCTGTGATCGCAGACAGTCAAGTAAATATTTGTCAACATGAACAAATCTGTCCCGCTGATAGAAAACAAAGAAGTTAATCTTTGATATCACTCGAGCAAAATATGTGAAACGGCTTTATTAAAAATGTTAGCAAGCTGCTCCTCTTTATCTTTAACCTGTGGAGACTTAAAATGCTTCTTGGCAGTCGAATATGTAGTACATGTACCTAATTTCTTGTAAAATGTTTGCTTTTGGCTCACTGGGATGTATAAGAACCAGTTTCAGCTGCATGCAACTGTCTGGTGGCTGAGAGCAGGAAAAATGAAAGTTAAAGTAATGAACACAAGTGAACAAGTCCTTTTGAACATATTCATCCTGGGCTTCCTTTCTTTTGTAATGATGGATTACGCCCCTCAGGCAAGCAGCGTGCCAGCAACTCTTTTTGTTACTGCTGGAAATACAATGGAGAGACTGGCATCTGGAAATGGCAGAGCTGTGAAATGTAAATCTGTATGTGAGCGTCACCCGGTCTTTGTTCTGCTTGAACAAATGGTCGTCGGCAGCGAGCCAAAAGTGAATTTCTCCCACCGACAGAAAGAACAAATTAAACCAGACGTTTTGTTCTTTTTACCTTCAGGCACTCATATTTGACACCACTACTAACACTAGTTTTCTTAATGCCACCTTTATTTTGCCCGCAGCAATGCAATATACTAACAATTAGCATCCCTTCGTCAAGAAGAATCACTAAAACTTGCCAACAATTAGCTTCAGAGAGTGCTTTGGAATATGAGCTAATAAATAAGACACATTTAAAACCGTATGTTTTGCTGTAATGACCTCCTGTGAAACTCCTGTAAATTGAATGTGTAGAGAGAATGAAAGTTGCCTATAAGCTATAATTTTTCACACAGTGGAAACCAGCATCCAGAAGGAGAGGAAAAAGCTGATATGTGTTCAACAGTTAGTGCATCATAACGCAGAGAACAGGCTTGGCAGCAGTCTATGCATCGATTAAGTGGTCATTTTTCAGAAACGTCGTTAAAACTATCGATCGAGATAATTAAGGAAAGCTATTGTTAGCCTGTCCACGAAGGGACTGAACAAAAGGAGCTCGCCACTCACCATGTCAGTGCCCAGGTCGATGCACAGGATGGTGACGGTGCCCAGCGGAAGAGGAACGCTGGCGATGATGAAGAGGAGGAAGGGCGAGATCTCTGGGATGTTACTGGTCAGTGTGTATGCGATGGACTTCTTCAGGTTGTCAAAGATGAGACGGCCTGCAGCGATGAGGGACACATGACAGAAGGAGATGCTGTAGAGATGCAAAGTTCACGTATGCACAGTAGATGTATTATTCACAGTGGAGTTTGGGTGGGATGTTGGTTACACATCACCATGACATAGTTTTAATATGGTCTTTTTCTGATGTTATTCTTCATCATGCGTGAGTGAATTTTCCAGACTGTCCACCTAACTAATGGCTTTCCTCACACCATATTAGCAAGCACTACTTAAGATTAAATACCAATCTCTGGTGTCAAGCCTCAAGTCGAATCTCAAGCGTCCGTCAGATGAACTCTCAAGTCAAGTTCTTGAGGGCAAAGCCATGTCGACTCACGAGTCTTAATAAGCAAACTGCAGGTCAAGATTCAAGGCCTTCAGCTCTCTGAATGCTGAAAATTAAAGCAATACAACATTTGAACATTTTCCTGTTAAGTGCATGTAGTAGATGTGGATGGAAGTTCAGTCAAGTTCTTCCATTCTGTCACCCCGTCTCTCCCCCCGTCTCCACCACACTCACCCTCTTCTACTCCGGTGACAATGGAGGCGAAGTTGTCGTCCAGCAGGATCATGTCAGCCGCCTGCTTGGACACGTCAGAGCCGGCGATCCCCATGGCAACGCCGATGTCGGCCTTCTTCAGGGCGGGAGAATCGTTCACGCCGTCGCCCGTCACAGCCACGATCGCCCCCTGCACCCACAAGGACCGGCGAACAAAAAGTGTCAAGAAGAAAAAGATAAGTGCCGTGATTTAAGCTTTTCTCTCTCGACTTGCCTGTCTTTCCCCCCTCCCCTTCTGTCTTAATAATGTCTTTTCAAAGCAGCTCTGGGGAGATTAAATGAAAAATGGAATTGAGTTGCAATCATTCAGGCACACAGAGCCAGAGTGAGTGAGTCAGGGTGAATTGTAGCATGACCTCAATATTATGGGGATGTGTGCAAGTGAATACACACATCTGTTTTCCACTTTTCCCACATAAAAGCTGAGTGCAACTTTATGGCACACGGTATATATAAGGCTTATTATCTGACTTTAATATACAGTTAATCATATACTTTACACATACACACTTGCATTCAACCATACACACTCACCGATGGACCTCCATACCATCCACGCACACACACAAACATACACACATGCACAAAAGCCTGTATTCATTCATTCAACCACCTGCACTTACAAATGGCTCAAACACACTGGCACACACACAAACAGTCACACACACACAGTAAACAGCATTCAGCCTTAAATGGCAAGGACACGCACACATGCGCGCGTGCACACACACACACACTCACACACACGCTCCTGTATTCAACCATACCTCCACACTTAGACATAAACAGGCACATTCAAGCATTCATCCAGACTTTATCAAAAAGGCACACATTCAACACACACACACACACACACACACACACACACACACCTCTATTCATGTGCTCTCAAAAAGGCCCAACCTCTCTCTCTCTCTCTCACACACACACACACACACACACACACACACACACACACACACACACACACACACTCCTGTCCATTGACCTGTCTCTGGCAGCCCTCCACTATGATGAGCTTCTGCTGAGGTGAGGTGCGAGCGAACACAATCTCAGTGTGGTTCCTCAGCAGGTCGTCCAGGTACTCGGAGCTCATGTCCTTTAGGTCCGAGCCGTGCACCACACAAGCCTTGGCATCCCTGGGAAACACACACACACACACATGCAAACACACACGTACACAAACACAGTAAGGAGTCAGTGATACTGGGGGCAATTATGCAAAGGGGAGCGTTGACATTTTGTTGCCTCCTCCTAAAGTTTGTCTTTCTGTCTCGTCCTCACAAACAAACAGGTACACTCCACAGACCGGAAACATACACGTTTTCATGCTTTCAGTCTTAAAGAAGAAGTCTGACATTTTGGAAAAAAACGCCTATTTACAGAGCTGGAAGAGAAGATCAATACCACTCTCATATCTGTCTGCCAACAGCTGATGAGCTCAGCTTAGCATAAAGATTAGAAACTGGGGAAACAGCTACCTGACTCTGGCCAAAGGTAACAAAACCCACCTGCAGGAACCTCAAAAGCTTACAAAAGCACACAGAAACCACAGCGTAAAACGGTAATTCGTGGTTTTACAGGGTGTTATGTGCCATGTTATCTCTTGGCAGAGCCCGGCCCTGGACACGGCCCCTATCTGCTCAGCACTGCCATTCTGATTTTCCATATTGTGACTTAACTAATGTTGTTTCTATCCACTCTGTGCACATGGCATCTATTCATGATCAAGTTTTGTTCATTTCATTTGTTCATTTATGAGCTTCAGAGGCCACGCTAGGTGGATTTTGTTACCTCTTACTTACAGGCTAGCTGTTTCCAGTCTTGCTTCACATTTAACAGGCAAGTATGAGTGTGTTTTTGATCTTCTTATGTAACAAAATAAACATATCAACACACATGACCTTGCACGCACACACATCTTTCAGACAGATCGCTGCCCACACACCTAAACACAGACACAGTCACACGAAAAGTTACTCTTAGATGCTCGAGCATGCAGCCTAAACCTCCTCTGACACACACACGCACGCACGCACGCACGCACGCACGCACGCACGCACGCACGCACGCACGCACGCACGCACGCACGCACGCACGCGCCTTAACCCAAGTCTTCACCCTGAAATTTAATGATTTACATTATGGAGTCCAGCATTTTGGTCCCCACAAAGTTGTTGGACCCCCCCAACCTGAACAGGCTTTCGGTGTTGGGACCCCACAAATATAGAAAAACACGCATGCGCACACACACACACACACACACCTGGGGTTAACTTGGCTCAGAGGGATATTCAGTCTCTCAGCGATGTCCTCAACCGTCTCGTTGCCCTCAGAGATGATGCCCACACCTTTAGCGATGGCCTTGGCTGTGATTGGGTGGTCCCCTGTCACCATGATCACCTGACCGCAGACAGAAGGTAACCACATTAAAGCCCGCTGTATCTCACCTGTATGTCATGTGTCACAGCACGCGTGAGCTACAGTGCATCGTGGGCCTGTAGGCTCTACACGTCATTCAAATGTGCTGTGTGGTCACGCTGGAACAGAACGGCGCCATTCGGGGTTAAGGGTTCAAATCTGGCAGAACTCTGCAGCAGAAACCTTGATTGGTGTGTTCCCATTGGACAAACTTCAGGATTGTGCCAAAACTCATCAAAATTAAGGTTTGTGACCCAAAGCAAGAGCAGCATATGTGTTTGGTCACCGCACTTCCCAAAATACTTCATCCTCATTATCAACCCCCAGTGCACCTGCAACAGGTTAACAGAGTCATATGGCTGCTTTCAGGCACTGTGTTTTAATCTGCCTTCCACAGTTGCACCAGTAACTTCAGCGTTAGCGCTTGGTCTGAGTGCAACTTACAAACTTTTTTGGCACATATTGTCCTTTTTTTTTTTGGAAATCATCAAAATAAAAGAAACTGACAGAAGCAGACCTGATTAAAAAACTCTGTTCTTGTTTTATCACATCAGTGACAGTAGACCATAATGTACAAAAGGTTTCATTCTCAGCTTCTCCAAACTCTCACATAAGACCGAATCTGTCCAAGTCTGGGACACCTATCAA
The DNA here is from genome assembly GCF_051107435.1 of Chaetodon auriga. Classification (NCBI taxonomy): domain Eukaryota; kingdom Metazoa; phylum Chordata; class Actinopteri; order Chaetodontiformes; family Chaetodontidae; genus Chaetodon; species Chaetodon auriga. Next base: position 22,170,842 of record NC_135085.1, read on the forward strand.
TTCGAACTTTTTCTATTTCTGTGGTCAAAGGCAATGCAATAAATCTCAGCTAGAAGTCAGAGACAGATCTTAAGTTTTCGGGTACATGACTCTCATGTAAAGACAATGTGTTGATAGTTTAGAGTTGTACAACTGCATCCATATAAAGTACAAGGACTTGATTTATTTTCAGTTTGTAACACAGATATAATGAGTCACATGGAGCTCATTCTTGAAATCCCCACCATCGTCTACAGCAGCATACAGAGTGACGGTGCAATCAAGACAGAGCTCTACATATTGCACTCACGCCTTCGGACCGACGCCTTGAAGCGAGGATGCACTTTGCACTGAAACGTTAGGACTGCATCCGTTAATTAAAGCCTCAGAGCCACGGGCTCCGGTTTCCTCTTGGGCTCTGCTGCGAGGAAACACCGGATTCGTATGGGTGTGCATGTGTTCTTCCTGTCCAATCAGACAATACACCCACAGCACAAGACTTGATGTCTGACACTGTTCAGCAGGGACATGAGGCACGCTGACGCCTCGGCACAGCTAGCAAAACCGCATCACCTGCAAGTCCCAACAACACATGGACCACTTTAAATCCTGCTTTAATTTGGAGTTTAGGTGTTTAATTGTCTGTATTAATAATGATGGAGGAGAGAACGTATCAGCGTTTCCTTTGTGGGTCGTACCTTTACATTATTTACTGAATCAAATGCGCTCTGAAAAATTGATTGGGCCCAATGAAGTCTAGCTTGTGCATGTAATAGAAATTGTATGGTGTCAATACTTTTCTGTCTGTGCCCATTTCTTCTGTCATTAAATAAACCGATAACATGACTTTAGAGGAGGAGTGTAATTATACAAATATCACACGTAGGTGCAAAGAGCAATGCCTGTCTACATTCCTAACGACAGATTTATTTAAATTTAGCTTCGGCCCCAGTGAGATCTGTGTCAGGTCAAGACGTGGCATAATTCAGAGTTAACACCGTGAAGTCAGAACCCGGCTGATATATCCAACTAACGCTCACTCTGAGAAAACTTTGTGCTTTTAATGTTTTATCAGACGCTTCATCGGTTTTGCGGCTTGTTTTTTTTTTTTTTTTTTTTTTAGAATTAACACCTCAAATAGTAACATCCTCACTCCCTCCTGCCTCTAGTTTGTTCTTTAAGCCAATTACAGTATGTCTCTAAAAAATTCATTATCAAAGGAAGCATGATAACTACTGTACCTGAAATTAAATGTGCAAAATCCCTTTTCACATATTCGTAATACCTCCCCTGAAATGAGAACTCCTCATTCTACTCATTATCCATTTTTATCACTTGGAAGTTGTTTAACCTTCCTGCGGCCGAGCTTATTACTTTTCTGGCAAAACATCTGCTCTGTGTGTATTTGCACTTGATTAACATTTAATGAAAATTTGTAATAACTGTACTGAATCTGCATTTTACAAAAAAGGAGCCTTTTTCTAAAATTGACGTGGGAATATGCTGAGTTCATCCTTTATCGCCCGTCTTTGCTTTTTCATTTTCACATCAAAAATTTGATTTTTGCTGTTCTCAAGATTTTGTAATCTATGAAAACAGTTGTAACAGGGAGATATGTACAAACAGCCTCTGGAGGAACATCTAAACTGTTCACCTTCCTGTTACTCTGGCTGGCTTTCTTTGCATTTGCACTGTTATGAGGAGCTTCCTCTAAACAACTTCATTTACCCATCATCTATCAGGCCCACTTGGAGTGATCGGCTGTCATTGGGACTCCTTTTTGAAGACATTTGGCTGCAAATCCCTTCACCAAAACGCCCAATAAACGAACCCCCAGAAAAGGCTTTTCAGGAACTACAATGAAGGTTGAATCGGTGGAACCAATTACCTTGATACCAGCAGAGCGGCATTTACCCACTGCGTCAGGCACAGCGGCACGCGGCGGATCAATCATGGAGATGAGGCCCAGGAAGCAGAGCTGCTCGATGGGGAAGTTCATGTCATCGCAGTCGAAGGTGAATCCTCGAGGGAACTGGGATGAAGACAGATTCAAGTGGCAAAAGCCTGCAAGAGAAGAGGGATCAGGGAAGTGATTGTTCATAACTGACTGAAATGACATCTCAGAATGTACTGCGGCTGTTGAAGAAAAAAAAAAACTTGTTGTTTTGTTGCTTTGACAGTTTATCTGGTGCTTCAAAAAGTAGGCAATTTCTCATGACTCTAAGGATGTTTTAAGTCCAAAACACCCCATAAATTAAGGACGCTCCGGGGTATTTTACTGTAGCCATTAACAAAGAAATGTTAATATCAAAGAGGTGTGCGGGCTCTCCACAGAAAATGTATTGTCCTCTGGCTGCAATGATCCTTTAACTTACAGTGTGCATAGAAATCATTTTTAATTTTAGATGCAGATTCGGAGGTTGCCTGTCTGAAAGGCATTTTGAAACAGGCACTTCTATTAATTAATAATCCACAGGTCTTGAAATATGTATTTTTTGATTCCCTACGGAGCAAAGCAAAACAAAATGCCTCTGCTAAAAAAACAGGCGCAGTGTAAAAGAGGAGAAACCTTTTTTGTGTCACGAAACACCCGACCCATCATCAGCTTCACCCAAGGCATAACTGTGATTTAATAATTTACATGATTTCGGGAGTTACACTCCAAAAATGGCACTATTCCACATTTTGCAAAAGTGACACCTACTCTAACAAAATGATGATAGCACATAATTATTACCTATGGCACTTTTTAAAAGATGCCAGGTAACTTTTTTTCCTCGGTTGTCAAAAAGATGACATTTACAGAGTCTGGATGTTAAACACTTTGGAGATATTGAAAGTTGAACTTCAGGGTAATGATTTTTCAAAAACGTGTCTACGGCATTTTACAAGGGAAAATGTTACTTCATGTACGAATTATATTACAGTTTAGCGCAGAGCTTGATCCGAATTAAATTACCAGTCCATTAGCAGCTCATAATCCAGACAACATTACATGCTAGGCTCACACCACAGAGACGCCGTATCTCTAACGTTTTATGGAACGACGGTAATTTCAGCTCTGATTCCACATCAGGCGACTGCAATTCATTCAAGAGGCTGCAGCACCAAAACCCTTTTCTTTGTCTACACTGCTGCAATAAAAGCGTTCTACATTTTTTATGTGTGCTTAAACTCCCCTGTTTACTGAGGAGATTACACAAGGTGAGCGCTCTGTCCGCCTGCTTCTCCCAGCTTCCTTTTCCCAAACAGGCTGATAGTCGCTGGTGCTATGAAACATACCGAGCACTCTCTCCCCGAGTCCTCCCAGCTCCATGTAGGCATTCTGGAAAGCATCTCTCCAGCTCTCGTCAAGTGGATGCTCCTGGCCATGGATCATAATGGTGCTGCACCTGCAAAGCATTTATTAATAACACTGTTACAGCTGCTACCGCTGATCATTCTGCACACTGTGACAATATGGCCAAAATGAAGCATGGCAGCGTCTCATGTCAGCACAGTAATATCTTGGTGACAAAAAGTTTGACAAACAGGGCGATTCAGCGCCTCATCCTCATCCTCCAAGCCATTAAATCACAATTACAGCAAAAGACATTCAAAATATAAGACTGGTGTTATTCTATATTTTTGTCATTTTCATCAAATCCACTGAAAGGTCCAAAGTTTTGGCGTGTCTTCCAGTACTTTATGACTTGATTGATTCATGGTGGTGAAGGAACACGTCAAGACTGCAACCGCACAGCTTTTTGATTTAAATCTCTATATGGTTTTTAATTTTTCGGTCACCAATGGAGGCACATGGCACAAAGGAATAATCTGTATCAGGTCTTGGGTACACATACAAAGCCTGCAACTATGATCAATGCAAAGTTGGTTTTAATCTTTTCGGCTAATCAAAAACATAGAAAATCTTTCAGGTGAGAGTATTCTGTTTCACTACATCCTTGGAAGAGAAGGCATAGGTAAATAAAAAACAAGAAAAATAAATGTTGTGCTACTTGGAAGACATATAATCGATCCATTATTGATTGACCAACCTGTCCAAGATTCTCTCTGGCGCTCCCTTCATGACCAGAATATGACCGGAGGGATTGTCCTCGGCCTCATGGACAGAGAGCTTGACGGACGGGGAGGAGGACAGGCAGACTGGTGAGGACATGACACGAGAAGACCTAAAACGCTCAAGACAGACCTCCTCCTGTAATGCTCGACAATGAATTTCACGTCCGTGCCATTTTTTTGCCCGTCGGTGTCATATTTTTCCAAAAGGTTTGAAATGAAAGTCTTATCGAAGCAGACTCGACTGAGTGCACATTGTAAGTCATATGTATTCCCTATGTTGAAGCACACATTCACTCACACTCTCAAATGTATTCCTGTGGTGTTACATTTTGCATTACCCCTTCCCCCACGCAAACACACACACATACACACACACACACTACCCCAGGTAATTTGTATCTGAGTCACAGCATATCTAATCTCAGAAAACCAGAGCAAAATTGCTTTTTTTTCCCCCTCAACACAGACGTTCCTATTTTAAGTCAGGGAACAGGTGCACAAAATACGTGCAGGAAGTCCTTTGTTTGCTTCAGCATTGCTGTTGTGTTATTCATACGCTGGTTCAAATCTCCAGACAGGATGGGAAAGACTGGATGTGGAAAACAGAAACATTCCCCCTGCCTTAATTGCTACGGTGCCCTTGAGCAAGGTGTTAATGCTCGATGTGATGACTTTTTCATAGTTCAATATTAACTTTTAATTTCACCACTGCTGCTGTTGACTCCTACAGGATGTAACAAAGCATGTAGCTTAACTCGAGACCTTGTAGTTGTGCCTGTTGAGACCAACAGTGTAAAGCGAAATGGCACAAAATTGGAGTACCGCCCATGAAATTATGCTTTTTGCTGTTGTTCTTTACGTAGCAGGCAGCAGTTGCAAATTCTGAGATTGTCTGCGATGGAAAGTTATCGCATAGAGCTTCTTATGCTTTGCCAATTTTGTTTAAGGTCTTTACATCCAGAGCATCAAACACATCACCGAGCCTCTCGCCAGAGTCAATTCAAACAGAAAAAGGATTTCCGTCCGTCGAAAAGCAGCAACAGAGCATCTTCTGAGCGGCCGAAACGAACCAGTTTGTAATCCACATTTATCCCTCCATCATGAACAACACACATCACAGCACTGCAGCAGCGTCTCTGTGGCTAACAGTGTTGTGTTTGTGGCCTTTTTGTTGGGCAGCTTCCAAGTATAAATGTGTGCAACAGTGTGAATGTAAAGCAGGGTGTCGCTGTAAAAGAGCATGCATGTTCAGGCTGCCTTCCCCTGCAGGAAAAAGGTTAAAAATGAATATGCATGATTCACTCAAAGCATGTGAAAAAAATGTTGTCCAAGTCTTGGAAACGCTTCTTTGAAAACATCATGATGTTGTCAGGTTAAGGAAGAATTGTCAAAAAAGGTATAAATACATGAAATATAACATTAAGTTTAATCAGAAAACTACATACTTTAAACATTTTCCTTAAAAACTTGTGAAACTTGCACATGCAGTTGCAAAAGATTGTATAAAATGCACAGCGATCATGAATTAACGTATGAATGGTCTATAACTGGCTGTCGGGGCATCATTATAGACTTGCATCAGCTGCACTTTCAGCTCAAAGCAATGATGCAACATTAATCCCGTACCTGGTACTTATTGGTGGAGTTGAAGGGGATCTCTGCCACTTTGGGGTTTCTGGCTCTCATGTCACGAACACTCCCACAGCACAGCTCGATGCATTTCAACAGAGCTGACTCTGATGCGTCCCCCGCTGCTTCCCTCTGGGGAAACACACACACAGAGCCACACATTAGCACAGTCGCTCACACATGGGTACGGAGAAATGAGCGCTGTCTGTCTCGCTGCCTGTGTTTATCGCACTGTGGTGGAGGAGAGCTTTAACTGATTAAAGCAGTACCTGAGAGGACTCTCTTTCCTTCCATTACGGCTCTCATTAATGATGCAGGTAGCCGAGCATCAACTGTATCACCACATTGTTTTTAAAGTTATGTAACAGTTTAATGTAAAAGTAATGAAAGTGCAAAACCTTGCTTTCTTTTTCAGTTTAGGGGATGAAAAATAATTCGATTAACAGCTCGTTTTTCTTCCCTAAAAACGGAGCTGATCAGCCAGTATGCCATTTGCAAGCTTTCTTAAGGGCATTTTTAAAGATTTAGAGGTAAAATGGTCTAAATATGAAGAGCTTACTTCATGTTGGAAATATATATTGTTGGAGGAACACATTAGACATTGCCTATTGGCATCAATCAATAGCAAAGTGGTTGCTGAGATGGTACCGAACAAGTATATTCAAGGCTGAATTATTAAAGGCTAGCTATTTAAAATAATTTCAGAAAACATCCATGAATTTGAGGATGCACATAGCTCGATATTTGTCTTTGTGCAGGTTTATCTGCGTCGGCTGGCGTGGAAGAGTCGCTCCCGCGGTGCTTGAATCATTTAGGAGAACATTTTCTTCTGATAACCTGTAAAATCTCCCTTGGTAAAAATTCATACAATGAAATTCATCTCGCTTTTGGAGTCAATTTATTAAAATCCATGCTGAACTGACTGACCTGACGCCCAGTACACCAACGGGAGTCAGACCAATGCAAGAGATTTCTCTTTGTTCCTGTTTATTCATTCATGAACAGACGCAAAACAAGGACATGCGTTCCGCAAGATTTGTCCTTGTTTGTGCCTTTTCATGAATGAATAAACAGACCAAGGAAACTCCATTTCTGTTTTTGTGGGTGCAGATGGGGACTTGTTCCCGTAATGGCAGAACCTGGGCCTTGACTGCTGCGTTTGAGTGCTTAATGCAGAGGGAGCGCGGACACCTGGAGGAGCAGGGAGGCCACAGCAGCAGGCTCTGCTCCCACCACAGTCAGAGGGAGTAATCCCTTTCGCTCAGAGCCACGCAGAGCATTCCTTCAGGTCAGCGTAGCGCGGGCTGGGAGAACACTGGAATATTAGCGACTTAGCCACCCAGCAGCGTGTGTGTTTGTGTATCTGTGTGGGGGAGTTATTTCCAGGGATGCATTGGATTATCCTCAGTGAGCGTGTGTTTATGTGTGAGAGGGAGGTTAAGCCCGTGTGTGTGTGCACCTGTGTCAAGTGGTATTGACAAATTATTTTCGTGGGTTATTTATGTTTTTCCCTGTGGGTGCCATGTGGGTGAGTATCGGCTGGCCGTGGAGGAGAATACAAAGTACATTTAGCCAAGTACTGTGCTTAGGTACACTGTTAAAGTACCCGTGTGGTTTATACTGTATGAAATTTTGCCCGCTACGTTCATCTGAGAGCTCTAAACCAAAAAACGGTCGTTTGTAAAACATGACGCGTTGCTATAAACTCACATATACTCATTGTTTTATACTCAACAGCAGCAGTAGAATGTAACTGTGTACTTTTACTCAAGAACTGTTCTGTATTTTCCTAAAATTTCCATTTTGTGTTCCACTAAATTCAGAGGGAAATATTTTACTTTGAATTTCACTTTGCTGATAGGACAACTGCTAGTTTACGACTACTCATCAGATGAAGATGTTGACTACGAACCATATCATCAGTTTACTTTGTTATACATCAAACGGCCCGACAGTAAGTGAAATAATTAGAATTCCACTTCAACCAGCTTCAATATCAAAATGCCGCGTCGACGATATATGATAATCACCCTGATATGGGCCATTCTGCTGCATAATGAGTCCTTTTAGTTTCAATACTAAAAGTACATTTTGCTGCTGATGCTTCTGTACTTTTAATAAAGTTAAATTTTGAATAAAAGCCTTGTATTTGTAAGTCTCTTTACAATGTGTTTTGACTACTTTTACGGGCCTGAATATTTCTTTCATTACTGCCCAATGGTAATTAGAGCCATTACAATTAGCTCCATTTCCACCATTTACAACATTAAAATGTGGCTTCCATTAGAAATCGTAATACAAGAGTCTGAAAAGTGCTAATCTGCTAAATTCTGCTATAAAAGTTCAGTACAGTTTGCTGCTAATGCTGGTGTTCATTTGTATTTTGCTGTACTTTAACCTGAAGCGTAAGACTAATGTTATTTTACCCATTTAATATTATCAACAAAACCCTAAAGAGCCTCGTCTAGCTCTCCTTATTTTTGAGTGACAGCTCGCCTGACACTGTCCTGAAGTTGTTAACTTCACCTTACCGGCAAACCATGTTGGCAAAATGGTGTCTCCTGAATCATGTGCATGCATTATTTGAACCAAATCTAAAAAGGCCTGCTCATAATGCCCGTTGATTAAACCAGGGCTGTCACTGCTTTAGAGAGCAGAGATAATTCATGAGGTGGAAGCATCAATGCAAAGCTCTGGAAAAGCTGCTGTAGTGTCTGCGTGCGGTGGAGGTTTATACCATCACAATGGGGAAGTTCTCCTGTCCGGCTTTGAAATCAGCTCTGTTGCACAGGCCGGCCACGCGAGACAGAGCAGTCCAAGTAGCAGAGCTCTTGTCAAAACCCAAACCTGAGAGAATAGCAGAAGGAGCAGTGTTAGGCTTTTTTTAAAAGTAGGGCTCATGCAGTATTTATGCTACTGACTTAACTCTCGGTTCACGGAGTAGCAGTGGATATTGTTGCTAAATAACAGAGGTCGCTTAAGTTGAGCAATCACCTTTTCCGTGACAAAAGTGATTTTTCAACTCCCCAGTCTTAAAAATGGCATTCATTTTTAACAAGAACGTCTCAAAATATGAAAGCTGTTTGGAAATTTCGCCTATCAAAATTTCATCTCTCCCACCCAATCGAACTGAAAATGACCTTCACTCTGCTGCCGGCACCTGCATTCATTTTTCATTTTAGCCTCGACTCTCCAGAGTGGTCACTGTCACCGTTATTGTGAAAACAGAATATGATAGCATCTCGCTACAGACTGTGCGCTGCGGCCGGAGTTGTTGAACTTGACAAATCGAAGTGCAAATGGTTCAAAAACCTGCACTAGCTGCACAAATAGTGTGTACTGAAAAATGAATTCTGTGTTCCTCTACAGCAGTTTCAGACGCACAGCCTTTGTCTGCACTGCTGGCTATTCATTGTATGATTGCACAATCGTCTGACTCAATACTCATTGGTATGCAAACAACACCTGTTTTCTTGCAAACCTTTTGGTTATTGCTAAAAGCTTCTTTGAAATTTGGCTCCATTTGTTGCTGTTTGGTAGGAGACAGGAATCCGATTGGTTCCGCAGCAGCAGCCGTGCCGAGGAACTCAGGGAAAAGGCATGTTTGTAGCTGAGGGTTGTGCCGCCCACCGCATACCGCTGCTCAATTAATCCAAGAGGTAGCGCGAACAGCAATGTCGGTTGGCGGCGTGAACATTGGACAGATGAATTTCAGCAGGTGGTCACGCTCCCTCTCTGCATTCCCGCACACTCTCTATCTCTCCATTATATCTCTCAGTGTCTCCATCTTTCCTCCAAGCTCTCTCCTTTCCTCCTCCCTTTCTTTTTCCCCTCTCTCTGTCTTACCAGTCTGGTCCTCAGTGGTGTCAGCCTCATGGATCTGGTTGTCAAACCACATGTGGGCCACGGTCATACGGTTCTGGGTCAGCGTGCCCGTCTTGTCGGAGCAGATGGTGGAGGTGGAGCCGAGAGTCTCTACGGCCTCCAGGTTCTTCACCAGACAGTTCTTCTTGGCCATTCGCTTGGCAGTGAGAGTCAGACACACCTGGGAGGACGGCGGGAGGTGAGGGGGGAGAGGGAGTGGGGGGTTTGGGGGGTGGTGAAGGAAGGAGGGAAGGGAAGAGAATGTGGGAGGAGGAAGAAGAGAGGCGAGGATGGATGATTGTTATAGTCGACGAGGAGCGAGAGCATGTGTACGCACCGGTGCATTCAAGTGTTTGTGCATGTGAAACCATGCGTGGACCAGGTGCCTTACGGCCTGTGTGTGTGTGTGTGTGCGTGCGTGTATTTGGTCGGCTGGTTAACAGCAGGTGCACAGGAACATAAAAATACGATGAATAGACACATTCCATATGTTCCAAGAGGCGCATCAACACACATTAATTCAAGCTGACCACATTACTCAAATAGCAACAAACGGAGCACAAAGACACACAAACGCTTCCGCACACAACTGACGGTGTGTTTAAAACAAAAGCAACTAAAGAAACCATTCACTGGAAGTTAATTTATTTTCTGGGAACAGTGAAATGTCGACTGATGGCATTTCAAATGCCAGCTGGCATCCACCTCAGCTCGCACTTTGTTTATTGTTGCAGAAAAAGTTAGATGCACTTCAACATTTGAGCTGCTTCAAACAGTCGGTAATAAATCACCTGCTTTGCTGTGTTCTGTAGCATCATTAGAGGTACAGCTAACATTCGCTGAGGGTAAATTAGCATTAGGAAAAGCACAGGTGTAACTAATAACATTGATGATGGCGCCGTTCCATTTAGGTGTGCCAGTAAGCCACGACAGTGAGCCAGCAGGCACAGCATCAGGGCTCTGGAACTGGCATGCTTAAAGCTGCACTAATCAATATTTTCATGTTAACAATGGATCAAATTACTGCATGTAATGAGAAACAGCTGCTCAAGATGACAAAGCCATGGCGAATTAACACCCAACTCAGCATTTCCCCTGTAGTTCTGCAGAGCTTTTAAGCCTGTTTTAGATCATTATTTCCGTTTTTAGGCCTACAAACTCTAATCTCATCAACCAGCATCCAGGCAGCTCTTTACAGCTCGTTAAACTACTGTAAACTACCTCACTGAGGAAAAAAAACAGCAGGGAAAGCTAACGGCTAACTGGTGAAGACACATCTAGCCTTTTAAGTGATGTTCCTTTAAAAAATATCCAAAAATGAGGAGCCGACCCGACACACTACTCACAGTGACAGTAGCCAGCAGTCCCTCAGGCACGTTCGCCACGATGATGCCAATGAGGAAGATGACGGCCTCCAGCCAGGTGTAGCCCAGGATGAGTGACAGGATGAAGAAGGTCACGCCCAGGAAGACGGCCACGCCCGTGATGATGTGGATGAAATGCTCGATCTCGATGTTGATGGGCGTGCGGCGGACCTCAAGCTCTGACGCCAGCGTGGCGATGCGGCCCATCACCGTTCGGTCGCCGGTGCCTATCACGATGCCGTGGGCCGTACCTGAGAGGGAGGGGTGGTTTTAATTTTTATCGTCAAGTAGAAGTTCTTTCTCACTGCTTTACTGAAACGTTTATGTGTTTCTCAGAGCAATATGTACCAAGACAAATGACTGTTAACAGTGTGTGAAACTCTGTGGGAGGTGAGTGCTGTGTTTAGTAAACAGGAGGGAGGGTTGATGGGGAGGTGATGGCTGCATGAAGAGCAATGATGGATGGAGGTGAATTACAGGTCCTAGCGAGTGATTGATGGTTGGATGGACTGAACAAATGCTGCAGTGAGTAAGTGAGAAAATGATCTGAATCATGTAAAATTCGACAAATGTACTCAACAGCCCTCGTTACGAGCAGGGACTACGTCTTTACAGGGACTATTTTCTCAGAAGAAAGTCGTTCCAATTAAAACAATCCAGAGTTTCGGGACAGTGTTTCTGGAAAGACATTTCATTTACCTCTGTTTAAGGTGGAAGCAGAAATCTCAGGGACAGATATTTCAAAGCCTACATACATAAAACCCACCTGTGTACCTGTATAAAGTTAAAATAAGTTAATAGATTTTTTAGGAATTTGTGCGAATTGATCCTTTAAAACAAACTACAGGGAGGGAGCAGAACTGAGTATGAACCTATAAGACAGCAGGCTGAAAACAGCTCTTTAAATATAGATTTCATTACTGAAAAGAAGCTTTTATACACTGTACTCAAGGCAGGATGCAATTAAATCATGAATCTCAGCTTTTAAATCAACACAGAGGAAAAAAAGCTTAAAATGCTGACAAAAAAAATGGAAATTTCAACTGCAACAACTCTATGACAACTGATCAAACTCCGTCTGCTGATGAAGGTCTTGAAACTAGTCAGATGCGCGCTGCAGGGACCTTTTCTGTTTTCTAACCTGTTTCAAGGAGAAATCATTGATTGACAAATTGTGTCACTTACAGGCCTGATCCTCCACTTCAGACTTAAAACTGACATCTTATTTTCCTCAAATGAATGTATTGTACTTTGGGAAATAACTGTTCACTTCATATGCAACCAACGTTGGAATATAGATGTAGATATTGATGAAGTGGCAGATTCTAATATGAAAACCTCATTGGGATGCTTACTGCATCACTGTTTGACGACTGATAGCAACTGAAATACTGACTTAAACCCCCATCGGTTGACACTCATTAATATTCTTTAAGCATTCAAAATTCAGCAGCAGCCATATCTCCAGCCCACGGTGCGGTGTGTACTGTAGGATGAGCTGATGAATCGTGAAGCGAAACACACTCATGGTTGGGCGGTAATGCAAAAACTGTGTTGATCTCCAGATGGCCGAAAATAAAAGAGACATTTAGAAACGATAAGGGACAATCTTGGCCAGATGTGACCTACTGACCTTCGACACAGTTGGTGGAAAAGAAACAGATGTTGCGGGTCTCCAGAGGATTGTCGTGTGTGAACTCTGGGGAGCGAGTCTGAGGCTCAGATTCTCCCGTCAGAGAGGAGTTGTCCACCTTCACGGGGATAGGGAGAAAGGAAGAGAGAACAGCGTTACCCGGCGAGACTGTGACAGACGCCGGGCCGGCGTGATGAGGCGACGCTGACGGGGTGGAAATGAAAGAAGCAGCACTAATCAGAAACAAGCGCAATGATGTAACAACTGTCATGTCAAAACCGTCTGCGGGTCTTTTCACAGGTTCGTCTGTAGGCGAAGAAATTTACACCGCTGATCGACACAGTCTCATTACGCTGCGGCTGCTGGATCCAGTGGGATCAACTCAGAAACGAACGCTGGTCGAGCTCAACGGGTGACATGTTGACAAGAGAAATGTACAGAAAGAGAGATCAAGTTGAGCTAAAGAGTGAAAATCTCAGACATCAAATCTGAGACATTATGGGATGTGCTAAACGACCTGTGTGATGTGTGCGTATCTGAGTAAAAAATCGCTCGCTGGCAGCAGAGAACATGGCTTCACTGAGATATTAATTCTTCAGAGAAAGAGCAGTGGCTCAGGAAAGGCGCTCAATAAGAACTGACCTTTTGAGAGTCAAAGAAAATGTTTCTGACTTGAGCTGAGATGCTGAAAAACAAACACGATTGTTTAAATATAGAATAACTGGAAGTGACAATGAAGATGTGTGACTGATAACCTGATTGCTCTTTGAAATGTGGCGCCATGGCTGCGGCTCGATTGAAGTATCTCAGCGACTTTTGGATGGATTGATGCGTACGTGTGTGCCGACGTTCGTGGTCCCAAGAGGACGAAGCCTGCTGAGTTTGGGGAGTCCTGAACGTTTCCTCTGGTGCCATCCAGAGGGTTACATTTTGGGTTTGGAGTGAAATATATCAACAACTGGGGAGTGGACTGCCATGGACTTTGGTAATGATATAAACGGCTTGCAGAAAGTTAATCCTAATAACTCTGATTCTCTGAGTTTTCATCAAGGACAACCAGTCGATCAAAGTTTTAACTAATCCGGTGAAATATCCCCAAATCTTCAGGATGGATTTGCTCAACATTTTATACATTCGTGGTTCCTGCAGGATGTTTTTTCTCATAACTTGGATGATTTCAAACCAGTGGTAACTTTAAATCTAATGACATCCCCAGTGAAAAAATATTATACTTAAATGTAACTGTTTGAAGAACGTACTAACTTCACTTTATTGTCCCCTTCAAGTATACTCAAAAAGTACCACTTGAGTGATACTTGAGTATACTTGCTGCTAAATTGGCAGAACTTCATGAGCATGCAAAACACACTTGCAGTACAACTGTATTATATCACCAATGTGTTGGAAATATACTTAAATATACTTCAAATGAAGTGAAATTACCGTACATGATAATTAAGTATGCTAATAGTGTACTACAAAGGACTTGAAAATAAGTATACTTTTCATGCTTTATCACTTTAAAATTCACTTACAGTAAAGTACACTTTTTATATGTACTTTCAAATACCACTTAGTATTGCAGAATTTGAAGTAGACCCTCAGGACATCTATTTAGAGGTGCACTTTTTAAAAGTACATGTCCAATATACGTTAACTGATGTGTACTTGTAATTACTTCTCTATCCTTAAATTATATTTCTAACACTACAGTACACGACCATCAGCTCCATCTGTACTTTGTTTTATTGCTTTTAGCAATTGTTAGCATGCTAACACGCTACCTTTAAGACAGCGAACATGATAAACAATAACGGATAAAAAGAAAACAATGAAACAAAGTGGAAAAAAAAGAAGTAAACAGCGAGAGAGTTGAGCTACTGTAATCCCACAGAGAGTCCCGGGCTCAGCCTACAGCACCCCTCCCCTACCTTGCATCCGCTGGAGGAGATCACTCGAAGGTCAGCTGGGATGCGGTCTCCCCCTTTGATCTCCACCAGATCTCCCTGCACCACAAGCTCAGCATTGATATGCATCTTCTCCCCCTCCCGAATCACCAACGCTTGCTGGCATGGGCAAAAAGGAAGAGGGAGATGAGAAGGCAGAGGGAGCATGAGGAAGAGAGAGAGTTTGGGAACAGAGAGAGGATTTAGTCGGAGGAAGAGAGAGAAGTGCGATAAAAAAAAAAAAAAAAGTGCCAGAGGGCGTAGAGGTATGTGAAGGGGAGAGATAGAGGGAGGGAAAGGAGGAAGAGAGAAAAGACAGGTAGGGAAAAAGGAGACAAGGAAGGAGTGAAAACAGCCTAAATAGATTAAAGAATTAGGCAATCGAAGTGCTAGAGGTGGATAACGCAAGGGGAGTTTTTATGCAAACACACACAATCCGAAGTTGGCTCAAACATTTATTCTTCCTTTGTGCAAGCTTATTAGGTTTCCACTCAAGTGAGTGTGTAAGCCCTACTTGAGGGACGGCTTATTGATTCAGAAAGCTCTAAGACTACACAAACACCAACATGCATCAACTCACCTGTGGCACCATTTTCTTGAAGGAGTCCATGATTCGGGAACTCTTGGCCTCTTGGAAGTAGGAGAAACATCCGGTGATGATGACCACGGCCGACAGCACCACACCCAGATACAACTGAAACGGGGGCAAACCCAAGCCACAGGGGGGAGTCGGTGTCATTATCGACTTAGTTTGGTTCATGTAAGACATGTTTGAGTGCAGGAGAGGGGGATTTACAAACCTCAAAACGGTTTTAAAACAGCAAACCCTTAAATGCAGAGTGCAAGAGCAGCGTTAAGAGCGAGAAAACCTGGGGAAGCTCTCAGTCTTAGAGGAAGATTTAGAAGGAAAAGTCGTCCCGGAGTTAAACTCTCGTGTACTATTCCTGTCATCTTGGACGGTTCATTCAGCGTTGGTCCAAGTGAACATCTGTCTCCCAAACCCAGAAAACCAAGAACTGCCACTCTGATCTGTGAGGCCACCAAGAGACGCTTTCAGAACTGGAGCTCGGCTTTGCAGACTTCATGGTCGTGTTCAAGCAGGGAACATTCATTCTGGTGTATTTTATTTTATTTTCACTGAATATTTTCAGTTTTACCAGTGAAAAAGCTGTTATGGGTTGATGCAAACAAGACAGCCAGGCACTTCGGATGAAAGCGTCTGCCAGCTGGTGTACTGCATGTCCTGGACTCCTGGAAACAAAATTCCTAAACCCTGAAAAGTTTCCTTTTTGGATGGTGCTGCTTTCATTTGACAGCAACAACAGAATGTTTTGCTTTTTTATGCTTGAATGCCTTTTTTCTTACCGTGGCAGTGCAAAATCTTCTGAACCAGGAAATACATTTGTATCCTCAGAAAATCACTTGTCAGTGTTTACAACATTTTCCTCCGATTCGGTGTTCGGTGTGCAGCTCCTGGTTTTGTCTACATGCGTGTTTTGCAGATTTAAGCTCAGCTCTCTGCACAGAAGTGCAGGAGCGACATCTGTCACAGGCAGGTGACCCATTGAACCTACTAAAGTTTAAAGGATTGACACAATAAATGCTTAATATTCAGATTGCGAGCATGAATTAATGATAAAAAATGAAGTTCAGCAGCACTTTCAGAGGCCTGAGAACGCTCTAAAACCAAAGAAGACAATGCAATCTTTCAGCTCAAATACACAGAAATAATGAAAATTAAGTTTTAATCCGACAACAGCAACGTGTTAAGTTCTGTTAGGGTGGATTTTCATCTTAAATGACTGCTTGTACATTATGCAGAGGCTCAAAGTGCCAAAGCTGCAGGCAGCCGACGCTTTGAAGTTGCTCACCAGAGCATCCAGCTGTACATACTGAGCACTGAATGTAGAGATTAAATCGTGGGGAGATTAAAGTTATCACGTGTGCATGTGTGTGTCTATCTACTGTACGTTACTGTATATTATGCGGAGGCTTAATGCTGTCTGGGGTTGGAAGAGAGCTGAATGATGATTGCATAATGACTCGGAGCCATAAAGTGCAGTATGGATGGCTGCTTGGCGCCATTTTATCAGCGGTTGGTCTGACTATCTGCGCTAATGCCAGGAACGATGCCAGAGTGTCAGCGGTTGTTTTTACGTCACACTCTCTGAAGGGGGGGTGGACTCTGTGTTTATTTGTACTTCTACACTAATGAGGACCAAATCCTGGTGTGTCTTAATGGGTTTTAAATGCTCTTTATGCTTTTTCTTCCCATTTTAATGCCCTTAAAGTTTCCTCCCCCATCTCTTCCCTCATCTTTCTTTACTCTGCCTCCTTTAGCGACTGTTGGCTCTCTGAGCGTTCATGTGACCTAATTGCGCTGCCATTTTGGCCAGGACTCTCGGAAAGGAGATTTAGATCTCAAGAGGCCACCCTGGTTCAGTAAAGGTCATGTTACAAAGAACAAAGGTAAGGAAAATCCACCAAAATGAAGAATCAAGGAATTAAAGCTAAGATTAGATTTAGGATTTGGTTTAAATTTGGACGTGCATATTTATATAAAGTGTGTCTGTGTGTGTATTTGCATGTGCAGGGCTTTGAAATATTTGATATTACCCTTTGATGTTCAGTTGAATTATTGCATTGTCCCACTGACAGATGGTATGTTCATATTGAGTTATCATTTGACAAATGTCTGCAGTCCAAATTAATGACTGCTCAGAAATTATAATTAAACACAAATGAGTCATTTAAGATTTTGATTTACTTAGAAGATTTCTCTTTCTCAGAGGAAATTCTTACACAGGCCAGTATTATTGAGAGGCAAGCTGGGCTGAAACTCTCCAAAATGCACTAAATGTAATTCATAAATCTGTACACATGCACACATGATCTGGATGTATACAAGGACGCAGACATTTGGGGAGAAAAGTGTCTGACAATGCAAAATAATTGGAATAAAACTTTTGCGGCACATCAAAAGACTCTACATTCAATTTAAATGTTGATTCAATCATTTTATATGTAATTTCTGCACGTACTTACCATATCGCAGAAATGTTGTGCTATTGGACCCAATTCCAAGGATAAATGGGAAGCAAAATCAATCCCCAAAATTAACACATTTTAAGACTTCTGATGTGAGTTTTAGGGTTAACACTAACAATTGGGTTTTGGTTAGCTGCAGTGCGAAGTCTGTAAACCTCCATCTTGAAGATATAGGTGAGTATATCTGTAAATGCAGGTGGAATGACCCTCTGGATGCCTTGTGTCCTCTGTGCCTGCATTAGCTCCATCTCTCCCCGTGTGTGATTAATATGTAAGGCGTGTGCTCGTACACATGCGTGCGTGTTTTACAAGGCGTTTCTCACATTGTCATTGGGTGCCTCGTCCTCTGTGGCCACCTGGATGCTGTAAGCCAGGAAGCAGAGGATAGCGCCAATCCACAGCAGGATGGAGAAGCCGCCAAAGAGCTGACGACAGAACTTGACCCACTCCGGGGTGGTGGGGGGAGGGGTCAGGGCGTTCGGACCGTCCCTGGCCAGAATCTCCACAGCTCTGGCACTGGTCAGGCCCTGAGGGGGAGCAATTTTTAGGAATGAATGTCTTTCTGCATGCACTGGGAATCTTATTACAACACAACGGCCCCATTTTCACCGCGGCTTAAAAAGCAATTTTACTGCTACAGTTGCAGAACATCAAGTATTCCCGCCTGGCCTATTTAACACCACAAGTATAATAAACTGGGTGACTCTTCTCATCTGAGTTTTTATGCCGTAGAACTGTTGGATTTAAGTTTATTGAACATTTTTTCTGATTTGGTGCCTAATAGTGTCAAGGTCTAATTTACAGAAAATCCGTGTGAATGGCTGAAAAGCTATGATTTAAGTGTATTGTAACAAAACACAAATGGTGTCTCTTTCAGGCTTCAGCAGGTTTTTGACATTTGTACAGCTTCTGATATTTTTGCAGAATCCCAGCTTTTTTTTTTTTTTTTTTTTCCCAAATACTAATCTTAAAAAGATATAATCAGTTTCACTACACCTGCAATGTCAAATTTAAGGTAAGCAGCAAATGTGGTTACAGCGTAAAGACTTCTGTGATGTGTTTGTACCTGCCTGTTTATGGGATTGTAGGAGTTGTTGCATCAAAGTGTGTGTGTGTGTGTGTGTGTGTGTGTGATTGAGGGATTAAAGATGAATAAAGCTCAAGGTGAGCTGGGGACGCTGTGGCAGATCTAACTTGACCAAAGTAATGCCTGGTTTTCAGTTTGGAGGTTGCTTTTCCAGTACAGGCAAGCAGAGATTACATCTCAACGGGAGATATGACAGCAGCTCTTTGTTGTGTGTTTGTGTGCGAGCGTGCACGTGTAAATGAGCGCTTGTGTTTGTGTGCCGTTACCCGCGTGAGGTCCACTCCATAGCGCTTTCCCAGATCATCCAGAGTTATTTTGTGGTCATCCTGCAGGGATGAAACGTTTTTTAATTTGTGCTTCAGTGGAACAGAAACAGTCAACAGAATCAGAGTAACTTCAATTGGCCAATAAAGTGAAAGTGAAGGGAATCTGTCTTTGAAATATCTCATGAATGAGAAACTATTATTCCACATTCAGCGTTGTGTGAACTCAGTATGGCTGCAGCTGGAAAGGGAAGTTTAATGACTGATGGGATAATGGTCAAATAGATCTTGAGGGTGTAGCACTGACACATTACACACCTCCATCTCCATCTCCGTGAAAAAAAGACGTTATTCTCTGCTCCTGACATGAGTTCAGTGGCTTTATAATATATGACTCATCCTCATCCAACAGGTCAGTGAGCGACCTGTATGTCCAAGCAGTGCTGATGTAGAGGCGAGCAAACTGTTCACAGTATAAAAATGTGACCTTGTGCTTCATGTTGTGTTTTCTGGGTCCAGTTTGTTCTTTGGTGGCATGTTTGTGCTATTATTCCCGTGCAGCTGGCCGAATGCCACCTCGAGATATTTGGTACTGGAGCAGCAAAAGCTTGAGCTACCAGCTGTCAGGACGGTGTCCGTGCCACAGGAAGAAGGACTCCTTTCTTCTCTCGACGATAAGACAGAGAGAAATCCAGCAATTTCTTCGCCAGCGGTGGCCTCAGAGGACCACAGTGAAATGTAGCTGTGAGTGATTTGGCCACAATCACCGACATGCCCCAGTGTTCACAAACAGTTTGCCAGTTAGGCTTTATTTATATATCCCTACACCCAATATTGATCAGCCATTCTCTGCTGGTTGTTTATAGGATTTGTGTGGCAAAAAGCGCAGGAAATCACAAAGTGAAGAAGCACATGAGGCCGAATGATGAAAGCAAAATACAGCACTTAATAACAACACTACTTCTAAGTGTTGATAGCGTCCAAGGAATTTTCAGTCACGGGCCAACTTTGTAATTGACAAGAGCTGCTTTATCAGAGATACTGCATGCAGCAAAACTTAGCCCAGTTTTCATGGGCATCGCTTGGCTGCGTTTTGACAGCACCTCAAAGAGCTACAGCTCTGCACAAGACAAAAACTCTGCACTACACTGTTGGTGGCCCACAAATTATTCAGTATGTTTCTGAGTACAAAGAAGAGCAGCCAGAGGGTGGTAGAACAGATAGCAGAGGACAGCCTGGCTTAGAAGTCATCTGCTACTGACTACACTAAGCAGGTTGGATTGTCATTTTGTTTACGGGCCACTGTTTTCATTTACAGCCTTGTTAAATAACCTCGTGTCTTTGGCATAACGCTGGGGATCGTTTGCGAGCAGCGGCGATGGAATCAATCACCGTGCAGAGTGAGTGTGGGTTGGAGCAGTGACAGCTTGTTTTTCTTACCAAGGCCACCTCCTTCTTCAGCTCATCCAAGTCCCTGTCCTTCTTCCTCTTCCCTCCGTTCTCAGCACCACACTGGAGGGAGAGAGAGAGGGAGCGATTACCATACATCAGGCCCGCAGGCCGTCATCCCAAACCGCCACAGGAACTAAGTGGGAAAAGTCGCATTCTTGTAGCCACATTGTGCACGGCCATTTACATTCACAGCCACGTATTACAACATCAGTGAGAGCACAATGGACTTTGTGTACGCTGGTTCATTTCAATCTCCCGGCACTATTGGCAAACCATTCGCTGAATATGGAGGAGAAAATATTTTTCTCATAGCGCGAGTTCCTCATTTGTGCGAGCAAGAGCGTGTGTGTGTGTGTGTGTGTGTGTGTGTGTGTGTGTGTGTCACGAACAGTTGGAAGAATGGTGCATCATGGAAATCATCTGCTGCTGTCAGTCTGCTCTTAGCAGCACGTGTGCATGTCAGTGAAGGAGGGATACACGGAGAGAATGAGAGGAGAGTGTGAGCAAGTGACACAGTGAAAAAGTAATCAAAAAGAGCCAAAGAGGGAGCACAGAGCCGGTGGAGTGCCTGAAATGTGTCTGGCATAGCAATTTCCCCCCACTGTGTGTGAGGAAGATTACCAGCCTGTCCTCCCATAAAGCTAAATGGAATAGGCCTGATGGAGAGAATAAAAACAAAATTACGTAATTACCCAAGTAAACAGCAAGCCGGGAAAAAAAACTTATTGAGGAGAAAAGCCATCATCGAGATGTTACTGTCTTTAAAAAAAAAAAAAAAAAAAAGAGCATTCTGAGATATCAAGCCCTGCAGACGCGTTTGGAAACCTCAGTATTTTTCCATGATGCATGTCCATGCCATATGCTGTTACTGTACATAAGATAGAGCAGGAACACGGAACACCACGCTCATGTTCATCCATTCAGCTCTGACAGGAAGAACTTCAGCGTAATAAAAAACACACAAACATGGAGATAAGAGCACATTCTGTGAGAACTTACCCCTCTGCCCATGGTGGACGTCCGGACGTCAGCAGGTTATAATGTGAAGGACAGAACTCAGGGGCCCCGCCACAGCTGAGACCTCCCGCCCCCACTTGTGGAAGACACTGGTGGCTTTTTTTGGGCCTGGCACCCCCACACCAAACATCCCATTCCCTCTCTTCTTGCTGCCTCCTGTCGGGGTAACCTGAGCCTCACAAACGGCCCCTCCACCAGTACCCTGCTCCTATCCCAGTGCTCCTCTCCAACCAGGCACCCACCGCCAAACACACAGAGGGGGGCTTCTGTTTCTGTACCTGCACCTGCTCAATATGTCCCCCTCACCTCGACACACATGGTTGTGTGGAGAACAACAACCCATCAGTCACTGCTGTCAACACAACCACTGAAACCTTGCATTCCGCACAACATGCAGTAGCAAACATGATAATGAGGGACCAATTCGGGCCCTCAAGATTCGTCATGAAAAGGCAGCAGCGTACTCTGGATTCTGAGCACAGGCCGAGTCCTCGGGCCCGTTCTCAAATAAATCCTGAGCTGAACTGCAGAATCATTCGAGAACTGAGCCTCAGAGATGAATTGAGAGCATTAATTTATTCCTTTGCTTGAATTCAAAGTGACTTGTGGCCAATACCGACGCTGGAATTCACTTAAGGTCCTACATATTTACAACATAAGGCGGGTCGTCACCACCGCGCCCACGCAGCAGATGCAGCGAGTGATCCTGTGTCAGTGAAGTACCAAATGTCTTCTCCAGAGTTGCCAAATACTTAAAGAGTTGATTTTGTTTGCACTCTTCCAACACTGCGATGCCTCCAACCCTGCATGAACTGTACACTTTGATGTATGTACGAGCCCCTGTAGTAAGCTCCTTTTCAAGGTTTCCTCAAATTTCTCTCTCACTAAAGGGTTTCTCAAGGATATGCTTGTTTGTTTAGTTGTCCTTGTCACTAGAGTTTAGCATACATCTCAGCCGAAAAAGATGAACTCTGTATGCATAAAGCTTCTTACTGAAGTTTCTTATTTCACAGAGTAGAATATTAAAATATTAGCTGCGAGATAAGCAAGAGAGAGAAATCAAACTGGTCATTTTGAACCTTGATGTGTCAAGAGGAGAGGGAACGAGCGAGCTAATGCTATGCTAAGCAAGTAAGCTTGGCTCTAACTTAAAGGGAGATTATGCAATTTTTGAAAGGAGAAATAACACAATCCTCCACTCAGAAAATAGCTCAAATTAATAAGCAGTGAAACACACCCTTACAGGTCATCACACTCAGGGGTCTTACTCCTACAGTGTCTAATACGTTCGGTCGTGTTACAAATATTTTAACACTCCACAGATTAACATTTCCAAGGTGTTAATACGACTTGTGAGGATTTTGGAAGATTTAGTGTCTGCAATCTGTAATCACCGCTTGTGGCTGCTGTTCACACCAGTTGTTTCACCTTTAAGCCCCGAATATATGTAAAACAAATTTCTTACTATCAGTCCGTTGGTGGAGAGACAGCTGATTATCCATCCTGAGGACACGCAGACGAACGGCCAGGAAGCAACGCACACCTGTCGACTGCACCTGGACTGTCTCATTTTCCTACAAACAAAAACCTCACTAGCGGAATCATTTGAAGACACAGTTCAACATTTTGGGAAATGTGCTTATTTGGTTTGCTGCCAAGGCGTCACACTTCACAGGAGGATACTAGCTTAGCCTAGCTTAGCATAAAGACTGGAGACGGAGGGAAATGGCTAGCCTGTGTCTGTTCAAAGATAAAAAAAAATTGCCTTCCAGCACTTATAAACTAACTGATTGAAACTTTTTTTTAATATTTGTGCAAATGTAGAAATGTAAAAAACAAAAAAAGACAAGTTGTTGGGGAGTTATGTGCTGTAGCTTGACCTCATGGCGACGAGGCTCGTAGAAGCTGTTCGTCAAGACAGTTCAAGAAACTCCCTCTAAAACCATAAAACACTATTATTAAATTTCTTTTTGTGAAGGAAATAAACAAGATACATATTAATGCGTGAGCTTTAGCGGTGTGGCCAGGCATGGCTAGCTGTTTCCCCCTGCTTCCAGTCGTTATGCTAAGCTAACAGTCTCCTGGCACTAGCTCCATAATCAACCCTCAGCAAGAAAGCAAACGTGCACCTTCCAAACTGAGCTATTTCTTTAAAAAGTGCTCTAATCACATACATTCAGCACCTTAAAGCCCTGACTTGTAGGATTTTCTGTCGGTGACTCCAAATGGCAGCACCCACAGCGTGGCAGACAGCGGCGCCATCACCCCCTCAGTCAGCCATTCAGGTGCTGTAGCCGAGCAGGTCAGTGGGCATCAGACTGTGTGTGTGCGTAACTGTCTGAATATGAAGCAGGGAATTTCTGAAAAGGTTATGTATGCTCACTGAACCCAGCCCGCAAGTTAAGTCAGAGAAAATTAAGCCTTTCTGAAAATTACACCTCATTTTGTCACCCTGTAGAATATGAAAAGGTTGTAAATGGTCACTGAGCGTTTATTTTCAGTTCATCATCATTACTTTTTGATAGTTGGGTAACAAAGGGCAGAAAGAGGTGAAACCATTTTAGTCCTCACCTGCTGCCATGAAGCCGAAGTTAAAAAATTTTAATTCCAAAACCAAACTCCCTTTGTGTTTAAACGAAAAAACCCCTGGTGGTCATTGTCCAGCATTTAAAACCTGCAGATTACATCCTCTTAAACGTCCTTATTGTATATGCAAATGTCTTTAGATATCTATTGAGGCTCGTGCTATCCCATCACGAGTTTTGCTTTCATGGTGGCCATCAGAATATTCAAATATTTCACATGGTGGATATCTCTTTTTGGAGGGGCTTTCTTCTTTTGAAAAGTTCATGAAAGTGTATCTTGGCAGAGGCATCCGTGACAGATTTACACAATGCTTGAGAGTCTGAGGTGAAAGAAAGAAGACCGCAGACGTTTTCAGCTGGGTTTACTTTGTCTTCTGTCGACGACAGCTGCGCTTGGGGCTTTTATTTTTATTTTACGTTCTCTTTACAACATATTATACAGAGTCATCAAAAGTTGTTAGCGCTGTGGAATTATCACAAGCATTAAAATAAATGTAAAAAAATGTAAGAAGCTCCAGTCATTTCAAATAAAGGAAGGTTATTGTGCAACTATGACTAATACAGTTCATAATACATACAAAACACTTTTTTAAAGGCATTTTAATGCTGTCTGTCTTATGTCAGGTGTCTGTGTGGCTTTGCAGAAAAAAAAACAAAAACATTCTAACTAATCCATTTGACTGGATAGTTAAACAGCGACTAGTGAAACAGATCTCCAGTTTTAAAGATGTGGATTTTAGCACCTCCATTCCCGTTATGAATTTTAAAGGAACATTCAAGTCTACTATCCACCCTGCATATCAAGCACGCGAATCGCAATCCATCTTTGGCTCAGGGTTGGGGAAGGAGCACCTTTAAAAGAAAGCTCTGGGGAAGAGCAGGCTCTATCTGTAGTGATACATATGGATTTTTGGCTTGGCTTAACACACCAGATAAGTCCCTTCCTCCCAAAGCTTTCTCCCACAGCAAGCACCTTCCTCCCCTTTTTTTCTCCCCAGCCACATCTCGCTGAATCTGAGGCTAACCGAACCCTTATCCATGCCTCATCTCCTCTCTGACACCGCACGACAACCTCGATTTCCCTCCGTCTCGGAAAAAAAACGTGCACCAAAGAGACAGCCACACAGTACCTTCAATAACACAAAAGGTCAGAAATATAATGACACATTGCATCGAATGCAATTACATTTCTCCCCCGCCTCGAAAAACATGTTCTTACATGCGTACACATGTAAAAAATGTCTCAGAATACATTATTTGCTTTACTTAGGGTGACATACTGGTGGGTTTTTTTTTTTTTTGCTTTATATCAAATCTCATTTTAACAAGACACACATATACATAAAACACGCGTCGTATTTGCGACCGAAAGGGAGCTAGCTAGATTATAAGTTTCCGTTTGGCGTCTTCAGTGAGAACTAAAGGCGGATTTCTGCCCATGTGTTTGCTTCCTTTGCCAGTGGAGGGCAGAGGTCAGCCTTTTGGCATTCGAACCAGCAGAAAAAAAGACAGTAAGGGGTCGGAGGAAGGGCTGGCAGGGGCCGTGCCTTTAGGGGAGGTGGCGTTTTGAAGGGCAAGAGAGAGGGCGTTTGTCGACCAATGGGCAAGACCGAGGGAGGGGAGAGAGATGTCCGTCACCGAGTTTGGAAAAGAGAAGAAGAAGAAGAAGGACAAGGAGGAGGATGAAGGACAGAAGAAAGAGGAGCAGAGCATTGAGCTGTAGGCCTGGCAGTCAGATAAGGAGAGGCTTAAAGAGCGGAGTGGATTGTGTACAGGCCTTTTCTGTGGGGGAATAATGCAGTGCAGACTCACTAGACGACAGGAGGAGGGAGAGATAAAGGAAGACGCGAGGACAGAGAGAAAGAAACAGGGGTCTGGAGGAGATGAATCCCAAGATGGGAGCAGAGATGAAGAGTGAATAACAGAGGAGTGAAGACAGCAGAGGAGGCAGGGAGGGAGAGGAAGATGTAGAGGGAGATATCTCATTACCCGCACGTGCTAAAATAATTAGCCCGGGGGTTGGCGAGGAGAGAGGCGCGGGCGGATTAGCTGCACCTAAAATAACTCTGAGAGCACAGAAGCTGCACCTCTTCCTGGTAAACCCTCTCGTCAGACTCCTGAGAGCGTCCGCCGGCCCTCGGGGGCCGTGACGTCATTCCAGGTTGTCAGTCGCCGGCCGACGAGTCAACGGCGGACAGCCTCACGCACTCAGGCGCAAACAGCACGGCGGGCGCCCTCCACCCGCCCCGCTCGACTCTTTCTCTTCCTCGCCCCCGCTCCCCTGTCGGCTGAAAAATGTGCAGCTGTTACAGTAAGCCCGTATGCTCTTATAGGGCCAGAAATAGCCCCCTTTAGCCAGGGCAGGGACACGGCGACAACCTCCATTAGCTCAAATGTGAGAGGATTGAATCACCCCGAGCTCCAGGGCTTGAACCTCTATCTATGCCGGCTGAGAGCAGGAATCATATTTCTCTCCCACTATCACTCTCCTCTCCTTCTCGCTTTTTCTCCATCTGAAGTCCGGAGTGCGCTCAGAGCTCCGCTCAGTGTGTGTGATTGAGTCGTAAACATTAAGGGGGAAGATTCAGGGGACTCTAAACACAGAGGGATGTCTTTCGGGTTCCTCTTAAGGATGTTATGTGCGTAGTTAGGCCTTAAACAGTTTTACAGTTTGCCCAATGAGTGCATACAGGGTCTCCGATGAGACGTTGTAAAAATTATTCGACACGGTTGCCACTGATATAGTAGGACTATTCTTACAGCCAGTGCTGTCTTGAAAGAGTAGAGATAATGGGAAATAATGGGGGTTGCATCAGGCTGGGCAGAAAAGGAGGGAGCAGACTAGAGGAGTGGAGGCAGTCATGGAGAAGTCAGACCTTTATCTATAGGAGAAAGAAAAGGAAGAAAAGAGGGAAGGGAAGTGAGAGAAGAAGAGAAACAGGATAGAGCAGTTAGCATAAATCACTTCTGTAGCATGCATTAACAAGAAAGTCAGGAAATTCACAGTGAAAGAGGAAGAAGCGGGAGAGGAGAGGGAAGAGAATGGAGATCAGTTTGAGGGGAGAACGCTGGAGTTTGACATGGCGCCTCTGGAAAAAAAAAAAAAAAAAAAAAAAAAGAAAGGCAAATTGGCTTGTCCTCGCAGCTTGGGACTCGTGATGCGTATCGGACGCACTTGGAGAAAGCTTTTTCGGCGGATAGGATCACAATGGAAGGAACCAGAAAGGCAAAACCCGGAGAGCAGCTTTTTAGATTTTGTTATCAAACCCAGGCGTCTTAGGGTCTCGCTTCAAATGGCATATCTTATGACCTGACAAAAGTACTCGGGGTGGCGGCTGGTGTAAGAGATTATCACGACATCTTAGATCTCGGCCCATATAGCTGCGTCTGCCGTCATCAGCCTGTGACAAGAGCAGATATGATTTGACTCATTTATTCAGGGACTCAGGTTGACGCTGCCGTGGCTGTAAAGTAGGTCTGCTCTCCTGCCGTCCCCTCCGCAGGCTTCACACGCTCTTGTCCTCGACGGCTCCCTCCCCCCTTGGCCTCCCCCACCTCCCTACTGCTTGAAGGTGAGCTGGTTGGCGAGGCGGGAGAGGAAGCCGAGCGGTTTGGACCTCCTTGTCCCGCCCTCGCCACCGGGCCCCTCCTCCCCGTTTGTGCGGGTGAGCTCCAGCTCGATGGTCATCAGCACCCGGCCCGAGCCGTCCTCCCCTCCTCCCCCCACCTTCTCTGTCTTTCTGACTACGGTTCGCTGCCGCTGCTGCTTGGGCTGGGCCTTCGCCGCCACCGCCTGGCGTACGGGCTGGAGCAGCCGGCCGACGAGCCCGCCCCAGCCCATCCCCAAATCCTATTTCTTATCCTTGCGTGACTCCTGCTTCTTCTTTTCCGAGGCAGCCGCCTTCACCTTGGAGGGGTCGGCGGGAGGCGCGGGGCCCTGTGGGGGAGGAGGGAGAGGGGGTCGGGGGGAGAACAGGGGAGGAGAGTCACTTCAGGAGGAAAGGAGCGTGAGGGAGAGAGAGACAGAGAGAGAGAGAGACAGGGCGTGGGGTGAGATGGGTGCGTTAGAGATGAGAGGATGAGACATGGGGTTAGCAGGACGGGTGGAGCTGTGTGAAGAGGAGAGAAACAAACATTTAGGAGGAGGAGGAGGAGGTGAGAGTCAGACTTAAAGAGAGACAGATAAGGGTGAGGAGGTAGAGAGACAGTCCTTTTAGGGGAGGGGGTAGCAAGTGAGGGGGGGTGGTGTCCAGAGCTGTAAGGGGGTGACAAAACAGGTAACCATGCGTTAGGATGGGACACAGTGACAGGCAGGCTCCATACACCTGTGACAACTGAGTGACAAATGATCATGAACACACACACACACACACACACACACACACACACACACACACACACACACACTGACTTTGACTTTTCTTTAAATTTGATGGTGTTTGAGGCTAAATAACGCTCATGTCTTCCTTCAGTGTCGCAGCCAGAAGGCCTCAGTAAGTTTTAACTGAACAATGTGTTGATGAAGATGTCAAAACTAATAAGAAATTAGGCAAAACATCTCTATGATACTACATTTCAGCGTGTACAACACAATGAACTGAGGTCATTAAAAGGCTGAAACTATGGTTATACATAACCAAGATAATTCAGCTTGACCTCCATAACCTCCTCTGAATCATTCAAATCGTTCCTCACATCTAAAACAAAGTTGCTCCAGCTTTTAAGTTTATTCCTAACCTCAGATTCAGTGTCATGCTAATGATCATGTTATTGTTATTCAAATTCTGTTTCTTTCCGTCTTGTGTTCCTGTGCACAAATTGTCTAAAAGCACACTCTGTGAAAATGCAGTGTCTTATCAGGAACCTCCTGAACAGAAAATAACGCATCTCTCGGCCCGACCCTGCTGACGATATAATTTGTTCCGAACTTTTACTTTTCAGCCGACGAACCAAACTTTGAGTTCAACCCAGACACCTGTTGTAGACGCCGACCGTCCTGCAGATCAACACATGCATTCATAATTCAGATGATGAAGAGGGTGTGATGCTCCATCACATTTACAGAGGAGCTACATGGAACAGATCATATAATCGGGCTATTAAACAATAATTAATATTTACAGGGGAATAAACGCTTAGCTGAAGATCTTCTGCAGCATTCTGCCGTAGTCGTTGTCAGGAATAGACCTGCTCGACCGGCTGTGTGATATTTTTAAAAAAAGGCCGACATAAGCTTCAAACACCCATCTAACTAGTTTATATAATTCAGCCATTCACTCCCACTCATTCTGTGTATTGTCTGTGCACTGTCCAAAAACATCTCTAAGGAGAAATCTATAAAAGGAAGAGGAGGGAGGAGGAAAAAGGAAGTAAAGTGAGGCTTCACTTGAGTACAACAAATCCATCAGGAAGGAGTGGACAGAGTGGAGATAAGGTCAAGGTAACACTTAACTTTACAATAGCTGCATTCCAGTACATTAACCTGCGCGTTAACCTATCGGAAAGCATCACAAGTGCAAGATAATGGTCTGATGGGGCTTAATGAAACTTCGGCCATACAGTATGTAATGGTTTTCACAACGCTGCGTACTTTCGGTGCTCTTCCGCGGGCTGAGCTGCAGGCCAGTGCGCGGTTGTAAAGTGTTACAGGAGTGAATAACAAGCCTGCTGGAGTTTTCAAATACTTCCTCTGATACATCAAGTTAGTCAGCGGCGGAAAGCACACCAGAGGCCGCTTCTACCCGCCGAAGCCTCCGCTAATAATGCCCCACTGATTGCATTAGAAAATTTATCATCTTTAATTATGCTCTGTGCGAAAGCAGCACGCACTCTGATAAGACAGCAATCAGAGCGGGCGCCGCGACCACCATCCGGCTCGGCGGGGCAGCTGCGCAGCCCATCCGGTGTCATTACCTTCGATCACACTTACATTCTCTCATACATCATTGCATTGTTTACCATTATGCATCCCACGGCGCACTCTCAGGTTTTTGGTGCACTGTATTGCAGAGCGCCCACGCTAATGACAGGGCTGCCTCGTAAACACACTCGAGCCTGCTTCGGCAGAATGCAGAGCCACCTTTGTTACAGGGGCTGCACACACTTCAAAGGGAATGTGGGTACAGTGGCGAAACAGGAGGGACCGGCGAGGAGGCAGACAGGTAGGTAAGTGGCTGCGTCCCCTGCTGCATACTAAAAAGAGACGGTGACAGGTGAGGAGGGAGATTGAGAGGTAGATGAGGAGCGAGAGGTAGTGATTTTCTGTCCAGAACCGAAGCCGATCGGAACCCAGAAGACCTGAGGAGGGAGAAACTGGAAAGGGAGCGAGCGAGGGAGGGAGGGAGGGAGGGGAGGACGAGGCAGGATCGACAGAGCGAGAGAGGGAGTAGAAAGGGAAGAGGAGACGGGGAATTACAGACAGATCTCATGGTCAGCGAGGAAGTCAAAGGAGAGGAGGAGGAGGAGGTTGCAACTGAGGAGAGGGAGACAGGGGACCGGATAAAAGGAATGTGAATTAGAGAGTGAGGGAGGGAGTGAAGAGAAGTGGGGGATGGAGAGAAGAAGAATGGGCGTGTGTGCGTGTGTGAGTGCGTGCGTGCTCAGATCGATACCGAGTGCACTCAATTATCATTCCAGTACAGTATGTGTATGTGTGTTCGCTCCTGTGAGCTGTCTTATGTGTGTGGCTGCAGGGTAAACTCCTCTCCCACAACTCCACCTAATGGGGAGTAGCACACACCACAGGGTTCCTTTGTCTCTCTGTCTCCCTCCCTCCCTCCCTCCCTCCCTCACCCACAGCCTTTTGGAGATTTGCAGTGCAAGCCCAGCAAACGGAGAGTAACGAAGATGGTGAGGCTGATACAAAATTGTGTTGTGTCAGCACAGCCTCCTAATAAGGGCTATTTGATCAAACAGCCACTTATGAGCCCACTATAAAATCCCATGAGTCCTCTGTGTGTGGCGGAGCTTCAAGAGGGAAAAAAATAAATAAATAAATACAAATAAAAGATAAGGGAGTGTGAGCTCAGATGGAATGGCTGTTTTTTGGCTGTATATTTCTCTTCCAAGCCGAGACTTGCAGGAGAGTAACTGTAAATGACAACATTGTCAAATATTTCAGTGTCCTTTTGGCGGCGAGTTATTTATTCATATATGCACTGTCACCCGCCGCAGGCACTTGAGAGCAACTGACTGCAGCTGAGGAGTAACCTGACAATCATACGACAGTAGAAAGGAAAGAAGAAGACAGAGGGAGGAAGAGGGGCTCCAGGGAGACGAGAACGAGCGCAACTGTTTGAGGTAGGAGGAAGGTTTGGCCCTCGCTGGTGCCGCCCTCTAGGTTTGAGCCACAGGGGCAACGCAGCGCACTCCTACCCGCCGGCGGCAGCCTGAAGCCCCCGCCGCCACCGCCGCCGCCGCCTCTTCTTTACATTACATTACACCTGTGGCTAAATGACTCGCTGTCACAATAACACCTTTGATCTTCCACCTCTGATATCTCTGCACGTCTCTCATTTAAAAGCAGAGTTCTGATTCAGGAAAACGCCTTGAACTCAAGTCCCATGACTTGCCTTTTTTTTTTTTCCCCCCATTATCAGCATGCAAGGCGTACAGTCGATTACAATACACCCCCGTAACCATCCAGCCCCCACATTACCACGGAGTAATCAAACAGAACTTGCCCTGGTGGCTTGTATTCACAAAAGAATACAAGCCACCAAAATGTCTGATTAATCCACCACTTGAGGCTATCACACTCCCATGAGGGATAGAGGAAAAAAAATACCCCAAATCCTTGGCGTGCAGCAGTGTAAAACCACTGATAACAGCCCAGACCATAATAGGCCCAGTGATTTTCATTTGACTCCCAGTGAGCGAAATCAGCAGCTCCTGTCCATTTCCCCACTGCGAGCAAATCAGAGTCTCCATTCAATACAGCAACAGCATTAGGGCCGTGACACGGCCTCGGCCATTTCACAGTGGCTGGTTTGATTTTTGCCCCGTGGCTGTTTACTTGCACCGTGCCGCTCGGCCCCCCCGGCGGGAGCTGAAGGAGGGGTGAGGACCACAAGAAAGAGAGAGGAGGAACGGTACGAGCTTTAAAGCACCTCAAAGGCTGAGATGGCACTGGAATTTTAACAGCTTGAACACTGTTATTAGTGTTTCTCGGGCACAGTTTGAATGACATGTTATTTTGTTGTTGATGTGTTGCTCGGAGGAGGAGCCGGCTAAGTGTGCGGACATATTGGAGCTGCTTGGACCGCCACCGGGGAATGCGATTATGAAACCGTGCCGTTATGCACTGTCATGTTGGATGTGTGCTATTGTGTGGATGCAGAGCAACAGAAGAGGTTCCTTTTGACAACACGTTTCCTGAGCCCAACAAGTATTCAAGCACCGACTGCTGTTCTAATCTCTCCGAGAGGACGTCATTTCACCATTTAGCGGCTGAATATGACAGCAGACCAAGCTGCTGTCAACCAGATGTGTGCGTGTGATGGAGTGTGTGAGGAGAGGAGGAGGAGGAGGAGGAGGAAGAAGTAAGGGATGTGGAGGAAGGAGAGGAGGGAACTTGCCTGTCTCTGCTGTGATCCCTCTTTCTTTTTCTTGCCATGTTTGCTGGAGGGGACAAAAGAAAGACAATGTCAGGATGTCGAATCTATCTCTCCCTCCAGTGGTCACAGGGCAGCATTGCCTGGCAGCCATCATAAAGAGAACATCAACTTAATCTACTGGCCCTGTCTCAAACACAGCCCCCGAGTGCGAGACGCATCAAGATCTCAGAGGGTTGAATAGGTATAAGCAAGATGACGGATCCATCGCCGTCACGATCCGGTGGATTATCCGCTCACAAACCTCTGCTTCACCACTTTTTATCATCTTGCTTTGGACCTATGCAGCGCTGTTTGTAGATCAAATCTGATTGAGAGATCATTATGGGTCTCTTTCCGGCCCACTAACTTCAAATCTAAACCTCGCACTCCTAACCACATCAAATAGTGGCACGGCAGCTACGCCAGCTTGGCCACACAGGTGTCGGTGCCAGGGATGGGATCCGGCCTCTGCTCCAGTCCCTGGCACAGACCCGACTGGCAGAGCGCCGCCGGCCACAGGCCGGTCACTGACCTGACACTGAGGCTGAAGACGCGGCGCGCCACCAGGAACCTCATCAGGTAGTAGATGACCACAATGAGCACCAGCAGGCCCAGCACCACCCCGATGATGGCTCCGGTGATCACACCAGCCTGGATGGGCACTGTGGAGGGAGGAGAGAGGAGCGTTAGAAGGTGGAGCAGGGGAAGACGATGCAGAGAATTTTAGGATGAAAAGGAGGAAGAGAAGAAAGCAAGAGGCGGGGAGAGGTTTGGAGTGTGAAGAAGAAAAAGGAAAGTGTGAAGAAAGAGAAACTCAGATGGAGGTGAGCCGGAGGAGAAAACACGTTGCCAAAGGAGGGAGGAAATGAAGGGGAGAAGAAAGCCGGGAAACAAAGCTGGAAGGAAAGGGAATGAGAGATGAAGAGAAAGGAAGAGCAAAGGTAAAATAAAGGTTGAATGAAAGATGAAGAGAACAAGAGGAGCAGAGTCAGAGAGGGAGGCGTAGAGGAGGAGAGATAAGGAAGAATAAAGGTGAGAGCAGGGATAGAATCATGGAGGGAGAAGGGGCGAGTCGGCGCAAGACGACGGAAAAGAGGGAAAGAACAGAGAAACAGGAAGAGGAGGCGAAGAGGAGGGGGAGAAAGGAGTGAAAGGGAGGCAGCGATAGCAATCTCAAACAGAGGGAGAGATAAAATTGTAATTGATTTCATTTAAGGGGAGGCGCGAGGAATTCTAAACGAGGCAGTGCGACGACCGGTCTGAACACAGCGCTCGCTGTCGTCTGATGCACAGCGCAAATTGAGATTAATTTCAGAGTTTGGAATGATTATAACAACAATTGAGAACAGTTGGCTTCTGACGAAAAAAATAACCAAAATATGCCATATGGGCTCAGTGGAAAGCTAATGAGCAGACACAGATGTAAGACAACGCCGGCGTTAGACTTTACATAGTGGGGAATTTCATTTCGCTGAGAAGACCCCCTGTGCTCCCTCCCATCTCACCCTTCTCAAAGACCAGCAGGCGGACGCTGGAGGGCCGGCCCACTATGTCAGGGGGGTTCTTGGCGTCACAGGTGAAGGTGCCGTTGTCGCTGAAGTCCAGGTTCTTGAGCAGGATGGAGCCATCGCGGCGGCCCGGGTTCCCCACAAACTCCAACCGGTCCCTGAATGGGCCCTTGTTGTCGACGTAGGCGACGCCACCAGTGTAGTGGAAGATCTGTGAAGGACAGAGAGGACGTTGTGCTGCTGATGTGGTGTCACCACACTGACTTCAGTCAGGCATTCGACTGTTTTCTGAGGCTGTTATACGGACATATGTGGCATTTGCATTGCCTTTTGTGGAGGCTCACTGGTTGTTGCTCCCTGTAGTGATATCCATATTTTATAGTCAAGTACAAGATCATGACTGTAAAACAGGAGTCTGGTCTGCACCAACGAGCAGGGCTGGGGATCACAGTATTGAAGCCTGTCAAATCTGAGAAGTTGAAATCAAATCGGGTCTTATTCGTAATCTTGGTAACTTGTTCTCCGATCAGAGGGTTCCTGATTAAAACCTGATTTCTTATCTTAGAAATCTGACATGGAAAACTTGTCAGCTAACAGTTTCTTATTAGACAAATATGAAACAGCAGCATTCGGTTGTATTTCAGTCCACCTGGTGAATCCATTCATTGTTTTAACTCTGTGTTGGTGTCCAACTCCTGAGGGAACATTTCTGATGTTTAAGCTGTGAAATGCTCCAGTATGTTCACATGCCAGCTGCTAATTCATCTTTCTGCCTTTCAGTTTTTGTCTTTGTTGTTAAAGTGTCTTTTTCCACTGAACCAGCTGCCTTTTGCAGCTGAAATGACACTGAGAGAGGATGGAGTTTGAACTAAAACAGCAGATTTTTGGAGCCAATAAACCAAAAACAGTGAGCTGAAAGGCACTAAACACAAAACTAAAACACCTCTCAGAGCTGAGGGGAACAACAGAGTCACGTGCTAATGACACATTACACTCATCTGAGCCATTGTTCATATAAAACATTAATTAGAGAAGCTCTCAGTGAAAGTTTTGCTAATCCTAAACTATATTATTTCTTTCAGTTCTGGCTGCTTGTGTTTAGACATCCAATATTCTGAACTGTGGCATTTTTTGTTATATTTCTAAAAGAAAGGTATTGATAAAAGTGCTGTTTTAGTATTATACTGCAACTTTGAACAATATCGAGCCAGACTAAACGTCCTCTAAATAGAGTTGACAGCCAAATGTAAAGCTAATTGATTTTGGGGGGAAGCCTAAATGGGCAGAGGAGTAAAGCTGTGGTAAGCAGGGTGAAGTGCGGATGGCCCAGAGTCCACGAGGTCAAGGTCAAATCTGGCTGATATCCTGG
Organism: Chaetodon auriga; assembly: GCF_051107435.1. Taxonomy (NCBI): domain Eukaryota; kingdom Metazoa; phylum Chordata; class Actinopteri; order Chaetodontiformes; family Chaetodontidae; genus Chaetodon; species Chaetodon auriga. The sequence goes on from NC_135085.1 coordinate 22,206,242, forward strand.
TAAAATATAAAATAACTGATGTTTTGAGGCCCGTGAAACCCACATGAAAGCCATCCATGCATTATACGCAGACTTTTATATGATTTGAACATGACAGAAGCCAAACACAACATCTTGAAAGGACAAATGCACCATGAAAACAGACAGACGTATGAAACTGTAAATCCGTCCAGGCGGGTAAAGAAATGAGCGACCGAAGATAAGTGGAAAAAAAGAGCAGGGAAATCTAGTTTCAAAGTGAGGGCACTGCAGGAGACAGATGAAAGCAAAGGAGGTGAGGGGAGGAGATAATGAGAGAGGAGGGCAGGCACAAAGAAGGCAGGGCTGGGGAGGAGGAGATTAAGGGAGGTGGACAGAGGGAGGCGCAGTCAGGACGGGGAGATAGAGAGATTAGAGAGATGGCAGGACGATAAGGGCAGGGAGAGCGAGATTAAAGAGCAGGTGAGGCAGCAAGAGGAGTGGGAGGATTAGGAGAGACGGTTCCTCTGCGCTTGTTGTTTCCTCCTATAAGTTAATACACGAACGCTGCACCTGAGCGCCGGATGACATTTTAGATATTTACGCATTCATCAGATTAAATCAGGATTCCTTTTGATGATTGCAAGCATCCTGTTCGGCACGCAAAAAAAAAAAGCTCAAAATTCATGAATTTGTCCATCCTGTAGCCAAAACGGTGGCGTTCGACTGCTGAGATCCTGATATTAAAGCTGCACAAGCAAAATTCAAAGTGACACCAAATTGATCAGATAACTTGTTTTTTTTAAACAGTTTAAAGGACTTTTCGACCCACAAAATGACACCATGTGACATCAGCACGCCACCCCCTCCCCTGACTAAGGTTTTGTTCCTCTCGTGCCTGGTAGGGGTCGAGACGGCGAAAACAAAAAGTCTTTTGGCAGGAGATGCAGCCATTGTTGTCACGACGAAAGACGTTTTTCTATTTCCTTCATAAACATTTACTTGTAGCTTCTTGTTTGTGAGAATAACATCATTTGGGAAAATAAGGAGAAAAGAGGACGGGATACTCCTTTTGTGTACCTCCCCTTAATGATCTATGCCGAATATCTGGCGTTTTAGCTGCTAAATGCTAAAGATCATCATCATCATCAAGTAGTCACTGACTGTGTCCGCCGTGCTGGGCTGGTACTTCACAGTGGGTTTATCAGAGCTTTCCCACTCAAACAGCTGCCTGCTGCAGACGAGAGTGAATCAAAACAGCAACCTTGCAGGTTGTAAAACCGAAACGACGAGCTTAAAGATGAGTTTGTTCCACAACAATCTCATCAAGTGCAGCTTTAATATGGATGTGACTCACGCTGAATCCTTGCCGAGATTCACTGATTGCTCTGTGACAGACACAACAGCACATTTCCTTCACAGGATGATGACACGATCAGTTGACAGTGCACCCGTCTGGTGTCACGCTCATCAGTTCATACAGCAGTGTGTGTGTGTGTGTGTGTGTGTGTGAAAGTGTGCCTTACGGAGATGCTGTCCCGGGAGCCGTCGGGCCTGTATGTCCAGGAGAAGGTGACGTCCTCTGAGGTCCAGCGCCAGGAGAAGAAGGAACAGGACAGCCGGATGTCGGAGCCCACCAGGGCATGGCGCTCCCAGCCGGTGTAAATCACTATGGCCTGAGACTGCTCAGGCACTGGGAGACACAGAGCAAGATACAGTTAATTCACAGCCATCCACACCACCATGACACTGAAATACTGTGGGGGTTCGGTGTCACTTTGGGTTGAGATGGCCTTTAGTTTTGCCTTTCGTACAGTAACCTGCAAAAGGTTTGTGAACAAATAAAACCATGCATGCACAGCTGTCTGCAAACGGACGAAAATACTGCAAAATCCTGGTGGACATGGTCTTGTTTTGTTATATACTTGGTGTAAATACTGGCATTTCTTCTTAACTCGCTACAATCCTGAACCTTTTTTCAACCCCTACTGTAATCACGAGACACGCCAAGCATCCCCTTTATTAGCTTTATTCTTGAAATCAGTAAAATAAATCCCAAATACGAAGATATGCACCCAAACACAGAAGATAAAGTGCACACTAAGCAGTGTCAGAGCCACCACTGACTCAGACATGCACTCAGTAAATATTTGGATTATTACTGGAATATTGGTGCCGGTCTCTAAAGTCAAAGGGGAACATCATTCTCTCCATTAATATGGATTATGTTGGCTTAATCACGGGCACTGTTTATGCTTGAATAATATTTAATGATCGATGTTAATTTGGTTTTGGCTGCAAAATCAATATTTTACTTCCCTGGAAAATGCACTCAGCATCTCAAACAGCCACCAGAGCCCATGGGAGCTGTACACCCCTGCCACTCCATCATCAGCCCGAACATCATTCCTGTATTGTTCAGATGCACCTAAACAGTGTGAATGGGCCACCACGAGTCCCCCTCACAGCCGCACTCACACTAATGACCCAAAGTGTTCTGGAGCTTTCTGCCTCTTTTAACACCTGGTGAGTAAAGTTCACAGCTTTCACCGCGAGCGTCCTTGAGCGAGCGCCGTCCGTGCAGCCAGCCCCCGCAAAACTTGTCAATGAAATCAGGGCTGACATTTTTAATTAAAATTCTGACAAAAAAAAAAAAAAAAACTGCAAAGATCTGACAGGATGGGCGCAGAGAAAGCAGTCTGCTTGAGAGGGAAAAACTCCTGCCAACACTATATGTCATAACATTAGCGCTCTAACTTGGCAACCTACCTGCTCTTTATGAGGAGCACAGATCCTCTTTGAAAGCATTTATATCATGACGCACCTGATGAACAATGTCCTCCACAGGTCTCCTAATGGCTTTAAATTAAATCAATTAGTAAATATTAGGATATTAATTAAAATGTTTCAGTGTTAAGCCGGTGTAGAAAGATTAATTCAATTCACTTCTGAGTCTATTGACCCTTTTTTGTTATCAGCACGTCCATCGTTTTCAGCTGAGGACTGAAGAAGAAAACCTGTTCATCACATGCTCATTTAACCTTTAACCTCACATCAGTGCAAAGATAATTTCAACATCTTCGCTTTCAACAGGTGAAATTCAGCGCGGGGCTTCTTTGAGACCTCGTCAAAATAAAACTTCAGAAAAGTCGAAAGGAGATTCAGTCTCTTTTTACCTATTCCCAGGAGGACGACCGACGCCAGCGCCAAAAACGTCAGCATGGTTTCTGGCTTCTGTGGAGCTCCCAAAAGACCGATGCCGCAGACCTGACAGGAGTCGGCCGAGGAAGAGTCCCACTGTGGAGGGAGTGTGAGTGGAAGGAGGAGAAAGAAAGAAAGAGTGGAGGGGTGCAGGATGCCAGGACAGAGGGCAACAGGACAACAACAGAAAACCCACTGTCCCTCGGTTTATACCCAACCACACCCCTCGCCCAGGCTCGGCCCGGCCCATTCCTCCCCTCTGCACACCCCCACCACCACCCCTCCTGTCATCTCTCACCATTTTGTCCCTTATAGAAACAAATCACGAGCATTATGGTTTGAAGTGAGACGGCGAAAGGCACCTGTGCTGTTGGGTAACCGACGGGCAACTTGGGGCGAATTTGCCAACTCTGTGCAGCATTACGCCAATGATGAGCGTAATGTGTTAGATTACACCCTGTGATTGAGCTGAGAGGGGATGCTAATCAACACTTGGCATGTAGGCGCAAACAAGGGTGTGCGACGGGGAATCGTGACCACCTGCATCCCTCTGTATGCGATCACTGCTCATATGTAAATATTACACTGGGAACGGTGGGAGGCTGCCTCGGCCCGTTTCTGCCTGTTTACAGCGGAGGAGGAGGGGGATGAAGGGGATCCTGCGGCGAGGTCATTCCAGAGCTCTCTCCTCCGTCCCCGTCCCCTCTCACCCCTCTTTCTCCTCTGCCTGGACGTTCACCCGGTTCGAGGCCAGCGGCCCAAACAAAGCCCCGACTCTTTGCTCTCTGTCCTCCCTCTCTCCAGATTCCTGTCGTTTGCTGACGTCTAGCACTTGGAGACAATGGAGAGAGGGGGGGACAGGGGCTGACTGGTGTTTGCCCATCTGTCAATGGCGCTTTCTTCCTCCCCAGCCTCGTTTTCTCCTCCTGCCGAGACAAAGCCGTGCATTCAAAGTGCAGCGCCCACTCCTCACTTTTCCAGTAAAACAGACAGCAAGTGTGGGGAGAGACCTGCTATATATAGATGGGATGATATCAGGGTAGGATGAGATGAACAGAGAAAACAGCGGCAGATGCAGGGAGAGAGCAGAGCCGGCGGTGCGAACGAGCAGACACGCTGGAGTGGAATTTCTGCAAAAGCCTCATTTCTGAAGGCCCCATTCCATCATTTAGTCACATGTCATAAATATGCATTCATTTAGCCGCCGGCATAGTAATAGTGAGTACATGCACAAATTAATGGTCTGCGGTGCTCCTCCAGCTTCAGCAAACACACAAGCCGGAATCACTTATTCTCAACATGAAGTGTAAATCATATCAGTCATGATTTGACTCCTCCTACCCCCCCACCCCCTTTGGGAAGGTGTATATGATGAGAGCGTAAGAAGTGGAGGCACTCGACAAGGATGTCCACTTCATCCACTTCACGTTGGTGTTTCATTGAGCCTGCTTATCCAGCTTTCCTACGCTGAAATCTCCTTTGCGATGGGGCTCTTGGCTGAGGCAGTGGGGAAGCGCTCCGCGACAGATCGACTTTTGCTTACATTTGAGACCGCGGCATAAATTCTTGCCACTTGTGATAAATCGCAACCGCTCATTCATCTTAACACCTCAAATACCCCAGTTGACGGATCAGCCGAGCAAAATGGACCATCTGCCAACTTGTTGGCGCCATCAACTGTCAAAGCTTTGGCTTGAACGTCTAAATCGCGACATCCTTAACAATTATGGCAGATCCTGCCTTCGGGCCCCGGAGAAACAGGGGGATTCTTTATGAGCCTGGCAGGTGCAGAACGTGGCAGGCGCCCAAACTCGTCAGCGCCCAGTGACGGTAGCAGCGGCAGTGGCTGAGCCTGGCAGGGAGAAACTGTATCACATATAGAGCGAAGGCCTCCCATTCCTTCAGCTGGCAGTGGTATAGCACACTAATGCAGGAGAGGGGGAGCTTATCTGCAGCTAAATTATACAGAGACGAGAGGAGAGAGGTACCAGCGAGGAACACACTGAGGAAACTCGATCTGTAGAGCCATTTAGAGATTTTTGCTGAATTATACACGAGTCCTCAGCTGCACTTTAGTGATATTGAGGTGGACAAGGCTTCATATCAATTGGTGTTATTAGGGATGACTGAATACGCAAAGTACCTCAGGCTTCAGTCACTGTGTGAATGAAACCATCTCGACTGTCTGCCTGTATAACTCATCAAGCTCATTTTCACGGGTTGAGACAGTGGCCTCAGTTGCATTCGGTGAGGGCATGTCATTAGACACCCGTAAAAATTTACGGAGCATATTTTCTTGTGATACTATAATTTTCTTTGACGTAGAATTATTTCCAATGGGATGGGGGGAAAAAAAAAAAAACATACCAAGTGCACATTCAAAAGACCAGGGATAATCAGAGTCTGGGAAAGCATCCCGAGCTGGAGATGTTAGAGGCTCTTGTCAACTCTGTCCATGTCTAATTTTTCTGCAATGCTGAGTATGTTTGTCACAGCTCTGAGTGCAGCCATGATCACAAGGCAGGCTGGCAGATGTGCGGAAGGGGAATGTCTTTTCATAACGTGGAGGGCCTCTGTGAATGGAGGGCGTCTTTGAGATGGGACCGCTGGAGGGCTTCTTGCCGGTCAAGACGGGGGAAAAACGAAGAGACAGAAGAGAGACACACCACCACAGAAGCCGGTTCAGAGGAAGGTCATAAGACTAATGACTGTCAACAATGAACCAATGGAGTGCACTGCAGTCGTATCCCCTTAAGCACAAGCCTCTCAGTGTGCCAAAGTGAAGCACCGACAAGTGGGGAACAACAACAACCAGCGCCATCATAAACCAATCATAAAGTGGTCTCGCAAACGACTAGATCGGCTCACAGTTTTGCTGCAGGGGTCGGATAATCAAGCGAAGCATTTCCATAACCAAATAAGGCAAATGAGCCATGGCGAGCAATTGGCCAGAAAACTGTCAAAAGTTAAGGCTAGAGGGCAGGATTAAATATAAATACAGCAGCGTTATGCTATCTAGGTTTTCTAATACGACGCAGGTTAAAAGCATGCTGACTAAAAAAGGTCTTGAGTAGGAAGAAAAATATGAGTAGAAAGCGTCCGTATGCTTTTACTTTGTCAAGCACTGAGAGCAGTGGGGGTGCCTGGATCACAGGAGGTGAGGGGTGCATGGAAAGACTGTGGGGTGGATTCAGTCCTTTGAAACAAACGCAAATTACAATTTGATTCAAAAACTTCACCCTCACATCGAGTCTGAGGTAACACCTGAGCATCATGTGCTAAAGGTGTGAGCCTGGTTGCTGAAACCTAGCTGTCCGCTCGAGGCAGCCATGCTCATAATCATGCATAACTTCAAGCTTTAATATGATTTAAACGGGTGAGTAACATAAAAATTCACCCCCCTACAGTTGACATGAGTGGGGAAATTAGCTACAGTGGCAAAAACAGTTTTTTGTACTAGGCTGGGCATTTTAATTTGGGGGTCTATGGGAATTGACTCACATTGCCGTCGTGCAGGAGCCAAATCCTTTGTTTGTTTGTAAGTGATGTCCTCAAATTATATGTTGGCCATTTTGTATAGTGTTTATTTCTTAATGGCTTTTTCGTACATATATGTGAAACCCCTGCAGGTCAGATTGTCCAATGGGTGTGGCCAACTGGACTAGCATCATCTGTAGACCTTGTGCAGCTTGCATGACGTTTAAAACTTGCTTGCTTGCTTCTTTTGCAGCTTTTGTTCACTGTAATAGTTTAGTCCGACTGCCACTCAGTTCATATTTTCATTTTCTTTATGCAAACGTTGTAAAAGAAAGGAGCGAATAAACTAAGATCGCTTATTCTGAATTTCACACACAAGCCTCTATTAAAGCCAGTCCGTCCAAGTGTGACATACACAGGTGGATTTTCGCAAAAGGACACCACGGTCACTACACAACGTTTGCATTTTCCTCAAAGCGCTGCTGTTTCTCACTTCAGCACAGCTAGCATGGCTGTAGACTGTAGTTTAACCTGAACCGAAATCAGGCTACAAAACTGTTTCACTTATTTCATTTGAACATTTTCTGGAAGGCCCTGACAAGTGATGGCGTGCCGACAGGTGGGCACTCTGGAGGGCATTTAAGGACGCTGTATTTTCTCATTAAACTTGAAGGACTTGCTGGCACGGCCTCACACAACTTGTACTGGTTAAACCGAGCTGATGAAGTGCTCTGATGAGTCACACAGCGAACACAATCCTGCACTGTCTCTTATGCTGAGGACCTAATACCCTGCTAGAGTGGAGACTGGAGGACGAGGGAAATCATATAAAGGGCCCAAAAAAGAGGGGGCCTGACATCATCAAATCCGAAAGGTTACTGGCCAACGCTCGGCGCTGCTGCTCAAGAAAAACACTATTGATATTCCGTGGGTTTGGCCGGGGACAATGGCAGGGCCTGTCCCTCCCTCTCTCCCTCATAGCCTGGCATGGCAGAGATGTCACAGAGAGCACCAAACAAATGGATGGAGGGATAGAAGGGATGGAGAGATGGGGAGGAGGAGGTGGACGAGAACAAACGCATTGTTCTCAGGGTGGAGAAAGGGCTATTGTGAACAAGACAGATAGCTTATGTGGGAGAATGGGTTGGGGGAAGAGAGAGGGGCACAAAAGGACAGAGAAAGGTGAAACCTGCCATTTTTTTTTTATAGATGCCCCCTTTTTTCTTTGCAGTTGAAGGTAATCCATAACCCTGCTTTGAGGGACACTTCCTGAAACTTTAAAGAGGAACACAGCAGGGACAGTTTCAACAGCGAGGACTCCTCTTCGGCTCGCCTTTCACCTGTCACAACAGCAGGAATCAGTTCTGGGGCATTTCCGTAAAAGCACTCCCCCCCCCCCGTGAAGCCCCGAGCCACTTCTTAACATGTAGCAAAGCACAGTTCAGCCGAGGCGGCGAGCAGGTAGGCCTGCAACTGTAACTTCCCCCGGGGGAGTCGCTGTGAATGGGTGACTTGATGTGAACTAACAGCACAGCTGTTTGAACATGGGCTAGGACCTCGGTGGAGATGGAGGCCGCTGTGCTGCAGTGCCCCGCAGGCGTGTGATGTGCGCCAGCTGCCCCCTCGGTAAACATCAGTGACACACACACACACACACAAGCACATTTTCACACAGAGGCGATAAAAACAACCCCATTCAGACATGCACAAAAGAGGACACAAGCACAGAAGCGTCTCAGCGTGCAGACATTTACACTTAACACGAAGATGCGCAGAGACTTTCATGCTTCTCGTCCACTTTCACAATCGTACCTACACAAATTAGGCAGAGACAACGCTTACCGCAGTCAGCCTTCGGAGTAATTCACAACAAAAGCCAGCCTCGTACAGCACACACAATATGGAATTGAATTCATTACATATTTGCATTTTCAATATTTCATGCTCTGTTGCCTGTTTGATTTCCATTAGGCCCTCTTCCATCCCTCACACTTGCTGTTTTCAAGCCCACTTCTAAAGCAACAGTACAGCTGACAACTGCTATTTGAAATTCAGATTTTAGTAACACCAGAAAAGTCCCTTGTTTCTATTCAACAAAGAGGCGAGATGTGATGATGATATTCAAGATGAGTGTCAGATGTAACCAAAGCAGTGTGCAGGCGAAGAGACGTATTTAAAGAGCAAAAAAAATGTTCACAGGAGGAGACGGACGTGAATGAAAACTGATGAAAAAATGAGAGGAACAGATAAACAACGGAGGCAGACGAAAAGGGCATTTTCAGGCCAATTTCCATGATTATTCTACCACAATGGTGTCCTTCTCAAACTCCCCTTCAGCAGACACAGGACACAGCCCACACACACAAATAACAGGCAAACCACCAGCCGGGCAGTATGCATACTTGCATATCAAGACAGCATAACAAACAGCCATCTCAAAAGCTCTCCAGTACATAAAATACAAACCACTCTGCATGTGTAGCAACAACAGCAAACCGCATGTAGCGTGAGTCACCACAGAACTACCAAAATTTTACAGACAGACGAGCACTGTAAGTTTGCACTCTTGATGCACGCCTCCTTGCAGCCACAAGAATGCCGACCGACCAACGCTTGTAATTCATTTCCTGCATCTCATTGTGTTCGGGCCAGCTTCCTGCTGCTGCAGCACGTTCAGTCGGGACTCTGTGTACAGCAAATATAACAGAATGATCAGTTTCTAATGACATGCATTCGATGAAAGACAACACAAATATTTGCATATTCTGAATCTGACGCAGGGACAGGAGCAACTAAACACTGAGCAAGCGGTGAAATGCTCCAAAAACACCTTCACCAGGTAAACAGGTTTAATGGTGACAGGTGAGAGTATTGTGATTGGGTATAAAAGGGGCACTTTGTGAACACGATTGTATAAAGCAGATTACTACATGGACCCAGGAAAACTTTGTCAAACTTGTCTGTAAACAGTTCGAGTTTCAGCTCTTTTAGAATCGAGGTTGTGTAACATCCCTAGAAATCATGCTATGTTCGCCGCTGTGAGGCTGTACTGTACTGAGGCTGTTAGCTAAATGCTAACATCAGCATGCTAACAACGACAGTGCTAGCTGGTATACTGCGTCACCGCCTTATAACATGTTTGCATGCTAACACTTGCGGATCAGCTGTTAACGCAGTTAATCCTGCTGAGGCCGATGTCATTGCTTTTGCAGGTATATCGGACAAACTCCAACTCTGCCCTGATGATGGCGCTAGACGAAAAGGTGCAGGGAGCAGCAAAGTTTATGCAACTGAGCCTGAAGGTTCCACCACAATCCATTCAACAGCTGTCAATAGGTTCCCCTCAGAATCACACACAGCAGCCTAACGGCCGGAGGAAGAGTCAGGAGGTCACCAGAGTCATCCTGATTCGTCCTCTGGGCAACACGAAGGTCTGCTCGAAATTTCACAGCAGTCGATCCAATAGCTGCTGAGACACTTCAGTCTGGACCAGAACAGCGGACCGACCGACCGACACCGCCGTCCCTGGAGCCGGAGCGGAGTGCCTTTGCAGCAATATGAGCAGCCCAACAGTTCTTTGTGTCTTTAATGCAGCTGTTGACCTTGTATGACGCGCCGCAGCAGCAGCAGCAGCAGTCGGCGCCTGAGCGTCAATGTCACCGAAACATTTCCTGCACATTCCCCCTACTTTGCATTTAATGTGATTCAGAGTTGCTTACGGCTCAGACGGAAGCACAAACACATCGCAAACGCTAAGTGGTTCAATCTCCGTCGCAAGCACACTCACATCCTCTCACACGGTGTCACTGCGCAGAAAACTCTCAAAATCCTCTTTGCTTCCTCGTGTAATAACCACCCGTCCTTGGCTCTCAAACTGACCCCCTTCCACACATCTCCAACAGTCTCTGATTGATTCAGGCTGGACAGTTAGTGGATTTCCATCATCTAACGCAAGCTGTGAGTGCTTCTCTTTTGTCCTGCTGTTTGAGCAACTGTCAGCTCCCACGTCTTTTTTTTGCTTCTAATAACGTTTCAGGCAGCCGGCAGTCTCCTTGGCTTGTCCTCTTATTACGGCACATGCTGAATGCACTTTGGGGCGCCTTTTTGAGTGCTGGAGCACAAATCAGGCCAGCTGAAAGTATTGGTATGCCTCCCATACATTTCATGTTTTGCCGGGTGGTTTTGCACAGTGAATTTTTGATAGGGATCTATTACCAGCAGGTCTATGCTGTAACTGCTGAGTCGATTTGGGGGTTTGGAATATTTGTGCTCCGCATTCGACGAGATGTTTATGCAATTTTGCCTCCGCAAGGCAATTCAGAGTCCGAAAGGGAGCGGGGCCGATAAATCGATAACACAAATGACAGGATGCTTAAAACTGGCGAGAGCCTTTATTTTCATTCAACATTACAATCAGAAAGAAGCTATTTACAATTATTTTTTGAAATTGCCATTATTTCTCATTCTCTGCTCCTCCCTCTGCAGACCATCAGTAGTAGTCCTCCGGGTCGGCTCGCTCCCCCTGATTCTGAATCTGCTGCTGCTTCTTGTACAAATCAGCGATCTGCAGAGAGGAGATGGACAGAGACGGAGAGGAAGAGAAATATTGAGAGAGGAAGAGGGAGGTGAGAGGGCTCGCATGGGAGAGCATGCATGAAAGAGAGAAGGCGGGAGGGAGGGAAGGGAGAAGATCATGAAGTCGGGTCAGTAACATGAAGAGGAAAAGCTAAAAATAACGGTTTGATTATTCATATCCCGGCTTTGAAGTCGGCGGCTCCCAGCTGCTGACTGGGAGACAGAGGTTGTGTTCACTTGAGCTCATCAGGGTTTGGAAGGCGGGACAATGAATAATGTGTGAACAGCAGGCCCACCCACAATCAGCAGCATCAGTACCAGTCCAGCAGGGCGGCACAGCGAGGAGGAAAACAACGGAACGACGCATTTTTCCTCCTTCACGGGATCAACTTAGAGCTTTGATGCTCAGCCCGGAACCGACTGGGTCCAGCCGGTTCAGGTTCCAGGTTTGCTTCACCCCTCCTGGCTCAAACGATGCCGGGTTTCATTTAATTTGCCTGCAGGATCACAGACAGCGAGGCCTCGTGTTGTGGTAGCGGGCGTGTGTGCGTCCTCGCAGATAATAACCGGCAGAAGTATCGTTTAAATGCAGCCGATGCTCCAAACTGACTTCCAGCTGAGCACAATTCTCCGCTCCACAGTTACCAAATGGCTGCTAATTCAAGTCAGTGAAAATTCACATTAGAAACATGATTCTGGCCTTAGAGAAGTTGCCGTAGACTCTTAGCAATGCCTGTGCGATGCTGAGCCTGGATCTGGTTGTCAGTCAGAGTTTGTACATCCAGGCAAGCGTCTTAAAAGTTTTAGTCCAGAATCAAACTGCAGAAACGGAGCATGTGGTGGACAGTGAGCACGTTCACAAGCAAAAGGTAAACTTTTAATCTGGACCGCGGTTTGTGGGGTCAGTCCAGCAGTCAGCACGGTTCAGCACTGACTCCATTTTGGACGTACAGCAATTAGCATAAACAACAGTCTACTGAGTCCAGAATTTACAGCAGATTTCTGGTTCTTTGTGTTTCCAGACTGAATTATTTCTCAGTATTAAAGATTAAAAGCGTCAGATTCCTGCTGAATCTTAATCTTATCGAGCAAAAGTGGCAAACACTCGCTCGTTTTAGCTTCTCAACTGGAAGAATCTGCTGCTTCTTTGTTACATGTGCGCTGAGTATTATGGCACGCTGAATATTTCCCCTTGAACCACAATCAGTGAGACAAGAACACAACTGGCACATTAATTGATTCTGAACATAATTGTTCAGAATTGTCAGATTGAAGGAAGCTGAATATGTATTTTAGAGCTGAAACTTTTAATGAATGAGTCCATCAGTTGATCAATCTAACATTTATGGGTAAATGACTGATGATGTTTTATTTGTTCAAGTAATTTTTAGGGAAAATTACAGATCTTTTTTTTTTTTTTTGCTGTTGGTTGGACGAACCAAGTAGTCTGAAGATGTCACATTGGGCTTTAAAAAAAAAGATATTTTTGACCGTTTTTGATGTTTTAGGGACCAATTTAACATTGAAAATAATGAGCAGACCGACTGATAAGAAGAACTGTGGCTGTTGAGTTGTTTCAGTTGTATTTTCATTATTCGAGAGATCAGCTCAGTGTGTATGAGGTACTCCACATCATGTACGGTAACAGTGATGTGTGCATTGACTCTTCTGGTATAATCATAAGAAATGAGAGGTCAGAGAGGAAGCAAACATCTTCTCAGGATAAATAAAAACATCTTAAAATCCTTCAGGTTTCATTCACGTCTTTGGTAAAACCTTTGGTCACTGCGACCGTGTGGACACAGAGCAAAAATAAGTAAGAAAAGATAATGTTGAACACAATCACAGGCTGTTTGCTGTCGGGTGGTTGAGAGTGTGTGTGTGTGTGTGTGTGTGTGTGTGTGTGTGTGTGTTTTCTCAGGTGAAGGTAAAGCTGACCAGCCTCTCTCTCTACTGTACAACACACTGCACTGCAACACAAACTGCTGGCAGTCTAACAGGACATCGCCCTTGCAGCGCTCTTCACCCTTGATTTTTCACAGCTCCTGTGAAGTGACCGTGAGGGTGATGATGATGATGATGATGATGAAGCAGCATCTCGATATGACATTTTAAGTAACATGGCAGAACAAACACGACTGAATCCTCACTGCTTTACAGTCATTATGATATTGCACACGGCCGACCTTGTCTGACCTCCCGGGCCTCTGCACGCTCTCCACAGGCAGTAATTGATGCTTAAAATGTGTATCTGACATTATTCTGTACTTGACTGCACCGCTGATTTCACACCCTGAGCGCAGGTGATGTGATGTACCTGAGCTCCGGTCGTGGCGTCCTCAGGCTTCTTGTCGTCTCTGATCCGAAGGAAGCGGGGGAACCTCAGAGAAATGCCCTTTTCTGGATCCACCTGAGGACGGACAGACGGACAGAATCAGTCGGTGCGCAGCCATTGATGCATGAGCGTTTGGCCTTCGCTGCTTGTTCTGCCCTGAACTCCTTCATGTGTTGAATAAATGTTTTGAGCTAATAAAACCCCCATTAGGTCAAGGATTTTTTAAAAAAAAATCAAAGATTGAATGATTAAAAAAGGCAGATTTTTTAAACCCTTTCAGTTGCAGGACAAAAACGGCGCTTTGTCCTGCTTCCATTTATCTGCCTCTCAAATTCTCTCATTACTTTCAAACACAGATGCATTGCACATTTTCTTTCATTTCATTTCATTTCTGGGGCTGTTTGAGAACGAAACGCTGGATGTGAATAATTGCGCTGCAGCTTTTTTTGATGGATTATAGGCATGCGGACAAATTCAGTTACAAAATGCATCTCATTAAAATTCTGAACTTGTCAAACATGACGGCTCTCGACAGAACAATAAGCACACCAGTCGGTGAAAGCTTCAGGTGAAACTGGCAGCAACCGCGGGCTCCCAGCGGCCTCGTGAACAACACCGAACTAATGAATGTTAATGAGGAGCAACAACAAACATTCACAAGTTACTTCTCCACCAGTGAAACCGTCACTGACCCCTCTGCCTTCACAGGGTCAACACATGAAACATGAACAAACAGCAGAAGCAGCTCTGAAGAGGACACAACCAGACTTCAGCAGCCTGACATCACTGATAAACTGAGATTATTTTTTTGGTGTAGTAGCGTAACACCCTGAGAAAGCGGAGATGACTGGCAGCTGACATCTCACACCAGTGGCACTGCTGAATATTTACCAAACACCCTCTCAAGTAATTCTTTTTCTGCCCCCAAACCTTTGTTTCCACTGAGCGTTAAAAGAAAAAGCCGCAGCTACATGATGTTTAAAGCTGCAATGTAATCTGACAAATTACTTTATGGCTTGTGTAGATAATGAAAAGTGTAGATAATGCTAATCCTCTTAGCGAGGGTCTCATTTGTTTACAACAACTCATCCAGCGCTCTCAAGTTTTTAAGTGTTTAAAAGTAAAGTTGTAAAATTTAAGGTTTACTGACAATGAAAAGAAACACGTCTTCAAACCTTTAAACTCAGACTTTTATCAGCAGATACAGCAAAAACATGCAAAACTCCTTCGTCTCGCCTCTTAGAAATGTTTGCAGATGGACACAATCCGTTCATCTGAGTGCCATTTTATATCAACTGTGGTTAAAATGTGACTTTTACTCCGTTAATTGTAACGGCAAACACTTTATGCGCACTGTGGGACCGAGGCCAGCGTGCAGCCCGAGCACGGGTAATAAACAAGTATCTGTTCCATTAAATCCAGCATCTTTTACAGCGTTTTTAATAACTCAATTAAGAGGCACTAATTGTGACTTTTCATTGCAGGCAGCAGACCAGAACAGGCTGAATTTATCAGCGGAAACACATGAGGGGGGGGGATTAACATGCTGAACTGACCATTCCCATGGCAGCCTTGTAGACGGGCGACAGTGACAGGTCGGCGCACTTCACCTCCCAAACCTGCACGGCGTCCAGCCACACGTCGGGCTCTGCTGATTGGTCGACGCGGTAGTAGGCGCGGGGCTTGGGCAGAATGTGCTCCTGGAGAAGACAACAGATCATGAGCGTTCTCAGTCTGAATTATCCCAAATGTTTGTGTGAAAGACCGAAAATGCTGCAAAAAGGCTCCAAGACATTCAATTTAAGATGATACGAAAGAGAAAAGCGGCGAACCCTCGCGCTGAGATCCAAAACACACACAGTATCGTCTGTAGACACAGACAAGAACAATGTAAAAAATAGGTCAATGCATTCAGAGAGAGCCTGATAAAGAGACAGTGACAGAGTGGCTCTGGTTGGCCTGCTGAGTCCTGCCGCCGCCTCACAGTCGCCTCCCAGGAGACTGCACAGAGCTCCAACCCTCATATTCAAATGATCCCTACCTACCTGAAGGGCAGCGTGAGGGTGAGTTACGACGCACCTACCTGAAAAATTTCATCAGAAACACCTTCATATGAACGCTTTTGTTAGCCAATATCCACCTTTTAAGATTTAAAAAAAAAAAAAAAAAAATCCACCTGCAGCTGCCGCCAAACTGTTCCTGTTCGGTGAGCAAACTGAGAGGACTGTCAACTTCAAAAACATGTAATAGTGTCTTTTTAAGTCTGACACAAGCCATCACTCTGTCAGCGTAGGCGTCACACATCCACATAATGACACCCCTCTTGTTTTGCTGTAAAACAAGCGCTTGGGCGAGTGCCGCTGTGAAACGGTGTGATGTTAACCAGACTGCCGCAGTGTCCACAGAACTGGGTCATAGTTAAGTAATGCTGGGAAAAA
Source organism: Chaetodon auriga (assembly GCF_051107435.1). Taxonomy (NCBI): domain Eukaryota; kingdom Metazoa; phylum Chordata; class Actinopteri; order Chaetodontiformes; family Chaetodontidae; genus Chaetodon; species Chaetodon auriga. Next base: position 22,222,226 of record NC_135085.1, read on the forward strand.
GGAGGCTCCAGCGGCAGTGCTGCTGGTTTTCTTCCACACATTATTTATACTGTAGGCATTCAAGTGACACTCTGCTACAGAGTGAATTACAATGAGCGAGCCGGTGGGCGTGGAGAGTCTTATAAAACACCTCTGCTGATAAACATGAGTTAGTGGTGCACCTTCGCACTTTATTTGACGGGTCAGGCGTCAGCGAGACGCCGCTGACCCACATTAAATCTCCACTCTTATGGAAACACAACATAAAACGCGGATGAGCCTTTTCACTTAGATGCAGCTGTTTGTGTCACAGCAGGCACTGCGTCCGTCTTCAGGGCACATGTAAGGGAGACTTATTTAAAGAGTAATGAATAATCAAGTGCAGGACTTATTGCTGGGAGAAGCACACAGTTTTTGCAGAGTGCGCAACAAAAAAGGCGAGCTGCAGAAGTTTGATGCTAGAAAATCTCCAGTTTTTCCACTAAACAAGAGGACAAAAGGCAAATCCTGCAGCAGCAGCCTCTGAGTGGCCGTTTAATTAAAGCTAACGGTCACTGCAGAAAGTCTGCTGGCTGTTAAAAGGTACATTCCAGCTTCATACAACTGTGCATATATTCTCCCGTGAAAGCTTTTGTTCCGCAGCTCAAAGGGTTTAATCTCTCTTGTTCCTGATGAAGTTTAAACATGAAACATCTGTGCAGGAAGTGCTGAGTTTGTATTAAACGGCACTTGAAAAGGACATGATCAGTGAAAGAAAAGTGTGTTTCAGAGAGAAGAAAACCTCAGAGCGGCGAGTGTGAAGTGACTGAAGGAGGAGGTAAATGTACACAATACTGACTTCATCAAGGCCACTGCTTGAGAATTTATAGTATTTTCAGTAGTTTGGGCTGTCAGATATTGGAAAACAATAAAAAGACGTGCGACGGGGCAACAAACGAGGACAGAAAGGCATCAAACGAACCCCAAGGTTAGCCAAATCCACGTGAACGAGAAACGAAGGAAGTAATGACCCGAACTGTCCGCTGTGAACACCTCCAGCTAACAGAGCCACTTCCTGTTTAACTCTGATCGACTGCGCTCGCTGTAGTTGTGTATTATTGATATTTTGGGCTCGCTCTGTTTTTTGTTTTACCTCAGAATAAACAAAGTCTTGCTCATCACCACACGGCGATGCCTTTAAGTTGCTCGGTTAATCTGATCGACAAAAAACATCACATGCTCTTTTATTTACGTTTACCCAGCATCCCAGCTTTTCCGTGATCAGGGTTGTAGACACGCTTAATCAAAGACTATAAAATATTGACGCCTGAGAGGCAGGTGCCAGTGAATATTTGGCATTTTTACTCAACAGCTGCTGATTCATTTCCGTCTATCGGCGAAATGATTAATCGTCTAATTGTTTCAGCTCTCGTACAGTTGCAGCCTCGCACACTGTGAGCTCTGCACATTGAGAGTTAAGAAGGTTCAAGCAACAGAATAAGGATCCGAGCAGAAAAAAGGGGGGGGGGGGTCTGCGTGTCCCTCGCTGCAGCACAGCACCTCGCCACCCAGAAGAGTGTGAACACAGCCAATTGTCTCCACGTCTGGAGCTCCTTCGGCCTGCAGCACTCCAACCGCAGCAACACGGCCGCACCAGCAGCTCGCCTTAATTCGCCATCCATCACTTTCAGATGGAGGGTTTCATTACAAAGCACTACACTACAAGCTGTATTGGTCTGGGGGAGGGAAAAAAAAAAAAAAAAAAGGTTACACCGCCTTCTCAATCACTGTTTCACTGCGATTCTGCACCGTGCAGCAGTTTGTACCACTGAGTCCAAACCCTTAACCTTTAAAATATTACTTTAAGGTTATCTGACTCCAAAGTGCTGCAGAGTGCTCCAGGTTTGTTCATGTGATCACACAATTAGTCACTTTCCTGAACACGCGACTGTTTTTCTTTTTAAGAGCCTCTCCTCTGCTCTTACTTCTGTGAGAGCGGCTCTAAATTTAGCCAATAAAGTCAACAGAGTACTCAAATGAATTGTGACTCTCACAACAGCTATCATATTCAGAGAGCAGTTGTCAATTTCTTCAAATGCTGCTGCTCTGCTGCTCTGGAACGAACCTCTTCAAATGTAAATTGAAAAAAGCAATTCATTACCCGACGTCACGGCGCGCCTGCACCGTTACTCCAAATGCAGATTTTGTATTGGTGGAAAAGAAGTAGTTTGTGATCTCTGTCCAACATTTTCCAAGAAGGGGAAACGCACATTTTTGATTTGGCTCAGTTCAGAATAGCAGACGCTATGTGGACCAGCCTGGGGGGGGTTTGGAGGTTCCTTTAATCCCTGAGCTTAATTTCTCTCATTCTGGCAACTTAAAAAGGTACCTGGAGGTGTCAATTACAAAATGGTTGCAGCATTTGAGTCGCATTTTTCCAGTATATTTGCAAACCGGCCGTCTCATTTTGGTCTGAAAATCTCACTTTAAGAAAAATTGAGTGAAGAATTAAAGGAGGGAACGATTATCTGTGGAATGACAGTCCTCAGCGACTCTTCTCTGTGGCTGCAGAACGCTAAAAACGCAGCTTTAAAAAACTGAAGGCATCAGTGTGAGAAAACAGGTGTTGAAGTTGTGTTTTTTACTGAGCGAGTGAGTGCGACAGCCACGCCGTGCCACTTTACCTTTAAGAACTTGTAATGCTGCTCCAGATCTTCATCCTTGAAGCCTGTCCCGATCTGCAAGAGACGAAAGGAGATAAGAGAGACGCACACGCTCGGATATGCACGCACGCATATTCCCTCACGGTGAGACAGCAGACATTTGGCAGCGAGCGGCAGAACACAGAACAGCAAGCAAACCTCCCTCACCGACGCCACGAGCACCTTGTCTGCCTGCTTCGCCTCGAGCGTCGTGTCACCTCTCAAAAGGCTTGAACCCGCTGAGACGCGAGAAACGTCTCGCGGGCTGAGGAGCACAGAAGGGGGAAGAAAAAAGGCCGCTGTATCATGCAAATATAGCATTTCCAGCTCACAGGTGTGCTCTAAAGGTGTATCCTGCAGGTGTCCACCAGCAGCTTTGTGCTTCCAGAGGCTGCAGTCAACACAAGACGGTTTGGAGGGGTTTCATTCAACAGCAGCACCTTTATGGATTGGGCTTTAGGCCAGGCCAAGTCCTGTACTGAGCCCACCGTGCTGCATCCTGAAGAAGAACCACATGTGTAAACAGGAAATAACCTGGTTTGTTTTACTGAATGACACAATCAGACCCCTGAGCCAAGCCAGAGTTATGAATTCATGTTGAGAATCCAAACAACAAGCTGTTGCTGTGACTGCAACCTCACTGTCTTTTCCATTTCATTAGCATTCCTCTCATGGAGGAGCCTGTGAGAGCTAGGGGCCTGGACTGGATCCCAAGGAGCCGAGACCAGGACCCAGGAGCTGTACCTGTTTGGATCCACCTTTTATGCAGTCGGTCAGGTGTGGGTTGAGTTTATTACCACTAGTCCTGGGTCTGTTTAACATTATGAGCCCTGATCATGCCAGAAGTGCTCCGTGTGTGCAGAAAGAGCATATGTTAGCAATGCTAACGTTAGCAGCCGTGGTCACAAACGAGTGTAATTATGATTGAAATCAGCAAACGGTCACAGATATCCTAATCATGCCGCATGCAACAAAACCACAAAGCTGATTGTAGAGTCGTGTTTGTCATCCGTGATGACAGCAGTAACAGAAAACCTGGATGTCTTGGACCAACTTTCATGGCGAGGAGGACGGATTCTGCGTCACAGGAGAGAAGGACACTGACTAAACACTGGGTAAGACACAGCTTATAAACAGGTCCGGATAAGGACCAGGACCACATTTCTGGACCCGTTAAGACCTCTAATGTGAACTGTGTCTGAGTGGACTGCTCCTGGATCTGCTGAGGACTCGTGTCTCACTCAAGGACATTTCAGCAGGACATACAGTTGAGATTACATTTGGGAAATGGAGATGTGGGTTAAATTCTGCTTTCGGCTACAGAGGAGCTTCTCAGACTGAAGGTTCCTGAAGTTTATGTCAAGGACAGCTTTTTCTTTTTTGTCTTTGTTTAATGGTTGACATTGAAGAGAGGAAGAGAAAAAAGACAGATGACAAGCGGCGCAGGAACTGCTGGCGCTGCAGTCACATGATACACATCCGAAAGCACCAGCCAGCAGAGACGCGCCGCAGACAGCTTTTATTATAAAGACTAATGTTCCAGCATTTATCTGGAGAGATTTCTTCTTCTTTAATGACTCAAATCAACAGTTCCTAATATTTTCATGTTGTGGAAGCGACGTCTGTGATGTAGAACTGCGTCTGAATGATGCGCGTCATCAACACATTCATTCAAAAACACATAATCTCTCGGCTCCGTCAAGTCTTCGCTTTGGTGACGGTGTCAGCGACACTCACTCAGCGCTGAGTGTCAGCCAGCGCTGGAAGACGTCCCGAGATTTCTTTTAAGTAAAAGCGGCGATACAACCATAAAATAATGCTCCATTAAAAGAGGAAAGGCAGCACAGAGCCAAAAGTATCAGTCAAGGTACTAATTATGTAAAATGGACCCAATCAGAGTGTTAACTGTCCATTAGTGGACTGCTATGACTGAATCATTAACATGTAAATAGCATTTTAATGTTGTCCAGGTCGAGCTGATTATAGCCCATAATAATGCATCTTTTATCAGCTGATCATGTGTACAAATAAAACTGGTTTCAATTATTTTTGAGGTAACAATACTGCAGATGTCAGAGCAGAAGTAGAACTATTAAGACATTACATTCACTTCGCCGTGTGTTTGTGAAGGATAACAGGAATATCCACAGTGTGGTTTCACACAGAGGGCCACCAAAACATGTCGGCCCACCACTTCATTGTGAAGTTACACAGATTTCGGCTCTCGTCTGAGGAGACTGCAGGTCTCTGTGTGCTTTCTGACTATCACTTAAGCTGCTGAACGTGGGGGAGGCACTGCACCAACACGACTGTAAGAACAAGGTGCAACTGCCAAGTTATCCACACACAGCGGAGATCAGACGGGAATGCCGGAGCGGAAATTCGGAGACTTCATCGTCAGCCTGGTCGACGTGTAAAAAGGGGGAGGCTAAAGGGGGGAGGCGTCTCCTTTGTTCTCCAAACAAACTCTCAGCCACACGAGCACTATTTTAAGAAACCTCTCCGTCCATATGAAAATGCAAAAACACAGAAAGCACTGTCGAAGCACACCACACCAACAGAGGGTGACAGACCCCAAACCCTAAAACCACGATGGCCAATCAAAAGGCATCACTGTGACCTGCACCTGGAGGTCTGTGCAGGCAAAGGGTAAAACCTCAGCTTCCCCTGTCCACACGTCAACACTGCGAACAGACTGCTCCTTTTCCAGTGACCGAACGCTGAGTTTGTGCGTGGACAAAAGGCCCAAACGCACGGGACGAGCGGTGTTTTAAAAGGTACCCGAGTGCGTCTGGACTGAGCTTTAATGTCGCAGAGATCTGAGCTCAAAGTGTGAACAACAGAGTAAATAAAAGCCGGTATGATTGGCTGCACCAGGTCACAGCGACTGACAGCTGTGACCGAAACCGGCCATTCTGCAGCTCAGTCAGCCTTCATTTTAAAAAAAAAGGACAACAACGTAAAAAAAACCCCTAAAAACTGAAGCGCTCCCAAACACTGGAGCTGGCAGCGATCTGAGCAAAGGAAGATTAATATGAAAATCAATAAAAGACAACAGGCAGGAGCTCTTCATCTGACATTTTACAACAAGTGGTGTCTTCTCTCCTGCAACTCAAACGCAGCGCTCATCCTCACCTCGCTTATCCAGGGGAGTCATCTCAAGTGTGAAAACATTCTCCAATGAGATTTTATTTATAGACCAAATCGTGAGAACAGGGGAAAAAAACCCACGAGCGCCGCCTGAAAAAGTTAACGCCGGAATAAAACGGGCGCTTTAACCACAGTCGGCTCCAGTGGAGCTGCTCAGTAGCCAACAGCAGAACGCCGTGGTTGTACCGATGAGCTCCCAGGTGTGAATGTGTGTAAGCATATGAAAGTGAAGCACGCTGGAAAAAGTGTGTGTGTGTGTATGTGTGTGTGTGTGCTCGCTAAATCCCTTTTCCATGGATAAAGACATAAAAGTTACAGAGGGAAAAAAAACGGAGATGGAAGGTTTTCACAGGATGAAGAAGAGACAGAATTTATGCTCTGTGGTGAAGTCATACTCCAGCTTGTTCACGCTCGCGTTATCTCAAAGACACACAAACACACACACACACACACACACACACACAAGTGGTCACGCATGCTCCAATACATGCTTACCACTTATCCTAAGATGCACCCAGTCACGCCTCCACACACACTTGTAGACAAGTAAAGATTTCCCTCCAACTCGGCTTTGAGGAGAAAAGTGACAGTTCAAAAGCACGCACACACGCACACACACATGCACTAAATACAACAAACACACCCAGTAGAAACGTGAAAACACCCCACAGCACGCACACACACACACACACACACACACACACACTCTGAACAGACGTGAAGTGAAATAGCTTCAACATTCAGAACTTCTTCATGCGAACGCATTTTGAAAAAAGAAACAAGCAGCCGACAAAAACAGCGTTTTGTTAAAACATGGCGGCTTCCTGCTGAAAACCCTTCACGCTCTTAACACGTTATTATCAGTCTCGCCTTAAATGTTGAATACATCCGCTGCCAAAGGGCAAATGACAGATTAACATCCTGAACTTCAGGACTCGACAGCCGCCTGAAAACACTGATGTACCGACATGTCGAGGGCAGAGAAATCTGATCGGAGGGGTTTCGTTTGGGAGTCGGACTCCGTGATTTGTGCGAGACCGGGAGCTCATCGCCTCAACGAACTCTCAGAGGTGCAACCACATCAGCAGGTGGAAGACACGAGCTGGTTGATCAGATAAATTGTTGGGGGGAAAATTAAAAAGCGACGTCAAACAAGGAGGCAGAGCGCTGAGAACATGAGAGTAACCTGCTGATGTGCTGGAGCCGCGTACGGAGATAAAAAGATTAGACACTTTCTGATGACAGATCGTCCTTAAATCAAAAAACACGAAATCAAGAAAAACGAAAACGGAAAATATTGGACAGATTAAACCTTCATCTTCACGGGGTCCTGTGGGGGCCTGGGCCTGTTCAACTCCAGTCCTACGCTGCTGTTTAACACATTTCTATGCGCTGATATTCGGTTGTTCATTAACAGCATGTTGGTGAGTGTGAACCTTTACAAATCACTAACAATGCAGCCACATCGACGCAACACCTTCTTCCAAAGCTACAAAGCCTGAAGACATCGAAACTCCAGCAACACTTGGAGAATAAATAACACCCTATCCTGACGAGGTGTTATTCTCCAGTCAGGGTCTGGTGTACGCGGGTACGGATCTGCTTCTAAAAGTTGATTCATTTCATCCTTTAGGAGACGATTATGTGAATTTTGCAACAAACCGAACGAAGAAACGATCGAAGCAAACCTCGCTCGCACCTTTCGCTTCACAGTCAAGGACATTTCCTCTGCTACAGTCATTAAAAAAACAGGAAATATATCATCAGTGAAACCAACCATAAGCTCAAACCGTGTGTTGGATGTATGTTAATGACACGCGCACTGTACACACACACACACACACACGCACGCACACACACCTTGCAGACGGACTGGAACTCCTCGTTATCCTCGTCGTAGCAGGCCAGCAGGAAGCCCCCATAGGTGCCCGTCCTCTTGCCTTTTCCCAGGTAGGCGCCAATCACACACAGGTCCACCGTGTCGCCCACCCCCTCCAGGTAATCCTTCTTCAGCTGAGCGGAGGACGACAGCACGAGGGAGACACGACTGAGTAATTCATTAAGGATGTAACAACACATCACGGCACAATTAACAAAATGGAATCAGTTATGACTGTGAGAAGGTAACGATCGTCTCCACGTGAATGAAATGCCAGAGGGCGTCGTTAAATATCATTCATTAGCGACGCCAACTGTCAGATGATCAAACTCCTCTGCAAGAGAAGCTGCTTTGTTTTTTTTCCATTTGAGAGATTTGATTATTTGTGTTTGGCACTAAACGTCCAAAAAAAGTGAAATGTCACACAAACAGAGAAGAAAATGAAGGCGTTTAAACAGGCAGCGCTGCGTGCACAGAACAGGCGTGTGACACACACACGTTGGGGTCAGTGTGTGCCCACGTTTGTGAACAGCGCATGTGAGGTGTGTGTGTGTGTTACTATTGTGTCGCACACACCTTGAGCCAGTTATGAGAGCGCTTGGCAATTTCGTAGGTGGCGTCCTTCTCCAGAGTCTTCACCATGAGGCCCTCACAGGAGTCTACACACACACACATAACACACACTGTCATGTATGCATAATTTATGGGGACACTACATAGACTTACATTCATTTCCTGAGACTCACACACACCAAAAGCTCTACCTGCCTCACCCTAACCTTCATCCCAGTCTTCATCCTAAAGTGTGCTGATGATCATTATGGGGACCTGCATTTTGTCCCCATAAGGAAGGCGAGCCAACACATTGTGACAGTGTCAACAGACTTATGTCCCCATAATGTAAGGAATACACGGTACACACACACACACACACACACACACACACACACACACACACATTAATACACCAAAACACGATTCTGGTCGTGCAGAAAGGAAATGAACAGATTATCTTATCAGATACATGGAAGGTCTCGGTCTCCTTCTGAGACACACACACACACACACACACACACACACACACACACACACAGGACACAAAGAGGGACAGTAGACAAGGACACAAGCCTGTAGCTCATACACACATTAAATACATGGGGAAACACGTTTCTATGTTCCTTCTCATACAGTCAGACACACACACACACACACACACACACACACACACACACACACACACACACACACACACACACACACACGTGACGATACTCAATTCCACAGCTCACAGGTTCTGTGTGTGCGCACACACTGAGAGGCAACACACATCAATATAACCAACACAAAGACAGCAGGCAGGGAAACAAGTACACAACTACTACACACACACACACACACACACACACACACACACACACACACACACACACACACTTCACACAATTTACACGTGAAGGCAGCAGGAAAGGGCACAAATGAAATAAAACACACACGCAACACACCCACACACAGAAAGGTTCAAGACGCACAGGGACACAAGTACACAGTTAAGACGAAACAAGTAAGAAGGTCTGTCTCCGTGTCTCACACGCGGAGACACGAACACACACACACACACACACACACACACACACACACCTCGGACAGACTGCTCCAGGAACTCGGCGATGGTGTCGGTGTTGTCAGAGTCGATGGATCGGGCGAACACAAACTCTCCCTCCACCTCTGAGAAGCTTTCTTTCAGCAGAGCCCGACGCCGACACAACGGCTGTCGCACCAGGGACTGCACACACACACACACAAAAACACACAATCATCACAAATGGCACAATTGTGTATCATTACAACCATTTCCTCTCCATAGCTTGGAGCCTTGCAATAACAAGGATGAAATACCGTCTCAACTGGCTACCCACACACACACAAACACACAGACTCAGAGTATACTCACAGTCACGAAGGCTTTGGACACACATACGAACACCCACACGCACACACACACACACACACGCTGTACAGTCTCAAATCAGCAGAACACACACAGTACTGGATGCACACAGTCACTATAAGCACGTTACCTATTGTAGTTTCAGGGCATTTTAATTTGTGCATTAAAAAAATGAATGAAACGGCTGCAAATGTGCTTAAATATCACTAAACGAGTCGAGCACACGGCGGAAACGGAAAAACAACGACATATTCGCGCTAAACGTTGACAGATACAGGTTCTTCCCATTAATAATGACGTCTTCAGGGCCTGCTCCTCTTCCTCTTTCTTAATTTGTAACGTGATGACAGTCTCAGCCTCAAAAAGCATCATGTGTTATATGTGCTGAACTGTTTACTCCTCTGGACTTTAAACCTGCCACATGCCCAAAAATAGCACCAAGGACATGACCTTGGTGTCCCCAGTGGTAGCTAGAGTCCTGCTAGCAGCCCCTAATGGTTGGCTGGGTGAAGGCACGGAGGGTTCTTTGGGGGGGGGGTGAAGAGCGCGACCCAGGCCAACAATCGAGTTGGCCGCAACAGGACTGCAGTGCACAGGGAACCGTGCTGTCAAAACGCAACAGAGGAATAATCAATTAAAAAGAAAGAAATGACTGAATTAAGTAAGTTTGTGCAGACAGAGACAAATGAATTCATAACATTTACATAAATGCCATATTAGGTGGGAAGCAGCGATGAAATGGCACAAGTTATGAGTCAGTGGTGCTCTTTTAATTCTGAAATTCTGTTTCCATCCACTTGTGGAAACTTGACTAATGCACACATACACTGATTTACATTTTCTTTGGCTGACTTTTAGGAAATTAGCTTTAAAATTGTGTTTTATTTTGATGCAATCACACACACTCTCAAACCCGCACTCTCTCACAATCACCGCCCACAACACACACCGAGTTTGACGGTCTCAGAAAGGTACCGGCTCGCTCTCTCATACACACCGACACAGAGAAAGTCTCAGACGCACACACACACACACTCAGACACACACCGCCGGAATTACAATGAGAATTACAATCATTATCTAGTTACGGCGTCCAGTAGCATCATCATTGGCATTCAGGGACGCTGTTGGCATCTCAGCGGTGAGGCGAGCACGCAGGCGAGCTTGGGAAAAATTAAACACACACACACACACGCACACACGCACACACACGCACGCACACGCACGCACACGCACGCACACGCACGCACGCACCAGTGATGAGAGAGATCTCAGGGGAAAATTGTCCTCATCAACATCAGGCCTTACCTCGCCGTTGAGATAGAGGAGGTCAAAGGCGTACACACACACTTGGACTTTGATCTCCGAGGCATCCACGTCCTGCATCACAGGGAAGCAACACACACACAGACACACACACAGACACACACACACACACAGACACACACACACACTTACTTTAGTATTTTTCCCTTGACAAAAATATGCAAATAGAAGCATCTTATTCACAAATCGCTACATCCAACCTTGGGACTTGTTACAAAGAGCTCTTTGATTTCTCTCCCATTCATCTTGAAAGTTAACCACTTTACCTCGCTGTCTCCCCTCTACCTTTTAACAGCATCACACCTCCTCGTTGTCTTCCTCCTCTTCCTGCTCCTCGACTCTCTTCGCTCACCTCTCCTGCTTCTCTAACTCCCACTCTCACCTCTCTTGTACCTCATTCTGTTTACTCCACTCTCGTTTAATCCTGTCAGTCTCTTGAGTCTCGACTCTGCCTTATTGCAGCATTTCCACAGCGGCCCTGATGTAAAAGTCCAGGACTTGTCCTTAACGGTGCCAAACAATATTGAAAACTGGGCCAGCTGCTCGTTAATCCATCACTACATCCCTCCTTTCTAGTTCCTAGATAGTTTCAAACTAGCGATTTTACTGAAGTCCATTTTACTGGGTCCAGTTTTCTCGACAGAGCCGCGTTTTCATCAGAGGGCGATCCCATACACAGTCCTGCCCATAGTTTTAGACTGTTCCACTGATCGACAGGCGGTAACGCACCACAAAACACAGCATGGACGAAGACAACTGCTCGCAAGTAATCACAGCTGTGAACAATGCTCCGGTTTCAGGTCTCGATACGATAAAAAACAGTGCAAATGTTTCAGAAGAAAACACACTCAACACATTTCTTCAGCTTCGTGGACACACACAGTGTGTTTTGGTAACACTGACTGTGAACAGAGACTCTGGTTGGAAGAAAACTCAACAGGTCGCCTTCAAAAATGTCTTCGCCACAGACTGTAAGACGCGTGCGTAGCGTCCTGGTCTGAAGCCGATGTCGAAGCGCCCTAAACATGCACTCTTCCTACTGGCCAGCAGGGGGCGGCTCCAATGGCAGCAAAAAGAAGATCGTAAATAATGTAATCATAAAAAACGCTGTCCATACTTCTAACAGTGGGTACAAGTGAACTGAGCTAAGAAACCAGAGGCGCCAACGTGTAAAAAAAAGACCAACTCCTGCATAATGTGGCTTAACATTCTTTAAGAAAACACTTCACCAAAATCTGAAACAGGAATAGAACGAGAGGCCTGGGATATATCTGAAACCTGAAAGATTTCTCTCCTGATTTCACCCTCTTCTCCTTCAATCCCCCGTTACTTTCCCCTCCACCCGTTAATGATGTTTAATTAGTCCGTATCGGGTTTCATCTCCTCATCTGAACCATTTCATTTCAGCAGGAGCGCTCGTGGTAGTTCAACAGTGGAGATGCTGTTACAAAATGCCAGGAGCGCAGTACAATCAGTTTGTGCATCAAACCATCACTGCAAATAATCATGAAATAGTGGCAGTAACAGTATCGAGCAAAAAATCATCAAGATAATAATTTTCAGCCATTTTCATCATCATGTTCTCATTTCTCTTCTCCTAATTTACAAAGAGGTCACCGAGCATGCAAAGACCAGGCGAAGGGAGCTGTTTGACTCTAACGTGATTGGTGTCGTGGAAAGAGGCCATTATTCTGATCAAAACTGAAAAAACACCTCCCTGACATTTGCAATCTCACACTCCCCTTCGTCTCCTCGATCCATTTGACTCCTCCATCTCGTACTTATCAATCTCCCCCCCCCTCCGTCCGCTCTTTCTCCGTCCGTCTGCCGGATCATTTCACTCTATTATCTACCTCTCCTCTACCTCCTGGTCTTTATCTCTGTCTTGTTTTCCCTCTTCAACCTTTTCAGTTCTTTCTTTCCTTCCCTCATCACCTCCTACTCTCTCCCCTTTCAACACCCCGAGCGCTTCATTCATCCTTCTCCTACTTTAATAGAGTTCTCTCCATCCATACCTTTCTCTTGCGGGTGGTGAGGACCTGGAAGGACTGGATCTGCTTCTTCTCACGATCCCAGGCCACCGCCTCCGAGTCCAGAACGCAGGACACCACAGAGTCCTTCTTCACCTTTTGAAGACAGAGACGCACCAAAAGGGAGTTATGAATGAATAAAGAGGTAAGACGCTCGGTCAGTCGAGGTGAGGAGGGCTTTTAAAGATTAAAAAAAAACCCTGGATGATATATAAGCACCGTCTGCTTTCGCAATCAGAGGATTGTGTGGAAGTTTCATTGAAGTAAATCTAACAAACTTGGAGATTTAAACTCAGGGCGAGACATAACTGGGAGCTTTTAAAAGCCACAGATACAGGCAATTAAATGGAAGACACATTCAGGCTGTTTCAGGACCTACAGCTGCCCTCAATTTGTTGCCAAATGCTTTGGAAGTCAACACATTAACATTTCTTTCCCACTCTACATTTATCGCGGCTCTTGAGCGGACATGTCTGCCGCGGCCGTCTCTCCTGCTCAACCAGTTACCTGGTAAGCGTCAAACAACGCCCCCTCTTTGGGCCACATGCCCGCGTCGTGCCAAATGTTTCACCAGAGACGTTCTGCAGTTTGCTTTTCGGTTTGTTTCGTCATTTCTGCATGTTTCCCCGCGCAGGAAACACACTGACAGGGTTTAGGCAGGGGATAAACCATCCATGGGCAGATTATATTGACGATCACCGCTGATTTTCAAGATCAGACAGAGTGGCTGCTAATTATCTGAGCCACCAAATCCTGCCGTGTGAAGCTTAGGGATGTTAATCTCCTGCATCCTGGTTAATTCGGGGCCACGAGGATGCTTCAATTGTACCACTTGAACCAGATTGAGAGCAGATCAGTGAGTGAAATCTGAAAGGTGATCAGTGAGAGCCAATCAGTTAAGAGCAAGACACATCAGAGGTAACAGGTTGTTTGTAAACAGGCAGATTTAGCAAAAGTAACCAGCTTTACTCATAAGGTCATTAGGCTAAGTAACACATTAATTACCAATTAATGTATTACTATTAATATTAGTGTGTTAATGTATTAATATCAATTCATAATTAGAAGAATTAAGGCACTCTGGCAGGCTCAGGCAAATTAGTTTTCCCCCATTAATATGCAAAATAATGCAGCAAGGTGCTGTAAAATCTAATCAGACCATCTCCTCAGTGCAGTGTTGTTGTGACGTTTCACTCTCGCATTGTTCATTTATTGCGTCTTCGAGATTGTGTCGACACACAGCCATCAATGTAATGTCAGGACTGAGGATGGAAAGTTTAATTTAAGCAATTCCGCTCATCAATTGTCTGCCGCGTTAATGATCTGCAATCGATTTCCACTGTGAAAGCTTCGTTCTAACAACTGCAGCGGCCTGTTTTTACAGCGCCGTCGTGGTAAATTAAATGTCACAAATCAAGAGTCATATATTAAGTAATCACAAGGAAATTGTTAAAAGCTCAAATTAAATACAATAAATGGTGCCATCATTTAAAAAGGGTGCGTCTTTCTCACAGCAAATGAAGCACAAACACTCAAACTTTTCACTCAATTCAACAGTTTTTCTTTTCTTCACCCAAACCTCACAGTTTAGGAAGAGGTAAAAGTGAGAAAGCAGGGTGAGACACAGCAAAGGTGGTAATAAAAAAAGAGAGAAGAGAAACTGGTTAATGAGCATAGAGAGAAAGAGGAAGATGAGAGGGGAGCAAGAGGGAAAAGAGTGAAAGAAAAGGTTTCAAAAAGAGAGGGAGGAAAAAGAGTGTGGAAGACAGATGGAGAGAGGGGAGACGGGGAGGGAGAAGAAGCAAAAAGGAGGCAGCCAGGAGCATCGACAGGCAACGGAGACAGGAGGGGGAGAATACGTAAGGAGTGCAGAGGGAGAGAGATGAGAGGTGAGAGGAGAAGAGGAGAGGAGGAGAGGAGGAGAGGGGAGAGATGGACCAAAAAGGTAAAAATCACAGACGGGCTGTATCAAAGTGGTGAAAAAAAGATAAGAGGAAGAGAGAGAGAGAGAGACAAGAGTGAACAAGACAAGAGTGAGGAGAGAGGAGGAAGAGAGGTGAAAGGAGAGCAGTGAGGAGTGAGGGACCCAACAGGTTTCATCAAGAAGCAATGAAGAAGAAAGGAGCGCCAGACGATTAGACAGAGAGAGCGCTAAGGTGAGAGAGAGAGAGACAAAAAGCTGCGTGGCTTTAAAAGTCCTGGAAAGAGAGAGAGAGCAGAAAACTGAGAAAAGAAAATGAGTGTGAGGGAAACATGAGAGGGCAGATGTGAAGAGATGAGATACAGGGTGAGAGAGGAGGAACGCTGAGCAAAGATGAAAGGAAAGTTTACTTTTTTTGGATGCTGCCATGACCTAATGCTGTTCGTCAGTAGCTGGGGGGGGGGGGTACTCGCACTGCACAGCCGTGAGGAACCACGACCGTTCAAGTCATGCTGACACGGAGCAGCTGGTTTACCGCAGGACGGCCAGGCAACATAAAAGAGGTGGTTGTGTTTTATATGAAGGTCCCTGTAATGAGCGTGAGCTAAGAAGAGGAGGAGGACGAAGACGAAGGCCGTGTGAGTCCTTATAGGATGCTTATTTCCATTATGTGTTAATGAGGCTGCGTGTTCATCATCAACACCTTTTCTGTTACATTAGACGTGTATGAGCACTTAAAAGAAACCTGTTAACAGTTCATAGCATCTTATTTTGTCGTTATTCGTCATAATTCTGTCAGATTTCCTCGTCCACGGTGCCTGATAATCAAACACTGCATTTCCTGTTACTACTGCACGATGAAAGTCTGCTGTTGGTTCGGTTTCTTTTCAGTATCTGTAGGATATTTTATGCCTTTATTAGAAAGATGACAGCAGAGAGATGACAGGAAATGAGAATAGAGGGAGATGGGAAAACAACGGCGAGTAAGAGTCCCCGACCGGCCTCCAGACGGGAACGCTGTTGTTCGTGGTCAGTGCCTGAAACTCCCCACCAGTGAAAAACTTCTCATGTGAAGCAGGAAATGTTTGGTTTGCAGCCTCAATTACTCAATAACTCCGAGCAGCAGCGATTGGATTTGAAGCCACCGAAGAGCTGACAGGTGGACGCATTTCGCTCTAAAAGCAGCCCAGTTTTAAAGGGAGACACTGTTCGGTTTGAGGGAGGGGGAGGTCCCAGAGTGCCCCCCCCCCCCCCTTCAACCACCACAGCATCACCTCGTGCTGCGAGGCCACAGTGGCGAGATGAACACATGCTGCACTGAGCCCCTGAAAAAACAGCCGACACGGACCCCCGTGTCATCCAGGCAGACACTCAGCTTCAAACTCCAGCTGCAGCCTCGCAGGCGGCACCATTTTTTTTTTTTTATCTCCGTCTCATCTTTACCCAAGTTTGAAAATGAGGGAGCGGGGTCACCAGGTGCCTCATTCCCAAACTCTTTCAAAGTCTCGTCCGCATTCATTAATGAGGAGCTTCACACAGACGATGCAGGATGATGGAAGGCAGCAAATGTTTACGTGAGAAGCTGAGAGGCATCATGTGTATCCGCAGGACGAATGAAACGCAGCAGAGATTTCCTCAAACTGAAATTTCTTTTGGTTGGTGTTTCAGCTCAGAGGACTTCTTACAGTAAGTCGTAATAAGTGTGAACCGTCTACTAAGGATGGGTTTGACCTGAGAAAAACAAGCAGAAAAGCAGAAAAACAAAAAAAACACCTCTGGATGATTTTGTGAAAGAGGTCGCTGAATTTCTTTGGAGAAATAAAGACGTCGCTTCTTTTGTTGTTGTTTTTAAGCTGAACGCAGAGAGGAATTCAACGCAGGATAAACACACCTATACGCTCCTATTCAGTCAAGTTATAATGTACCTCTGAACAAATTCTAGCAAAGGGAACCATTAGCAAAACGCTCCGACTATTTTGAGAAATTATCAGATTCATTAGTTTGCCCTGATGGGAATTTCTTTTAATATTATTGACATTTCAATAATGGCTGCGCAGTCGACAAAGTCTTGAAAACAACAACAGTGAGTGAGACGGGAGAGCGCGGAGGCTTGATTGCAGCTCCTTACCAAAGCAGAAAAATACACTCAGCAGGTGCCGAGCTAGCGAGCGCGCTCAGATAACCCCAGGCCAACTGCCAACGCTTCAGGTAGAGGTGATCTCCTTCTCTCTCCCCACGCAAGCAGAAGCTCGCTAATTAGATAAGCCTACCCACGGCTGCAATTTGAATTTTAACGACCGGTGTTGTTAGCATCCATTAGAGAGATGAAGTTTCATGACAGGATGGTTGAAAATTTCTATCCTCTGTAAATTAAAACAGAAGTGTAACGGGCAGTGGTGACTGAAGGAACACATAAACTTGGAGGGGGGGGGGGGGTTCAGATGGAGGCAGAGAGGAGGAGTGGGCACATGGAAACCAGACAGGTGAGTGACAGGATGAGAAAACGAGGCCAAATGAAAGACAAGAGCCAGCGAGATAAACGCGTGCAGTTGTTATCCGATGTAAAAGGCCCTCATTCGACAGTCACGGCTCAGACCGGCTCGCCGCTCTCCCACGGGCCGAGCTGCGGCGCTCGGCGCCTTCAAGTGTTTTACCTTGGGAATGCGAGAGATGATATCGGGGTATTTGCTGGTGTTGTCTTCCTGGTTGCGGCTGAATATTCGAACCTCACCACTCTCCAGGATGTGAATCTGTGGGTAGAAATTCAACGTGATCAACAAAACAGAGAGAAAATGTGAAGAAACTGACGTTAAACTGCTGATGTTCATTGAATAGAGCTGAGATTTGATGGTTATCTGAGAGATGGATGTGACTAATACATGGAGTGAAGGAGGGAGGAACAGTTTTGTCTTTTGAGATGTCACTGAGTCATCATAAGGTCATAAAGTCTCAGCCTCAACCAATCAGAGCCTGGCTTCTCTCCAGGTACTGATCTATGATCAGTGAGGATTGTTGATTGTTGAAGATCTTCAGTTCACTTTGACATAACAGGAAGAAAACCAGGAAATGCTCCCATTTAAGAGCCTGAAACCACAAAATATTTGGCTAAAATTAGCTAAACCGTCTATCAACTAATCAATTAATCGATAAAGCTTTTCAGTCTACACACATACTGCCCGATACGATTTGGCATCGGATACCGTTATTTTAATATAAACCAATCCAGTACATTTATATCTATGTATTTACTCGCTACATTTTGTTTTACAATCAATGTTTAAATCAAGCTTCGTGTCGCTTTACATAAAAGAACGATCGGCGTCTCCTCCACAGAGCGAGACACACTGCTCATTAATCAAACACTGGCACTGGATCGGCGCTCCGTTCGGGCTGATACCCAAAGCCCGAGGCCTGAAAACGTCGGGCCGGTGCACCCCCACGTCTAAGGTTATGTGGCACAGACCCATGTTCCTCATAGCCTCCATGTTCTGTTTGTCCATCGTGTGATTGTCTCTGTCCGTCTGTCCTGGATGAGGGATCCCTCCTCTGCTGCAACTTCTCTTCTTTTTCTGGGAGTTTTTCTTCATCGAACTGAGGGTCCGTGATTACAGGGTGTCAACTTGAAAAGTATAAATTAGGCATTAAAGAACTCAATTACCATTCTCTCAGTGGCCGGCTGAAGCTTGGCTCACTGATAATGTGAACCATACGACACTTGTTGTCTCCATCTTGCAGTCAGTCTTAATCTGTTGTCCTCTGCGATTCATTTCCTTTCATTTTCTTTCTCTAATCATTTGTCCTTTCTTAACGAGGACTGTGGCCGACAGCCATATGATTTGCAGTGGTCTCATTTACTCCTGTGTGTGTGTGTGTGTTGTGTGTTGCACCATCTTGTGCACAGTATTTGTTAGCATGTGCCTTCTTTGTGTACATTAACTTTAAAAAATGTGTTGTTTTGTTGCATTTTTAGGGTTCGTTTTTAACACTTGGCCACGGACAACAAATAACTTTTGCTTATTAAAGTTTTTCCTTTTCCATTGATCAACAAGCAGGTCTGAAAAATAAAGTCAGAAAATGGGAAGAAACACACACACACACACACACACACACACACACACACACACACATGATGACTTACTTGACTGATTAGATGGGACACACACTTCCATGAATACATAGTTATTTTGATTCATCAAATGCCACACACGCACACACACTCTCACAAAATCTGAAAACACACACACACACACACACACACACACACACACACACACACACACACACACACACACACACACACACACACACAGAGGGAGTGTTTAACTTTGATGGCGTATCATGAGTCCCTCTGCTGGCTGTTTGAGGTAAAGTCCACTGCAGTGAGACCAGAGAGAGAGACAGAGAGAGAGAGAGAGAGACAGAGAGAGAGAGAGAGGGAGAGAGAGAAAGACAGACACACAGACAGACAGACAGAGAGAGGGACAGAGGGACAGAGACAGAGGGGAGGGCAGGGAGGGGGGAGAGAGAGCAAGTGATAAGAGTGAGAGAGGAGAGCAAGAGGGAGACAGAGAGCTAGAGACAGACAGAGCTAGGGAGACAGGGGAGAGAGAGAGAGAGACAGGAGATGAGAAAGGGGGAGAGAGAGAGAAAGAGACTGAGAGAGGGAGAGAGAGAAAGACAGACACAGACAGACAGACAGAGACGGGGGGGTGGGAGAGAGAGACAAAGCTGGAGAGAGACAGAGAGGGAGAGAGGCAGAGAGAGAAAAAGAGACAGAGAGCGAGGAGGAGGAGGAGGAGGAGGAGGAGGAGGAGGAGGAGGACGTCATGTGGCTCGCCCGCTCTGTCTGCATCCTCTGTTTCTGTTTCTCTCTCTTTGCTCATCTCTCTTCTTCTCAATTCAACTCAGTTCAAAGGCACTTTATTGGCATGACTGTCCAAAATTAACAATACAGCTGGAGGGGTTTACATTACAATCTCTCTCTTGCTCTGTCTCTTTATGTCTCTCTCAAATTTCCTCAGCCCCGCTGCCGTCTCCCCCAGTGTCTCCCTGTGTTCGTCTCCCTCTGCCTTTTATGTGTCTTGCCTTCACCGTCCCTCGCCTCTTTCCTCACCCCTCTCCATCCCCCTCCCCACTGGTCCACCATGGCAGAAGTAGCCTGCTCTGCCTACGGGCCCACAAGCTGCACTACTGCGCATCTTAACAGCACAAGCACAGGCACACGTGCACGCTCTGTACCAAAACGCCATGCATGCGAACACACAGCCGGTCACAGAGCAGCAGTACCTCACTCTCAAAGACCACAAACGAGGTGCACAAAGGCGCCGTGTGAGCATATTAATTTCAGCAGGCATACGGTGCCAGACGCAGTCACACTGTCGCTTTGCCACCTACATGCGCACAAACACACCTGTGCACGCTCTCCGTCATACTTGTACTCGCAGGTGAAGGCCGCCTCGTCAAACTTCTTCATCACCTCGCCGACACCCTTGGTGGGGTGAGCCAACATGGGCCTCAGCGGTACACCTGAGAGAAGAAAGGTGGCGAAACAAGTAAGGAAAGTTAACAGTTAAACGCAGCAGGACACCAACGCAACCAGAAGAAAAAACATGTCGTCATGCATTTTTCATGAAACACAGACAGTTGAGAAGCTAACCAAATTAGCACAGCGCACGTTCGCCACTTTTGGTGTGTGTGGAGGGGGGGGGGGGGGGGCTGTCGCTAACAGGCCTCCAGGTTATGAAAGAGAGTCAGATCTCAGATCAGTTTGCAAAAAAAAAAATATCCCTGAAGCTGTGAAATTAGCTTCAATGACACATTCCCACATGAGACATCAGCATCACACCCACAACTGTCTCTGTGACAAAACCACAGTTGAAATTAGTTTGTTTGTACTCTCATTTGGCCGTAATATGAAAGTTCTCTGATTCACGTCCCCCTGGGCGGCGCTGCTAAGTTAATCTTAAAAAGAAGCAGAGGAGCGATATAATGAAATAGACCAGAAAAATTCCCTTAATTGCAGCTTAGAGAGCGCAGAGCCAGATATGAAAGGACAGTAACGTTTTGTCCAAACTGGCTGGTCTCATCCAAAAATTCAGCAGCTCCTTTAACATTTGAGAACAGAACAGGCGAAGAATAACGATTGTTTACCTGCCAAAATAGCTGCTAGATTCGTCTAACTGACCAACAAGGGCCAATTTAGTTTCCCAATTTAGTAGCATTCAGATGGTGGCTGGTATTAATTTCCTACTTTGGTGCCAAAGCTCTTTGTCACAAATAGTTTGACAGCAGTGTAATTGGAAGCTAATCCTTAGTTTAGCGCTACCTTTTATCTTTCTGTGATAAATGACTCAACTAAAATAACCGACTCCCCTCCACTGAAAGGATCGATAAACACACACCAGTCACCGTGTTGGATCTCACAGCCTTTCTGCATCCTGATTGGCTGCTTACCTGGAGTGAGCTTGCAGTGATTGGGCAGCTGGTCTATGCCCTCTTTGAGCAGAACTGGGATAAGGACGTCGTAATTGGGCATCTCGCTGGACGGCAGAGCAGCGTGAGGAGCGAGTGCAGGACGAGGCGGCGTGTTTGGGAAGAAAACAAAAAAGAAAAGAAAAAAAAATAAATCAATATCATCCAAAATGAAAGTGAGCAGAATCAGCGAGGCAGGATGAGGGACAGGGCTTAAGGGGGATGAGGCATCGTAGTGGTGCCGAGGAGAGACTGCAAAGTGAAACGAGGGGTTTGTTTAGGCTTCACTTACCAGTAAGTCTGTTTGAGAACGAGACTCTTCTCTTCGATCCAGGCCCGCCTGCTCTCAGCGCTCATCCCCTTCCCCGCGTCGATCACAGCGGGAGGGAAACCTGTAAGGAAGGTGGGAAAAAATGCATTTCAAACAGATGTGTGCAAGTGTTTGAACATTTGTATGACCGAACATTTGCTGGATGAAAGTTCGGAGGCACTTCAAAGGCAACGGGAAATACGCGAGACGTGCAGCGCTGCGGTGACGTACGGCTGCTCGGGAGTGTTTTCTACAAGACTGGACGGCGGCGCTTCAGCCCCACCGCGCTCAAAGCCGTCCGGATCACATCAGCGCCAAGGCCAAACGAATGATTTTGTTTCCCAGCTCGACATTAATAATTACGATATATTTTAAATATGACTGAATACTAATTAATCTAAATAAATTATTCATCGTAACGATCCACTTCAGGCCCACAAAGAGTCTGCTCTGAGTTGACCTGTCTGATTAAATAAATAAATAAAAATGTTGAGAAAAACATTTCCACACCAGACCACAGATCAATGCAAATTTCCCCACCGAGCCTCTGGTCTAATTGACTCTTATTAAAGCATACCTCCAGTCGTGAGTAAGCCACGAATACTAATAAGTCAGGAATGAATTCATTCAATTTGGTGTAGGTGGCGTCGGTGAGAGACAGAACTTCCTCCACAAAGTCAGGAGCTCAGCGACATGTTGGTGAGAAGCCTTCACGTGCCCAGTGAGACACCTCGGGACCGCTCCTCCTGTCTTTCTTTAGTTCAACATGTTTCAGAAGGACTTATTTAGACGTGTATCACCACATCTGACTGGCTGACACATTAACTGTTTCACATGTCGACACCTCATGAATGCAGAGAGGAATTAACACTGTTTTAATCAGTCCGCTATAAATACCGGCTATGATTACTCCCTCTGACAGCCCACCTTCTACTTTCGTGTGACCTACCAGCTGTGTTTGTATTTACATTTGATCATGAAATAAATAACAATAACAACTCTGCAGTGGAAACGAAGACGGAGGACAAACTCCACCGTCCTTAATGCGAGCAAAAACACATTCTCAAATTTATCCGCAATTAATGAGGTTTCAGCAGTCAGAGTCAGACCAATCGAGTGGAGATCTTCCAAACTCGCACTCGTTTTAGCATGAAATTCCCCCATTGTGTTTTTCTGGACAGCGTTTCCTGGCTGAGCTGTGGTGCAGGGACTGTAACGCCAAGAGGGACTAAAAAAAAAAAAAAACTTTACTTTGGAAGGTACCACATGTCCAACTCAAGCTGCTGAAGCCGAATGTTAACTTCACATAAACTTTGGGATATATTTTTGCACAGAATGAGGACGGTGGATTCTGTAGCCCCTCACTTACACTGGAATGACTTCAGGAAGGGATCTTTAGATGTATGAGTGCCGGTGTGAACAGGAGGAACTGGTTCAGTGCACGCACAGGTACCTGACCGCTGTTTTCAAACAGACATTGTGCAGAAATGGTGAACCTGTCCTTTAAAATCCAAGATTACCTTGTCCAGGGGGCGTCAGGCACACAGCCTGGCTTAGCGCTGATAGGACGCTCTGCTCAGCCAGGCCTATCCTCAGTTTCCCAGCCAGGGACCTGTCCGTCAAAACCACAAGACCAGCAGCTGTCAGCGCCCATTTGCACCCACAGCACATGACAACAGCTGCACGCAAGGAGTTAAGAGGGCACCGTGATATCTTTGTGTCTGCGCACATGCGGGCGCGTGTGCGGCTGCACCTGTGGTCAGAGGCCGTCTGTGTGTGTGCGTGAGACAGTGTTATTTTACCTGACTATGTAGCGGGCCTCGGAAAGGCGGCACGCCACAAAGAGGCCTTTGATGATGTCGATTTTCTTATTCATGGCCTGAGGCGGGCGGGAGGAAATTGAGATTCACAGAAGAAGAGCGAGAGGAGACAGAATGCAAAAAGACTGAGGTCACCAGCGAATACAAACTCCAATGTGTGGAAAAAAAAAAAAAAAGAGACCCGGCAGCAACGGGGGGTTGAGAAAGGAAGTAATTGCTTGAGAGATTCCAGCCAGGTGACGACTTATTCAACGGCCGTTAAATTACCCTCTTCCCTCTGAAGTAGACTAATAAACTAATAATTCCTTGTTCGATACACAATCACGTAAATGCTTCCTTTCTTTTCCCTCCCTGAGCCCAAAACTGAGACTTCAATAAAGCGAAAACAATATTTGCCCGAGACTGCTTTCCCCTAATGAAAATGTTGCTCTGCGGCTCACCGAGTTCCCACTCATGCTGGCAATTTCCTTCAATTTCCTGAACACGCCCCCTGCTGTCAGACTGGCCGGCTGGAACATCATCCGCTGGTTGCTACGGGAACTCTCGGCCACAAGGCCCAAATCTCCCTTCTCCTGCGCCTCCGCCTTGATTTTGTCCAATTGTCGCCCTGGAAACAAGAGCGAGACGGTAAATGGTGGTCGCCTGATCAGCGGAGAAGGGCGACGTTAGCAGTTGGGCTGGGAATGCACGAGCAAATGTTTGGGTGCAGAGTGTGTGTGTGTGTGTGTGTGTGTGTGTGTGTGTGTGTGTGTGTGTGTGTGTGTGTGTGTGTGTGTGTGTGTGTGTGTCTATTACCCGTAGCTTGAGCAACAGCTTTCATCAGCACCATCTCTCCAACGCCAAGTTCCATCCCCAGGTGGGCAGGACCCAGCTGGTTCAAACACAGGTACACACAGCACAGCAGGTCATCTGGAAAAACACAAACACACACACGCGCACACACACACACACACACACGTGATTAGACAGAACACATATCTGACATACAAACAGAAAACCCCAGACATGAAGGCAGATTCCTCCAGAGAGACGCACACAACAACCTGAGATAGCGCTGATCACTCGCAAATACACAACCAAGGACATATGGACACACACAGTCAAACACACGCCAAGACACACTCTCACAAACACACACACACACACACACACACAAACACGGACAAACAGACACACACACTCTTAAGATATCACCAAACACACTCAGACTAAAACATGATCACATCCACTCGCAGACACCACCAGAAAAAAAAAAAAAAAAAACAGCTCAGAGACACACACACACACACACACACACAGAGAGCAACACTTCGACACAAGCGCGCACATCATCAGAATCCCACAGGTATACGCTCTCGCACACAAACGCACACCAATGAACTGACTCATCCTCCCACTTTTATGTGCAACCTGGCTTCATCATCATCTTCTTGATAGAGTGGCTGGCAGCCAGCTGCCTGTGTAGCTACATCAGCATGCATTATGGGAGAGATAAAATACCATTTACCTGGAGAGAGCAGCAGCACGGAGCGAAACAGGTTCGACAGCGTCTCGATGTTTCTCAGCCTGCAAAATGACAACGGGATTGCTTTGAGACAAGGAAGACGAGTTAAACGAATTTTAAAGCCATCCTGTAAATACTGGGAGGCGGGAAATGAGATTTGTCTGGAGGTTTTAATCGGAAAAGGAAGCAGACTTGTTCATTTATGAAACACTATACGTCAACGCGAGTGGCCGGGAAACATACGAGCCATCACCGGGAAGCCTGTCATTCAATACCCTCAAAATATACAAAGGGAGGCTGTGAAGGTGTCACTTTTCTGGGAAGAGACTTAAGTTACGAGTCTCTCTTTAAAATGTACGATCTGGAGCTAAAAGCTAAGAATCACGCTTTTCCTCTCCATTACCGAAAACTGCATTTCCTTTTGGCTTCTGGGCATTTTTAGCTCAAGAGTCGTAAAATAAGTCATCAGCCAAGTTTCTGAGAAAGTTGGGGAGAACAAAAGCTTTAAAGGTAACTCAAGTGTGAAAGGAGCTGTTAAAATAGATTCTCCAGCGTTCCTCGAAAATGACCTAATTGTAGGATTCCTTCATGTTTCCTGCCCTCCCCAGGAAATTAATCCAATGTCCTCACTTTCCCTGGCTGGGACACACTCCTCTAATTATACTCCAGGAATTCCCAGCAGGAGCCCGAGTTGGAGCCGAGTGTTAATTTTGTAAAAAAAGCTTTGATATATATTACATCCTTTGAACACAGAGGCGATTACTTTCTCTTAAATGTTGGTTTCCTGATTCTGGGATTTAAATAAAAACACGTTTTCCTCCATATGGAGCTCTTACCTGCCAGAGTCCTCTTCAATCTTCTCAAACGTGCGAGCCACCGCCAAGTACGGCACTCTGGAGAGTGATGAGCATGTCGTTAGCAGGCGAAGCATCTACGCTGACAGGTTTTTTACACTCGGCGTTCCGCTGACTCAGCGTTTCACAGCGACGAGCAATTAGTGCGACAGTAGAGCGAGCTTTGATTCTGCGTTATCAAAACTCCATGAAAGCGACAGCGGGCAGGACAAAGGTCAGAGATGCCACGGTGGGATAATTGTGTCCTTACGATGATGTTTGATATGCAAAAAAACCCACAATTATTCCCTAGATAGAGGGTGGGGGGGCAAACAGGTGAACCATGGAGGTGCTAAATATTCTTAACACTCAGTCTTTGAAACAACTATCAACACTATTTTTTCCATGTCTTTGGAGTAGCAGATGGGTTTTGTTTACACCATGAGAAAATCTGCCAAAGTGTTGTTATTCAGCGACAGAGAAGTGTTTACAACTCAATCCGCCGTCTTCCCTGCGGCTGACGCGTGGCGTCGACCGTCCAGAAGCAGGTTAAAACACAAAACATGACTGCGCGCGGCAGCTGTGCTGAGTCCAAGCCCAGGCTGAGCAGCGCCGCGGCCTTGATGGAAAATTCAATGATTTTTCCATGACTTTCCATTACCAAGTCTGAGCACTTCCCTGGTCTGAAAAATTGATTTCCTCTGAGTTTCTTAATGTTTGACTCTGGGAAGTTGCACAGAGGAAAGCAGGCTGGTTTCCTCCACAGTTTGGCTGAGAGGTGAGGATGAAATCCCTCAGCAAACACGACCGTCATCACTGTCTGGGGAAGAGCTTTTTATCTCAGATCTTGGTGACTGCTTCAGGATATTAGTGTTGGGCATTTTTTGCTTTTCTTTGACTCTCACAAGCAAAGAGTGGAAATAAATATTGGCAGTGAAAAAGGAGATTGAATTTGAAGGAAAATGCCAAGTGTTCTCCAATTCTGGATTCTCAGGTGTGAAGATTCGATGCTTTTCTGTATTTTATGTGGCAGTGAAATAACTGAGCTCTGGGTACAGACTGCTGGTCGGACAAAAGAAGACAAATGAGGATGTGACCGCGGGCTTTAAGACTGTTTTTACAGATTGGACAATTCATCAAAATTAACAGTGGAAGGTGGGCTGGACTTACTTCTGGCCCTGCTTCCAGCAGGCGTGGTCCACAGGATGGTAGTTGGGCCTGGACGGATTGTAGTCTGCTTGTCCTGAGGCTGACTCACTGAGGAAGAACACAAGGAGAAGTGAGGAGTCAAATGAGTGACGGTGACTCAGATCTCCTCACGGACAGAAAGTCACGCACGCCGTCATCACAGCAATGAGATATCTGGAAATGTAAAGATGATTTTGGGGATATCTGAAAGCTTCCTGGTTACTTCACACTGGAAGAAGCTGAACTGAAAAGAGTTCAACATATTTAACAGAAGAGCGTTTCGCACGTCAGCAACGTTAAAGGATAATTTATTCTTGCCAAAAAGATGATTAGGACGCTTAAAAAGTTTTCTGCTGCAGCAGATTCAAGATCTGTGAAGTTTTCCTTTTCCTCACACAAGATGCCAAACAAAATATCTCCTGAATTCATTACAAGGAGAGGCTCCATGGCTGCGAAACGCCTTTTGTATGCGATGCCGATCGCTCCCACACACAAGGCAGTGATAAAAAATAAATAGTTAGGGGGATGAAAAATGCATTTCCTCAATCCTGGAGCTAAAAATAGTTTGTGGCTGGAATAGTTAACATGACCTGAAAATGACAAGCAGTAACAGGCTGCGGCTGCTCCTGGTTTGTCTACATGCTGTCAAAGCACTGCGAGGTCCTGAGAACAGGAACGTGAATGATCAGAATAAATCGACAGATATTGATTGGCTTAAAGCACCAGAGGACGGACAGCTTCACATTTTGATTCACATCTGGAGCCCCGTCAATCGTTCGATATGGGACAGATTCAGACCGCTTTAGACCCGTGTTGGCCCAGCTGTTCTAGAATCAGGCTAAACCTCCCCTCGACTCGCCGTCTGAGGGGGAGCCACTGTGCCTGACTGACTTTGTGACTGTGGCCTGAGTTTGATTTCATGTGACTGTGCTGTGATATAAATACAGCTGAACTCTGCCGCAGAGCAGACGACACTGTTCACACCCTGCAGCTCCACAGTCCTCATAACACAACGCTGCTTGTCTCATTCTGTCAACACCTTTTTTGCATATTTTCAGCCATCTTTGCTCGGTTGAAACTTTAACAGAAACGTCAGAGGGGCCGAGCGAGTTAACACGCAGGCGCAGACGAACGAACTGGGTCAGCAAGATCAATCAAACCTATCAAATTTTCATCAATAATGGAAATAACCATCAGACCCACAGTGTCAAGTTATCTCCCTCTATCTCCCTCTGACAGAATGCCAAAGGGGTCAGAGGTCAGGGAGGGCCGGAGAGCTCAACACGGACGAGCTCAGAGCTCAGCGTCCGACAGGTGAGAGGCGGGCGAGGCGTCCGGCCAATCACGGCGGAGCTGCCTGTGACTTCCTGTTTGTCTTACTCTTTGGTGTCTCTGCTCTCCTCTGCTGAAGTCTTCCTCTCCGCGCTCCTCCTCTTCTCCCCTTCAGTCTTGTCTGCTTTCTCCGTCTTCACTGCAGCTTTTCTGGGAGCTGTTGTTGAAAAAGAAACAAACATCGGGGAAGGTGAGTGTGGAGGTGGAGGTGGAGGTGGAGGTGGGGTTGGGGCAGAACAATATTTTGCTGTCTTTCCTAACTGATAAAAGCAAAGCACATTTTCGGACACTTTTTTCTTTTTTTTTTTTGGGGTGCAAACACAGAGTTATGCAAATTCCTCCTCACCAAAGAAACTGCTGATGGGAGCTTTCTTCGGCGGCTCCTTATCTTTCTGCTCTTTTGCTTCTTTCTGCTCTTTTGCCGTTTGACTTTTCGGGCTCTCCTCTCCCTCTGGCGCGTCCTTCTCGACCGCCTCCTTCTTGGCAGCGGAAGGCCCTTTCCCGTCATCCGTCTTCTCCTTTGCTTCGTTTTCCTTTACCGCCTCCTCAGCTCTTTTTTCTTTCTCATCAGAGCTCTTCCTCTCCGCCCGCTCCTCCTCCTCCCCGACCTTCTCTCCTGCCTCTTTCTTCTTGTTCTCCACCTCCTCATCTGGGCCGTTATCCTCGGTCACTGCCTTTTCAACTCTTTCTTCCTTTGCTCCCTCCTCCGTGGGTTCATCGGGGTTCCCTGCACAGGGTGAGACAGAGAGGGAGTGCAGTCATTGAAGAGATAAATGCCAGCAGGTTGACTGAGGGCGACCCGGCTTATTTGTGAGCTCATGTTTGAAGAAGGTTTTCAACATAACAGTCTTTTTCAATAAATGCCGCAGGTTATATTTTTGAGGTTTCCTTTTCACCCGAGAGTCAGGTAAGGGAGAAATTACTATTGACAAACTTGTAGCACCGAGTGCCAGCGGACAGAGCCGGGGTCATGATGCTGGCTCAGTGAGGAGCCAGACATGAAACTTTAATTTTCTCATCCACGAGTTCGAATGACGGGCGAATCCAAGTTACTTTTGGTACTTTATCAGACAGTGTTAGAGGAGGGGGAGGCCATGTTCCTGACTGCTGCTGCTGCTTCAGGTTCAGAGGTGCTGACTGCGGGAAAACTGCTTCTGCACACTCGTTACTGTCACTTTGCCCCGAATAAGACATCATGTAAAAACAGGATTATGCAAAGCCAAAGTGGATTTAACGGACGGTGGAAATGTCCACATGTAGGAAACGCTGCTCTGAGCTGTTTGGGATAAAAATCCCAAACAAATGGCAAAGGTCACAGAGCAGAGTTCCTACATTTCGCTTTGAAATTCAACTTTTTCCAGCCACAACTCAGAGAGGTTTGGCTCATGAAGGGGCTTCTTAATGGAAAGGTCGAAGTGGGATTAAACGGCAGCAAACGTCATAACTGCAGGCAGCGAACGACGAGAGAAAACTCTCAGCTGTTTCTGCTCAGCTTCGTTTTTAAATGAATCCATTCATTGCTTTAATTCAGAAAATGCTAGAAAATTAAGAAAAATACCCCTCAAAACGTCCCAGAGCCCAAGATGTTTACAACTAGTTTGTATTTTTACTCTGACCAACAGTCCATTATTAATTCATAAGTGAACAAAAGGAACAACAAACTGTGACATTTGAGAAACAAAGAAGCAAAGAACGTTCGGCGTCTTTGCTTCCGATAAACTCTCTGCTGATGTCAATTAGCAAATAATCGTTTCGGCTCTATTTCAGCATCGACTGGTGCCCACAGCTTGTGTCACACGGAGCGAGGAGTCAGTGTGTTCACACTTAAAGCCCATCAAAACACGATGACAAGACGCCACCAGTGTGTGCTGACATTCCCTCAGATGGACCATCATCAGGCCTGCGAGTGGTTCTTCAGAAGTTCTTTTCCACAGTTTGAGCTGTTCAGGTTCTTCTGAATGTGTCAGTGTGTATCAGTGTGTGTGTGTTGATTGGTCATATCTGTGTACGAATGGCTGGAGGTCAGTGTTGCAGTGACTGAGTGAACTACACTGACGGGACATTTCGTGCTTTAGTTGGTTCAAGCCAGAATCACACTGATCAAGTAAAAGATTACTTTCATGGATTTTTTAACTCCAACTGACTGTCGGAGCCTGATAATCATTATTAATAATCTGTCACTGGTTGTTTGTGAAATACTGACTAAACGTGTACTAAATTTCCTAGAAGATCTGAAATTCATGCAGCTCATTTTCCATTTTCATGAAGACTTTGCAGGCCTGTGCAGGAGCCGCTCTGTTATCAGACTCACAGCAGAGGCGAGGGCGTACCTGCGCTGACAGCACTGCGCTCCACGCGGGGTCGTTTGTTTTGCTGACCCTGCTCCTCCTTGGCCTCCTCTTTCTGACTCTCGCTGCCGCTGCCGCTCTCATCAAGCTTCCTCTTTGGGAACATCTTCCTCGCTGTATGCGTCAGGACGGGCATTAAATTAAAAAAAGAGGAGGGAGAGAAAGAAAAAAAAAAGTAGTGAGAGGCATCCCAACTGAAATCACGCCATGATCAAACAGAAAGAGAATGTGGAGATGAAAACAGGGCGAGTCTGCTCCCTTAGTGCAGATGTAGGGCAACGAAAAAAAGAGAATCACAGATACGTACTTTGCTAATGAAAACACTAATTCCATCCTGAAAGATATTATGCAGCACAGCAGCTTAGGGTTCCAGTGTAATTTCCTCTGTAATTTTATGCAGCAGTGGTGCTCGAGGCTAATTTTACTTTTGGTTCCGCGTCCGCCTCTGCTGTGGTCCTTGTTAGGGTTCTAGTGCAGGTAGCACTGCTGAGGTGTTTCTTCTAGATATTATAATGAAAGCATTAGCCCGGGACATTAAGAACACAATTTCTGGTCAAATTAGAGCATTACTTTAATGTGCTGTTTTCTCCAGTGGTGATGGTGGCAGGGCGCTTATTGTGGCGACGCACCACTGCAGAAAGCAAACACTGCAGTCATCAAACGGAAAGAGCATGGGATGATGAAAAGAGAATGAGCCGCTTCCCCGCTGCAAAAGTAGGATGAAGGAGACAAAGTGAGAAAGGAGGTGCTTCCCAAATGAAAACAAAGCGGCGATACTAGAAATCTGTGCAACCCTAAGTAGCTTAAACCCTCTGTTCAAAATCCTACATTCCTGGCGCGACGTGGGAAAAACACCGAGTACAAAACTCCACTTGAAAAACACTTTGCCATTCTCTTTCATGTTAAATGCAGATAGTTAAAACATACACCTCATTTAGAATTTAAAGATAACGAACATGCATGGCAGAAAAACTGCAGCGGCGGCGGCTTTCTTCAGCTCGTGCCCTGCACGTGTGAAACGTTCAAGCTGTCACGAACAAACTGCAGCTGTACGGTAATCAGCACTACATATGTTCACGCTGTTTTTAGGAAAGTTACCAAAGCCTCAGAACCAGAAAGGAACCACACACTGACAATCAGCTGCAATAATGGGATGACTTGCTCTGCTGGTTCCATTAAGGCCCAGTCAGCAGAAACTATACATCGCAAGACAATGCAGCAATGATATTATTAGCACAGTGCAAATACATGCAGAAAAATAATGATGCAGGCTCAGAGTGTGGACTCGTGGTTCAGCAGAAGAGGAACAGAAATGCAACCCGGTGTGTTCTGCTGGTTGTCGGTCTAAAGGTTGACACCATTTCATTGAGTCGAGAGATAAACGACGCAGAGGGTGGAGAGTGTACTTGGCTGTTTCTGCTCAGCAAATTTTTCATGCATGCAGTTTGTGACAAATGTCTTGTTTTTCCCCTCATTGTAAAATAATGAGTGTTTGGAGCCATTAAGCTCCTGCTAACAAGTAATCAACCAAAATAGCTTCGGGCGGAAAAACTATCAATCCTCAGCTGGTGTCAAAGTTCAAAAATGCTGCAACTTTGGAGGGAAAGTTGAGAAGAACAGATTTAGAGTTTATCTCCAGTGAAAAAGGAAAACGAGCAGAGGAAGAGCCGTCAAACCTGACCACATACTGACCCGTCTTCCGCTTTACGATCCCAGAGGGGGAGATGGAGTTCGGGGTGCCGGGGGTCCCCGGTGAGGCTGAAGAGGCCGGGGTGGCCGGAGTGGCGGGGGTCCCGGGGGTGGCTGGGGCAGGTGGAGAAGACAGGGGGGTAGGAACTGCCTTGAACACATCGTCCTTCTGAAAAAGACGAGCAGTGTCAGCGCTGGCGATCGTTGTGACAAGAGGCAGCGTAAACAAAGCCTCAACGTCTCAAATTACAGCAGATTTTCATTTAATTAATTCACAATTGTAATCATCTCGACTATTTCCACACACAGCTGACAATGAAAAGGCAGGAAGTGACAGTAACAGCTGTCCAGCTGTCTGAAACGGTACGATGTGGATCACTGTGGACGGTTTGTGGCACTAATCCTCAACGTGGCATCTTCTGCCAAAGACAGGAGGATTCATTTGTTTACGGACTGTCTCTGAAAAGTTGAGCAATGACCTGTCAGCATGAAAGCAAAATACAGAAAAGCAGAAACCTCAACAATCATCCATCTATGAGCCAAGTATCCCAGAGTCTTAGAAAGTGCTGGAGAACAATACTGAGCCCTGAACGACACACACCTCCATCAGTGAGGAAACAAGCTTGTTGCTCAATGAAGCGCATCGTTTAGAGAGGGCTGCTAGGAGGGGAAAAATGAGAGGAGACAGGGAGCGCTGCTGCAGGAAGCCTGGCAAGCATTTCTAAAAGTCAGCTCTGAGGCCTGAAACACACATGAAATGTCTCAATGCTCCCAATTAATCACTGCTGCAGGCTTCTTCTCGCATGAACTAATAACCACGCAGCACCACCTGAGAGCTGCGACAAAACGGTAGCTAATGCACATGTAGCTTGTGCTTAAGTGGTCAGAACTCCAGTATCGCTGATGAGGATGACCCTGATGAAGGTCACACGCTGAACATGCTGGTCAGTCTCATAATAAAGCTGTTTTTTATACCAGTGATTCCCAAGCAAGGGTCCATACAGCCTGCAGATGTAAGAGAAACTGGCTTCACTCGGAGCTTCATCACATGGTGCAACGACAATCACCTGAAGCTCGATATCAGCAGAACCAATGAGCTGGTGATGAACAACAACGCTTTAAATATGGATGCTGCTGCAAAGAAGCTACAATCTGTAAAACATGTGAGCTTCACGCACACAACTTCACCCCGGCAGCACAGAAGATCTAAATAATGAGTCCAGCTTCGAGGTGGCCGAGTCACCAATTCAGCATCTGACCAAATGTGAAACATGGTCACAATCTGCCTTCTGTTCCTGAGCTACGACGCTGAACTTTATCCTACGAGACATTTGTGGGAAATTTTGTCATAATGAGTGTATGAAATCTAGAGTTACGGCCAAACATTTGCTTTGCGCGGTCAAAGGTCGAAATCCAATCAGTTCATCCTTGAGTCCAAGTGAACGATGGTGCCAAATTTTAAGAAATTCCCCTCAGGTGCTCGGAGACTCTGAGTTCACGAAGATGGGAGGTCACGGTGGACAGATGGACGGACAGATGGACAGACGCTCCAAAACATAAAGCCTCTGGCGATGGCTGTCATCTGCGACAGTCAGACGGGAAGCAAAGAAGTCGACAGCGACACGTGGGAAGAGTACAAATGCAAAGTGTAAAGAAATCAAACCTAAACACTGAATCACTGGACCATGAAAAACATCCAAACAGGCTATTTTTATATGACTACGAGTGTTAAAACATCGCCTTCAGAATCCATTCACACCAGCTCATCTGATCATTAGTGGCGTGTATCTCTGATGGAGCTGCTCTGTGGCCACCAGCACAAGAATACACGTGTATTAGTACTATCAGTATTAGTGCCTAATCACAAAAGAATATGTAATAACTGTAACCGTATGAAAGTGATGCGGGTGAGTCACACGCTGCATCCGTCACAATCTTTTCCCTCGATGAACAAATAATGAATAATTTCTGACATATTACAAACAAAATGAAGGGGGCTGTTAATAGAAGTGTTTATCAAACAACAGGTGGTTGAGCGACAGCAAGAGCCGATAATCAGGTCTTTTCATTATGTGGCTTATTGACAAATGCATTCAACACAGTGATTCACCATACAATTACTGTGCCTTTGTGCAACAGTGTTTTTCCCACCGTTGAATAAACAATAGGCACTGATACGCCGACAGGAGCTCCAACGGTCTCATTATATTCAGCGTGTGCAGGTGATGTGGATTTAAAACACCTGATGGGTTACAAACCGTTTCAATGACTTTTATACTGCGCGAGGAAAAAGGAAGCCGACCGGCAATTGTTCTTCCATCGTCATGACATAAGTCATCTGCTTTGTCTGTTATCAAAATGGCATCCCATGAAACTGTCAATTTGTTTGGTACACAAATGCCACTTTTGAATTTCGCCATTCAAAGAGACTCTGATGTCTGAATTAGGAAGTGTAAGGTGGCTCTTACCTTTTCTGCTTTGCCAAGAACTTCTTTGTCTCCCTGTCCCTTGGCGGCGACTTGTTCTTTAACGGCCGGCGCCTCGTCGTCGTCGCTGTCCAGGATCTGACGGCTGCGTTTGGCAACCTTCTTGATGGGTGAATCAGCTTCCTGGACTCCGTTCTGCACCTTGAGAGGGCTTTTGGCAGGTCTGGACACAAGCACGGACACACGGTTAAGTCCATGTAATTCAAATAAATAACGCCACACGCCTCATTTATATGAAACCGCTCAAAAGCACGGCCACAAGGTGCCGTGTTAACTATTATAAAATCAATCCCAAAAGCAATAAAAAACAACTGAGACGTATTAAAATCAAGGCAAGAGTCATAAAAGAGAGGTCGAAGCAATGATGAAAAGATCATTACACAAAGAAGAGTAATAGAGGGAGTTTTCAGCCACGCTTTAAAGACGATACAGTCTGGAGATAATGAAGACTATCATCAAAGCAGCTCGCAGATGAGAGACAGAAGTTATCAGCTCTTTTGGTAATGCATAACTACTGGCCACAAAAAGTTTTACTGCGCAACAGAGATCTATGATTCAGAGCCATTCAGAGATAACTGCACAGACTCCAGCCGTCTGTGGGCTTCAGCACTGAAATATGTTTGAAAATCCACTGAAACCATTTACTCTTCTTCACAGCCACACTGGCCAATCTGTATGACCGTCTTACAAATGCTGTTATTTCAAAGTATTTTCTTTAAACATACATATTTTTTCCCATTTTTTGCTGAGCTGACAGTTTTGCTAAGTGGCATACTCCCTCTAGAAAGTCTGCAGAAGTCTCAATTACTCAAGTAGAAAACTAAACCGTAGCGTTATCAATGGGTTCATTGGAGAAGGGAGATCTCTATCAGAGTTTTTAGTGCCAGCAGCTACAAAATCAATGCAAATGGACGTGACTTTCTCCTATAGACCTTCATCAGGCACGAACTTTTGTAGATATCAAAGAAAGGTGCAGGTGTAAAACTATCAATATACACATACACTGTGTATAGATATGTGTGAGAAATGTCATGTACATGTGTGTGAAACACCAAATCTCAAGTACAGGCAAGTGTAGTTCAATGACTATGTCCATGATGTTGCGTTTAATGTCCCCTGACACGTGACTGAAAAGAAAAACTTACTTTTTCACCGGTTCATCTGCACTTTTCTTCTGGATATCCTTGTCTTTGGTCTTGGGCTGAAAGAATGATCTGATGGAAGAGGATAAACACAAACAGACAGGAAACAGTTAACAGGCTGATGGGCGTTAGCATTTGAACATCAGCATCAGTGAACAAAAAGGTAATACCATCATAGAATTACGGGTTTTTGACAACACAGCTGATTAGCGTGTACCTTTAGGTTAGGTTAGCTGGTAGCTTTATCACTGAACTAAGTTAAGTGAGTAGCTGAGTCATAGATAGCCATCTTGCTAGCTTAGCAAGCCTCACGTAGCTAGAGTTAAAGTACTTCCGTGTGGCTGCTTGGGTCTAAACTTTTCATTTATCGTTCCCAAACAAGGAAGGGACGATGTTCAGGCCACAAACGGTCGGTACATTTATCTCACAAGAGTTTGGCGTCTGTCTCCGATGTTGTGAATCACTTTTAACTCACCAAAACAGACGATGAATGCTAATGTATGCTAATGCAAACTCGGCGGCAGAGCAGTTAGTGCTAATATTCCGCTAGCTAACGTTACGCGTTCCTGTAGGCACTTTGAGACCCCTAAACACAACTTAGAGTGCACTTAGCTAGCTTGTAAGTTAATGAACGCGAACACAGATCCAGACGTCACCTAGCAAAGACTACAACCAACAGCAAGCTAAACGGAAACCAGTCCGAGTCATCAACTGTGCACTCACGCAATGCTCCGCTGCATGTTGTCTTCAAACTCTTCCTTCACCTGGTGCTAACGTAAAACTAATATTTGAATTATAACGCAGGTCCAACATCAACACACACAACACAAACTCCCGCGCTGCTGAATGACAAAACACTTGGAATATTCGGCGCCAAAATGACATCCCAGCCAAAGATTGTCTAAAAATAAGAGGAGTCACTCGTTAGCTAAAATCTGACCCGTTTTCCGGTCTGCAAACATAGCGGTTATTTTCGGTTTGATTCTTAACGGCTGGAAGCTGGTTGACGCTGGGCTGACTTCGTACAGAAGAAGAAAGTGAACATGTTTAACCTGACGAGCAGTCCTTAAATACCATTCAAAAAATGCAATTTACCAGCAGTAAGCAAACGTAACTTCATTATGTTCGATTTGGCCTTCATATCGTTTGCAGTACTGAAAGATAATATACTGGTATTAAAAATGTAGAGTACTAGAAACCAGTAAGTAAAGACACATGAAATATTGTAATCAGGCATAAACTTATTTATTTGAAACAGTAATGGGAAAACCCAATCTTTCAGTATTCCCATTAAACTGATTTGGATTAATAGTACCTGAAAATGTAACCGAGTGATACCTCTTCATGTGTCACATATCTCAGCTCTGACTCTCTCCCGGGAAAGCTGTGCTGTGAAAAGTTTGCGGGGCGCCAAAGACGCGACTGCCCCCTGCCGCGTCGGAGTGGTCACTGCAGACACCGGCGGCTGGTCCTGATGCTGCAGAAGCTGACATGAAAGCTCCTTTCATGAAAATTTCACAGCGGCTGTTTGAATGCATCATTTATGCAGCTCTTATTATTTTCATGAAGCCCGAGGAAGGAGGGCGAGGAATGCAAGACAAACAGCTGAATAATGTAAGTTGAGTGCACTGCTTTATTTACTCAAACACAAGTGCCATGTTGTTAATTGTTTACAAGTGCAATTCCCCTACTGTGGCGTGAAGTGCTGACAAAAGAAAATCAGCCTCCTCAATATTTCTATCAAATAAAAATACACACGTCCCGGTCCAACTCAATAAATACAAAGTCTGTGTATCACAGGCAGTGAATAATAAACTACTGTACAATGAGCTAAAAGAGCGTAGAGGCTATTTGGGAGATTTGAGGAGAGAAAGCAGTCCATCTGTTGTAGTCTGATCCTCTTCTTCACTCTCTCTCCCCCATCTGTGCCTCGCTCCCCACTCTCCCCTCCTCTCCTTGAATCTCAGTCTGCTTCACTCCACCAAACAGGCTTCGACTGATGTTGTTCAGATCCCACCCTGCGGCGCTCTTGTGCGCCCAGCCGTTAGCGCTGACGTGGAGGGCCGGGGCCAGGGGTGGGAGGCCTGACTCCCTCAGCCCCCTCAGCTCCCTCAGGCTGGGCCCTGGACGTGCAGGGGCAGAGATGAAGGGGAAGTGGCCGTGGAGAGCGCGGGGCGTAGGGATGGGCTTGGGGAGGCAGCACGGGAGCAAGAAGGGGTAAGGGACAGACTGGACTGCTGCCAGGACACAGAGAGAGAGTCACATCAGTCAGAGTATAAATTATTTGTCTTCATGATTTTCAGGATGTCAGAGGTGGAGAAGGTGTTTCGTCCAAACCTCGAAATGATTACGAAGACATTTAAATTATTAAAAAAGGAAAAGGAAAAACAGCAAACCTCATATTTAAGAAGATGGAGCCACTGAATGCAAATTAATTTTCTGTCAATCAATCAATCTGCTAATAATTTCACCTGTACTCAGACATTTTCATATGTTTCTGTGTGCGTGTTTAGGTAAATGCACTGAAATATAAGGAAGTAGAAGTATAAAGTGTCATGAAATGAAAATATTCAAGTAAAGTACAACTACCTCAAATTTGTACTTAAGTACAAATACATAAAACCAATACCCAGAATGCACCTGAAGCATTGAATGGAGCTTAAAGTTTTAGCGGATGCTGTATAATATAAATTTCATACTTTTATAGCAAAGTCATAAAATAAAAAGAACAAAAAAAGGCTGAACTCAAGCTTCACAGTCTAGCTTTAAACTTAACGTTCTTCATGGCGTCTGAACAAACGATGAGGAGCAGAGGAAGACTGTGAGATGTGGATGAAAGCTTCGGCAGAGACCAGCACGGATCCTTTGAGCTGAGATTTTTGACAAAAGAAATCTCATTTGATGTGTTTTATGTCAGAATCCTGCTGCTTTATTTAATGAGAAAGTGCACAATCGATGCGTTTCAGAACCAGTGACTCGATAAAGTCAGAATAATAACTCTGCTGTATTACAGTTTTCAAGGTGCACAGTAGATTTTGGTGTTGACGCTGAAGAAGTACCACAGTTACATCACTCATGCTTGAATTTATTCATTTTGAAAACCCCCAGAATTTGTCTTCAAGGTCAAGACTGAACTCCAGTCCTGCCTTATTTTCCACACCGTGTTTCATCTTGAAACAGAAAAAAATATCACACCAGTGAGACGCGGCAGGAAAGCAGTTTTTGACTTTTGCTGAAGGAAACTTCAGGACTTGTGAAATCCGCAGCGTGCGAGCGTTTAAGTCTGAGTCCTGTGATGTCAAACTGACTTAATATGAGCAGGATGGAAAAGTGAAAAGCTGAATTTTAGCCTCAAAGTTCGAAGCATTCTGGCAGCAGTCCGGCGAATACTGCAGGTACTGCCTTCACCGAATACTTCATCAGGAGAATACAACAATGAACTGAAGTACTGTTCGCGCAGCTAAAGCCTGATGTTTCTTATTTCTGCGTGTTGTTCCTTCATTACCCTGAACTCCAATGCACCATCCCGCTTCTGTGAATAGCAAACGTGTATCAATCCGCCGCTGAAAATAGTCCCTCAGAAACGCACAAATTATGTGTGAATCAACAATGTGACGTTGTATTTTCTCTTCTTCCTTGTGAAATACTTTGCAATCCCTGGTTTTGATGCTGTAAATAGACGTTCTTATTCTGAAATGAAGCTACAGATTTATTTTTCAGGTTTACGTCTTCAGCAGGAATCAGCGTGCTTTGGGCTGAGGGCCACAGACACGGTGGATGAGTCAGGACGTTTTTAGAAAGTCACACGCTGTCGGTCGGTTTGAGTGTTTTCATGGGAAAATCTAGTATAACACCTTAACTTTTGATTCTTAGATTCAGGATCTTGGTTTTCTCTGAGTAAACCTCACTTTGGTTTCCTCCTTCGCTCTCAGACGACAGACAGCATGAAGGCAGCTACGGTGAAAACATAATGAAGGCCTCTGCACACTGTGACAGGTGTGCTCTTACCTCTGTCCATCACTGACCCTGCTCCTCCACACAGAGGAACACCGCCCTCAGCGGGGACGAGAGGAAAGGGAAGAGGGCCGCTCTGCGCCAGCTGGGGGGTGGACGGACGGGCGGAGGATGAGATGGGAGGGTGGTTGAAATGGGAACATGGAGCGTTCAGTGAAATGTAGTCTGACGCCATGTGCAAAACAGCAAAAACTGACGACAATGCATGACGTTAAGAGTTTTATTCCAAACTGGGGTGTTTTTTTGTTTTTTTTTTCAGCACTTTTCCACCTTAGCAGTCAAAGTGCATCCCCACTAATCCCCGCTCTTACAGAAGGAATCATATAATTAAACACAGTGTGGTGTTTTCTAAAGGGCCGTATGTAACCTAAGCCCTCGGTCTGCCCGCGAACGTGACGGAACTTGAACGCACTGACTCCCCTCGACATTAGAGGATCAGTCAGTTTCATATTAAATGATAAACTTCCAGTAATGATTTCTATTCAAGTCAGCCAGTTTTATATTAAAAGATAAAGCTGAAGTAATTGTTTTCATTAAAGAAAGTCAGTTTTGAATATTAAATTTTATTTTTTTTTTGAGCATTTTTGGAATAAAACTCTTCTTAAAGGACTATACCCATGTTTTGGAAAACTGATCGAATTGCAGCTTATGTGATGAGGAAATTGAAAAAATAAGGCTTCAGGTGGCAGAACGGTGCTTTTTAAATCATTTTATGTGAACGGTAATATAAGCTGGAAGCCAGTTTTCCACACAGTCAAGTCCTTTAAGTTGTGATATGAGCTGCAAAGACGTGGTGATGACCTGATGGCCGGCCGGCGGCGGGTGTCCTGGATAGTTGACCAGGATGAGTTTGCTGAAGTTGAACTTGTAGGTGAATCTTTTCCCTTTGGTCTTGTGCAGGATGCGTTTGTTGTAGTAGTATCTGGAAGTGAAATGTTTTCTGTGTCAGACTGCTCTCTCTCTGTGTCCGTCTATGGTATGCACTCATGTTCTTGCAGGGGCACTTTAGATAAAAGTGCGACCCGACTGGCGTGTGTTGCATCCATGGGCATTTCAGATTTAAAATTTTAATTTTTCACAACACAATGTTGGAGGAGTACGTTTTATTTACGCGTCAGCCTGAGGGAGAAGCTGCACAGAGAGGGATGATTGCACACACTCGCCGCCAAAGAACTGCAGCCCATAGGTGTTTTTGTGTGTGTGCATGTGTGGATGAATTCTGCATGAAGCGACTTCACTCGTGCATTTTGCATCACCTGAGCGCCCGGCTGAGCTTGTCGTAGTTCATGTGCGGTTTGCCCTTCCGCTCCCCCCACAGCCTGGCCAGCCTCTCGGGGTCCCGGATGACGAACTCGCCCCACTCCCCTCCCCAGCCGATGGCCCCGCCCTCGCCCCGCCCCAGCAGCTCCAGCAGGAAGTGCCACAGCTGGACCTGTCTGGAGCCGGGAGACCAGGCCGGTTTGTAGGCCCAGTCAGGGAACAGCACTGCTGGAGAGACATGAAGAAGGGTTGTAAATGAGTGGGGGGGGTCACTGACATGCTGCTCCGCGCTCATGAATGAAAGCTGAGGCGGTGTGGCTTTGCCCCGGCCGGTCAGGGACGTTTGTCTGTCTGACTTTTGATGAATCTTGGAGGAGTCATGCACCTCTGTCGTAGCTTTTCAGTAAATATGACACAACTGAGCAAACAACAACATGTTCATTAGACATGCTGAGCAGAGCCAGCCTAGCCTTTTCCACTCTTTATGCTAAGCTAAGCTAACCAGCTGCTGGCTGCAGCTTCATAGTTACTGTGCAGACATGAGAGCAGTAACTCTCCAGGAAAGTGAATAAGTGAATTTCCCAAAATGTTGAATTGCTTAGTCGGCTGACGTGCTGAGAGAGCTTCATCCACGCTGATCAATTGTTTGTCCATTTGTTCGTTAATTTCTTTCTACAACAATGTGTCACAATTGACTGTTCAGTGTTGACAGAAGATGGGAAAATGAAACATTTCACCCCTCAAAATGAGAAATTAACACAGTTTTTGAAGCGAAGAAGTTGGTGAATAATTGTTTCAGCTGGACGTGTCGTGCAAAACATTATCGAGGGCCAGACAGGACGTGTGTAATTATTTCCTCTCTAATCTTCTCTTGTGATCATGAAGCTTTGCTGTGTGAGCACAAACTAATCACTCCTTCATGACGA
The DNA here is from genome assembly GCF_051107435.1 of Chaetodon auriga. Classification (NCBI taxonomy): domain Eukaryota; kingdom Metazoa; phylum Chordata; class Actinopteri; order Chaetodontiformes; family Chaetodontidae; genus Chaetodon; species Chaetodon auriga. The sequence goes on from NC_135085.1 coordinate 22,264,463, forward strand.
GGAAACTGTTTCAAACTCATTATGTCAAGTTCACAACGTGATTTCTCGGGTTATGCCACTGCACACACGTTCACCATTAACTAGCTGCTTATTAGCATGCATATTAGTAGAGTAACTCTAAGCCCCAGAATGAGGCGTTAATAAGTGGACCTTAATACAAAGTGTTACTTAGATATATGTAGCTTCTTCATTTAGACATGACATTTAAAGAAAGGTTAATGGAGTTCATCCACCTCACATCCTGCTTCTTCAGTTTAGCTCCTAAAGACTTGATGCACCTGTGGTTAGCTCTGTGCGTCGCCAGCAGCACAATGAAAACTGAGTGAAAAACAACTTATCTGTTGCGTTGAAATCGTATAGATTGATTGATCGATTGATTGTACCGTCGAGAAAGCGACTTTATTCTGTGATCTTGAGAAAAAAACAAAAATAATACTAACTGATGCTCACTCCTCTGTAGCTGACACCATACCTTCGATTTTAACTTGTGGAAACCAAAGTAGACAAAAGTGACTGTTATTGAGCTAAAGGGGGCTTTAAAAATCACACGTAAAAGCAACATAACTGCTAATATTGTAATAATAACAATAATTAAAATGAAGGCCTGTCAGTGTTTTTCATGGTTTTATCTATTTCTGTCATGACACTGTGCTACAGACGCACACTGCAAATAATAAATATATAATAACTCTTATATAAATGTGAACAGTCTCCCACACAGATGCCAGCCCACACACATGTAAATTACCAAACACACAGACGAAAAAAAAAAAAACACACTTACTTCTACTCCAGTAAGGCGAAGGAAGGTGTTCTACAGAGGAGCTGCAGCCGCACTGCATCTGAAGACACAGCACAGAACAAAAGCCTAAAACTACTCAGTGTCTTCATCGCTGTCATCATCAGCAGCAGCAGCAGATTGAAGTTAGAGAGGTGAGAGACGAGAAAAGGCTGCAGAAACGAAACATTAATTATCTGTCATCTGGTGTCAAGCGAGCTATTATAGCAAAGCACAACTGATTACAGCAGCTTCTGCCCTCAGTTTCACTTATGAAGGGAAATCGTTTTCCTCACATATTAGTTTAAGGACAAATCTGAACCCAGAGACTCTCCAGACGGTATATTGCATCAATATCAGTGTAATTGTAAATAAAAATAAGGCTTATAGATCTCTGTCAGTTCATAATGTGCATGAAATTACATTTACTAAGTCAATAGCGGGTTTGTGATTAGAGTAATGTAAATGTGCGAAAGCATCATTTTCCCTGCAGATATTGTTTAGTGTTTTCTGTGTTTTTTTTCCTCAGTTTCATCCTATAAACGCGCACACATCGTCCACCCACAGACACAATGACCTTCCCGGACCATTCGGAGCAGCAGAGACACCCACCATCTTCCCTGGAAGGCGGAAAACTCATCTCTTCAAGAAGTACTTCACATAACCCTTTTCCCCGGTGAATGATGTCTGCTCTCCTATAAGCCCTCTTCCACAAGCTGTAATATCCTCTTATCTTGGAGCAACAAAAAAACGATGTCTCCCCTTAGCTCTTATTTTATTTCCCCTTCCCGTGCAGCTCTACACTCACACATGATCATTGCAGGGTCACGGGGACATTATCGGGAAACAGGGGGAGCCGAGCCAGAGACGTTTTACTTTTAGGGCACAGTTTAGACAAAAACAGGCTCCACAATGCTCCTCTTTCAAAAGACATAAGATATAAACTAATTAAAATGTGAGAAAACAATCCAATCCGGCTGAAAAAGGATTGCAAACAAGAGTAAAATGCAATGTTCCCTCTGCAATTTCATGCAAACTCAGGCTCTGACATTTGTATTCCTCCCTTTTTATTGGCTGTTTTGTTGGTCACTGATAAATTAAAGCTTGTTCTATTGGATAAGTGCATCAGATACGTGCCTGAACATCCAAATCTAAACCCTCCATCAGTCTAACGACAGCCAGAATGACACTGATTGCCACCATAACAAATAATAAGAAAAATCATCATGCCAGTCAAGCACAGAGAGGGGATTTAAAAAAAAAAAATGTAGATAAAGTAGTAATTTAACTAATCACTCACAAAGAATTCTCCCTTACAATCATCTCGTTTACAAAGAGCGAGCTAATTAAAGACTCCTGTGGAAGTGTAGTAATAACTCAATTGGTCCTGTTACCTTGATTGGAGTGGAAAAGCTTCGTTAGATGAATAACAATGATCAGTTTGTCTGCCGGCCCACTTCAAGTCTGGGAAGACTGAAGGGTGGATGGACCGAATCTTAAACCCTCTATCTCATCTCACCCCCAACCACACACACTTTCACCTCCCCCCCGCTCTCTCCCGCAACCCTCCCTCTCTCCCAGAATTAGGGAGACGAGGCCAAAATGATCTTATACTGATCGTGTTGATGTCTTTTGAGAAAAGTACTGGATGACATAAAAAAAACACGCCTTAAAAAGTGTCTCAGTTCTAAAGCATCTAGAAAAATCCTGTTAATAATCAATATAAATCTATGGGAGTTTGCTATCATAAAGAAAAACAGTCAGTTTTCACATGTGAGGCATCGAATTAGGGAATTTTTTGGCATTTTTTGGCAAAAAATGCTAAATTATCCATTGATATTTAAAATAGTTGCTTATTAATTTATCCATAATTGACTAATCGATTAATACACTAATTGTTTCAGGTCTATTTATCATTTAAGTCATTAATCAAGCAAGAAAACACAATGGTTCTAGCTTCTCAAATGTGCTGCTTTTTTTGTTTTATATGATTGTAAATGTAATATTTGGGGGTTGATAATTGTTCTGCTGGAATCTAATGACACCAACTTTGACTAATTCTTCACTTCTTCTTGGTATTTTATAAATCAGCTTGTTAATTTAGAAAGCAGCCCTACGGGATGCTCAGCTGGAGGTGTTTGTAAGCAGAGACGAGTCCAGGTCAACTGCTGCTATTATCCAGAGTTAAAAGGGCGGCAGTAAAATAAGCTTAGATTACCATCATTACAAGAGAGAGAATAAAGGGTCACACCTGAAGAGAAGCACAAGGGAAAAGGAAAAAAAACAAGCTGGGAGGAAATAGGTGAAGGTCCTCTAACACGGGCAGGATTGGTGCGTATTACAGCGAGCAGACGGGGAAGATATGATTGAGCGCGGTGAAGGTGACTGGAGGTTTTCTCCTCGCTGAATCAAAGAGGTGATGAACTCAATACCAGAGCCACACTTAACTCCACTACAGCTGCTTTTCACTCAGCAGACGTGACCTTGGTCAAGGTCAACAGGCTGTTCAATACTCCGCCACACAGGCTCAGGAGGCTGTTAGAGGTGGAGGCAGCGGTGACACATTTTGCTCGAGCAGACGTCTGACTGGTGGTCCCTCAAGTGCCGCAGTCTCAAGCACTTGTCTTATTTCAGTGAAACTCAAAAAAGAACTAAAAAGAGCATCTCAGATCTGAGAAATGGTTAAGAAATCGTGAAACTGAGAGATCATTATTTTTCTCACTCTTAAAGTTTGTGCAGAAACCCCCCAGAAACTATTTATTACAGCATTCAAATCGTATGCTGCAGGGACAAGTGTTCAAATCAGTGTTTAAACATCGTCATTTACGTTGAAAAGTTGCTGCTTTTTCAAAAAGAAACCTTGGCATCGGATGTCTGGAGAGGTTCAAAACCTTGTTTGCTTATTCTATGATTAAATAGTTCCTGAGTTAAACCAAAAATTTTAGATGATTTTATGTAGGCAAAGTTGTTGTAAGGCTGTTTGTACTTGGACAACATTGAAAGCAACAGCAACATTTAATGGAAACCTTCTTGCAGAGAGTTGGGTGAGAAGACTGATAACACTCACCACCAGCGGCCGGTTAGCCTAGCATAGCACAAAGACTGAAAGCAGGGGGGAACAGCTAGCTTAGCTCTGACCAAAGGTAACGACATCCAAACACCATCACCTCTAAAGTCAGCTGATTATCACCAAATGTCTCATTTGTCAAATCCGTACCAGAACCAAAGTGTAAAGTTGTAGTTTTACTGGAAGTTTATGGGCCGGATTCGGTCTCGGCCGGGTGCGGACGGGTTGTTCTGGTGGTCCTGGTGCTGATGCTAATAAGGTAATTATGCTCATATTTCTGCACATCTAACTCATCGAACTCTTGGCAAGAAAGCAAATGAGTGCATTTCTCAAAAAGTCAAACTTCTTTCTTTAATGTTCATAAATCTTATTCTTCTTTTTGGAAACCCAGTTATCAGATCTGCACCAGTATCAGACATTTCAAATGATGGCCTCATCCTAATGAAAACAGTAACATGTCGATAAATGGAAGCAGGAAATATGTTTCACAGAGTGATGTGAGTGAGAAACGGGTTACAAGATCATTCTGGACTATTTAATCCAAACAAAGTGCTTGGCTGCTGTGTTTGTAGTTGGATTAACTGTGATTTAGTTTTCACTGCAGCAGAAACGGAGAAGGAGACACTCACAGCAGCAATCCATTTAGGCTTATGATATACATGCATCCCTATACGTTCCCCCAAGAACACACACACACACACACACACACACACACAAACACGCACACACACACACACGCACACACACTTATCGTCCCTCAGATGTGATAGCTGACACCGGAGGCTTTTAATTCCAGTGTAAATACAAATACTCTCCCAGACAGCTATCAATTATGCATGCCTCTAATTGAGTTGGATGTTGTGCTTTTAGCAGCCCAGGGACCCTGGGTCACATGCAAAAAGCCTGAAACCAAACACACACACACACACACACACACATTTGCACTTATATATTTGTAAGGACCCTTAGCTCGACCACGAAGCGTCTAGCCTCTAACTTTAACCTTGATACGCTGTTTTGATCGTGCACGTTTCAGCCTGTTTACGAGACATGAAGAAGACTTAATGCTAATGATGATTTTGGGTTGCAGACATAATAACAGACAGCCTGCTTTGGAAACCCACCAACCGCAGCACTGCGCAGAAGGAAGCGTGCATCTACTTTTCTAGCCTCTAGCCTGCTAGCTTGTGAGGATTGGCTTAACCGATACTGCTCGCTAACATTACAGCTCAGCCGAGGAGGACGCCGTTAATGTTTACATCCTGCACTGTCACGAGCATCAGCCTCTCGCCCACGAGTAGATGCATGCGTCCCTCTGCGCAGTGATACGGTTAGTGGGTGTAGTTTGGTAGAAAGAAAATAGTTCCTACATGAAACTGCTCTCAAGAAGGTCTGCTTACGCGATTGTTTTGGATCTTTCGACCGTCATGGTCTTCAAAACCTGCTCAGGAGCGATGGAACAGCAGATGTTCAAACTTCTCCATATTTCGAGCACGGTAAGAACTTCTCATCCATTTCAGAGCTGACTTCCTCCACTCAAGGTCCACTTACTGTCTTCTGGAGCTTTCAACCCCAGGACACAGTCTTTATCAGCAGATGCTCTGTTTCCTGAGGAGGAAATCTGACGATCTACTGTTCTGTGATGAAACATTTGTTGATGAAGACCATGTGACAGTGCTGAAAGCCCCAGAACGTGGACCTTGAGTGGAGATTATTTTGTCAGTTTCCACGTGCTCCAACCAAATCCAATCTCAACCAGCAAAACTCAGACGGGTCCTCTCAGAGATACAAGAGGTCAGTCACAGTAAAAGACACTGCTGCTGCTGCTGCTCATGGATTTACACATTTCTTTGTACACACACTCAACACACACACACACACAAAACAAAGGAAGAGGGCTCACAGTGAGGATAAAAGCTGACAGTTTGGAAATTGAGCCTTCGGACTGATGGAGCCGCCCAGGCCTCATCCACAGCCAGACGACAGAGAGAGAGATTTAAACAAACGGCTGGAATATTAAGGCGAGCGGTGTTGTCAGGGGAATATTACTGTAAAGATGTAATATAAACACAGAATTGTAAGAAGAAAACCTTCTGCCTTATTTACTCTGCAGTGTTTCTGTGGCAGATATTAGCCCAGTCTATCACCAGCTGAAGCTGCGAAGGAAAAAACAAAACAAATATAATGAAGGACTTCTGCCTGGGTGTAATAAAACTTCACATTCCCTGAGGGGCAATTTAGGTAACGGCACACAAAAACGGGCTCCGAGGCAGGAATTTGCTTTCCACCGAGATCGTCATCCTCCTTTTTTCTCTTCTCCTTCAGCGAGCGGCATTATCTCCTCTGTGACGAACTGCGTGTGTGTTTGTGTGTGGATAGAGGATGAGGAGGATGAGGATGAGGGGGGGGGGGGGGGGGGGGTTAAATCTGGATTTGATCCCCACTAAAAGGACTGTTTGTTTTACAGCTGACGACCCCGGAGTTTAATCTGGTGCTTAGCTGCCTGCTCAATCTCTCCTCTCCTTCGTCTCCCCGCATCCTCTCATCCTCCCGGCCTCTCTCTCTCTCTCCCCTTCATCTCTCTGTTTCTCACTCACTCAATCGTATCATCCTCTCACAGCGAGTTAACCCCCCCCCCCGCCACCACCTCTCCATCATCCTTCTCTCTCCATCCTCCATCCCTTGTCATCTCCTTATTTTTCTTCTCTCTTTATTTGTAGTGCCAGGAGCGGTTGTTCGCCATTTACATTTAACTGGATCCATCAGGTTGTGTGTTATGCGGAAAATTAAGCAGTGTTACATCATATAGCACAGTGGGTGAGTGTGTGTATGTGTGTGTGTGTGGGGGGGCAGGCTGAGAAGGTGTGTAGTGATGGTTTCAGGCCCTGAAATGTGTCCATACATGTGTGTGAGGGCCTCTATGTGTGTGTGTGTGTGCGTGTGAGAGTGAGAGAGAGACAGGAGGACAATAGTGAGAGTGTATGTTAAACAGGATGATGGTGTTGCAGCAGATGAGGGTCATGCTCTGGGACTTAAGGGTCAAATCCTGTTAGAAGTAAGAGGGATCAAGGCTTTAGCAAGGCACTGCCTTTTTTACTGCTGCAATATTCACTGACACTGTGCAAGAGGTGTGTGTGTGTGTGTGTGTGTGTGTGTGAAAGAGACATTCAGTGTGTGTGTGTGTGTGTGTGTGTGTGAACTCTGTAAGCAATAAAACAGAGGTCGAAGAAGATGATTTATTGTAAACCCTTTGAGATGTGTCATCTTTAGGTGAGAGAAAAGTATTTAAAAAAAACCCTTAACAAACAGTTTTCCCTTCCACCTCATCAGCTTCATTGATTTTTGTAAATATTTGCTTATTCTGAATTTGACGCAGCAACACGTTCCAAACAAGTTTGGACAGGAGCAACTAAAGACTGGGAAGGACAGGTGAGAGTATCATGATTGGGTGTGAAAGGGGCATCCTGGGAAGGCTCAGTCGTGAGTGAGGTTCACCGCTTTGTGAACACATGATTGGATGAAGGAGATTAATACATGAGCTCCGAAACTGTTGCTGGTAAACACAGTTTGTTTTCAAATGATTGCATTCTGTCTTTATTTATGTTTAACACAGTGTCTTTGTTGTGATCAGACCAATATTTTCTGAAAACGCATCCTCCAGCTCTTCATTGAACTATATAATTTTCCTCGTTTCTATCACTGTTGACATATTCTAGGTGTCGTCTGCGTGATTTTACACACATATCCCCCAAATTCAATCACATTCACTGAACTTTGGAAACTCTGGGATCTCGACTAGAATTCAAAGTAAAGCCTTCAATCTCCAAGGTAACAATGACTGATATATATACTGTTCGCATAAATAATGTATGTTCGTGTATCTATTTTTACCTCAGAAATGTACTGAAGTGGAAAGTAGCATAAAAACAGAAAAATTCTCAAGTGCATGCGTCTAAAATTGCACCTGAGTAAATGCTACATTCCACCACTGATGATTACATTTCATTACAATCCGCTCATTTTGGCACACTTGTTCAAAGCAGACGATCGGGAATAATTTGGGGTTTCGGCGTCTTGCTCGAGGACACCTCAAAATATGGCCACAATTATAGGACAGCCTGCTCTATCATCTGAGAGACAAACGGCCAGGTGGTGAGGATGCTGGGACGTCCAAATTCAAAACAAGAACATTGTTTTTGAATATGAAAAGGAAATAAATGTGAAAAATACACAAAGTGGCATAAAAGAAGAGTTGACTGAAGGAAACAATGATTGTGGCTCTAATATGATAAAGCAAGGAAACAGAGATCATGAGGAGAAAGGAAAAAGAAAAAGTCGGAAATAAAGAGGAAGAGGTAAAAAACAAAAAAACAACAAAAAAAATCTAAAACAATGACATGATTTCTGCCGTATTGCCCAGCCTCATTTCATCCTCTCATTTTGTCACATATTCTGTTGTTTTATCAGGCCTTTTCTCTGAATCTTGGCATCAGAAACACATGTATCATCCAACATAAAAAGAGCTTTGTCAAATGCGGATGATGCACCGCTGGATTTGTTTTTCTGCTGCATTTTCAAAGCTCATGCTGTTAGAAAAATAATTCTCATGGGAAAGAGCATTTTCTTTCCTAATGAGTGGGTTTGACAAATGGCAATTAGCAAAAGGTTCATCAGCTGTGAGGTGAAGCGCAAAAAGCATTGTCTGCGGTAATGAAAATCTTATTATGTAAGAAAGGCACAAATAAGATGACAAAGATTTACACCAGATGAGATTTTCTCTCTGCTCTCGTGTGAAACCGTCTTATGAATCCCACATCAGCCGAACTGTCACTGAAGTCTCTCACAAGGGAAAAACGTGAAGATGAGAAAGAGAGAACAAAAAGTGGAGAGCGGGGACAGCAACATTCCCAATGGAGGTGAAGCTGTATAATATCATGAATGAAAAATCAAGTCAATACAATTACAATAAAATGGACCTGAAGGACTTTGAGTAGCAGTGTGAGGAAGAGTGTGTGTGTCTGCTGTGTTACAGACTGAAAGCAGTCTTCTTCTCTCATTTAAAACCAGAGGGTTATGGGAGCAATTGTCTTCCTCACTTGGTGGTCTTTTTTCCCTTCATCCCCTCCACTCTCCGGACTCTCAGCCTGCCTGCTCTGTGCTGCTCTCTCCAGGGAGCTGTGGTTTCTGAAAGGTTTCTCAATGTCCTTAATCCCTCCATCTCTTTGTGTCCAGGCAAAAAATATATCCGCATGAAACTCAAGAGGCCAACAGGGGCCAAGATGTGTGAGAAAAAGACGAGCATCTTTCCAACCATTTGTGGGAATAGAAAAAAAAGGGAGAGCTGCTTTTTTTTTTTTTTTTTGCATGAAGATAAAAACCAATTGGCTTCTTTTTAAAAGAATTACAAAGTCTTAAATAAGTGGCTCTAAAATTGGAGTCCTTCAGGCTCAACAAAAAGAGGAATGGTTTGATTTCACTCATTTCAATAACTAGGAATTATCCCAATTAAGAACATGGATGATAGCATGAATCATCTGTTTCAGTTAGCAACATTATCTCCAAACCGGCTCTGTATGGACAGTTGCTGTTCCCTTTTTGAAATTAACACACACCATCTGGTGATATCTGAATAACATTACAGATGGTGTCTGTTACAGGAGATGTGGAGGGACGATGGACAGTGTACGTCAGTGGTAATTGTACCTCAGGGGTAGTTGTAGGTATGTGTGAAGACATTGGGGCAGCTCGTTTGATAAAAAGTGTATCTCCATGTTTGTGTTAGGGATGAAAATAAACACAAATAGCATTAAATTGATGTATTATGATCTTAAGTAGACTGTATTTAGGCCAAAAATAACATTGAAATGAAACTGGTGGCTTATAGCTACAGCTGGTAGCTTATAGCTACCAGTTTCATTTGGCTGACACAGAACATGGCACCAATTTGAGTTAGTTTTAACGTATTGGCACCATGTGTTGAAATTGAGATTACATGAAGAGTAGTTGGTAAGCCAGCAGAGAAGAGATGGTTAGCATAGCTCAAAGTGTGGATAAACAGTTCAAGCAGTTGTCTAAAAGTCATCGATAAGAGGTCAAAACAGTTAATGTAATGGAACATTAACAGTTCAAATAGTTAGCATTACCTCAATTTTAGTCAGCTAAAAGTAAAAAACAGTTTAAACAGTTGGCTAACGATAATGCATGAACTGTTCAGTTAGCTAAAAGTAATAAATAGTAAGCTAAAGGTAATGGATGAACAGCCAAGTTAGCTAAAAGTAATGGATAAACAGTTAAGTTAGCTAAAAGTAATGGATAAACTGTTAAATTAGATAAAAGTAATGGACAAACAGTCAATTTAGCTAAGAGTAACAGATAAACTGTTCAGTTAGCTAAAAGTAACAAACAGTTAGCTAAACGAAACAGTTAGCATTATCTCGATTTTAGCTAAGAGATAAACCATTCAATTAGCTAACAGTAATAAATAGTTAAAACAGTTAGCTAAAAGTAATAGACAAACAGTTCAGTTAGCTTATAGAAATAGATAAATGGTTAAAAAAAAAGGTTTGCTGGAGTTATCATCTGAAATAGTTAGCTAAATGTACTGGACATATGGTTGAAAGGCTAATTGTAATGGAACCACAAGAGTCAAGAGAGATCGTTAAATACTGTAGTTGAATTACGCCAACATTAAATGTTTTTAGTTTGATGGAACAGTTGTAAGAGATAAATGAGATAAGAAATATGCTAAAACTAATGATAACATAGCACATAGCTAATATTCATGGTTAAATGGTTAAAGGGCCCAGTTTCTGCCACTCCAAATAGTTGTAAAATGCTAGTACTAATACAACCTTGATCCTACGGTAATAACACTTCAGCTTAATCAGTAACATGGGGTTAGATAACATCCAGTTCATAACTTTCAATAACATCCTAAAAACATGACAGCAGTGTTAGTCAACGGGCGCTTGTTCTCGTCTGATCGGGGGTTACATCACACAAAAAAGGTTGGTGCACGCATCCAAACCCAAGGTGCAGGTGCACAACAAGAGCAGAACACAAAGTAAAGAAAAGGAGAGCTGCTCCATACACTGAATATTGAAAGCTCCCAAAATACTTCTGATGCAACAGTTTGACCTTCAAGGTCTTTGTCAGCCAGGTTTACTTCATAACATTGCATCACTGAATTACAGGATTTCTAACATGAATATTTTAGATTTTTCTTCCCCAAATAAAGAAAAAACAATACCATGGAAGATAAAATAACTCAAGTTAGCTGCTTCGTACATCATCATGTCTTTATTTGTGTGTAAACAAACTCTGAAAAGAGCATCAGCCAGGTTCTTGATTATTGGCATTAACATGATTGATTTCTTTTGCAGTCATGGATAAAACATGATCACTCCTCTGCAAAAAAAAAAAAAAAAAAAAAAAGGTCTCCTTAAACAAGTCATGTCATCTTAAATTCTGTCCTGCAATCTTCTTTTCCACCAAAGTCTTAGAAATGACTGCACTCGCCGTAACTCCAAACCAGCAGATCATTGCATTGATTTCAAAAAGAAAAACTGCCCTTGGTCCAGTCCTGAAGAAGTGAAATAATCTCACTCCATTACAGACTTCTTTTTGACAATAAGTAAGATTTTAGGACTTGTTGACTGACTTATTTGTTAAAGGGGCCTTTTTTGCAGCGTGTATAATAAATAACATGACACCATATGAACTGTCTGCGACCTCAGTTCAGTCTAGCAAGGTAACATCATCCCGTCTTACTTGGTGTATGCAGTGTTTCTCACTACTGTATAAGGTGCTGGGTGTGTGTGTGTGTGTGTGTGTGTCATTGCTTGGGAATGTGATTCGGTCATAATGTTTTGTTGGTGCGAGTATGTTCATGTGTTTGTGTTCAAGATTCGGACACGACCGGGTGTCCGGAGGCTTATCAGGTTAGTAGTTCATCAAATCATTAAATACGTAACAGGTGAAGAGCTGCAAAAATAACCTTCTTAAAAACAACAAATAAAACGTCCGCAGCGATCACAGCATTAGTGTTAAGCTCGGAGTGCAACATAATTCGCTTAGTCACTTCCATTGTACAGAAACGACAAATATATTTACAATCAAAACAAAAACACAGAATTCATAAGAAAAGAAATGTTACCACATTCAGAACCACAGACGAGTCATTGTGGGACTTACACTGAGTGACAATGTATCGCGTAGTGTGTGTTTGTGTTCATGTTACTGACCTATTCGGACTGACGGTAGGCTGTGTGTGGTAGGTAGAGCTTTCTTTCACAAGTATTCCACTGGCCTTAAGGTGAAGATACATCCGGCCATTAGGAAAAGCTCAGGACCAGCCACCATCATCAATGACAGAACACTGGACGTATTTTCACCATGAAAGGTCCCAAATGATCAAAACGAGCTGAGCAATATGGTGCTTTTGTGCCAATTACAGTGAATCTGAGCTCTGATGAGCTTAGTTGTACAGTACATGCCAAACCTTTAGGCTCGCCATCCGCAGCTCTCACAGCCTGAAGCACTGTATTTTATTTAGGCTTATGTTGTTTTGCTTTCACAGATTGCACCTCGGCTAGAAAAACGCAGACAGGCCTGAAGACTCGGCTCTTAGTCTGCTCCCAAGACAAACATGTGCAGTTTGTATGAATGAAAACTTACAAGAGAAAGCATTTCCAAAACACACCGGATACTCGCAGGGTTATAAGGAGGCAGATATTGATGTTTCCGCTGGCTCCATCTGTTTTATTTCACATTTTGGTCTGTCTCGGAAAGCCAAGCCAAATAAAATCAACCAAGGTCAACGCAAAAGAGGGAGGATTATGCCTTATTTTGCTGTTTGTGACATGTCAATTGGAGATGGAAGCCGGCATTCAGGCATTGTGGGAAAATAAATAATAAAAAGAGAGAAAGTTTTTAAAAAGTTAACCTATTGTTTTTTGTTAGGAGCAAAGCAAAAAAAGCTGTTGGTGCTGTTACGCTCTTGTGGGACCAGAACAGAATATCCATATTTTCATGCAAAGTGGCGTGCATGTCACTTTTTCTTCGCTGAAACAAGGACAACAGTATGGAGAAAATCTGTTTACGGTCTGTCTTTGAAGAGAGAGGCTGGGATGTTTTCGACAAACTGGTTTCTGAGCTGTTGAAACTCTAAAAGAGCACCTTCCTTTTGTTGTGTGCCGGTATGCATTCGTGTGGCTGTCTATGTGTGTGCGTGTGTGTGTGTGTGTGTGTGTGTGTGTGTGTGGAATCCTTCTATCACACCTCCTTTAAGGCTTTCAAGCTGCTTTGGATCAAAGTCAGTCCCAGGGGATAATTCAGCATAAACACTGAGTTCAGAAACATCATAGCCTACCTTCACATAGTGCTGAAGTTAATTTTTCAGACACATTTCAACACCTACTTGATCTTTTGATTCACAAAAGGAGGCCGATGTCCCTTCAGCCAATCATCTTCTACTGGCATCGATTTGTTAGCTTCACCTGACTTCATCGCCGCGTTTACAAAAAAAAAAAATTGCTTCTGAATTTAAAAAATGTTAAACGCTCAAATGCTAAACCTAATGTCAAATTAGGGTTGAAGGAGGAGCGCCCCCCCTAAACAAAAACGAGGGCAATATTCACATCTAAGACTTAGCTTTAAGCCCTCGTCTTAGAAGTTGCCAGAGTGCAACAGATGTCCCGCAGGCTAAATTTGAAAATTTATAAACAGCGCAGGGGGAAAGAGAAGAAGAAAAACTGTTATGTTAAAATGAACCCCACACTGGCCACAAGATTAGAACAGATAAACAGTACATCAGGCTATAGGCATCGTCATAATTACCGATAGATATAATAGCAGTCGCAGCCGCCGCCATCCAGTTTTAGAAACACGTTTGACTAAAAGGGAGGGGACAGGAGGAGGAGGAGGAGCAGGAGGAGCAGGAGAACTTTTTCTTTCTGGAGTTGGATTTCAATAAATATTCTGTTTTTTGTGTGTGTTTTTTTTTTTTTCTTTAAAGCCATCTTTTCTCCTGCCTGGCGGGCTGGGAAGAGGGTACGGCATGGTTGGAATGGGGGGGAGGCTCTATGTGAAGTTCTGGAGGGGCTGGCTGACCCTCATGCAGGCCCAGTAGAAAGCCCGAGCCAGGGTGACGAGAACCAGGAGCAGCAGCACAGCCCACGAGGCGTAGATCCCCTGGTAGGTCTGAGCCTTCACCCACGTTCCAGCCTGAGGAGAGAAAGAGGAAGTTTCACAATATCAGATGTTGCTCAAAAGGCCTTTTAAGGGAATTATAAGCACATTCTGTGTGTGTTATGGTGATTACAGTGAGCCGGCTCAAGTCCAATCAGGCTGAATGCAAGGAGCCGGAGAGCTAAATTGGGCTTGAAAATGTTCTATGCATTTATTATGTGACCCATTTATGTTGTCGCAAACTGTGCAAAATTCCTGCCAAGTATCCAGTGATTTTTACAGTTAAAAGACCAAGCAGTCTGGCTTTTATGACAGCATTAGAGCAGGCTTCCACCAAACACTCATCTCTCTTGTCAAGACATTTTCATGCAAAACAGAGTAAAACCGTCAGTGTATTTTATTTTTCCCCAGTCCACGATTAATCCACCTGCACCAGACTGATGCAGTGACGCTGAATTTTACTGTTTGAAATGCCCAAATTTCATGGAAGAGCACATATTCAATACTGAGAAGTGACTGAGGGGTAAGAGAGAAAATAGCTTTCCCATCAAGTATTAAGTGTGCAGCTGCTCAGAAGAAAATTATTTAATGAAGATGGCAAAAGTGACTTTGAGAGAACCCACGGGGAGTTTCTGAGAATATGGAAATATGAATTCCTGTTTCAAAGTCACAACAGCAGAGCAAAGCTAATGTGGGTCGAAAAAGTCAAAAGATTCTCCTCCTGCTCTGACAGCCACAGATCTCTGGATGATACACAGCCCTGGCTCGGTTGATTAATGTTATCTAGAGTGAAGCATCATGTTTAAGTCCAGGACCGGACATCCAGATAAGGTGTTTCTCTCACCGTGAGGCCATCAAAAGAGCACAGGCAGGCTGAAAAATACTAAAAACATGCTGAAAAGAAACATGTAACCCAGCCTGAAATGAGTCCCCTCTCTCTTCTCTAAATGACCAGGAAGGTTTTAGTGATTGAGGCTCCTCTCAGGGACCTTAACATTTCAACTGGCATCTCTCAGCTCCGGCTGCCGAGTCCGGGGCCCACCACAGCTCCAGAACAGCTATTACAGCTATTATGGTGATGAATCTCCTTATAACTACCCTCAATACTTAACTACCTTCAAGTACTATTAAACCACTGCTTCTTTATTCCTAATTAAACGCTGTCTGGAAACCAAGTTTGATCCGTTACTTGTCTTGGGTTGCTGCCGATAAAGTTTATTGACGCCACCTTGGGATTAAACTGTCAGAATCTTTGCTCTTGTGCCATTCGTATAATTAAACAACCTTTCTATTAAGCGTAACGTGATCTCCAACGTTGTGACATTTGTTGCCGGACACGTGCATTCAATACAGCGCATTTATTGCGTGCACATTGCTGACTGTCCTCCATGCTGGCAGGCACGTATGCATCCAGTGTTCAGTGTGTCTATACTGTGAGCTGCCATTTCATGCTCATCTTGCACCCTCTGCTGTTGATGAAGCGGAATGTTTCAACCGTCTAGCTCTTTCTATGCATCCATGTTTATTTTTAGACTCCTGCGCTCATTATTTTTTCTCAAGACTGTCTTCATAATTGGGAGATTATTCTGCTGCTGCGTTTTAACCATTTAAGTAAGAGCAAGAACTAAAATAGAAAAGATGAAATGCACTGTAAGTCTTGCCTGCTTGCATCCACGTACAGTATAAGAGTAAAATAAGAAACAGAAGCTCCAAACTAGGGAGGCATTATATAATCTCCTCTGCTATTCAGAGGGTGTTGAGGCTGGTGTTGCGACCTGAACACTGCTTACAGTTAAACTCGGCTGTGTGTGTGATATATCTCACTGACAAATAGAGGCCTGTCACCCGGCGTCTGCACGGCGGCTGGGAGGTGCACAGCCTCCATGTTAAACAAGCGACAACAGCAGCAGAGATTGTTATCGTGCCGCTTCTTCTTACTACTGTCGTTTTGTCTGCAGCTGAAAGGTTTACACAGTCTAAACTGAAAAGGGAGGACACATTTAGAAAAGATGAGACAATACTTCCACTGTGTTTTCTGTTGTTATCAGCCTGCCGAAAAGGTTAATTCTTACAACAACCAGCAGCTATTGATAATCTATTATTAATAATGACAAGGTCTCCATCTTTTGGATGTTAGGGGGCGTCCACTCACCATCAAGCCGGCGGTGGAGATGCTGAATAGCAAGCAGAGTAGAAAACACCACAAGCTCCGCCTCCGGGGATACCTCTGACCAATGGAGGAGCTGCAGGGCCGACAGAGGAGAGGCGTGCCATCATTAGGACATGAAATTAAATACAACACCACGATATGAGCCTGTGTTTTTAGTATAAGCCTCTTTCACAGCAGAATTTTGACTTGTCACAATGGGATTACTAATAACATTAAAGACGGCTCCGTTCTATTCAAGCTCCCGGTAAACCATGACAGTAAGACAGCACGCACAATACCGAACCCCTGAAACTGAGGCAGCTAAATGGAATGAAGCCATTCCCTTAATTCCATTCCCATTTCCTACTGCGACCTGTCAACACATATTCTGTGAAAAAACCTATTAAACAAGATGAGGAGGGTTAAAAATGTATTTGGCCTCTTAAAAAGCACAGAAATGAGTCGAGGAATAATCAATCAATAATCACAGTTTGTAGATTTTTGGGGATGTAATAACTCTGGATGGAAGTGCAGGGCTGAAACATCACATGAAGCCTGACGGTGATACACCTGCAGAGACTCAACTTGCAGCAGCACCTGTCCAGGTCCAATCCAGCATCTGGAGCCATTTTAAGTTGGACAAGTTTAAGCCTGATGACTCAAGCTGATTGTAAAGACTGTCATGGCACGCTGTGTCCACTAAAATACAACGGATACACTGGCACAGCTCTTTTCAGCAAAATTCTGTGGAAAACAAACTATGAGGCAAACTGCTGCAGCGTGTGCATGACTGATCAAAGAAACACGCACATAAGGCCAGAAATCACACACAGACCGTAATATCAAACTGTAACATCACACATTTTCCATACTTGAAATAACTCTTGAGATTGGCACCTCAACAGGTCATGCAGGATCATATCTGGTTATGCCTGCTAATTCCCGTCCCTAAAGTCCCGTGAACTTTGCTCCCCATGTTCGGAAGCTGGTGGAGATACTCGTCATAGAGGAATGTGATTAGCAGCAGAGTTCAGGGTAAATCCTCAGGTGCTAAATCTCACAGATCAGACTCTGTGAGGCTGGTGAGGAAAATGTTTTGAGGTCAGAGACAGTCACACAAACAGGATGTTGTGTCCTTCGGAAAGACCCTGAAGCCGCTACCGACTCGCTCTTTCACAGAGTTAAAGCTTCAGCTAGACGCCTGAGGATGTGAATCTGCGCTGTGAAAGCAGTGAGGCTGAGGCGACACGATGGATGAACTGCTCAGAGCTACTTACACTTTCCTGCAGTGTGGGCACCTGGCCAGCGTCCGGTCTGTGAACTCTGTCCACTGGAATTAAGAGGAGACAGACATGAGTCCTTCAGCTTCAGCGAAAAACCAGCGTGCATCTTTATCAAATCATCCGCGATGGTGAAGACGAAAGCTTTAAGAAGCAGCACTGCGTTCCCTGTAATCACAACTGCTGCTCAATCGAACATAAAACAGCAGTTGTTCTGCTGCTGCTGACACCTTGGATTCAGATTCAGAAAAATGTGATCTATTAAAGGGCAACGTAAAATAGTCTCTGACACTGCGTGCAATAAAAACATTAACACAGAACTAAAATATATTTGTTAGAAGAACAAATACAGTAAGAAAGGCTGCGCAGGAAATACAAAGGAAAGAACAAATCTGTGAAGATGTTTAAGTCCTTCACTGCTTATTTAGAACGTGTTCACATTTGGAAGTAGAGATGTGTTTGATGTGTTCGTCCCGGCCACAGCGTCTTTACATTAGTGACCTGATCGGAGGTGTTAGAATGACTAATGGAGGAGGTGTGAAGGGCCCTGTTTGATGAGGGGTGTTTGCCATCGGACTGACTGGGTGAACAGATTGAAGTGAAACAGCTGACTAATAGAGGAACTGTCTTTAAATCTGTAAAATGCAAGAAATAGATTAAAAAAAATGTCTGACTGACCAAACAAACCAAAACACAAAGATATTAAACTCGCAATGATATTACATAAAAAGAAGAAAAGCAACACTCCTCACATCTGAGAAGCTGGAAGCGGCGAATGTTTAGCATTTTGGCTTGATAGATGACTTAAATGATCTATTGTTGCACTGATGGGGCTCGTTCTTTGACTGCGAGTAAATGTCTCGTGGAGGCAACGCACAACTTAATGATAAATTCCTTGTCGAATTACAGATGGTCTTTAAATTGGACCGTGGATTTAAATACGCCTGCTGCTGCACGGATTGATGACATATTTTAAGAAATTTAACACAACCATCGCAGCTCTTGCCAACAGGCGCTGCATGCCGTCCAAAAAATGAGAAAGAAAAATAGTCTTCTTTTCATGGAGCAGACATTTATTCCCTCCCTAACACTGGGGTGGCATACATTTGTAAAGGCTGCAGAGCAGGATGCATTGTGCATGCTGTACATTCTTCTTGTCCTGAAAAAACACTCTGTATGGGAAGCACAGAGAACATTATCACCAGATCTGCGACAAAAGGATCACTGCAACGCCACCCAGGGCACAGATTTGTATTTTCACTCAGCCGGCCTGTCTTTTAACAGGTAGGAAAGGTCCGACTGAATGCTAAACAGCCTGGACCATCTATCTAACCTCTCTTTATAACTCTATTCTTCTCCTTCTCTGCAGCTGTCACCCTCCTTTCTTTCCCCATACATCCAACACATCTCTACCTGTCCCACACATTGTTAAAGAGCAGTAAGTTAAAATTTCACTTCCCCTTTAGCAAAAAATGGCCCCGATATATCAGCAGAGAGTTGATAGGGTTATTGATCCACACCAGTAACTCAACATTTACTTGGTCTGCTGCTGAGATGTTTTGGCTTTGCAGTAATTCACTTGTCTGGCTGTGCTGCAGCTCGCTTCGCAGCAGACGCCTCGCAGGCCGACTGAAACTGTCACAAGATATTTCTGCTCAAGATCATATAAGATAAACGTGAAAGCCAATAAAGAAAATGCCAAAGCTGTTTTCTTATTCAGCTGTTCTGCATAGTGATGCATCATCTCTTGGTAAACATCTTTATTGGATCTTGGCTCTCTGTAGGGAGGGTGAACTTATTGGCTGTGTCTTCTTCAGATGTAAGTCATTCACAGGGAGCGGAGATGTGGGGACCCGTGCCACAGGTTTCAGAAAGAGGACTGTGCTGATGTTCTGGTTCCTACTGATTATCACAGAGGTTGATTAGGTCAATCAATCAATAGATTTTTAAATAGAACCTACTAATGCCCCAATGTAACAGTTATTTTTTGAAGCTATGCTCAGAAAATCCTTTCTGTATTTCAGAAATCTGTTTCAAACCCTACGACAGGAATCCCAAGACATTTAGTGCACATGCGTACAAACCTCTGAGCTCAGACTATTTTATTAAATGTACTGTAACAGGTCAAGAAGCAGCTTTGCTTGGAGAATTAATCTTCTTTTGTGCAATCCAAATGTGAAATTTTAGCCACTAGAGGACAGAGAGTGTGGTACCAGGAAGGTGTTGCTGCAGTGTCCACAGGAGACGCGGGCTCCGGCTGGCTGGGGGTCAGGACTGGCCGGACCAGGATGAACTGGACCCAGATTAATTATCCTCTTACTGCAAAGAGACAGATTCACAAAGTCAGCATTCACACCACAAGATATCATTCAGTGCAAGTAGCTCATAATCACTGCCGGATGCTGTGGGCTGACAGCAGTTTCACCTTCTGGGACCCATCAGCAGCCAGTCCTCATGTTACCACCATCAGTGCTTTTCTACATCCAGCTTCCTCAGACAACCACAGCAACTCAGAGTCACTGATCAGACGGCAGCAGAGATGTGTCTGGTTTAGTCAGCACGTCTGGTTTGAATGCAAAACAGTGGCAGTGGAGGTAAACTCTCAGTTTATTGCAGGAAAAGGGGCCGATGTGGAATATACACAAACTTTTAGCATTACTTTACCAAAACAGGCAACCTGTGGTCAACTGTGATGAAACCAGAGATGTGAAATGCTACACACAGAATCCCAGAAGTCAGCTATGACAGTTAAAGTTTGTTTTTAGGCCAACGAATGTCAGCATCTCTTCCAATTTTAAGCATATCTGGGAGACAAAACTCAAAATGCAGTGAGGGTATTTTCAAAGAAAGTTAAACTGGAGCTCATTCGTCAAAGCAAATCACTGGTTAACGGG
This sequence comes from Chaetodon auriga, assembly GCF_051107435.1. Lineage (NCBI taxonomy): Eukaryota > Metazoa > Chordata > Actinopteri > Chaetodontiformes > Chaetodontidae > Chaetodon > Chaetodon auriga. Next base: position 22,284,819 of record NC_135085.1, read on the forward strand.
TAAGTTGTGAATATTTTTTAGTACATTTCATTTGGTTTGAAAAATACATTTATTTCTTGCCTAGTGCATTCATGACAAACTGTAAAATATTTCAACATGGAAACCTAAATTAGCCCTCAGTCGTTCCTGATGATGTGCACTGAAGCTGACAGGTGAATTATGTGTTTCAGATCTTTATGACAAGAGATTTTATGATGTATAGTTTCAAATTATACACATTTAGCAGCAGAGAATTTTAAAAAAACGAGCTAAAAATGTTTCTCTTGCACATTTCATGCCTCAGGCGTAAACAAGGAATCTTATCTGTCTTACCAATTACACTAGGCTGCAGCAGCGTGATGTTCAGATGAGCTGCCAAAGCCCAACATTTCCACTGACTGACATCAGTCTTGTGTTTTCTACAACACTTTCACATCTGTTTGACCTGTAAAGTGTTTGTGACTTTTTGTTTAGCTAATTTCCTGACAGAAGGCAAGTGACACTTTTCTTTCATGCAGTGGAAAATAAAAAAAAAAGCAACACAAGAGACACTGACTGTAATCTGAATCTGCTCAGTGTGGACTCTGCAGAAGGTGTATAATCAAAGCAGTGTTGCATGAATTCTGTGCTACTTTACAACTCATGGCACTTACTGTGCACTACCCATACTGACAGCCCTCTCATAATACAGATGATATGCTGAAGTGAAACACACAGTGTAGCTCTTCTAATGAGGCTGGTATGTCCTCATCTGGCTGGCTGAGCACTGGATGTAAACTGTGCTGGGAGCACAGCCTTAATTGAGGACTGCTGCTCCCACTGCACCTTGTTTCCTCTGCTTCACTTCTCTCTCACACAGACACACAGTGTACCTGCAGTCTCACACACACACAGACACACACACACACTTGGAGAGAATTCCTCACCAATATGGCCGGGGACAGGCGATCCTCTGGGAAGTGACTTTGCAGATAAGCAGACAGTTGCAGGGGCAGCGAACGTACTTCTTCCCTGCTGGGGCGTTCTTAATGGGCTGCAGAGGGAGACAGAGAGGCACAGGAGGAAGAGATATGAAGACAGTACAACCACGCATTAGAATAGGAGTCGATAACAAGCCAATTATTCTTGATGGACGAGAATTAACCAACGCGACGTGAGGGAGAGGAGTATTCTGGGAGATATTGGAAGTGACAGCGCTGCAGTCACAGGCACGGGACCGAGGGACAGTTCAGGAGCTGTTGAGTGTGACAGCACAGCATCAAGCGCTCACGGTTTGCAATCCAAAACACACTTATTTCAGAGGACAGTAAAGGCCTTGTAGAGGCCTTCTGCAAAGCAACGGGTATATCGAGCACTGCCTCTAACTTTAATGTCAACATGGAGGGAGATACAGATGAAAGGCTTCAAACATGTTAAGGCCACAAACTTGCTTATGAAAGGATTATTAATACAGTTTATTTGGGGATTTTTGTTGCTGTTTTAAGATTTATACATATATACATACACTAATATCTCCACAGAAATGGGTTGCCTCATACCAAAATCCCCCAATTCTGTTCTTCACTGTATACTGTGCCTGTATTCTTTTAACTACCAAGTGTATGTCTTGTTGGTGCAGCCCACTTTGTGTCATCCAGGTCTGCAGGCTAACATCAGCTGTCAAGGACATCGTCTGAGCTCACACAGACAATGGAAACTTTAATCTGCGTTTCACACAAGTACAACTATACAAATCGCACAGCTTCCTCTGGGCTCAATACAACACCCTGCTGTCTGTCCCGCTGATGGCTCTCTCCCCTGCATCATTAACCAGATCAGACTGAGCCCTGTGACTTTCCTGCTCTGTTATCAATTTCACTTACAACAGCGGTGGGAGGGACGTTTGCATCTGCGCTGTAGGGAGAGGAGGTAATGATAGGGACTGAAAATGAATGCTACAAGTAATCATCATGCGGTGGATTGACAATTTTCAGTCACCTTTAGTCATCTAAGCTGCCATATAAAGACGTGTCAGCGCTAACATTTATGACACGTCTAATGCTGTTCTGAAAAAAAGCTGTCAGGAAGGTTTAAATCGTCGTTCCAATGTTTTCAGAGAAGTGTTGGTTCAACTGTGTGGTCACTTTAGAGGCTGAAGTTTGTGCTGCAGTTCAACTCTGTTATATAATCCTGACAGGTGTTTCTATTATTCAGTCAGTTTTATAACTAAATCTAAACCAGGAAACCAACCTGACCATGATATACAGGTGTGATGTTCTTTGTGATTAAATACGTTGTGCAACTTTGTCTCTGACGTCTCAATATGTGATCACTTCCCTTTCAGTGCGGCTGAGCTGCTCTGATTATAACCATTAACTGCAATAAAGACACTTTTCGCAACGTAAATCTGTGGCAGTGAAACAACCATTTATACTGTTGACTTGCAGCTACTCGCATCGATTGTCATCCCACCTCAGCTGTCAAATCAAAGCCGGGTTAGATGCAACTGTTATGTTAAAAACAACACGTCTAATTTATCAGCCTAATTAACAACGTGAGACTGACACAAAGACGAATGTCCCATTAACTCCACTAAAGACGCTGTGGATCAAAGCTATCAAATAATAATTGCTGTCCCACAGACACTACAGTCACATACTTTGCCTCCTGTCCACATTCCTGTACCAGTCTTTGGATTCGAGCCAGTTCTTGGGTCTTAACACATGTCTGTATGATGCTACTTCCATCTGTAATGCTAATGATGCATGTTTGCACATCCACCCGAATTTCAATCTAAATGCAACCTCATCTGTGTTTTGTAAGTCTGTGGCCAACCATCTATATTTGCACACCCTGGGCATATTTCTCTGCATCTGCATATGTTCCTTTCATCTGTAAATTGCTCACACTGCCAACTGGTACATCTGGGAACATTTCAGATTTTCTCTTCCATCTGTACACCGATTCGCGCAGCCAGTCATGCACAGTCGCGGAGACCCTTCAACCTGTGAATCTGACAGTGATGGCTGTTGAAATTACATGCTGCATTATCGTCAGCACAGCTCTCCGATTGGATCAATCATTTAGATCACTTTCTCTGTGTGACTTGCTTCTTCGAAGAGATTGTTTTCATAACACAGGAATGCAGAAGTGCAGCTGTGCATCCGTTTTTTTTTTTTTGTCATGTCTTGATTCAGTCTTGGACAGAAATCCTGCCATTTTGTTTAGGAGTAAAACCCATAAAGACAAACATGTCATGCAAACTTGCAGGTGACTCATTCACAGTATGTGACTTGTCGAACTGAATTATCATTCAATCTAAAGGCATGGGTAAACCAAATTATTTCTAGCTACTGGCATTAATAAATCAAAGTATTACATGAGCTTTTAGTCTATCTTGCCCAACTGATGGACCCGAAAAGAGCACAGAAAAATTTTGTTAAGTGCAGTGACGTCAAAAAACTGTATCTGGATTTCATAACACCAAAGAAGAGAGAACATTAAGCACGTGTAATGGATCCCGGTTGTGGATGAACCAAATTACACCAGTTAGGAGGGTGTGTGTCCCTAAATCTCCTGAAAAACAACTGTCTTCATGCCTGTAAACCTGGTGGGTAGTGATCAGAGCAGACACTTACACAGACCTCCCCTCTTTATAATCAAATTTATACATGTTTTCATGGTGTTCAAATACTAAACACCACAGGGGGCACACCCACCCGAGCCGGTTTAGACCTGACAGGTTGGCCCGGGTTCGGACAAAAATTTAGAAGTGATGTTCAGGTCGGGTTTGATCGCATCAGCTGTGCTGGCTTACGTGATACTCTGCAACAGTCAGTGGTAAGACTTAAATTCTATTACAGTCTTAACTGCTGATGACACTATGGAATATGTATGCATGAAATCTACCTTTAGCCTATATAAAACAATGCCTTCAGTCACACTCTACTATATACTGCACTTTTAAAGAGTTGGTTCAGCTGAACAACTGAAAAGCTTCACAGGATAACATGAACTGACCTAACTGTTCTCTGTGGATTACTTAAAGCTATGAGCATAAGGATTCTGGAAACAGATGCTACTGAATTTCACTGGTTTGAGCACCAAAAACAAAATTACATTCACCTCCACTGTCCTGTGGTGGAGGCAGAAACCTTAGAAACATATATCTCAAAAACTGGCTTCAATAAAACCAAATCTTCTGCCTGAGTAGACACCACTAGAGGTTTATGAGAGGAAATATGTTTTTTGTAATTTGTGTGAAACTACCCTTTAAAAACAGGATGCTGGTCAAGTATGTGAGGCAACCTCATACGTGTGTGTGTGTGCTACATGCGGCAATACAGATTCCTCCAGAAACCCACCGTGGCTTCATTGCAGACCCCGCACTTCACCACGTGCTGGTGGGTCTTCCCCTCCACAGAGATCAGGCTCTGACACACCCGGCAGCTGATAACAGGGGCGCTGCCACTCTCCGGGGAGGTGAGAGGGGAGTAGGGCGGAGGGTCCTCCCCTAGGAGCACCGAGGGCTGAGTCGGGCTGGGGAACGGAGGGAAGTCTGCACAGAGAGGGAGACAAGGAAGGGAAAGGGACAAAATGATGAATGCAAAAGTGGTGCGATCAGTGGAAAATGAATGGATTGTTGAGGGAACGCAGTCACAAGAGTTGCGCAATGAACTGGAAAAAAGCGCCTCAACTCCCATGACAAGTAACCTCTTACGTTATGATTAACAAGATAATAAGATTTGGTCTCGAGTTCAACTGAAAGGAGCTTTAGAAGAAAAACACTCCTGGAATGCGGAGCGGGGTTAGTTTCAGCAAATAAGAGTATTTGTGTGAGAGAGAGAAGTGAGTGAAACAATGAGAAAGTAAATGGGACAGTTTCACCTGGAGGTCACATGCAACACACAGTAAAACCTGCCCTACATTTCTAACAAGCAGGGTGAATGAGTGGTGAAGTACTTAGAGCTGCTTGTGGGAGCAAAACACAATTAGGAGCCGTATCGCATGCCTTTTCCAATAAGGGATTTAGACACCGTCCCTCCCTACGAGAGCTGTGATTGGTCGCAGCTCGCTCTTGCAGCATCCCTCAGCAGCCGCCGTAATGGCTTCTTCATGTGTCAATCAGATCAGGTGTTCTCAGATGCTATCTAGCTAAACGGTACAATTATCTTGCTTGCGAGTGCAGTGAGCACCATTCAGTTGTTGAAATACATGCAACAACTGCTGTTAAGAAACGTAAATGAAATATAAATTTGGTGATAATAATACTGAGCTGCACGCCTGAAGCTTTGCTTGTGGTTTGCCGGTGCTAAGTAGAGCTAGCTACCAAGCTAATATAACGGTTGCTAGGTTAACTCGTTAGCACAATGCTGATTCCCCTTAAGTCTCTGCTTCATGACATGATTGCTAAACAGCATATGTCACCCGTCAAGAGATGCTTACAAAGAAACGCTCTGGAAGCTTAAATAATATCCTACACAAACACAGTCACGACAGGCTGCTTCTTTGTCACTGCCACAGCTGAGCTAACAGGCTAATCAGAATGCTCAGTCAGTAGAGGCTAACCTAAGCTAGGCTAGCTCAGGCTGGAGTCGGGTGGAGGAGAGAGCACCATGGATACTCACTCTTTGGTTTGTTGGGCACACCGTAGGGCGCCGCACCGGGAGACACCCCGCCGTTACCGCTGCCAAGAGCACCATCTCCCAAATCTGATAGCAACGGGGACCTCTCGCCGTCCGCCATACCGAGAGTGAGGCGTGGGGGAGAGAGTTGGAGCGTGAGCACAGACCGATACGGTGTTGTATTGTTGTGTCGGAAATGCAGGCGTCACATGATCACACCACCGCTGCTGCGGTAACGATGCACGGAGGTGTGGCACTGCACACCAAGGGATGCCCCGACACACGACATAGGTGTTCGTCATGTTTAGTGTAGGCCGACCAGTGAAACATGTCTTTTCATTTCCCAACACTGGCCTGTCTGTGTTACTTTTAAACTGGAATAAAGTGGCAATATGCAACTTTCATTTCAACCCTTAAAATTAAACTTTTTTGCATGAACATGAACATCCAGACTTCCAAGCTGTCCACTTTTTCCTCATTACACTGGGCAGCTATACTGGAGCAGTTACAGACAAGGTTTACGTGCTGAAATGTTAGGTGTTCCTGCCCTGAAACAATTAAAATGTAGATGCTATACTTTTAAAGAAACTACAAACTATCAGTTAGGACTTTTTCAAGTCTTTCTTAATTCAGTGCTTACATGCCCATGTGTATATCAGAGGAGTCATTGGTGACTACCAAAAGTGGCAGTGGCCAATCCATTTATCAGCCACAGCAGCCTCAACTGCCTCAAATTGCTCATTGTGAGGTCAACCTGTACATATGGACAGGTGAGTATTTTATTAAGAGTTGAAACCATTTGAACCTATCCTTTGAAGTCTCCTTAAATGCTCTCTATTTTAGATACCAGTTTACTATAGTGGCTATTACATGCATTATGATTATACCATGCATCATAAAGGTATCAGCCTAAAATTATGGGCACGTGTTTACTATCTTCAACTATCTGTGGTTTTCCAATAATAAAGCAACCACACGATAAGAATGTATCAGAAACAAGTGTATTTTAATACTCATGGAATCAGTGGAGGCAGATGTAAAAATAGTAAGAAATCAGAGTGCAAATTACAGATAAACAGGTTATGCATATGCTCATCATTTCTCAAGCCATCTCTTTCTTTGACCCATAAACAGTGTGCGTCATGTCCTCTGTCCACTGGTTTCAGATCTTTGTCTTTTGAATACTTGTCAACTGTCGTCATTCTGTCTTATGGCATGTTGATAAAATCCATGGGGCGTTTCATTAGTAGAGTCACCTCCAGTTCTTCCCTCTCAGTGAAGAACTGAGCCTTTCCCTGTTGACTGTGGATCGGATGTGGGAGATGAAGACCCAGTTTACTAAGGAGAGGAGAGAAGACACAGAGAGAGAGAGATGGCGGGAGAGAGTGCGTATCGGATAGAGGAGCATATTAAAAGCAGTGTGAAACAGCATCGAAAGCTCAGATCATGATGTGAACCTCTGATTAAAAGGAAATGTCTGGAAATGGAGCTTTTGGTCTGAGCTGCTGCTGCCTTGTCTTGAGGGGATTCAAAATGAAAGAGAACATTTTCAAAGCATCCCTTACTATTTTGGCGTCCGCAGATCAAGGAACGTCTCTTTTACATCCAGGACCACATCTGTTGCTTTAGTGTCTGGCAGTTTGATTTTCACCTGAGAGAAAAAAAGTCAGCATCTTTAATATTGTACACTGCGTGCATTTAAATCTGCACTTTCATTCAAACAGGATACAAATGTTCCACTTGTATCGTATTATCCTAGTTGTGTAATTTTCTCACTATTATTAACACGCACTGTCTTCTCATTTTTCATGCAGGGTCTGATAAAAGTTTGAAAAACTATCAAAGTCTGTAAAAGTGGTGACATTTCTTTCCTGTAGTCTGTCATCCACTTTCTCTCCCTCGTCTGTGTTGCTTAACAGTTGGATTTTATGCCCCTTAACATTTCATCATACCGTCCATAAAGAGTTTCTTAATATATTCTGATTGCGTGCCCCTGATCACATCTTTGAACATTTCATTTTTCATAGTTAACAAACAGTACGCTGAGTGAGGTATAAAAATGCAGTGGCGGTCAATAAGTTACCAGCATGGCTTCACAGCACATGGAGGATGGGTCCTTTCCGTTCAAGCCCAAGAACAGATCCTCTGTCCCCACACTCTGCTTCAGGATTATTTCATACCTGAACACAAAGGTTATACACACACTTAAGTATTAATCTGTTTAAACTCATCTGACATCACATTAGACAGAATTAATAGAGAAAACATCAATAAACAGAATGTCTATTGTGTCTGCTTTTCCCAGTGTTTCACCCCCTACATCAGTGGACCCTCTGGCATGTGTTACGGTCTGTCTTACTCAGGCTGCGGCCGCGGGTCAGCAAAATCGTCATACTGGGAGCCTTCAGCCACCTCTTCCTCGCTCCAGATGTCTTTGCTGTTCTTCTTCACATAGGCGGTTGACACTAAATAAACAACACAGGTGCAAATCCTGTTTGTACCTTTCATCAGACCACCTGAGTTACTAAAAAGACTCTGGTGTTATATGAAACATTACCTTCTTTGTCTTCTTTGGGTCGGGGGCCAATGTGTCCTGGACCCAGTCGTGCACAAGCTGTCACCTTCTGTTGAGATTAACTGATGTTACTTTAAACCAACGGAGTTTCAGTTTAAATAAGCGCTCATGGTGTCCAGTCATTAAATCTGCAGTCACTATGAGGCAATTACACACATTAAATATGTGATAAAACCCAATATGAGCAAATCATTAAACTGCTAGAAAGACTTCAGAAACATGTTCCATAACATTAAGGCTAAGTGAAGTACATGAACAGTTGAAATAGGCGCAGAGAGTTCACCTCTGACTGTACAATGTCTTACTTCACACTCTTCATCCTCCTCCTCCTCCTGCTGCTGCTGCTGCTGGGTTGACAACAAGGCAGACAGAGCCTGCAGGCTCTGGACGGATGATACTCCAAGACACTCCATTCAGAAAAACACAAATTTACGCTCAGGTAAAAACAGTAAAAACTAGCCTGTTAGCTAATGTGGCTAATGGACGTATGGACTGTTGCTGTTGACGCTTTCCGTTTCCCTGGAGATGACCGTGCTGCCATGGGAACCAGTGACGTCACACACGGAACAGACACCTGGAACAAATGAATGAACGTGATCGATGAAACCTGGAGGGAGCAGAAAGTTCACAACAAGGCCGGTAAACTGAAAACAAAAGCCTCAGAGGTGTTATCAACAGGAGACCAAGTGGAATAAGCACAAGCGCAGTAATAACCAGGTAAAAATGCGTCATTAACAGCATGTTAATATTAACTTTTGCTGAGTGGGAGCCAATTTAACTACTGTACTTAATGTACAGTTTAATCTATGAGAAGACATAATATATCATCATATTTGGTATTTTGATATGCGATGTAGCTGTCAAACAAAGGAAGCACAGCAGAAAGTACAGTATTTACCTATTAAGTTTTGTGAGAAAAAATAAAAAATAGAGTAAAGTAGCGTAAAAGGGAATAGTGAAGTAAAGCACCTCACAATAAGATGAATCTCTTTTCCATCCTGAGGTGCTTTTTAATTGACCTGTATCATTCAGTAACCATAATATCCCGATTCTTGAGATGCATTTCATTTTATTTATAGTGATGAACGGCTTGTAAACAAAAATCTCGTCAAAACAGAAAGATTTTTGCGCTTTGCAGCGTTTTACAGACGTTTGTCAAATCAACTGAGGCGGCGTGATTCTCCCTTCGAGTAGTAGCGTGTCCCTCCTCGGACACCGTAGTGTATGCATGGACCGTAGAGATCATGTTGAAGGTGATAGGTAGTGCCATGCCGGCAGCTCTGAGTTTGTTCCCGGTCACCGTCTTTGCTGCTGCCGGGGATGGGGAGAAAGAGGCGAGCGCCCCGTTAAACCGGGATGAACTGTCTCTGTACGGCGCTCCTCAGCAGACGTCCCGGTACGCGGAGCGCGAAGCGGGTCAGCTGGAGGAAAGTGTCGCCACCCTCAGGAAGTTAGCAGAGCCTTACACGGGTTGGTGTCAGGTCACCTACAACAAAATTAGACCCAAAGTTCAGAGTGCCGTCGGCTTCGGGAATGACACCTACAACTACTTGAAGAACCCGCCGCAGGACTTCTATCCGCGGGCAGGAGTCATCGGCTTCACCGGGGTCCTGGGGCTCTTTCTTGCCAGAGGCTCCAGGATTAAAAAGCTCATCTACCCGGCGGGCCTGATGGCCGTGAGCGCCTCCATGTACTACCCGGAACAGGCTGCGGCCATCGCAAAGTCGAGCGGAGACTCCGTGTACGAGCGAGCGGTGCAGAGCTTCGCCGCCGTGGAGAAGATGCTGAGCGTCCAAAGCAAAGCGGGACAGGGCAGCGACTCAGGACCGAAACCCTGAAGACCTCAGTGTTTCTGCAGCGAGGCAGCAGCACGAAATCAGCATTTCCTGATAGAGTGACATTTGCTACCTAGACAGGCTCTAACGTGTGACTCTCTCATGCCCACTTTTTGCACTAAGCTTCATGTCACTCAGGCCGGGCGCTGCCTGTCACAGCAGCTTGACTGATCCACCTCTGCTTCTGATTTGAATGTATATTTCTGTAGAGAATAAATGAAAATAAACCGTCTTACATTAAAACCCTAAGACATTTGTCAGTTTTAGACTGTCTAGTGTTACCACCTTAACTCTGTCTCTTCAGCACTGTTAAAAATCATGTAAATTAAGATGTTACAGCTAAAACAATCCTTCAGTTAATCATCAGCAACCATTTTTGCCATTCCTCAAGAAAAAATGTTGAATGTTTGATGGGTCCAGCTTCTTAATTGAGCTACATTGGAGTAACTATATACCTCTGGGTTTTTAATACTAATGAATATTATGTTGAACAAAGTAAAGGCTGCACCACAAGGAGTTAACAGCAGCAAATGTGAGCTGTCCAATATGTGGCTCTGCAACATTTCCTCAAAATTGCATTGCTTGTAATTGAAATATTACTAATGACAAAGTCTGGAAAACAAGGGTGAACACTGTATGACTGTTTAACATCTTTATTCATCTCAGCCAAAAAAAAAAAAAAAAAAGAGTATACAAAAATTAAATATGAATCACTTTGAAGAAACCCCCTCAGAGCAGCACCAGCTTCTCATTTAGAGCAATCTGTGCTTGGGTGAGGTTTGACAGGTAGGTCACCATCAACAGGTCCTGAAACAACAAATCAGAGCATTTACATTTTGTTATTCCAATCTTACTCAGTGAGAAACATTACAAGCAAACAAACGTCAAGGACGACGAGGTCAGAAGGACAGACTCCAGACAAGTACCCCCACATTCCTCTGATGGCTGCGTATGCTGCACTTGTGCTAAGTAAATACGTATGAGACAAGAAGAGCAAGGAGAGCACTAACAGCACAAAGCAAAGTCTAATTAAATGCTTTAAAGTAAATCAATGGGAGTGAGCCAATGTGCTAAGAACAACACTGACAGCAAGTAAATGATGAATGCACCGAATCCAATGAGGAACAGCAACCACCAGCAGTGCTTTGAAAAATGTCAGCAGTTTATATGACAAATGAATGTTTATGCTGTAACACTGAAGAGGGCTTACATTGATGTTGGAATTGAGCATGTTCTCGAAGTCCTCTGCTGAGATGGTGGGCACCTTGTTGACCAGGTCCATCAGGAAGCGGCCCACGCTGTTATCTGCTGCCACTTTGCCAGACTGAGACAAATTGAACAGCATGACCTTTAAAAGCTCTGGTGGCGTTAAACTTGATTACTTCACAAATGACCTCCAGACAAACAATTTATTGATACAAAGTGGAAGAGCAGGAATATGAGCAGGAAAGCATCATTCATCTTCATACATCTGATTTGAGTCACACCATCATTGCAACTGAATCCCAAATACTCACCAGCACATCCTCAATGTATGCAAGCACGGTGGTCAGCATGTCCTGTATCCTGGCTGCAGAACTAGCCACCTGGGACAGATCAGAGGTCAGGCCCTTGGTGCGACTCGGAGTTACACGTGTCCTCTGGAGAAGGTCCACTACGACAAACAGATGGGGGTGTTGGCGTACAGTGCAACACAACTGAGAGTCCATAAAGTTCTTTTTGACACTGGGACATATTTTTCCACACAACAAATTTCAAAATCACAGATATTTAGTCAGAAAGTATTTGTTTGCAAACAGTCATCTTCATTTATTATTTGTATTCTTACCGCCTATCCTCTCAGTGTCATAGTAGACATACTTGACAGTCAGTGGGGTGAACATCACACCAACTGTCTTTCCTGGCACACCCATCTGCGCACTGTGAAGGAGATACACAAGCACATTCAATCACACACTCAGTGTGTAGCTGATCACGCAAGCAGAGTTTATGACGGGGAGACCAGCTGACCTGACATAGGCGCGGATGTTCATCTTGCCACTCTGCAGCGCTGTGTCCATGGTCAGGTGAATGGGGTTGGAGGCCTCACGGCTGTAGTACTCATGAATGAGCACTGAGTGTTCTGTGATGTCAAAGCCTGTGGCATACCTGGGAGGACAGATGTCAGTGGGGTGAGGAAAAACATTTTTTAGGATTCAACCTCCCAAATTCCAAATTCGACCGATTCACGCACCATCCAACGATGACCTCAGTGGGTGACACCCTCTTGTGGAGCTCGTACATGTTCTTGGCGAACTCCATGTCCACAGCAACCTGTTGGCAAAAAGGATAAACTCTGACACATCAGCATTTCTTTCCAAAACATCTTGTCTCTTACAATGCAATATGAGGCAATCACAAAGGTCTAAAAATGGACAAATCTTCAGTTTCCTCACTAATAATACCTGTACAAAATGTAATCAATACTCTTCTTTCCTTCTTTACTACTTTGCTACCACTCCCTACAAAACTATCCCACAGCTTCAGTTGTGAAAGGGTCCTGTGGGTGCATTGTGGAGGTGTTACAAAATGCACTGCAGAACAATTTCTGATGAAACGTTGACATATCCACCTCCCCAGTTTCCTATGCAATTCCAATGCACCACCTTGCCACACCAACACAATGCCTAAATATATGCAGCATATACTTCAAATTCAGAGGTGGTGCAAGTTTACATTTCAAGAAGCCTCAAATTACAAAAATGTTACTGGTGTGAATTTATTTCTGATCTACCTGTCGTGTCCCTGTAGTGTTTGTGAATGACGTGTTTTTGCTGCTGTAGCGCTACAATTTTCCATTAGAAAGGAAAAAAAAACACCCATCTGGAGATATCCAACAGCTCAATAATGACTGCCCGTTCATCAACCTAAATTAATATCACACTGTGAATAAACAAGCATACCGTACCTCATCTTCGGACTCATTGTGGGGGACAGAGAAGCAGTTGGTGACCTCAATAGAGTGCTTGTCAATAGTACCTGAAAAGAACAAATGCCACAAATGAGGTATTGTTTTTTAGCCACTCGCGTTGTTAGCTAGCTAACAAGAGGGTCCCGAGAGGCTAAACTCATGACGAACCATAAGCACCGGCCGATATCAACGCTAATAACAACGGACAATCCTGATTGCAACATGTCCTATCGGTACAAAAATATCAAATAAAGCCACGTGACTTGGCAGATAGTCACTGTTTCCATATGTGTACCATTTCAGCGGAGAACCAGCTGTTTCAAGTGATGCTGCTAGCCGTTTTGGCTAGCTAACAGTGACGAACGCTAGCCAGATGTAGGTTAGCTAACTACTATTGGACTTAACCAAGCAGCATGCGTTAGCTGGTAAGCTAATATTAGCTAGCTAGCCATCACCTGATATATCTGAAGGCAGTCCTCTCAACGGAGGACAAACATGTCAAGTTTGTACTTACCCAACAAGGTCCCGATCACACGACTCGCTCCCTCATTTCTCCGCTCGTAAGAGTCGCAGATAGAAGCAAGAACGACAGGGTGAATTTTCACCACTGGCCCGTAAACCGACATCTTGGAAAAGGAGGAGTGCTTACCGGCGTCCGTGGACACATATACCACCACCTAGCGGCCGGCGGCCGAATAGCGGTTGAACGTGACGCTCATAATCAAGTCAGTGATACCGTTGATGATAAAATGTAGCGCGTGATGAACACCAGAAGAAGGTATTTCATTAATGAAAAAGGCTCTACTAAATGTTATCGTCAGGAGTTTGGTATAATAATATCCTGGTAGAAGAGTCAAAAACTACACAAATCGGCCTTGATATGCTATAAAATGAATCATTATAAAGCAAATCCAAATAAGGTATCAGTCATTTTCACCAAACGATGAATTGCCGACAAGATATTTATGTTATTGCATTTCAATTGCGTCACAAAAAGGCCTTTGCATATCCCCCTCTCGAAACTGTGTGCAGATGCTGAGGGTCTGCCAGGCAGCGGAGAGGAGGGGGACGGCTGTTGTCCCTTCTGTTTTGGAAATGAGAAGCGTCTGAGGCAGGCAGGGTTGATAGGGGCTGGGCTGATGACAGCATCCTCCGCCGCTCAGTGGCTCCACACCTGACTGACTCCATCAGATGCACAGATGATGGAGCTCTCCGCGCTGCCGGGTTATCCTGTTGCCACCATTTCGCACGTCCACTTCCCGACACATGTTCTACAAATGCCGTAATAATTGTACTTTAACTGTTTTTGCCGGAGCTTTCGTCTCTACGCCTTTCAGCGGATGGGGTGTTCCTTTTATATCTATTGTGAATGCTGAGGTCGGATCGAGGTGGTCTTTGTTTTCCTGGAAAAGCGATGCGGAGTGGACTGATGCTGCGTCGCTGTTAAACACCAGAAATGGGTGTCATTGAACCAAGGCTGCCAATCGCGGGTCGTTCTTGGACTAGATTTTCGTTTTTCTGATGATAAAACATCTGCCCATTCCAGGTCTTAGACATCTACAAGTTGCTGCACTGAGCAGGTAAGATTTTGCCATTGACATTAATCCTCGAGCTTATCCTTTCGGTTTCTGGAGCCTATTGGCTGGCTAACAGACACCCTTTACCAGAGGCTGTTTCTGATCCATCCATCAGGCGTAGTGCGTCATCTTGATTGTCACCATCAGTCTCCTCATGCGTCCATCCGCCAGTTGTCCTAATGGACAATGGAGGACTAGGACTCCATTTTACTGTGCACATATTTCAGAGACCACACACCATGTCTCACTGTATACACACATATTGAACTCTTATATATGTAACTTATGTAAGACATCAGAGCAGGCCTGTAACATAAGTCCACCACACTGAATAATGCTGCAAGTGCACTTATACAACACACACACACACACACACACACACACACACACACACACATCCCAAAGGCGCTTCATGAAATATACAAAACAGTGAAAGTGGCTCTAATGTGCTTCTGCCACACTGTCCTCCAGGACTGGACTCTGTTTCAAAGCACACATTTATTCCCCCTTCATGTTTAATTCCAAAGACTTACAAAACTGTGTAAGATCAGGGCCAATGTTGTGATATCCGCCTCCATTTTTTTGCTTACTCTGCCTTTAGGAGGGATGAAATGATGAAACAGGAAGTCAAACGTGTGTGGCAAGCTACAGAGAACTTACAGGCCTTGTTGTTAATGTGGAGAGGGCCAGAGTATGTGAAGTATCTTCAGAGAAGTTAAAGGGACAGAGGCGCTGAAAAGCTCCTGAGGTCCTGTTTGTTATCAAAAATCATTTATCAGTGAATTACTGTGACGGATCATTGTGTTCTCCTTTATTCCAGGTTTCAGTCAAGCGAACAAATGGTCCAATCAATAGCCACTGGACAGAGTCTGCCATAGGGAGGATATCAATAACACGCTAATACACTTGACGCGCACACATACACTCAGGCCATGGCCCTGGAGAACTCGGTCTTCCCCTCCCGCCCGGACTCCCTTTCGCTCCCCGTGGAAGAGAAGGGGGCAGGGGAGGAGGTGGAAGTGGCCACCGAGGCCACCGTCTCCACCGGAGTCTTCAACCTGTCGGAGGAGCTGGGCCACGTCATCACCACAGAGACGCAACCGTCCCCGCCGGCCAAGGTCAACAGGTCGTTCCAGGCCAAGCTGGCGGAGCGGGAGGCCAACGCCAATCAGTCCAGGAAGAAGAACCAGGGCACGGAGAAGGAGAGGGGGCGATTCGGATGGGGTGAGTGACTCTGCATGTGACTTCCTGTCCTTGATGGCCCATTTAATGATGAAACAAATGTTCTGGCTGTTTTCACATCATTCAAGAGGAGAGAAAACTGGACACCATCACCGACTCCTTTAACTCCTCCAGAGACTGGGAGCTGTTGATTGACTCGAGAGTCTGGATCAGTGTTTCCTCTCTCTCCACACAAACATACTGTGTGTTGACTGAACTTGTGCACCTCCCTCTCCTCCACATCTCCCTCGCAGTAGTTGTGAATCTCCTCTAATTTGGACCGTGCTGCAGTGCGTCATCCCTCAGCGATTTTGACAGTCTTGCACATCTTTTTTTTTTAAGCTTCTCCAGTAGCTCTGCTCTCCGTTCGTCCAGTTTCTTTCCTCTTCCTCTTGTTCATTAAAGATCAGGGCATTCATTGTTTTTGAGTGAGGATACCTGCTGGATGCACAAAATGGCAAATTTGTGCAATTAAGCTAAAGTGGACCTTTTAAA
Organism: Chaetodon auriga; assembly: GCF_051107435.1. NCBI lineage: Eukaryota > Metazoa > Chordata > Actinopteri > Chaetodontiformes > Chaetodontidae > Chaetodon > Chaetodon auriga. The sequence goes on from NC_135085.1 coordinate 22,301,054, forward strand.
ATCCAAACCATCAATGGCAGATGTCAAGTTGGGTGTTACAAGAGAGGATTTCATTTTAAGAGGCACCAAAATATCAACAAATAGGCTGAACTAATCCTGTAAACGTTAAGATCGGACTATAGTTCGAGTTGGATGCACACTGATTGATATCCAGTGTTGCCGTCGATCCAGGTGACAGAAAGAAAAACCAAAGATTTGATCCTTTATGTGTGATAATCTCAGTTCTGGCTCTTCACATGACAGGATCTCATTGGTGCTGAACAGTAACTACAGTCCAGTGTTTTAGCGTTTCTCCTCCGAGCGTCTGATGATGCCGTCCTGTCGTGCTTCATCTCCTCTCTTTTCCTCACCTGTCTGTTTTCATTTCTGTTATCCCTTCTTCACCAGCCTGATTTTGCTGAACCACGCTGCATCTCCCTAAGCTGCTTCGTCCCCTGGCACCTTCCTCTGTTTGTCCTCCAACATCTCGACGCGCCTTCGTTCAGCTTGCATCCCCTGACTGCAGTCAAAGTTGTATCTTCAAATAGCAAAACTTTTCTGAAATTTAAAAAGGCAGCTTTGTATGCGGCTTTGAAGTTTTCTAAGAGGTTTCTGAGATGTTTTCAAGGAACCAAGGGTTATGAAAGTTAGAGACCTATGAAGACTCATCTTCAGCCTTGAGAAAAGTGCCAAAACTCATGCTGCATGTGCTTTCCACAAGAACAAGAGCTCCCATACTTCTGTATTACTAACTCAAACTGTGTCGCTTCTCCTCCCTCCCTCCTGTTTCATATGGTACTCCATCACCTCATCTCTTCGCCAGTCCGCACTCGGCGTAAGAGACAGCGCTACGTGGAGAAGAACGGTCGCTGCAACGTGCAGCACGGTAACATGCGGGAGACTTACCGCTACCTGACTGACATCTTCACCACGCTGGTGGACCTCAACTGGCGCTGCTCGCTCTTCGTCTTCGTCATGGCCTACGCTGTCACATGGCTCTTCTTTGGAGCCATCTGGTACCTCATAGCTTACTGCAGGTAAGAGAAAGTGGGTGGAACAAGTATATTATATTTAGATCTCTACAGAGGAGCCTGTAGATTTTGGTTCTGCTTGAACACAACTGCTGCAAAATCCCCATGACAATAAACAAGGTCCTGCAGCCCAAAAGCTATTGGATTGATTTTAAAAATGACTTTTTGACAAAATTTGTATAACCAAGAACACAGCTTTCCCTGGCTGTGGGCTGTCCTCTGTCCTCTTCTTTGCTGCTTGAAGGAAAAGTTTGATATTTTAAGGAATGCACATATGCAGGCCAAGAGTTAGATGGAAAGATTGATACCACATGTTTGTTCAGTAAATATGAAGGTTAGCTTAGCTGTGTTCAACTCATACAAAAGCTTTAGTGTAACATGTAAGACATAAGGCTAGCTGTTTCCACCTGTTTCCAGTCTTTGTGCTAAGCTAAGCTAACTGTCTTCTGGCTTCATATTTAGGCCACAGATATGAGAGTGGTATCGAGCTTCTCATTAAACTCTCGGCAAGAAAGCGAGTAATCACATCCCCCAAAATGTCAAACTGTTCCTTTAATGACATCATCACGAGGCAACACTCCCTTTTTAGCCGCTAAAGATGGAGGATGATGCTGCGAGTGAGTGACCGGCACTGCAAGACCTTTGTGCAATGAAGGCTGCAAAAAACTTTCAGCCAAAAAAGCAGATGACAAAGCAGTATTAATATTACAGTGTATTTCATCGTGATGTGTTACTCCGTCGCTAGATGTGTCTGCTGGATCCCAACTCTAATTAGCTAACGTATTCGTCTCGTAAAATCGTGACCTCTTTATATCAATTACAGGCCACCTTAAGCCGTGCCAGAGAGCTGTCGGTGTTGCTGCAATTCCTTGGTCACCAACACAGGTCAATAAAAGTCATAGATTATATAAATTACTGAACACCACTTTCATTAATTAGCTCTCCCTCTCTGGCTGGAGCGGTGTTAATCAGGGACATTAGCCTGTGTAGGGAGCAGTCTGACAGAAAATCTGCAGACTCGTGGTGGCACTGGACTGAAAAACCAGCAGATATTGAAGATGCTGCATGTGATGATATATGATGGAAAAAGTGGGTTTTTGCTGCACCGAGAAAAAGTGACAGCATGAGCGTCAGGTTAATCATTATGGTCGATATGAGGAATAGGACCACTTCTTATTCATTATGTGAATTAGCTGAAAGGAGACTGTAAATATAAAGAGAGAGATGAGTCTTCATACATACATTTCCACACCTCCGCTATTAAAATATAAATCTTCTTGCGTCTTGACACCCACGTTGTCACCCTCCCCCCTTCCCTTTCTCACATATTCTCCTTTTCTTCTGAAGGGGTGATCTGGACCATCTGGAGGACGAGACGTGGACGCCGTGCGTCAACAACGTCAACGGCTTCATCTCGGCCTTCCTCTTCTCCATCGAGACAGAGACCACCATCGGCTACGGCCACCGCGTCATCACCGACCAGTGTCCAGTGGGCACCATGCTGCTGCTGCTGCAGGCTATACTGGGCTCAATGGTCAATGCCTTCATGGTGAGCACCAGGGCTGCTACACGGCTGAACAGTGGGAAAATCATATTTAGAAATCATTGTTAGTTTGTAAAAGCAAAATGATCAGATTCCGATTATTCTGCAGGACTTATGTAGTGCGATTACCATTACAAAGACGAATATTGTATTAGTTTCAGGAAAATATAATGTGTGAATTACACTGTTTTACAGAATGTCACTTCGCATATTAAACTAATTTAAAACATTTCTTACAGTATAAAACATCAATTGAAATTCACATAATCACAAACCTATCAAACTACTGTATGCCAGTTGTGTTTGCACATCTGTCAAACCTGCTTTAACCCATCAGGAGGTCAGGTTAAAGAAAAATAAAAAGCAGACAAAATTAGCTTTCAGATTCTTCATCAGATGTTCAAAAGATCTAACTCCATTTGGCAAACCCCACTTTCTGTAAGCTAAAACAAATAGAAAAGTACAAGAACGAAGCCTCCTGTCAGTTCAGATGAATCAAATCAAAACGGGAATATACAAATCTTTATTACTGCGAAGATGGAATGACACTAAATCGGTGCAGACTGTGTGCCTCCTGAGGAAGAAGATTTACTTTGAAAGTGCTGACGAAGCTGGATTTTTCCCACAAAGCAAACACTCCTCTGATGAGGACGAATCCTCACACTGACGTCCAGGCGCAATCATGTTTATGCATGTTAAATATTGATTGAGTCTGAGGTTAATTCACGCGTCACTACTGTTTTTAAACACCGAAAAATAGCAGAAGCAAGCTCCATTGAAAAAATGTGTTATTTGTATGCAGCACTCACAATGAATGTTTACAGCTGTCTGTGTTGTTAATTATGAAAAACAGGAGATAATTCAATAATCCTATGCCTTCCAAATTATTACCAATGTTTGAAGTTTTGCACCCTCTCTGTCTGTCTTTGAGTCTGTTTGATCTCTCCTTTAACTTTTAAACCTCCCCTCCCGCCTCCTTGTCCAGGTCGGCTGCATGTTTGTGAAGATCTCACAGCCCAACAAGCGGGCGGAGACGCTGGTGTTCTCCAAACACGCCGTCATCTCTCTGAGAGACGACAAGCTCTGTCTGATGTTCAGGGTGGGCGACCTTCGCAGCTCCCACATCGTGGGCGCCAACATGAGGGCCAAGCTCATCAAGTCCAAACAGACTCAGGAGGGTGAGACAGGTTTTACTCACTACCAATACTAATGTGGCTACTACGACTACAACAGCCAGAACTGCTACTGCAAGAACTACCTCTGTTTCCATCTGACCACTTTAGGTAGTTCTAGAGTGGCCTATAGTTCTGCTGCCAGTTTGAGTAAAAGCATATTGAGCATGCTGAGAAAGAAAAGCTCTCATCTAACCTCTTCCTCCTCCCTCCCTTTTCGTCCTCCATCCATTTCATCGTCTCCTTCAGGTGAGTTCATCCCGCTGGACCAGACAGACATCAGCGTGGGCTTCGAGACAGGTGACGATCGTCTCTTCCTGGTCTCGCCGCTGGTGATCTCCCACGAGATTGACGCGCATTCGCCCTTCTGGGACATGTCGCAGTCCCAGCTGGAGAAGGAGGACTTTGAGATCGTGGTCATCCTGGAGGGAATGGTGGAGGCAACCGGTGAGGAATGGGTTTAATAAAATGCTGCTCAATCACTTCCCCTGTACTCCATACTCGCAGTGAACCGCCAAATAATCTCGGAAGTTATGCGGTTTTGTGCCCAAAACAGATCAAAATTAATCACAAAATGCAACATAAAAGTGGCTGAGCAGGAGTGCGTTTACATGTTTGCATAATCTAATGAAAATGTTGGTGATGGACAAAACGTGCTGCTAAGAATCAAAGTGCACTGAACAAATTTGAGAGCTGAAAGTGAATGAAGCTACACTGAGTTTATGATAATTACATTTTCAGTTCATTGAGGTACAGGCCGCATAAATAATTCCATTAACAATATTTTATTACTCTATGCTTTATATGATTTGTTGAAGATGATTCTGTGCTTAAAAATGCTAAAAACATTATAAAACATAACAGCATCGGACTGTGTGGGAATAATACCTCGCCATTTCATTTGACTGCAAAGTTCTAATGGCCTCTGTGTTGTAAATGCATGTTTGGCTGCATGTTCCTGTTTGGACAACAAGAACTGAGCATTAGGGAAATTAATCTTGTAGATGCATACAACGATATGATATTACAGTAATACCATCACTGTTTTACAGAAAGCAAAGTCCAGAACTCTCCATTAGAAAATGAAATTCCCCTTCCAGGATGTCTGACTTCAGATCTGCAGCGTTTGGTCTGAGAGCTCTCCAGCTCCCCTCCGTCTTTCAGGAGGCTTTTGGAGCTTTATGATGTTGTGATTACGGGAAACATACAGATATGTATACACAGAAACAGGTATATTTTTAGACCTAAGTACATAAGTGAATGTGTTACGTAACAGGGAACAGAACTGGAGACTCATCACTGGAGAGGACGATCTTCTGAGGACATGAGGATGTTTTCTGTCTTCGTATGCTTCGTGTTCTCGTCACTTAACTGCTGACTAAAGGAGCATCTAATCTTTGCATTGAGAGAAGATTAAAAAGGTGTTACATCACATGCAACAAGGTGCTATGAATATCCATCTCCACATCAGCCAGCGTGTGTCAGTGAACACTCATCTGCCCTTGAGCAAAGCACTGGTGCCTTGTGGACTAACTCACTGTTAGTCACCCTTGACAAATCATCAGTTAAAATACCTCAAATGTTAAGCTTGCAACTTTGGGATTTCACTTGTCATTTCTGAAGCTCAGAACACCCAGACTGAACCAAATTTACCCAAACTAAGGAAAATCATTCACACCAGCCGGGACACACATTATCTCTGCTCATAGCTCCCTCACAGATGACATATTTAGAAGCAGGGTTTAACACCTGTGGTATATTTATAGTTGTACTTCAAGTTGTGGTCTGCAGTGACTTATACTTATCTCACTGACTGAAAACTATAAAACCCAAACTGAGTCTGGCAGGAAGTACCCGGGTACTGCTTTCATGGAGGGATTTCGATGGGTGGTGTTTATCTCTCTTCCTTTACCCCCTTCTCATCTCGCCTTACGTCAAACTCATTCCGAGAGGATAATAAACTCGACCGTTTGGCAGGAATTCAGTGTATCAGAACTATTCATGATGCGTCTCAGTGAGGTAAAGGTGGCCTCGCCGCCTACTCCAAATATTGATTGCCTTTGTCAGAGTGCTGTGGAGAGTTCCAAAGAAGAAGCCCACAGTCAGAACTTGGCTGCAGAGAATATTCATGTAAAGACGTCTTTCCAGTTAAATGGTTGCTCAGACGATCCTGGTTATTTCCCCTGATGTATCGCAAGCAAATATCTCAGCCTCGCAAACGCTGTGAGACACGATGAGCTGATGCGCTCGGTGTGCTTGTGTTCGTGTGTGCAGGGATGACGTGCCAGGCGAGGAGCTCCTATCTAGCGGAGGAGGTGTTGTGGGGTCACCGGTTTAGCCCGATGATGTCACTGGCGGAGGGTTTCTTTGACGTTGACTACGGAGCCTTTCATCACACGTTTGAGGTAACGTCTTTGGAAGCTGGGGTAATTCGTCCTAGAACACTTGTTTGCTGTTAATATAGCAGCTACTGGCTACTGGTGTTGGATGTGTACTTTGCATTTGTGGGACAGATTCTTGAATTTTTTCATTTCTGTGTATAGGAGGTCAAACATAGAATACTAATATATCAGCAATGTGGTAACAATAAAATCTGGCAGCAAAAAAATGTTTCAGCAATTTCAGCAGACATTGGTTCCAATCCCGTTTGATCAGTCAACAGTTCCTCAGCAGAGACAAACACAGTTCTTCCACTGACAGAATATAAGTGCAAGTGTTTCAGTGAGGAAAACTCCTGCTGTTCTCCCTATTCCTGTCTCCACCTACATGTGCGGCTGAATTCTCACACTTGTTCTCTTGGGGTTGTTGAAAGGCATGCTGGGTAATGCAGGACGTTTAACTTAACTGTTTATTTCATGGTTATTTTGGTAGGGACAAGTGCACGGCATGGACCAATGCCACACACCAAAGCTTTCATAACATGTGCCAATCCAGAGATGAGCTTTTATACAAGTGCACACACCTCAACAAGAGGACACAAAACCTCACAGAGCACGAACAGCCAAATGATCAGTTTGGCCTTCTGAATATGTTCGACTTCTCTTTAAAACTGTCCCTGTTCATGCTGGTTGAGTTTCCCATATTAATCTCCACAGGTGGAGGGGAAAAGGTGTGCTGATAAAGTCAATTACAACATTTAAATGGATAGTTTGACATTTTGGGAAACACACATATTTGCCTTCATGCTGAGACTTGTCTGTTAAATAAGAAGCTACCGCCAGCAGCTGGTTAGCTTAGCTTAGCATAAAGCTTGGAAACAGGGTAAGGCAGCTAGCCTGGCAAAAGCCAAAGTGTAAGAACAGCATTGGGTTTTACGCAGGGCCATAAAACCATCACGTGTCAATTAAGTTTTAGCACTAATTAAACAAACGAGATGCAACATATGCAATTAGTGAGCTTCAGAGGTGCTGGTGGGCAGATTTTGTTACCTTTAGACAGAACCAGGGTCGCTGTTTCCAGTCTTCAAGCTAAGCTAAGCTAAGCTAACCGACTGCTGGATGTAGCTTCCTATTTACTGTCCAGTCATGAGAGTTTTACCAATTGCCTCATCTAACTCTTAGCAAGAGAGCTAACGAGTGCATTTCCCAAGATGTGAAACCATTTCATTAACTACAACAGAACTGTGGGAACAGGCCCTCATCATGTCTCCCCTCCCTCTAAGGTGGACACGCCCTCCTGCTCAGCCCGAGAGCTCTCATTGGCTGCAGCCAGACTCGATGCTCACCTCTACTGGTCCATCTCCAGCAGGCTGGATGAAGAACCCACTCTGACCAACCAGGCGGCCAAGCAGCCGGACAGCGGCTCGGCCAACAGCAAAGGAGGAGAGGCCACCTTCATCGTCGGAGAGATGACCGACATCCAGGAGCAAACAGGACTGGGCGAGCTGAACGGCAGCGTCGCCACCGACCAATCAGAATCAGAGGCCTAGGACAGAGAATGTTTACAGAGACCCTCAGTATATCACCACGACACCACAGTTAGTGTTTGCAGATCTTTTCATTTAAGGCAGATGAGTAGTTTCACAGGTTCTGCAGTATATGACATATCTTACGTTACCACATGAAGGAATTTATCTCTTGATACTTTCGTCTTTTGTTTCTATGTCGATCTTTGTTACAGGTGTACTGTATGTGTGATATCTTTTTTCGATCTGTTGTGTTAGCTCCAATCACCCTTGCCTATATCTACATTTAAATGACAATACTATGCGTTAGGTGGGGTCAACAATAGTATGTCCTGTGTCGATGTTTTTAATATTTAATATAACACAGAATTAGAATTAATAAACTGCAGTATATTCTAGACCAACCGTCTCAGATTGTGTGATATTCTGCGAAGGGTCTGAATACATGAAAGTATGCTGTATGTACTGTACATGCTGTGCAAACTAAAGCTTTGAAACCGCTGTTCAGAGTATAGTTTTAATCAAGCTGAGTGATATTAAAGGTATAATATGTAACACTTCCACATTAAAATGTCTAAAAACGACAAGACCTATGTTATATATTTTGTTGAGTTGTGTGCTTACGTTCAAATCCGTAGAATTATTCAAGGTAACGGTACATTCATCTGGTCGCCTGCGATGGCGTCATATCTCCTTCACCCTCTCTACCTGCTGTAACTTCCGGAAAAACACGGGAAACATGGAAAAACGGCAAACATGACTAAACGTTACATTAGCTCGTCTGTGAACATTTCGGTCTGAGTCACGTCAGACAGATGATTTTCGGCAATGGTAGTTCAACGAAGACAACTCCCATGATCCCACTCTGCTTCACAAAGTCATCAGTCTTTTGCCATTGTTTTGATTGAGAGACTCCTGATGGCAGATTTGAGATACGCTGCGTTCAAATGTTTGCTGAAGAAAACAGACTTGTGCAATCCAAAGATTAATCCTGCAGTAAATATCAAAGGTGATGGACTGCAACTCAACCTACAGTAACATACGTTTGTCTGTCTTAAAGTTTTACAAAGTGAGAGTACGACCATTTTATAAAATCTGATGAAATGTCACAGATTAGGCAGAAGCAGCTCCACCAGCCGCAGCATTATAATACTGCTCAGACATTAATGCAGCTGTAATAATGAAATATGTGTGTTCCCATCACAAATGCCATTTTTCAAATGGAGAATTTTGACATTGCGGTGTTGGTACTTTTACTTAAGTGAATCACCTGAATACTTCTTCTACCACTGTATAAAATACATAAAATCAATTAGTGGAACTTTGTCTGATCAGAACTACAGCAAACAGGTGAGTATGAAGTCTCCCGAGTCTAATTTGTGTTCAAAATGATGAATTATTACAGACTCGTGAATGAAGTAGATACTAATGGACGCAACCTGGTGATAATTAGGTTACTCAAAAGTTTGCTTTCCAATACACAGATACCCTCCAAAAAAACCTGCACTGCGATGTAGTAACCCTGAAATGTAATGAAGTACAAGTATAAAACTGCATAACATGTAAAATGTAAGTCCCTCACAATTGTACCCAAGTACAGTACTTAGGTAAATGAACTTAAGTACATAGTAAAGCACAAGAGTACTTGTACTCTTTAATATTGTGCAGCTGTGTGATCATTTTAAGTTGCCTTCCTGCATTAAAAACACACACTTTTGTCCTCATGTTCTCTAATCAGTCACTGATGATCGAGCAGGTTGCCATTGGACTGATGGCCCATATTAAACTTTCCATCTTGTGTAAAGCCCCACAGCACCATGCATCTCGTTAGGCATGCAGGGCTGGATTTCAGCTCCAGGAGAAGTCAGCACATTGGGTTACTAGGCAGAATATTAGCTTTCAAAAATGAAATGTCTTTCTCTGTCTTGGCTGCTAGATGGCGATAAAGATCCCATGCTTCCACCTCCAGCCAGTCACACAGCCCTATTGGTGTGTAATGAGATGGGGTCCCCGTCTCAGCTGTCTCCTAGGCAACCGGGGCTGGGGACAGGGAGAGGGCAGTGTGTGTGTTTGTGTGTTTATGTGTGTGTGTGTGTGTTTGAACTGGACCTTCACAACTGATGGGGGAGTTTATGAGGATTGTCAGAGAGTTGATGTGATGCTATAGTTCGATATTTGTGTAAGAACGGGTGGTGGTGATGCACAGCAGTGACCTTCAGGTGGAGAAGAACGAATGCCCTTGACATTGAAAAATAAGTCATGAAGGATACTGATATATTTCTCCATTTCTTTTTACCTGACACAATAAAATATGAGAAATACAAGCTTTAGTATCAAAATAAGTCCATTTTTGGCCAGTAAAATGGATGAAAAGGGACAGGCTGAAGCATCAAAGTGTGTTTTCCAGAGTCCAGAACTCTGAAGAGAAATTCTTGGACCTGGAGATAATGCTGGGAACATTTGGCTTCGGCAGACATGACGCTGCCTTTAGCTTTCGCCTCAGGTTGTATGAGACGCCATCGCCGTTTTGTTTGGGAGTGAAAGGCTAAGTGCAAGTTTAATAGTTTCCAGTGATTTTCAGCTCACCCCAGAGTTGAACCCCATGTGCCATTTCCAAGTTCTAATTATGATTTTAATGAGAGGCTGTTTTGCATGATCCCCGCTGAGCCGAAATCAATGTTTCTCTTCATGCGAGGAAGTCATGACAGTCTTGCTTCAGTCTAGGCAGACAGCGAAAGGAGGAGAGGAATGTTTTAAAAATAGACGAAATAAAAGATTCCCCTCAACATGCTGACCATCAGTTTCCCCGAGACAAAGAGAAAACCTTAAACAAAATGAGGCTTTTAAAACAGTATTTGGAGTTCACAAAACGCATTAAAATGCAAAACCTATGACAACTGTATTAGAGCTTTAAATACACGGGGTCATCATTGTGTCATTTCAAACCTGAAACAAACATAACAACATGCTTTATGGCTGCTGGTGGAAAACACTGTTGTTTAAAGCTGCTCCAATCAATATTTTATATTAACTGCGGCTCAAACGACAACATGTAATGCGAAAGTGATCACTCACATTGATGAAAACACAGAAATATCATCTGAATCAGCTCTGCAGAGCATTTTAGCAGGTTTTTAGCCCAAAAAGCTTACATGAATCCATTGTGCACCACCTGTACAGCACACAAAGACAAAGACAAAGACAAAGATAGCCACTGCACAGTGAGCATTTAGCAGCCAAAGATATTTGCCCCAAGAGTCAGTGGAGAAGAAAACCGAGCTAAAGCAATGCCAGAAACACAACTACTAACCAACATGTTGTTCCGTGTCATCAGGATGTGTAAATGAGCAACGAACTAAGTAAATGTCTTTGCTAACACACTTTATCACTCAAGTGGGCAAAAAGAAGCTTTAAACGACCACAAAAAACAACCACATTTTGAAAACAATATACAGCAGGTCTATACAGTAACTGTGATTTATTAGCATTTTGTGATGATCTGGCCAATGATTGGTATGGAAATGACCTCATGTACTGGCTCACAGGACTGCAGAAGCTGCTTTAACTGTTCATATTCATGACTGTTTCCTTACTGTATGAACCACAAAGCGCTGCTCTGTAACACAGCTACCAACCTCCCTCAAGTCTCAAAACAACGTCGTCAGATTTGACTTCCGTCTGTAACACTTGCGGGAAAAACATGCAGCAACACCTCCTGTATGTGCAATGAATTCAATCTAAAGTGAGACATTCACCTCTGGGTAGCAGCTGCTCTAAGAATAAACACAATTCAAGCAGCACATTCAATCGATGCACAGAAATGTTTAATGTGAAGTTGACAAAATTTCAGACCATATTTGGTGCAAACACAAATTCAGTCTTCAGTCAAAGGTCACCGTCTGATACTAGCTTCCTCACCGCCACGCCACCGGCCTTTCACGTATCTCTGAGCCCTTTAGTCGATTACTTTAAAAGCGGTAAATTAGAAGCGAAGGCCTCCACCCAGTAACAGCTAGCCTGCCATGTGAAGCTGCACAGAGCTGATATGGGTGTTGGACCCCCCTCTGTAGCATGAAGCAGGCTGCACAGCGGGTCATGGAAATGGAAGGAAAGAAATTTTTCATCTGCCAAATGACAATGATTCAATATCATATTGCCACAGAAGGCAGACGTAACCACAGACATAGAGTTCCTAAATACCTCCCAGATTCAGCAGGAGCAGCTGTGAAGGTGATCCAGATCAAACCCGGATCAGAGCGAGGCAGGTCTTACTCAAGATCAACTCTTCTAACATGTAGTCTGCTGATGATGATCATGCCATGATGGGGAGAAAATATGCCAAACATCAACAAAATGATCAATTTTTTTTTGGTTCTACAAATGCAGAAAAAAGTGAGACATCCATACGGTTCCTACACATTTTCCAGACTTTTCAGACCATATTTGACATCTGAGTACAAAATAGCCAGATGTTTATTACGTACGTGTTTTTTTAATCCAACTTTTGACATGTGTATGTTACTAATAAACATAAGACCAAGACACAACAACTAAGAAACACAATCAAGAGCAAACACGATAAACATAAAATCAGATTAGAGCTAAACAAGCTGCTCATTAATAATTCAGTGTTTCTCAGGTACTATTCCACCAATACTGACCCCTGTGCTCAGACCAGTGTCAGGGCTTCGCTTCCCTTTGGGCAACTGTACTAAAAAAGAAGCACTCAAGTACTATAAGGTACGTGAGCATCCACCGAATGACATGCTATGTTGCCATAGAGATGGGTATTGCTGGCAGTGCCTCGACAATGTGGCAGGAAGCAGGAGAGGAGCTGATACGGTGGTCTGTGTTCAGCAGGTATTCCTGACGGGCAGCGTTTAAAATGACCAGACGTTCATCACAGAGCACCGAGTGGTGGAATGTAGATTACACAAAGCTCTTCAAGAGCGGTGTCGTTAGCTGATGTGTAACACTACGTAGATTTTTCAACATGTACGTTTTGCTGACTCATTACAACCCTTTCTACCATATCTAGATTATAGTGTGACGGCATCAGTTGAAGCTGATAAACACATCTGATGATAAAACGTTGATGCATACATTTTCTAACTGCTGTGGAAGGAGGGGGCCTCGACCTTTGCTGTGCTCTGGGCAGTGTCTGGTGGTCAACGGGAAAAGACATCACATTGCATTGAACACATATAAGTGCTGCTGACCGGGCAAAACCTTGTGAGCACGTGGGAATTTGTTGTTGACTCTAAAAATTCCTGCTGGATACACATGGTAGGAAGTCTTGAGAGTGGAAGGTCAATCTGGAAGGTCAATGGGAAAAAATGCCAACTCAAATTCCACCAATCCTTATGAGGGAACTTTTGCTTAAAAGGTCAGAAGAAAAGCTAATGAGGCTATTTAACCCAATAACCAAAATCACCAGATGAGGTAGATAAATCACAATCATCACTTAAGTATGTATATTCACATAATTACAGGTAATTCTAGAGGGAGGGAAAATATTGGTTGCACTTCCAACAAGTGGAACAAATCCAACAAGGTCATCAGTGAACTGGATCGAGTGGACAATCTGGGCTGGAGACTGAATAAACAGAGCTCGATCCTTGAGCTGATCTGAAATCTGAAACTTTCTGTGCATCGTCTGCCTCCCAGACAAGTAACTGCAATCATGTTTGAACTACAAGAAAGAAACATAGTTGGTTGTGCTGTTAACTTTGATGGTGTGAAAATGGTGTGAAATGCCTTCCAAGTGCAGTCAGCCCAGTCAGGCTGACTGTCGCAGAGTGTCAGCCGGCTTGGCTGTGGCCCATGTGTGGTTTCCACATTCAGTGATTCACTGAAAGTGTGGACATGGACGAATTTAGGAGTGAAGATAAGCTGTCTGTTAGCAGCTCTCAGGTTAGCTTTGGACCAGGTGCCTCATACGTCATCTCTCTGAAAGCTGTGTTTTTGGCTACTTGGGAGCACTTGAACTGCACTCCCTCTGTTCTTACCAGATTTTAATTGCTTTGTCAACTGGGACAAAAGCAACCGATGGAGCCAATCATCATTCAAAAGAGTCCCCAATCCGGACACATCTTGTGGTTTTTGGACAGTATTCTACCTGAGAGACAGATGAATAAAGTAACAATACGTGACCATTTTTAACTTACTCAACAGCTCAGAAGCCAGGAGCCACTGGCCATCCAGCACTGGTTGCACTGGTCAGCTCCCAGATGTGGATGCATGCCAATGAATCCCCTTCCAAGAATAAGGGAAACAGCAATGAAAGACTTCTGTAGTATCTGCTTTTTGCAGGGACCCCTGAGGTCAGGCTTGAACACTTTGCCATCAGTCAGTGGATCTCTGGGACGTGCATGACGCCCCGTCACTCCTCCGAACGAGGGATCCCTCAGAGTGCAGCATGTCACAGTTGGCACAGGAAGGCCTGAGCCCAGCACATTTAATTAGCCAAGCTGTCTTGGCATTGGATGGGAGGGGGGACACACACAGTGACGAGTCATCAACATCACCAAGGGCGCGGTGCTGCTCGCTGCCGTACTGCACATCTAAAACTTAACAGGATAGGAAAGAGACGCATGGGCGTTTATGGAGAGATTTGTCACTGGGAGATGGAGTTTTTATTGGAAAATCAGTTGAGTAATGCAGCAAAAATGAGCACCAGCAGTGCCTGACCTTTCTGGTAGAAACCCATAAGGTGTGTTCCCATCTGGCGTTAATGTCCTGAACATGTGTGACAGAGATTAAGACACAAGCAGACACACAGACCTCACTGCTCCACGTCTGTAGTTATCATTCAAGTCAATGTATGAGCTTGAATGAAAAAAAATGACTGTTGCTATGAAAAAAAAGCAAAGTTAGGAGAAACAGTTTGGAAGAAACCATTCTGACATCCCTCTCTGTAGCTGCCTGCATGTGAGGAGCCCACCCCACCTCAGCTGTAGTGAGGAGAGCCCAGTCCAGGCAGCCAGCAACCAGCGCGTCTCTGCCTACCAATAGGCATGCTCGGCTCAGGCTCTGTGCAGTGCTCTCAGTCTCAGCAGCTAAAGCTGGGCGCAGGGGAACTGCGACGGCCGCGCCAAGCATCTTCCCAGGTATGCGTCTCTCCGCCGCTACGCCCTTATTCGTTTTTGCAATGTTAAGGCATCTTGCTGCATGCTGTTTCCGCACTCTGCCGACACGGGCTTATTTCTAGGGAGGGGTTGCTGTTGTGTCTTTTTTTTTTTTTTTCTTCTTTTTTTTTTCGTGGCTCACGTAGCCTCCACTGTAGCGCAGGGGAGCGGGTCTTCGTAAACACTCACAGCCAGCGAAGCCGCATCTGCAAAACCTCCTCGTTAACCGCGCGTCAACTTGCACACACCTCAAAATGTTCGCCCTTCGACAGATCCGCGCCGAGCCGCCGCCGCCGGTGGCGAGGCGGGGATGAGCGCTCGCTCGCCGCGCTGCGTGCATTTCTTGGGCGAAATTTGCAACGAGGTTATGATTTGGCCAAGCGGCTTTCGTCAAAAACATGACCGCTGACTAGATTTTCAACTTACAGTGCGTGCAGGTAGAGGGTTTTTTTTTCTGTGGTAGGCGCTGGACTTGCGGCACTGGGCGAAGCAGGTATTGGGAGCTGATTTGAAAAATCATTTCATAGCAGTCAATTTAATGTAGGCTGTGCCATATAACACTGCAGCAGGCTATAGCAAGGCTATAGTAGGTCATACTGTGTCTATGCATAGGCAGCTATTCCTACAACAGTGATATATTATTGATAGCTGTGTGTTATGATACAACGGATCTATTTCGAATCATTATTCATTCATACAGTGAGTTATCATCCAGGGAAAACGATGGTGAGGAAGGTGTTTTTCAGAGAATCAGGTGGACTTAGTTAACACAAAGTGCTCTCAATTATGAACGTGCACAACTTGAGGTTTAGATGAGTTTGCATGTGCAGTTTTTTCATGATGAGCCTGGTCTGTGGCGCTCTGTTTTCCCTGTCACTAGGTAAGATGTAGGTACACTCCCTTAACAGTTAGGGTGGTGCTGCCTGCTAGTGCTGATGTGTTACAGTGGCCACTACCTGTGCATGCAGTGTGTTAGGCCTGGCTGTACTCTGGGGGCCTCCCTCCCTCTGCTCCGGCAGGGTGGTGGTCAATAACTTCATTTCCAAAAGTTTAAAGTGAATTTAGGCTCCAGGTTGAAGTTGTTTTTAGGGCTGCGCAGGAAAGTTATCAATGAAAGCCCCCTCCCCGTGTAAAAATGGATCCGTGCTTCCAAAAGCAGAAAAAGGACTCAACTCTTAATCGCAGTGATTATCAGCTCTGAATGACCTCAACAGCAACTTACTGTCAGTTCTCCCCACACATACGATTGTCACGTCTCTCAGCGTGTCAGTAACGTGCATGCAGAAATCTGACGGTGTTGTAATTATTAATGGTACTTTTGTTGTTGCTATGCAAAAAACGGCTCATGTGCTCTATTTCCACTGCAATCATTTGAAGCTGTGACCTTGTCAAAAAGGGCCACCGTGTGTCTGGTTCGCTCTGGTTCTCCCTGATAAAACTCTGCGTTAAAGGAAGCTACTTTTCCATCGGCGCTGCTCATGACTGCTCTTGGATTTGGCTAATTCAAGAAGCCCTCGAGTTGATTTTTGCTGCATCTAACACACTTCCTATTCACTCCACTTGAAGAGCCAGGAATAGTTGGAGGACTTACACATCAGAAGCCCTGATTTCAAAACGCTGATTTTTTTTTAATGTTATTTTAGAGTCTGGCTCGTCTCAGGCTGGTCGACTCAGTGAAGTTAGAATGACATTCATAAACTAATCCATTTTCACATGTGTTGTCCTTGAAAATATGGTTACACACAGTGTGATCTTAAGATTTTCTGCTGAGCCTTTTGCATCTGAAATAGTTTTAATTATCTCTAAGCTATATGTAAAGTGAATCACACAGTATGAAATAAGCTCCCAGGCAAGGAGCACCTCCGAACTGCAAAGTGGACAAAGTTATGGAGTGAGAAATGTTAAGGTCACCTTAAGGTCAAGAGAAGAGGAGGGGATTTTTCCAACTCATTTGAACAGAATGGTCCTTTAAATAATCTATATTTCACATCATTGATGGTAACTGATAGAAATAATAATTTACTGACACATTTCTTGGTTTAGGTCAACTTTTCTTTTGTCTCCTATGTTTAGAGCTGCAACAATTACTCAATGAAAAGGAGGTGAATCAGCAACTATTTCAGGCATTTCAATGCAAAAATGGAGAATATTTGATTTTCTGCTTGTCTTTGTCACATATGATCGTGAATGAAATGTGCTGTGGACTGCTGGTCGAACAAAACAAGCGCAGCCAGGGTGTCATCTCAGGCTGTGGGACGTTTTGATGGGAATTTTTCACTGCTTTTATAGAAACAAATGATTAATCTTTAATTGTCCGAATACTCTGCAGATGAATCAATAATGAAATTGATTGCTTGGTGCAGCCGGAGTCTGATTGTTAAACCCGGTTGGTATTAGGAGAAGTTGTAAGTTTACCTTATATTGGAGTAATTTTGTGTAATAAAGTTATTTCCATGTTATCACATCTGTATTTAGTCATTCCAGGAAAAAAAACAGCTACAGTAACAAACTTATTGTAATATCTAATTCTTGCGAAAGTGAATAACATTTTAATAGACTGCATTGTTTGATCATAAGGTATTGATTATGAATTGCATAGAAAAAAACAGCAAATGAATTTACTCACTCACAGAGGAAACTATATGAGAGGCGCTCTGCCCAGGGACACTTTCAATCTGTGCTATCTTTGCTATTAGATATTAACCTGTTTGTATGGCTTTGGATGGCCGAGTGTCACAATCAAATACCTCTCTGTTCAGTCACATGACCTCCATCCCTGATTTATACTGTTATCTGTAAATGAAAAATAGCGGAGATGCAGTATTGCAGTAAATAAGGTGAAGGTGAAGGTGTTTGTCATGAGCAGTTTGGGCACACTAACTTTCAGTGAGCGGTGGTATGGAAGTGATTCAACACTACACTTGTCCTTTACGTGACACCTTCATGATGGAAAACGAACAGCGAGCCACTGCTGAAGTCCAAACATGATTAGCCAAAATGCTAATGTGTGCAAAGCCTTTGATCACCGTGTTACTGTTTTATAAGCCATCCACTGTCATCTCCAAGCCGGATAGACTCTTATAGAAACTAATTAATACATCAGACAGGCAGGCCTGCTTTTGCATTCACACACACACACACACACACACACACACACACACACACAAGTGAACAGAGGAACAGCAGAGGAACTTAGGAGAACACACTCTACACATTAAACTTTTAGTCTGTGTTCAAGCAGTCCCAAACAATATTCGTTTTTTTGTTTTTTTTTAACCTCCTTGAACTACTGATATTAACAGTTGACTGCCAGAAAATTAAAATACAGTACATAAACACCTAAATTTAATCTGCTTTATTTAGTATTTAAGACACAGCAACTAAAATCTGACAGATGTGTTTAACACCCTAAAATAGTTTTGTTGCATTGTAGTTGAACAGATTTAGCCATGTCCAAGCCTGATATGGTGGCCTGGAAAGTTTTAGGTAGGTTGGTTGTAAAAAAATAAAAAACACATTTTGTTGTTGTTAAAATGAATTGAATGGTGAGTCTAAACATTTCTAGAAGGGTCATATTACAATATGACATGAAATCTTAACTAAAAAAAATAAAAAAATTAAGATTCATGTTATGTGACTTAGTTTTTGGTTTTATTTTCACATAAACTTTCTTTTCTTTTCTTTTTACATCTTCATTTGACCTTTTTGTGATCACTGCAAATAATATTTAATGTATGATTCAGGAGTTGAATCAATTACATGTAATGACTGTACCTTCTTTTTTCCCGAATGCAATACGAGAGAAGAAATACTTACAGATCGTGAACTTACACCATGCACGGTGACACGTACCACAGAGACGAAGAGCAGCACACCTTACGTACAGTCATCTGGAGTGAATATTCCATTTCACGGATTGGCTGCAGCTGTATTAAGTTACCAGAAAGAAAATGCACGATACAAACTGCATCTAGGAGATTATTTAAGAGTGTCTGACAGGCTGTTAGTATGGTGAGGTATTTAAACTCATCTCTTCAGTTAATGTTGAAGAATTACTTTGTACTTTCTGTTAATATGCACAGTTATTCTTGTCTGTTGGAGGAAGTACACCATTGTCCACATTCATAGATTAGTGCAGCTGTCCAAATGCTGCTGTGTCCAGAGAACAATGATTGTATTGACTGATGATGAATGTTCCCCCTAGAACCTGCCTGTGTTGACGCAAAACCACATTTTCCACTGTATTTACAAAGAGTAGAGAAATCATTATGTAGGCGGTGGTTTAATGGATGGGAACAACTCTCAATTTAGCAATTCTTCTATTTGACAATGGTTTCAGACAATTTGAAAAGGTGAGAAAATGTTTCCGAGAGGAAGAAAGGGTGTGGCGAACAACACACATTTTCTGGCTTCTGGGTTTGGGGAGAATAGTCCATGTTCAGGAAAATCGATTGGGCTACAGAATAAAAAAAGACAGTTCCTAAATTCTGCAGTGTGCACTTTTAAAGCTAAAGTTCCACATTCCAGAGATGCCCCAGGAGACACAATAATGTCCGCATTGAATATTCTGTTATGTTTAGCACATGTTCATGTTGAATTTAGAGCACTCACTGAGCTTTCAACATAGAACATGCTGAATAGGTAACGCATTAGCACATCTGGAAAGGTTTCACAAAAATTCGTACTTTCTGACATCAGCGAGCATGTTGAAAACGGCACACTCTCGATTTAGGCGCATACAGAAATAATCTGTTCATGCTACCTCTTCCCTCCACTGTCCTCCCCTCAGTGATGGCCTCTGCTGAGCAGCCGTGCTCCAGCTTCCACCAGCAGCACTGCGCATAAGGCAACACACCCACCTTTGCCCTACTGCCCAGAAGTGAGAGAGACACCACCATGTACAGTGTGGAGGACCTCCTCATTTCGCACGGATATAAATTGCCCGAGAGGGGCCCTCCATCTGCCACGCCTTATGACAAGCGCCCAGCTGATTGCCAGCGTGAACTTGTGGACAACAGGGCTGGCCGGGGGACACTGAACGGGTATGAGGCGGACCGGGGGGCATCTATCACAGGCATCTATGGCAGCAGGCAGGCACTGGTGAAGGGCTACCCCGCCACTGACAACGAGAGCGGGGAAAGGAACCAAAGGAGAAAAGAAGCCGGTATCGGTATCCTAGGTGACGCTCAGCCCTTGGGTGATTCTCTTGCCACAGATAGTGGGTGAGTGTTTTTTTCCCTCTCTTTTGCGATCCCCCACACCCTTTACCTTCCCTTTTTTCCTCTCCCCTCCTTCTCACTGGGGCCCTTCGGTATTGCATGCAAAACTGAGTCTGCACTGCGCAGGGTTTTTTTTTTCCTCCTCTTCCCTTTCCCCTCCTTCCAGAGCTGCAGAACACTGTGGCTGCAGCAGCACCACTGACATATCTTATGCTGGGATATGAGGAATTATGAAAGGTGCCTTTGCGCTTGTTTGAGTTGTTTACATGCCTGCACGGAGAGGTGGCTCGTGTCTCTGTGGAGCCCACCCATGCGCTGGTATCGTCTCCACAGCCTCCACCAGGCATGCAGATGTAAACAGCAGCCCTAGACAGTGAGCAAACTGAGGAGAACTGAACATGCCTCAAGACAGGCGCGTAATCACTCCACTGTAAACACTGGCACACTGAATCACGCCCAGCACGTGCTCTGTGATGTAAGCATGTTGCTGGGCAAGTGTGCACAGCGCGGCTCCCCTCAGCCATACAGTAGCATATGCTGCTGAGGATGATCCATTGACTTTGCTGCTTAAATGAATGAGTACAGTGACTAACACAGTCTCCTAGTGCAGTGCAGACATAAGATGAAGCTGTTAAAAAGGGTAATTGTAATTCATTTATTTAAAAAAAAATCTCTTTTATAAGACTGGATATGTTATGAACATATATTGTAATATGTATGTATGATACATTTTATGGTTCGATTTGTGTATTGGTTTTTTGTGGAACTGCTAACTGCAATGCATGGCCTTATGCGGCTATTTCATCACTATGAATCAACTAGCCTGGGAAAATACAGTTATTGATCTATTTCATTTAAAAGATCTGAGGGTTGCATTTGAATTTCAACAAGGATTTCAAACCCACACTCTGTCGTTCCATTATAACTGGTTATCATCAGGATGGCTTAAAACATCCTTGGATGTGACTGATGACCTATGAAATTCATGGATATCACACTGTTACTTCTGCTTCATTCAGCAGCACTGTTCCACCACATCAAGAAAATTATCACGACTGCTTGTGAAAATTAGAAATGTAAAATTACAGTGTAATTTATCAAAATGACCCTCTTTAACAGAAGTGAAGCTCTGTTTTTTAGACTTAATCTGTTATGATTAAGTATGCTACTTCTAAGATAATTGTTTTGGCAGTGCAACATGCATTACAGCCACATCCTGCACAAAAGAGATAAATATGGAACCATAGCTAAAATCATCTCCAGGCAGCACTGCTTTATCACACTACAGTGGATGCACTGTTTTGAACCTGCCAACAGCCACTTGTCACACACTTGCCATTTTATGTTAAATTCAGCAAGCATTTTTAAAATTATATTAGTGCTTGTGATAGTACATATACACTCTAGCAAGAATCAAAAATCCCTCTTCTGATTTTCTCTAAAATTACATTATATTGTGACATAGTGAAGCAAACTGTGACTGTTTGTGGGTTGGTCATATTGTATTTGTTGGATTTCCTATAAGGATGCAGATCGATCATGTTAATTGGGTTTTGTGATCAATTAAACAGAGGAAAAGAGGTTTTGCTTTCATGCCAGATTGGGTAGGGTGGAATGTTTTTGCTTAGACTTTCTTAAAGGGCCACAGTCGCTGTCCAGATGACCAGCTTCCAAGATAAGGTCAGCACAATTTAATATGCAGATCATATTGCAGTAGCATCACAATTTCATGGTTTCTTCAAGGGACTTGGAAGCCGCTGACTTAAGCAATTCTGTCTCATATGTGCTTGCTCTCCTTGATTAAGTTGCACCGAAAAGCCAATACTGTCAAAGCCAAAACACATGCTTGAGGCTGCCATGGACATGTCACTTCTAATGTTTGACAACTATCAAATCTCACAAGGCTGGTGTTGCTTTACCATATTAGCGCAGAAACTGATGTAATTGTAGTTTTTATTAGTTTTGTTTCGGGAACGTCTCTTCATATAGTTTCTTTTCAGTGTTTTTTAAACAAGAAGATACTCGCAAATATGAAAGAATATTGCCTTTCAGATGCTTTTCTGTGTTTATCTGTGAGTTTAAATCTAATGACTGTTAGACATTACTCAGCTTGCAACATCTGTAACCACGACACTTTCCTCTCGTAACAATGTGAATGTCTTATTCACACTGATGTTATCGGTCTTTGCAGGTTCTACGATGTTCCCAGTTTGACTTATTCAGAGCCGCTGAGCTATGACGAGAGGGATGTTTCCTACTGGCGGAGGCGAGGCCAGGACTTCAGCATCCTTCTGGACTATGCTGATGGCAGGGAGCTGAGGGCCTCTGCTGGCGCATGGAGGCCACAGGCCCTGATTACAGCAGAGGAACACAGAGCAGAGAGACAAGCGCAGCAGCTATGGGAGGACATTTCCTGGCTAAGGGACCTGGACGCAGCCCCTGGTCAGCTAAGAGTGACCGGGGAGAGAAAGTGCCAGAGCCTTGGTACAGAGGAGTGGAGGCCTGCTGTTGGGCTGGGAAGGCAGTTGTCAGATGGGGATGGGGAAAGGTGGGCTCAGGACCAGTACCGCCTGAGGACACCGGAGGGTTTTTTTCACCCGAGAACTAAAGCAAAGTCTCAGTCTCTCCCCAGAGTTTTGTCACCTGATGGAACTAGCAGTAGAGAGCTCATTCCATCCAGGCCTAGCCTACCTGACAGGCAACAGAGGTTCAACAGCACTGTCTTCTCTGGGCCCTATAGTAGGTATATCTATAGTGGTGCTGTTGTCAGGGACCGGTGGGGTAGGAATGCCGGGCCAAGCAGCAATGTTGCACTTTTACCAAAGCCCAGGTTCAGCAGGCCTTTAAAGCCTCCGTCATATGAGATTCACCAGCAGACTAGGGGTAGCGCAGAAATGCTTGCTATAGACCAGGGTGCCAAGCAAAAAGAAAGGCCTATCTATTATACAAGGGGAGGGGAGCTGAGACATGACTATTTCGCACAACACTCTGCCATCTCTGGAATGGAGCCCCCGGGCTACATCCCACCCCCATCTTATAAAAGAGCCCTACCCCCAAGAGCAGTTTCAATCAACCGCAATGAAATGGCAAACCTAAGATGGAGGGCGGAAGCTCTGCAAATGCCCATCTCAGATCCTGGACGATGGTTTTCTAGACAGGCAAGTTGTTCCTGGCTGGAACATTATGGAGAACGTGGTGCATCCTATCGAAAACAGGTACATTCTGGACATGAAGAACAACCAGGCCATGCCCGTCAATTACCCACTGAAGACCCAAGAGTGAAGCAAATCTCAGGAGGGCCTAGCGGAAGTTCTCTCACTGACTCAGACAAGATCCGTAACATCAACAAAGAGACTCCACCCGCTAAAATTTTAGGACAATCTACTCATGACAGTGCCTTTCCTCCCCAACAGGGGTCAGCTCTCAATACTGACAGCCGTAAAACAGCTCTCAATGACAACGACAGCAGTAATCGATGGTGCAACAGGGGCATAAACAAAAAGAGTGATAGTGTAACTTCTGAACAAAACCGTAGTCAGTTTTTTCCTTCATCTATTCTGGGTAAACCACCACCTCCCCCATGCAAGCCGGCTGACCAGGGTGTGTCTGAAACTGTGACAGAAGTAAAAAAGGTGGAACAACCAGAGCCACCAGAGAAAGACAAAACCAAGAATCTCAAAAAGAGACTTAGTGAGACAATTTTTTGTTTGGTGTCTGTCCCTGTTACTCCGCAGCTCACTGGGACAATCCGTGATCAGAATAACAACAATGAGAAGTCACCAGACCCAGCGGACAGTCCTAGTGACAACAAAACTGGCCATTTAACAAACCAAAGTCTCCAAAGCACATCTTCAGCTGAAGCTGAGCTTCAAGCACTAACTGGTAGCATAGCGAGCAGCAAAACAAGCAGTAGAGCAAGCAGCAAAATGTTTAAAAAAGTACCCTGTAGACCCCCTAAGATAAATCATTACAAGGAGATGAAACTGTCAGGATCCTGGCCTGCAAACCAGTATCGAGACCAGGAGACACAAACTAGCCCAGAGGCCCGAAAACCTGCCCCTGAAAACAAGGAAGCACAACAAGACCCTGTCCCTCCTGGCACTGAAGTCCCTCCTGATAGCAGCGGTGTAGTGGGCACTGCCTTCAGTTTTCCTATAAAGGGAGTGAAGAGCCTGAAACTGTCAAGCAACAGCGCCTTCTCCCTAACATCCACCTTCTCCAACCAGCTGAACAAGAGCACAGCTCAGCAGCCAGCACTACCACCCTCAGGAAATGCGGAGGAGACCAAACCAGCAGCAAACAGTGGGCAGGATGCATTTGAACAGTTCCTCCTGAAACCAGCCAGCCAGCGACCATGGGATGCTGTCAAAGAGCTGGAGACCATCAAAAAAGAAGTCCAGGATCAGCAGCAGCAGCAGCAGCAGCAGCAGAGCAGCAAACAGCCCAGTGTTGACAAGTGCATAGAGGACCTCAATGAGGCCTACAAAGACATCTTGGAGCTAGGCACTGCCAGCAATAAAGTCCCAAATGGTTCTGTTCAAATTCCTGAGCGTATCAAAATCCGATTGACATCAGAACCTCTCAACAAGCCCAGCAGCCTTAGGCGCAGTGCAGTAAGCTGGTCTGTTGACCCAGAATACAGGGAAGTCAAGAGCGCCTTCTCCAGGCCTGCAACAAAGTCGGTAACCTTCAGCAAGCAGCTTAGGGAGGAGCTCCCCGTCCCACCTCGGGAGACAGGCTTCAGAGAATACAGGGTTGTTGCGCATCTTTCACGTAGACGGAGCAACGATGGCAGGACAGTGAAACTAGACCTGCCAGATGAGCCTATTGAGACACCACTTTGTGACTTCAGTCCAACAACGCACACCACAGCAGCTGAGGTGCCATGGGCAGACAGACAGCCCATGCAGGATGCCTCTACGCTCACTAGTCCTCCTGATTACGAGGACATATGCCAGACTTTGCGTCAGTCGAGAGACCTGGGGGATGCCAATAAAGCATCCACAGGCAATTTTAAAACTAATGACGCAGAGTCTCAGCAAGATCTCAGTGCTGAATCAGAAGAGGAGTGTCCCATTTGCAAAAGAGAGCTTGAGAATCAGATGAGACAGGGTCCATTGCCTCCACTTCATGAGGAAAACAGCTCGGACAGCTCGACCAATCAAAATGGCAGTCCGCCACAATGTGCTGCATTAGAAAGTCCAGGAGAACATAGAAAAACAGAGGAGCCAAATGACCCAAGTTTGAATCAGTCAGGGTCTGACCTATGTGCTGAAACAAGGGAGCAGCCTTCATTAACACAGGAAAATGTGGGAGGGGGTGAAAAAACAGACAATGCTCAGGCAGAAAACTTGGACAATTTGTGCACAGTTAAGCCTGCACAGAGCATACAAGCAGATGAAGGTACAGAGGAGAATATATCCACAATATTAGCAACTGATGTGCCTGCAGACCCCCAAGTCATAGAGGAACAGAGTGTTAGTGAAACAGTAACTAAGGAAGTAGAATTAGGAGAGAAAGAAGCCATTAAAGGTGAAACACCTGAAGGCAGTGCAGACAAACTGACAGCTGAAGTGAGAAGTGAGTGTGAGGGGCAAGACAATACAATGCCTGATGACAAGCAGGAGCAAGAAAAGAAGCCATTTGCTGTCGCAGAGCATAGACTTGGTGTACGGACTCATCTGGGGAGAGACCACCCAGGGTTACCAGAGTTTCCACCAGACAGACTGCCACTTTCAGTTCCCCCAAACCTAGACCGCAGGCTGTCTCTTAGCTTGGAGGGGGAGAGGAGGAGCAGGGGCCCCTCCCACCGAATTGAAGCGTTGCAGAATAAGCTGGCTATTTCTCCAGGTCGGGTGGCAGTTGAGCGCATGGCCCGGATGAGGGAGGTGGATGTTATGTATCGGATGAGGCGCCTCAGCATCAGGAGTACTGACTCTGGGGAGGGGGAGGCAGAGACAGAGACAGAGGGGGAAGTCAAGGACGAACAAACAGAGGAGCCCCATCCTGCTCCTCAGAGAGACAAGGAGAACGATCAAGAGGTCACCCATTCCCGGCAGGTCTCTGAGGAGACAGTGTTGCAAGATGAGGAGGAGTCATCTCTCTCAGGTAAGATAAGAAAATGAGAGGAAACTCAATTTTAAGGATCCTTGTGGAAAAATGTGTTCGGAAAGTTTAGAACTCTCTGTACAGCTTTACAAATGTACGCACATTGAAATGATCAAAAGTAATATAAAAGTAAAACATTTATTTCCCATGGTCCACACAGATCCAGTAGACTACCAAACCAAAAACGGAAAATGGAAAATACCATTGCAGTTATTT
Organism: Chaetodon auriga; assembly: GCF_051107435.1. Taxonomy (NCBI): domain Eukaryota; kingdom Metazoa; phylum Chordata; class Actinopteri; order Chaetodontiformes; family Chaetodontidae; genus Chaetodon; species Chaetodon auriga. The sequence continues at coordinate 22,327,353 of NC_135085.1, forward strand.
AAGATATTTGTTCAATGAATCACACAATTTGACTGACTTGATTCAGCCATTGTATGCTTTGTGAGTCAATTTGAAAAAAATGGTTTTGATTTTATTCTGTAAATGAAACATCAAACTGTGTCAAGAGAGATGACTGAAACAATATTTACTGCTTTTTTGTCTCCTCTAAGTAAAGGAGCACATGTGTCCATAAACTCTTAAGAGTGCTTTGTTCATTTATCTCTGAAGGTCACAAGTTACCAAAACTGAAGAGACTCTCAATGCGCCTTGCTGTTAAAGACATCTCCACAAGATGGTGTCAGTGCCCAGAGATAGTCCAAGTCTTCTTTCCTTCTCACATAATCCAGATCCATTAAACATACAGTATACTGAATTTGATGCTACTGGAAAAAAAAATATAATGAATGCAAAAGCATTCTTGAAAATTGTATGGTTTACTGTCCTCAAAAGGGAATCATTTTCGACTGCGATTGATATTGAAATTTCTACTACTATTCCTCTTCATTTTTGATATTTTATATGAATAATACAATAGGATACAAACTTTTTCTGAATGAAAATTTTTCTTCTTTATGTCCCAGAACCCCATGATCCCAGCCAAGTGGAAACAGTGTAGAAAGACTGCGTCCATCATCTCCATCTGAGGTTTTTAGCTCCAACACTGTGACCTGGCTGCCTACTAGAATGCCTTCATCTCATCTTGACACTGAAATGGCCTTCTTGTCCGACAAGAGCATTGTGTACACCTTCACCCTCGGCGCTGCGTTGACTACTAAGAGTGCTGTTCCACTGCCAAAGGGAGGTGCCCCTTTAACTTGTGGGGCAACTTCCACCCAGAATCCCTCCCCAGCCTTCCCAAACTGACTTCCCACTACCCCATCTGTCCTCCATCCCCAAGCCCATCCTCTTATAGGGTTCCTACTAGTTAGTCTTCTTGTAGCGGCTTGTCCTTTCTATTCTATTCTCCCTATGCTTTTCTCATTGGCAGACATTATGCAATTCTGTCGTGCATACTAGAACTTCTAAAATGTCCATAGTGAATACAGTCGAGACATTTTTTTGCATACTGAATGAATCTGTTTGTTTACGGGCGAGCTGTTAAGGATATGAATGTAAGCATTTATGTTTAGCCTAACGTAGATATAGAAGGGTTAATGTCACAAACCTGTTCTGTTGCATTGAAACTACACCAAAATAAACTGCGTATCTGATTGTCGTGAGGCGACAGCTGTTTTAGAACTGGACATCACTGTCTCTGGCTCAAGAACTGTTTTGATTTTCAGATGAGATCAATCAGCCTTTCTTTTTTAAAATTTAATGACATTGTGCCCTGTCTCATTGCTTTTGTACACATTGCAACCATAACCCATAAAGCTCTTCAATGAAGAGTGATTCTACTCCACGTGACATGATAGATCAGTGACCTACTATTTGATACATTGGTTCTACGCTGGAGAGGGAGAGTTGCCTTCTTTAACAAGATGTGTGATATTCCCCTGATCAATCCGATGTATAGCTCCCATTTCCAGGTAATTTCAGGAAGCAATAAAGGCAAGGATTGAATTGAAGCAGTTGTCGGCAACTCTGATTAAAATTAAAGATGGATATAGGGATATAGAACCGGAAAAAAAAAAGATACGTAGAGCAATATTGTTGTACAAACAGCTCAGTGGTTTAGTGGAGCTAATTGTAGGAACCATTGTCAGGAGTTTTAATGTGAACGTGTCATTCAAATCATATTACAGGGATATGGAATTGTGTCAGGGTATATGGGAGGTGAACAGGGGGTGGGTGCTTTACTTCATGATATATATCTATGTTCACACATCTGTATCGCAAAGAGACGACATTTCACTGAATATTTATTTTTCTTATCATCGAATTGTTGATCAGTTTGCATAATGTACAAAATAAAGTATATTTTAAATATTTTAAGAGATATTTTATATTTAACCATGGAATTTTATTTCTCCACACTTATATCAAGCTGAAAGTATCACATGTCTGTATAGTATCATATTGAGAGTACACATAATTTTCTAGTGCTTTAAAATCTAACAGAGTGATATTAGAAGGGATGGCCCTGTGGTGTGCCTTGATCACACGATTCGGTTTCAGTGAGTGATAGGGTTCATCAGTGCCAGTGTTGATGTGTTGGAAACTTTTTGATTGTGCCATGATTTCCTATTTGATAGTGCTTTTTCATATGCTAACAGAATCAGTGTTCGACGCTCCTTGTGATATTTGATACATCAGTCCATCTCAGTTGTATTTCCGGTGTTGGTGGTCAGACATGGCCGATGCCTTTTTTGTCTTTGTTTGTCTTCCAGTTCAAATCATGTATTGGTCTGTTGTTGTCTCCTCGAAACATGTTTAGAAATAAAATTTGGATTTTTTTTCTTTTCCTTCCTTCTACCCTCCCCCCTCCCCCACTTCCTCCTTTCTTTCTTTGTTTCATTCATTGCACAGTGTGTCCATTTTGTGTAAATCTGTTCTGCTGTCCCTAATACTTATTGCACTAAAGGATACAATGCAGTATGCTATTTTTTGGCTAAGAACCACGTATTTGCAGAAAGTACGGAAAAAAAATGAAATTTAAAAACATACAGGGGTTTTTAATACATTTTAAATCATAGCCTAAAACTTAAATAATGACTAAAAAAATCTTGTTGTGGATAAAAACAAGTTTGCAGTTACGTGGTTTTTCAACAACAGCAATGCTGCATTGGTGTAACGTATTAACAACAGATTTGTAGGAATCATCACTGTTAAATCACTCATCAAGTATCACTTAATTGTTATGTAGCATTTTACAGTTGTAGCATTTTATCAACTCAGAACTTGGTCTTAGTATTTCAAACATTTCTTGTAAATTTGGAATAATCATGTCGCCTTATTATGTGTGCATTACATTATACACCAGGCAATGCCAAATACTAACGTACTAAGCACTGTTTCATACCTTAGGTTTTTACAAACAACTTACTGTTCTGCCATGCCTCTGGCTGGAGAGGTGCAGTAGCATTGTGGATAGTTTCTGCTCTTCATGCTGTTTATCTGTAGGAACATTGAATCAAAACTGTGAACTCAACTTATACAAAAAGCATCGTTTTAAAAAGTACAGGATGAGATTCAGTGTTTCAAGACAAGCCCATAGTCAGCATCACAGGGAGGACAAGCTGGCACGCCCTTAATTACTAACCCACCTCATTTTCAATTCATTTTGAAGACTGAAAGGCCTTGCCTCGGTCTTCTGTGTAAACTGCCCCAGACGACATTTAAATAGGTATTTCAGTACATACGCCCCCCCAATAATTGGCATGTCAGGTACACTTGAACATAGTGTCATTTGACTTTTTGTACTGCAGGTTATGTGCAACATGAAGTAATTATGCACACTTGTAATATTTTCTATTTTCATATGAGATTTAAGTGCTTTTTGTACTCACTGACATCTTTTTTTCTTCCTTGCATGAAATGCAAGAGAGAGGAGGAAAAAAAATGTTTTTCATAAAATATATTTGCATTTGGTACTCCAATAGTAAAACCGGTGGGCAAAACATTATGTTTCATAATTTCATTTACAAAACTATGCCAAGTATTTAAAAGCTATTTTTAGAGTAAATCAAAAGAGAACTCATTCATTTTTTTCCTTTAAGACATGCCTTTATCTTTGTATCTATAAATATGAGCATAATCCATAGTCATATGATTGTGCTACTGTTGTATGATACTGCAGTCTGATTCATAAATAAACTCTTTGCATGAAACGGAAGTGTTTGTGATCAATTGCCCCGGGGCCATCTGCAGGAACTGTTTCTTATACTTTGTGAGGTTTACAAATTTACTGAGGAAACCATACTTTTGCTGTTCTTTGTAAAATACCTTAGAAATATACAACTTATTCTCTCTCAAATGTATATTGTATGGGAAGGACACAAGGAAGTAAGACAAACATCATCAGTAGTCAACAGCAAATTCAGCAAGGATGCTGTAATGATTAGTTTCATATTTTTCAAGGCATGAATGTTTTATTTTCAGATGAAACTCCCCTTAGAGTTGACTTCTATTCTTAAAGTAATATTAAGGCAACAGAAAAAGTGTGTGTGTGTGCACAATTATGTGTGTTTTCACGCATGTACACTTGCACACCGGCAATTTCAGCCCAATTACCCTGCCAGACTGTCACACTGAGTTCCACTTGCTCGATCACAGTGTTGGCAAAGACAATACTTGAGCTGAACCTTGTAAAAACCTCCCAGCATGCTCTCTGAGGCTTGGATGTCATCCATCCACAGACACTGCTCAAATTCCTCTGTGTGCCTTCTTTTTCTAAAAGGAGAGGCAGACATCTGATTAGCACCTCCTCTGATGTGATACTTCATTGATCTCTGTATAGATACAAGTCTTATCACTGACATGCCAGTGTCATGCTTTAAGGCACGTTGGCATGTGTTCGAGAACACAGGGTGGCTGAGAAGAGGGAGGTGTGGTGCAAAACACAAACATTATAGGTTGTCACATCATGTACATGCAGCATCTCTCAGTGTTAGTGAACATATATAAGAAGCAATATTTAGACTTTCGACTGCTTCTTTATTGATCCCAATCTGGGAAATTGTTTTGTTGCCGTAGCAATGAACAAAAAACATACAGACGACCATAGAATATATTTGGCAGTCTCTTCACAATAACTTCACAAAATGGCAAATAACTTTTATATTGCTCTAGTTCAGATTTGTTTGAAGCAAACTAGCTAATATTTTAATCAAACAGCTCACTTTGAATAGAAAATGGTTAGATATTTCGCCATATAAAATAAATGATATAGCCTACTTATATAGACCAACATGGAGTTACAACTGCGAAACATTTAATGTTTCTGGTGTAGTAACTTTTAAAGAATTAGAGCATCTGGCTAGAGAGAATTTGTATAGCCAATCTGATTACAACTTCCACAAGCCTAATACTAATTTTATTGAAAGAACGTATCTACATTACACTTTTCTTTCTGATAGGCGTTTTCATTTAATGCCACCTGTTAGCCAGAATCACCACTCTTAGCCTGAGGCGCCAGTTAGCGAAATTAGCTACTTTAAATACTGTAATAATTTGATGCTGCCAGCCTACCAGCTTGACTTGAAGGAAAAACAACGGCAGAAAACCAGGAAAGACGCTTTCAATCAGCTTAGTTACACATTTTAAAACGTCAAAGGGTGAGTTGTATTTCCCATACTAAGCTAACTGCCATACCCGATGTTAGCTAACTGCCTACCTTAGCTAAGCTAACGGTTAGCCCCAACACAGACAACGTTTTCTGGACTTTTCTACAGTAATTTTCCACAGATTGTTTTGTTGTGGTGTGTTGCCCTTTTACTATTGCAGCTAACTATTCTGATTTGTCATAGAAAATAGGCTAAACCTAAAGCAGTCTTAAGCTACATGGTTACTAACCTTTAACATAGCAGCTGGTCATCGTTGCTAATCGTCCTCCTCAGGTAAAGTAAAGCTCATATATAACTGTCCCACTTTATAAACCGCTAAATAGTGAAGCTAACCCTAAAAATATTGGCCATAACTGATAATATGACTACAAAAATGCCTCCTGCAGGGTGGCTGGTTGACTTTTTAACAGACAGATAAATGCTCATTTCACCTGCCAGTCAACAGTAAATAATTATTTGGGTCTGAAACACCCTGTTGTCCCACCCTGCTGTTAATGTACTGACGCTGCAACAAAATATTCCACTGAAGTTACTGTTACCACTACAGCTGCCATTTGGGCTACTGTACTACAACTAGTTGCAGTACTGCTTCTTCTAACTGCTAAAACTGCAGTTATTGACACCTGCACTGACCTCTGTCATGTTACTCACGGCTACACTGTTAAAAGAAAAATCAATTCAAGTCTAAATATTGACCATTTTAACATTGTATGTTTGCCAATGAATGTAAACCTGATTCTAAAATATCACAGTTATTCTAATATAGTCTCATCAGATATGATGATGAGATGATGCAGTTGGCCGTGTTTTCTAAATATCTAGTAATACATCACAGCTTGGTGGACATGCAGCATGTTATGTCCTCGAGGGCCAACAGTCCCACTGCCATTAATCTCCAGCTGTCCCTCTGTTACAGCAGCCTCGGTCTCTGGGCCAGAACGCTATCAGTAATGTACATATCTGCATTTACTGTACACCTGTCAAGCTTGCTCACTTCTGTTGCTTGGGGAGTAAATAAATCCAGCAATGGCACAGTTGTCCTCCTTCTCCGCTCCTCTGTCGCTTACACACAGACTGCATTCTCAGCTGTACCATACTCCAATACTGGGACAGAAGATTAAACTGAAAGGAGTGAATTACTCTTTTTTCATTTAAATTAGTTTGCCTAAACACCTGTAGTACAAACAGACTCAATGAAGTATATGTACTGTTATGTACTTCTTATGTCCACAAGATGGCATCAAACAATAAAAATACCACAAACCCTGACCCGAACCTGTGTCCTCTCCACCAGAGGATGAGAAGGAAGTGAGTACCTATATCCATTTATTTCAGTCCATTTATATATAGCATACATCTCACTTTGATACATATACTGTATGCAGGTCAGGACTCTGCCCATCCAGATCAAACCCATGAGAAAATAAATGTCCACACTTAATGTCAGTAAAAACCTTGTAAGTGAAATTCCACTTTTTCAGCCAATATCTTCAATTTTTCTTGTGCAGGATTTTGTATTGATTTTATTGCCTGCATCAATTATTTTCTTTCTTTGTCTTTTTTAAGACACATGGGACAACATTTAAAATAATTGTTTGCTTACTCTGCCCACATTTCCATTTTTGGAGATGAACAATAGTTGCATAACTTTTCATAAATATTTACACTGTGTCGTGCATGTGTGTGTTTGTGTAGGTGAGCATCCCAACATGAACAGCAGAGAAGAGATCCTGTGTTGTGCATCTTGCAGCTGCCCTGTAGTGAGTACTTTGGCAGGGATCATGATCATAACATATTGAACTGAGTGGAGGGACTGCAGATTGAGACTCAGCTTTTTCCTTTTAGTTTTAGATAAAATGAAACGTCTGTCAGTTGTGGCATTTAAAACCACACAATGCAATGTTTAATAAAGGGTTGAACCAGGAATTTAAACCTACTGTTGTATGCAGTATTGGTCGTTTGGCTGAAATGAACAGAATTGTAGAAATAACACATATAATGAATATAAGTAGATAAACCATGCATTGCTCAGAATGAAGTTTATTGCAGCTCTGTGCTGTAAGACCCCAGTGCTGTAACAGAGGAGCCCCCGCAGAGCCTGGATCACACTGTGCTGCTGGATTGTAGTTTAACAGCTGATTCGATCCCCCTGTGCTGGGAGCCCGACGCGTCCTGGCTATTTATGGCAGATGCCCCTCTATCGAGGCCGCTTTCTTCAGCCCATACATGGTTGCTGTGGGATGAGGTTACCACGCCGATTTTGGCCCGCACTCCCCAAACCCCTTGGAAGCAGTGTTGTGTCGCTTCTCACCGTCAGTCTAAACTATCAGACCAGGGTCCCAAACCTGGGTTACAAGAATGGACATTTTACGAACCACAGTTCTGACTTTTGGAATAGTTTGAAGAACCACTTATTTTGAAGTATCAGTCTGTTCTAGCACCCCTTTTGTGTATATTTTCTCCTCTTCATCCTTGTCTCTCTCCTTCACCCCTCTGCTGCGAACCCCACTCCCTCTTGCTCTCTCTCCCTCTACCTTCTTCCCTCTCTCCTTTGCTCGGCTGCTCCTGGACTGATTTATTTGACCCGCTGCAGCAGAGCTAGTGGGAAAGCACCAGGCTATATTTGTCGGCTGCTGAGGTTGGATCCACTTCATGGTTGTTGACTTTGGATCCTCCGGTTGGGTTTACCTGCTCACACCTGTGCCTCCTGCCTCCTGCCTCCTCAGCATCTGCTTTGCTCTGAATAAGGAACAAGTGAGACCCTTTGGTAGTTTCATATCCCTGATTTCTGCTCTCAGGATAAATGGACTTCACTTGGAGTGGAGCGTTTCTCTCAGTCCCTTGTTATTGGAGCTAAAGCATTGTAAGTATTGTTTTCTCTTACCTATTCTAATATAAGGAATGCTATGATATATATTAGGTCAGAAAGTAAGCAGATAGCTCTTTTATGATGACAACCATCCATCATTTCTGATGTAGCTTTCTGTTGCAAATTGAAGATTCTCAGGTAAATGCTAAGTAGATAAAAGGTTGCGTGGCCATTATCTAAGGCTATGAAATTTACTTGTGTGCTATGCCAGATTCCTTGTGACGTACATGTACTAACTAGGGTTGCAGTGGTATGAAATTTTCATAATTGGGCGTTTCAGTAAATATCACAGTTTTACTGTATCACAGTATAAGGTATTATGCAATTATTTTATTATTATGTCAGTTATACTGACCCATAAAGGAATGAAAACAGAAGTGTTTTTTTTTTTTTTTTTTGGTTAAACAAACACTTTATTGTAATTTTTCCAAATATTATGTCCTGTATTGTTTAATATTACTAATACAGTATACTGTGAAAACCGTCATCCTGCATTAGAGTGAGTAATGAAACCATCCTTTACTGAATCAGAACAAGAGGTTTAAATGTGCAGATGTTGCCTCACACCTGATCTAATAGACAGGAATTGTACATTTGTAAAACGTAAAAGTAAATTCATAGTTTAATCCCACTGTGAACCAATGGTGAACAAAATCCATATCATGTTTTTGCATCATGCCCCAAAGACTCGTTTTAGTGCAGAACCCAGGATAAATTGTCACAAAAGAAAAACAGAGGGCAGCAGCACTTTATAAAGTTTGGCTGCCAGTTTGTACCTGCATACTTGTCTTTTAAAATGGGGAAAGTCATTCAGTGTCAATCATTATTACACTCACCAAACTACCCACAAGTGTAGATCCCAGATCTCAACAGTGCTTGACTGGTCTCTGGTTTAGATTCTCCCCCTGGAGGATTGAATTTGTTGACCCAGCCAAGCCTCCCTCTTGTTGCTTTGCAGTGTCTCAAGTAACCACATGGGTATTAGCATTCCAAGCTGCAGATTATGGCTATATGGTGGCATGTGTGTGCAGCTGATCTCTGTGTTGGCCTGGTGTGTTGTTCCAGCGCTGCTCAGGCGTCATTTCTCAACAGTTTTGTTTTTATAGTGAGTGCGTGTGACTCCGTATGGCAGTTGCTTGCTTGGTGCTCTGCACCTGTTGCACTCATCAAAATGAACAGACAGGTTTACAGGCCGGCCCCTTGCTTGACCTTCTGCCATTGGATTCTATTCATCTATAAGAATACAGATTTGGAGTCATATCCACGTGTTGTCGACACATGTCATACATGAATTCACTGAAGGGCTGCAGGCTTTATTATAATAGGTTAATGTCTATACGAACAAATTCATATACGGTTCGCTGTGTCTTCTTGGTTGCACTTGTAAGCTTCTTTGTTGAACACAGAAAGAAAAAGCTTTCAGGTATGTTTCTCCCTTTGGAAACAAGCGCAGAGTCTTGGACTTTTTTGTCAAGGCAGTGGTGAAATATAGTTTGTATGCTGTTGGTGGTGTTTGCAGCACCAGAGTACTTAACAGTGTTGGAGATTGTAGCAACAGATAGCTGTAAAATGACTTGTTAATGAAAAGGCAAAGATTCAGAACAGCAATATGTCCTGTTAATGTGCCCCCTAATGAGTATTTGAACCAGTCCAACAGTTTGGAACAATCAGTATCTTCTTTTTCATTCTTTCATCATTTTCCAGCCTCTGTTTGAAGCAGAAACTGGTGAATATGCAGCAGCTTGTACTCAGCACCATCTCTGGTTGTCTGCTGTTACTGTCAGCCCTTAGTGTGTCACAGAGCTGCCCACAGTCTGCTATGGCCTGCTAACATGGTGACCTCTTTCTGAATGTGCAGTATGACTGCTGTTTGGGTTACGTTTGACATGAATCAGTGATGATGGCCACTACATCCATGCTCCCAAATAGCTCCTGTATACTAGGATGCTCATTGTTACCACTGCCATGACACATCTTTTTCTGCTATGTTTTTGCATCATTTTATGTGTGCTTATAATTAAGTATGGAAACAAGTGTGCTGGTAGTACACAGTAATTCATTGGACCATCTGGATGTTTCTGGATGTTGTAATCATTGTAAATCCAAAACACTTTGTCGGAAGTAAGGTTGTTGCAACAGGATTCAGTGCACAAAAGATAGAATATAAAAGAAATACGATACAATAGCTCAAACAAAGAACTTAATATGGTATCCAAGTACTATTAAATACATGGTTTGGTAATTTTACACATATTAAGAAAACTGTCCTGGAAGAAAGTATGACTTAAAAGTTCTATGTGACCATGATTAAGATGTCATTATCATGGCAGATGTCATTATCATGGCAGTTAAAGTTGCTGTGCACAGGTGCCACTAGATATGAAGTGTATACAGGTATTTTGAAAAATAAAATAATTTCCATAATTAGACATAAAAGTACAGCAGGCAGTATATACTGAAAAATCTCTGCCCATACAGATTTGCAAAAATAACATATGTTTTTATTGTTCAGATCAAGTTTTCTTATATAATCATAGTCAACTTCAGGGTCCCTGCGAAAAATAAGGCGGGGTTGACCATAGTGTCATAACATTTACTCACTCCGACCTTTAAATATTGGGTTTGGCTAGCTTATGGTCCCTTTATTTTTCTCTTTTTACGTAGACAAAAGAAGAAAAGCTTCAGAAACGAACCTGTGATAATACTGAGACATACTATACCAAGTTATCTCATCATGTTACGTAACGTTAAGATGTTCATGGACAATGTAACTTTAAGAAAAGACCATCAAGTAACCATTTCTGGCATGAAGTCCTTCCTGTCCTCCTCCTCCACTCACTCTGTCTCCCTCTCTCTGTCCCTGTCCTCCCTCTCTCCTGCTCTGTCTAAGAGCTGCAGAACTTGTTAAGTATCTCTCCTCATCACCGGCTGTGTGCTCATCGATATCCATATAAGAGCAGAGCAGGCAGATTTCTGTGCCGAGTGTCAGGCAGAGTTGATGGAAAACAGTAGAGAGGAACGCAGATCTGGATCGAAATAGTCGACTGCCAGAGTAAATGTTTAAGGAAGGAGGAAGGACAAAGTTTCCTGCTCTGCTGGCTCAGGTTCTCACTTGACCACTGTATTTGTGTGTATGAGAGAGCGTTTGGATCATGTACTTCCCCTGCATGTGCGTGCAAATGTTTATAATACTGCATGTGTGTCTGTGTCATAGTGTACGTTAGTGCATCTGTACAAGCTAACCTAAACAGAGAAGGTTTATCCTAATAAAGGCAGGCTAGCGTGGAGCACAGTGTCTGCTGCTCCCAAAGTCTCCAAATTAATTGAAGTGAGAAGTGAGTAGTTAGTACGAGGAGCTGTGTGCCAGTACAGCTGAACAGACGGAGAAAAATCAACAAACCGTCCTGAACTGCCTCCTAAATCTGTTAGCATGAAGCCTGATTTGGAACCGGTCCTGTCCACAAGCAAGTCTTTTGGATGGAAAAACGCTTACTAAGCACTATTACAGCAGCTAAACTGATGCAAGGCCAACAGGTTGTGTGAGGGTCCTGTAGAGGTGAGACATGCAGGTTTGATTCCCAATACAATCAGCCTGTGCTACACATTCCAGTCCTGTGTCCACAAGAAGGACATTCAGTCTAACTTAGAGCTTTATTTATCAAAAATGGCCAAAGCATCTGCTGTAGGGTCAGACCTTAAGTTCTCAAAAAACTGTAATTATTTCCAAGCTCTGAGGATTGTTCATCACATTTACCTTAAATGAGCTGTTTCATCCTTTTTCCTGGTGTGGTAAAAATACGCTGTTGTATGTTTAACTTTAAGCGACAACCGTTAAGAAATTATTATATAAAAATGTTTCAGTGACTGAGGATGGTCATCGCCTGAAAGTTGTTTTAGAGTTAAAACCATGGTGTAAGTTTGGCCTGGTAAAACAAAAGGCTGTGCTCAGCTGCAGTCATGACGTACATCACGTTAAGCCTTGAGCTCAGCAAAGCTCAGACTGAAACAAAGGACCATGCGCTGTTGGTTTCTATAGAAAAAAGTCCATCTTAGCTGAAACGCTCACTCAAGCTCGTCTACATCATCGAGCTCACAGTGCCCTAGGAGAGTGCAGTGGAGAAGACCTACGAACGCAAGAAGCTGAGGTACGCTGAACTTGCAGCTGACGCGCACCAACAAGGCTGGAAAGCGAAGGTACGTCCAGTGGAAGTAGGCTGCAGAGGGTTCATAGCACGAGGGAAGAGGAGCCAGTGGCTGTGGATGAAGAGAAAGGACTCTGCCTGGGCCTTTAAGTGAGTTGATGGCATCTAGAGAGTGAACCTGGGACACTGGGATTCACTGCTGAACCCTCTGGAGGTGTCTTGGGCCTATCAGTGAAACACCCAAGAAGGAGGGCGCCCACTTGACAACCCAAAAGATGCCATCACTCAATTGACCACCCCACAGAATCTCATCGGTGCTGCGTGTATTCTTTGAGGGATAGCAACAGCTAGTCCAACACAACAGAAACCCTGTATGACGAGCTCAGAGATGCTTTTGATGTTGAGTCACACAGGGATCTGCTGAAGTGCCTCACCTCGTGGTGTTTACGTGATGTCCTGGGTGTTGGGTTTTATGGACTGGTTTGGACATCCAGTGTTGCAAGATGTTGAGCTGAGTTTCACATTTTTATTTGTCTGTGACGCAGTGAACTAAGAGACAGTTAAAGTCCGAGCAAATGATCTAATTTATTGTATATTTAAATGAAAAAAAGTGCAAAACAGCAGGGAAACTTGCAGAATATAAAGTGAGATACAAAACTCTTAAACGGCTTCTGAAAACAACCAACCCCAAGATTGAAGAGCTAATTTATCAACAAATTATCGTGAATTTATAGTAAATTATACAGATGTTAAATCTGCGTACTTGTCATTTCGTCTTACACAAGTTCCCATATTGTCCCTCAGCTCGCTCAAACATAGTCCACCTCAGACTGGTTACTTGGTTTCAAGTATTATGTCTTATGTCAGTGAGGTTTACTTCTAAGAAAAGCTTTATGAATGATGTGTGGCCTGTTTTGAAACTAAAATGTATGCAAGCGGCGTGATGGTGAGTGATGGAGGATGTGTCGTGTTTGTTGCTGTGCAGGCTGGTGTGGGAGTTGGCAGTGGAAGGAGGGGTAAACAGAGGGTGTAGAGAGAGAGAGAGAGAGGAAGAAGCAAGCAGATGAAGAAAAAAATCACAAAGAAAAGCAGCTGATAGGAATGAGTAGGAGGGACCAGAGGAGGCAGCGAGATGGATGGCAAGGATGACAAATGTGGGGAATGAAAGGGAGAAGGAGTGGGAAGGAAAACAAGGCAGAGCAGAGAGCAGGCGTGGAGACGATCCCCTAGTAAACACGGCTGGTCGGCTGGCTGACAGGGTGACCTCTCCCCAAGGCAGCCACTCACAACACATGTTGCCTTATTAGGGGCGTCTGCAGGGAGCGGAGGCAGACTCGGGAAGGTGGGGGGAGTTTGTGTGTGAGAGGGTGAGAAACGGCATCAGAGAGGCGAGGAGAGCGAGTGTGCAAGTGAGCAGGACTTAAGACACAGTTCAAAAGTGTGCGACAAGAGCTTTTATTATCAGGTCACTTATTCGATACAGCTCACACGGCTTTTAGAGTCGAGTGGGGGTCTGTGGCCTGTGCACTGTGGCATACTGTAGATCTGACGTTCATAATACACATCGTTTTAAGGGGTATTATACTGACATTTTTCAAGGACAGGCTATTTTGTAAGAGTAAACAAACTGCGCTTTTCTGTGATTGTTACTTCTTATTGATTCCTGAGTGCTGGAGTTTATACTAATAGATCTCTGGTTTCCAGTGCAGATAATTAAGTGGGTGGCGAAGATAGAGGGAGAATGATAAACTGCGAGATTGATTTTTGGGGGATTTCGGGGGATTAGGTTTATTGTGAACACTGAGGTCAAACCCCAGCGAGCAGCAACACAATCTAAACAGCAAAAAGTTGATCATTTTCACTTAAGAGTGATGCTGTTAAGGGTTGAGTAAATCTCTGGACTCCCAATGTGGAGCACAGATTCAGACGGTTTGATTTATTGTCACAAAAGGTAAACTGATCGCTCTGAGATGAGTGCTGATCCAGGAAGGAGCAGGCAGGCAGGTGAGGTCAGTCTGCTGGGTTTCAGGTGGGCAGATTTGGCAGGTAGACACATGAGGAGATGAGACACAAGGAGAGCAGAGTTTAGAAACTAGGAAAAATGCAAGGCAAAAACTTGAGTAAAGAATGAGGCACTGTGAGGGTTAAACGGCAGAGACGTGTTTCCAGGCCAGAGAGGACAACAAGGTATTTGTCCTGTGGCTGGTGATTCATGGATTGGCTGCAGCTGTGATGTCTGATTGGATCAGGTGTCGGCCATGATTGAGGAGGAACCGCCCAGTCCAGACACACTCGCACACACACGAACAAGGAAACACAAGGAGATGACTCACATGACACAAAGGGACAGGGGGAAAACAAAGGGAAGCACAAGGAAGGAGAGGACGAGACGGAGACATCCTAACATGCATTTTCTGAGGAAATACTGCAGCCATGCTCGCTGACAGGGCTGCAGTAACTGAATGTTTAGCCGACTTCTGTGTGTGTGTTATACTCACACACTTATGGTTAGCACTCACGTCACTCAGACTTTTAGCTTTCCTTTTATTTTAGTTTTGATTAGCTGTGATCCTGACTTCACAGGAAGTACATTTAGTTACATACTACATGCAACAAAATATGATTTTAAGCCTACAGGTGTCTGCACGCCATACAGGTACATATGCTTTGTACTTGTATGTTGCTTTGGACAAAGAGTAAAGCAAATGGAAACTGCTGCTTTGAGGGATGTGAGGCATGAGTGCACATCTGTGCCTTTTCCAGCTGCTTTAACTTTTGTATTCAGGCTGTGTAATTGAGAGTGAATTAGGCTACTTAACAGTGATCCAAGCTCTTCAGGTACCTTCCATTTGGACAGCTGGACCTGCAGTTTGATTTGGAGTCTCTATGAAATACTTTCACTTGTGTGAACAATTGGGAGATTAAGAAAGGCTAAAGAAAACACACACACACACACACACACACACACACACACACACACACACCACCTGATGTGATGACAGGCTTTTGCCATCAGTTAGGTGAGATTGTGTCTGCACCCACTTTGTGTGATTGTGTCTGTACGTCTGAGTTCAGGCCAACTTATGACAAAGAGATAAAGCTGTCGAGAAGGTAGAGGAAGACAGTGAGACAGTAAATATGAGGCACGTGATGAGGAATAGTGGAAACTGAAATAAAATACAGCCGTTTGTTTAAGTTTTAAAGAGAATATTGTCAGAAATCCTTGCTGGTGATTAGAATACGACAGGAAATGCTAAATGCTGTTCTGCTGCATTGCACGACAGTTTAATAAAGTCTTTCTTACTGACCGAGCTGGCATCAAGACAAGTCTGCCAGTAAAAACCTTACAACCATAATGAATCATATTCCCAGTGGTACATTGAATTTTACGACCTGGTGGACTGCAGCTGCATTTAAAAACAGAGGAGATTCCACAATGTTGTGATAACAGTATTAATATTAAAGCTATTCAGGCTTTAGTTTTCGGACGCTTCGTGGCACCCGGCCATCATGGCTGAAGCATGCCTGATGTGTGCGTGTGTGCAGGATACCATCTGACTTCCAGTTGCCCCGGACCCCATAACACCCCCTGCAGCCCTGCTGGCACCCTCGTCCAATCCTGTTCCAGAGTTTTTATCATCAAGGCTAATTTCTGCCTGTAATCTGATTAGGGCTCTGAGCTGCTTTAGCACCCTGCTGTGCTGTCTCTCTCTCTCAGCTCTTTTGCGTGCGCGCGCACACACACACACACACACACACACACACACACACACACACACACACACACACACACACTGTATGACAGCCAGTCTGTGTTGGCTGTAGCTTGCGGTGTAGCAGTCACTCTGCTGTGGCCGAGCGCTCGTGGTCGTGTCTCCACCTCCATCCCTGCCTGTCTGCTTTCTGGTAGCAGCCCTCGCCTCCACCTCTGCCGCTCCAGCTGTCCGCCACCCTCACCACCACTGTGACCAGGGGGGAGTTAAAGCAGAGGGCATCCTTCCTTTCTTCTCCCTAAACATGTTTCGAAACCCATGGATTTCTAGTTACCATGTGAACCATGTGCAGCCCTGTGGCCAAGGTAAGGCCTTTTAAAGGTGAGGGCTTGGACTAGCTATAGGTGGACTTACTTAACCCACTTGAATACCTTTAACTCTTTGGACTGCCTGGGGGACTTGGTTAATGCAGTTTAGCTCCTTACTGTGATAAATGACAGTTTGGTGGCTGTTACTGATGCGGTAGGCGGGGGGGGTTCAGTGTGGCAGCTTGACTGATTGACTCCTTAATTTGCTTCTGTTTTCTTGGTTGGATCAGATGCAACAAGGATTCGTGATGTGTGAGAGCGACCCATCCCTTTCTAATGTGTTTAAGAATTTGGGATATTATAAATAGATGCAGAAGGTCTATCACCATGGGAACGGATGTTAGCATCAGGCTGCTCTGAATGAATGAGGAGTGAAAGACCATTTTTACTGCACTCATTTGGTGCTTTATATTCAACAGGTGTGCGCCGCTGCTGTGTGCTATCTGTTGAGCTTTTTCCTGTTTCCTCCTGTCTGTTCGACCTGGTCAGTGCACTCTATCGTTGCCTGCTGAGATGGAGGGCTGCTCATGTTCAACCAGCAACCTTCACAAACAGATTGTGTGCAAGCGAAGGCCCAGTTCACTCAGCGAGTCTATTTTGCACCTCTGAATATTTATAGAAAATCCCTCTCCTCACCACGCTCGCTTTGGGACCGTCAGCAGCCTAAGCTGCTCTCTGGCACTGCCAGCGCTGAGCCTTGTGCTGCTTGGTTTGTTGACAACCTGCAGGCGTTTCCAAGGAAAGCCGGACTGACTTGTGCGCGAGGGGCTTTCCAGACAGATAAACAGACAGACACATGTGCACACACCTCCACGAGGTTCCCACAGGCTTCCAAGATCTTGAATGTTTGCGCATTAGAGATGAAGTAATGCTTTAAAGGTTATTACTTTTATGGATTTTGAGTATGAAAATAGAACACCAAAGTTGTCACGGCCATTGCTTCTTGTAGGATCAGTGCTGTACGTCCAGAGGAAAATCTGTGCAGGAGAATTGCAATCATGCTTTCATGTTATATAATGAAGACCACCAATCCAGATTTCTGTCCTCCTCCTTATGTCTAATTCTGACTTGTGTCACACCTTTCATCAAAACAAGCCACTTTTGAGTCCTTGAATTTCACTGGGTCACTTCTCAGAATACTGAGAAGCCCTTGAACTTTTTGTCGAAGTGAGCGTAAGAACTTCCTTCACCTTCCACTTCGTACTTCCTGTCCTGCCAAACGTTCCCTGCTCTATTGCTCCATGGTCTTCAGAGGTCAAAATAAGCAGAATATGTTCTGGAGGCGTCTGGAGCAGTAACACAATCTTCTGTACTGAGCTACAACTTTACCACAGGCCGCTGTGATGTCAGAGCGAGAGGGTCAGCTGTCAGCTGGGAACTGGATGTGAACTTTCTGAATAATCTTTTTGTGAGTCATACTCAGACTGGAAATATCGTCATTATGTTTTCAGTTGCACATGAACTATTTATTAGCTTGTGCCAGTGCTGTATTTTTATTTTATCATAATGAATTATTCAATAGATGAGTGGTACAATGGTAAAAAAGTTGAATTAAACTTATTACATAACGTGTTGACTCAATACTGTGGTTTTGCTGCATTAATGATAGTAATTATGTGTATAACTACAAAACATACAGCCTTTTAAAAATTACTTTGATTCAGTTTTCTGTACTTCTAAGAAGTGGTAAAAGATTTTGTGAAGCATGTTCCAAGTACGGTGTCTCATCATTAAAGTGAGATTTGTGAATGGGCTGAAGTTTGGTCTAGTCTGTACTTGCTGTTTTGTGGACACCATGCAGTCTCAGTGCAGGTAGCCTGGTGGGAATCAAACCTACAAACCCTGAATAGGTGCCTGACCAGGTGTTCAGATCAAAAACAATGCTGACTTTCTGTCACCTTGAGAAACAGCTTGTCCTGCAAAACGAAAGAAGCCAAATCTTAATATTAGCAGCTAAAACTGGTCCAATGTCAGTTTAAATCAAGACCTTTTTGATCAAAGAGAAGTACAGATCTGACCAGACTGATGCCAGCTGTTGATGCTGCTGACATATTTTGTTTGGTTACAAAGTACCATGCCGTCGACCAGGAATGTGGCCAACTCATGTGGGATTGTGTTGCATTGTTTTGTGGCAACCTTGAGCCAAGTTTGCTTTTTGCTCTGCATCGGGACCCTTGTTGTGCTAGCTGTTGTGTTTTTCAAAATGCAGCCATACTCGTCCCATCTATCATACTCATCTGAATGCTGTCTTAACGGCTGGACTGTCATCAGTTGCTGCATCAATCTATGGATTAGGGGAATAAAGTGAGCCTTATTCCGATGCAGATCTACTGTTCTTCCAAATGCCAGAAATGCACAGTTCATTTCGACAAAAATAAGAAGGTCCAGTACTCCCAGTGTCAGCACAGCAGTACTGAATTCTGAATTGAAAGGTGTAGAAGGTGGATTGTGGATTTTATTTTGACTGAGTCTTGTTTCTCTTTTTAGGAATTGGATCTAAAGCTCCCACCAAACTTTCCAGCTCGACCTCGTTGCCAACAGAAGCCTTAAGGTGAGGCAGAAAGTGGAGCTACAGAAATGACATGTTCTGCTTTCTAAGAGCATTTACAATAGTCTGATTTTTGCATTGTCATCAAGTTAGGGATATGTAAGGATATAGGTTTACCACAGTAGAGTGCTTAAGCTTATCATGCGCTGTAAGCATTAAAAGCTGGAGATGCCTGGAACAGCTTATCCCTTAGACACTTTTTTGTTCACATGGCATTAGAGCCATAATACCTCCTTCAGGGGCACTTTGCACAAAGCCCCCTTTTGCATTAATGTGCAGTGTTTCTGCTGGCTCTTCAGCAGTAGAGCTTTAGTGCAGTGACCATCTTATGTTCCCTCTTACAGAACATGTAAGACAAAATTCACTGATGTAACTGCACATTTTTCAATAACACCCAGTCCTAAAAATAAAGATTAAGAACGTCGAAACCTTCTTTTTAAAGAGGAGAAAAAGCAACATGATGAGCAGCTCCTCTGTATTTTCTCCCATTTGCATCCTCAGCTCTAAGATGTGGTGGACAGGATCGTCTGGAAAGATATCAGACAGATGTACGAGCAATTTCAACTGATCTGCTCCTTCAAAATAATACTGATTGTTGAAACTCCCCTTGCTAAATGCACACAATTGATATATGAAGGCTTGAGGCCTGTGTGACCTGTTGATTGTGACATGAGGACATTAAGAAGACCTTGATTGTCTGCTTCCACTTGGAAGAGAGTCAGGACTTAATGACCTAGTTCTTAAGCTGGATTGTGTTGGAAGTGACTCCAGCTGAGTTTCACCTTTACCTGTCGTCACCTCTTTAAGACAAGGTGTTTGAGGCAGAGTTGTGGGGAGAGCTGAAGTAGGAAACCAGGCACAATTTTACTGTTTCATGCTTTTAAACTTTTGCTGATCTAAACTTTCAGCATCACCACTTTGCATCTCTTTTATCACTTACAACATAAATTCTAATAAAGCACCTGCTCATCCTATAATTACCACGTATTTTTGAGAGGGAAGCAGTTCTGCTCAGCTGTTTTAATTAAATATTGATTTTGCACCCATTAGGAAATCAGAATGTGTTAGGTCTCTTCTCGATAGCAGGTTTGTGACTCTGTCTTCTCATTCAGTTTCCAGAGTGACTTCTTCTTGGGAGACAAGACCACCTTGGTCAAGAGTGTTTCAGATACAGATGCCAAACTTCTGGCTGCACTTCCCAAGGGTGTGCCATGGTTCTAAACACACAAAATAACTCAGAATAAAACAGTTTGTCACTTTTAACATTCAGACTAAATGTTCGATTTTCTGCTCTAATATTCAGTTTCAGAGTTGAAGAAATACTTTGAAGGACCTGTCACAAAGGAGTTGGGAATGAACAGGTATCTTCAGGGCTTATAACACTGCATTTTCACATAAAACCATTAAAATGTTTTCATGAGCTCAGCGGCTGCTCATCTTTACCCTCTGCCTTTTTGTGTCTGACAGGAAGGATCGGATAGCCCGGCGCCTGGAGGGGATTGAAAGTGATGCTCCGCCTGCACTGGTCCCCGGTGGTTTGGTAGCCAACAGAATGCTGGAGGAGGATCCTCCACGGTACACCCGCGCCTCAGATCCCTGTGAGCCTTGTGTGATGGGTAAGCATGGCACGATGCACTGAACAAATATATGATGCTGCCTTGTGGTCAGTGTCAATTCAAGTCTTGAATTGACACTGACAGTCATATTTGAAAAGAGAGACTAACTCTCGTTTGTGTTCAGTATTTGTAAACCAGCATCAGCATGTGAGCAACTCTAGTTCCTCCAGTGGAGCTGCTTAGTGGCCAGCAGTGGATATATGTGGTTATACATGTGGTTATACTGGGCAGCTGGACTGGTTTAATGAATGTGATTGTGTCAGTGAAAACAAAACCAAAAAAATTCAAATGACAGTTCAATGCATGTTTTGCAAGATTTTGCAAGGAGTAGATTCACTAATTGATATGAAAATCTGTGATGTTTTTTTGAGAATAATAACATGTTTGTTGTTGTTTGTGGGATGGAAGGTACTGAGTGTTTACTTCATTACAATCAAGACAGCTGTAGGACTGTAGAGCTGGTTGTGTGACAGTTAAAACGTACTGTGCATGGTCAATATAGCATGATGTCTTTTCGATTTATTAATTGATTTGTGGACCATAGCTGACATGAGGAATCCATACTTGTTTGCTTTTTTAGGCATTTCCAAGAGTCTAATACTTCAGTAGGTTTGTCAAATGGTGATTTTTATGGGAGTAACTGTACTTCCCATGGGATATGAATAACCAATATGTTTTCTTACTTTTAGAAAATTTTCAAAGAATGTTGCTGTTAAGTAATGGAGTATTTCCACTATTTACCACAGTGAGGCGCTACAGTCGAGAGGAGCTGGAGGCACCCCAGAAGCAGGTGTCATCCCAAGACAGATCACCTCAGGTCAAAAGTGGTGTTGGCAGCGCCCGTCCAGAGCCAGTGTTGGTGTATGTTGATCCAGTAACGTTATCCACCTCCTCCACACCCACATGTGGCCCCACAGACCCCACCAGCCTCAGTTCCAAGGCTGAACGCATCGCCCGTTACAAAGCCGAGCGACGCCGCCAGCTGTCAGAGCGCTATGGCATCCTCCTGGATCAGGAGCCGGACATCGATTACACACCACGCTACCGTTCCCGGCGTGATCCAGACGCCTCTGACCGACAGATGGGAGCCAGGCGAGACAGAGACCGACAGGAAGTGGAAGAGCCAGGGCGGGGGCCCAGGGTGCCATACCGCTCTGGAGTTGGCAAAGTTTACATGAGGACTCACCCAGATCATACCCCTGTTTCCACCTCCAGCTCTGCCCACTCAAACCAAGCCCCTGCCCCGACCCAAGAAAGACCGAGAGGATTCTCCGAGCGGGAAAGAGCGATGAACATGGAGAACTACCGGCGTGGTAGAGCTCAAGAGCGCACAATCACTTCTAGAACCAAAACCCAGGAGCAGCATCCGCCCCCGCCCCAACAGCAGCAGCACCCCCACCACCATCAGGACGACGGCCACCAGGAGACAAGCCCCGCCTCCACCAGGGATTACAGCATCGCAGCGGTTCCCAGCTCCCCTCGCACCGCCCGCCGGGCCTCCCTGCCCTCCACTCGCTACGGAATCTCACCAGGGGATTTATTCATAGAGCAGCAGGCCCAGAGCATCCTCAACAGGCAGGGGTAAGTTTAGAAAAGCATCCAGAAAACACTTGAAGTAAGGCTCACCACTTCACAAACTCCTAGCCATGGGTCTGATAGGGTGGAAAACTCTTACTCAAGACATGATAATACAAGAATAATGCAAAAAAATGAAACTTGCATACCTGATTTATGGTATTATGTCCTGCAAAAACAACCTAATACTCCTTTCAAGTCTACCATGATGCTAGAATACATGCTTTTTGGTGCATAGTCCTAGACATATGCATGTACTGTCACATTATAAAAGACACTCTAGTTGTACTCAATGCAGATACTTAAGTCATTTGAGCAGAAATACTGAAAACGTGGACCATTATCAGTGCAGATCATCATAACAAGCCATTAAATTCCTCTGTGGGTATTTCTATCTGCTGTGTATTGCTGCCCATAAAAAGTCAAATGTTGTGTCTGTAATATATTTTTCGTCTACATGTAGTCCCAGAGAGTTTCAATCATATGAACCAACGTTTTCTTGACTACATGTACACTGATCAACTGGCTGCTAATCACCTGTTCTTCGGAGCATCTTATACATGTCTTTGATCATTACAGAGTTTGTAACAAAATTGCCAAACTTTTAACTGAATTTGGATTGTGCACGAATCTAAAAATCTAAAAATAAACAAAGAGAGATATTTTAGCATTCTGGTGCAGCTTGGACTTGTCCACTGGCTGCCAAGCTAGCTGTTCCACTGCTTTTTCCACCATGCCAGTATTAGGATCTTTCTAGACTGTGAGTCCGGCTCTGTCACGCTTGCACTGCTCCAGTTTCACATAGAAAGGTGCTCTGGGGAGCTCATCAGGGAAAGGTTGCAGGGCAGCCGGGTAGATTGCAGCGTTGGTTTTTGGAGGGCATATGATTTCCCTGCTTGCTCCAAGAGGTAGCCCTGATTTAACTGCAGCTTGGTTCATTAACAGAGAGCTTATGTCAAATTCTATTATAAACTTGAAGATGCTACCACAAAAGGAATGAGAATTGTAATATTCATCAAGTCAATGTGAAAGAATTTGACTCGATGAATATAAATGATAGAGGTTAGGAAGCAACAATTGAAAATAGACTCTAATGACAGACTTCTGATCAGCATGTGCAGGGTGAACAACACAGCAACTTTTAAACCGATCCTCAGACTGCTCAGCACCTGAAAATACGACGGACTTTGGTTCAACTGATCAGTGCAGCTCACTTTGATCTGATCTTTAAAAGAATGATCAGAAGTTTCCCTCAGGGTTTGACACTGTCACCACATCATCCTGTAGCCTGGCCGCCCTGTCAAAGAGCGACTGGTCTCTCAACACAGACTCAGAAAGTGACACTCAGACACTCTTCAGCTGGCCCTCAAGGTACTGTCTGCTCAGTGTGAAGCCCTTACAAAGCCCTGTAGTCCACTGGGTACATGTGTTGAAGCTGGCCGCATTCACTTGATGTTCAGGGAAAAAAGGCTGATTGAGCAGTATTTTCATGTAAGCACTGGAAACCATGCTGAAATTTTAGTTGCTTACACTCATATGTCTTTCACAAGGTACTCATGGGTCTTTAAAGATAATGAAAGATGTTAGAAATGTCTTCAGAAAGTGTTCAATATTCTGCAATCTGCAGACACCCTGCCATAACACTGCTGGGGACACCTTCAAAAAAGGAAAATAAACAAGATAATGAGCCAGCACTTTAAACACATGTCCTCGGTGGACATGCAGATAACTTGTTCCAATAGAGATACCATATAACAGTCCAATATTATACCTCATTCAGTCATCCTTCCCTTATTAAAAGGTGTAATAGTCTCCCATTTAACACATTTCAACTGACAAACTGTGATCCCTAACTTAAACTTAACATTTGTTCATCAGCATACATACACTCATCTTCATCTGTTTTTCTAGAGCAGCATTTTTCAAACTCACTTTTCTCTTTTGCCACCATGACGCTCATTTATGTTATAATCTTACAAAGCACAGCTGTAAATCATACCCACAACTCTGTAAATCAGACCATTTTTGACCATCCCTGGCACCTACATCCTTGTGAAATTGGTGTGACTGTGTGTGGCCTCGGTTGCATGAGTAGTTGAGTGGTGGTAGTGAACCGGAGTTGATGAGGTGACAACATTAGTCAGCTTGATGCCCTGACCCAGTCGCCAGTGAGTCAGAGACTGACTCAGCACTTGTCAGCTGAGGCTGCAGTCACATCCCCCCTCCTCAAATTCTGGCCTGTTAACCCCTATGAAATTACATAGTCTTGTACCCTGTCAGTGACTTTGACAGTGGCATTGCATAAGACATGCATTTACCCTTAAGAGACTCAATGTATATTTTTCAATCACCTGATGTGGTTTTGCGCTGAAAGGATTCTGGAGAGAAACAGACTACCAGAAAACTTTGATTTTTACTAAATTGTTTATCCCGGATGGTTTCCCATTGAGGTCCTTGGTTGTACATCTATTTCTGGAGTGGACTGTGGCCCAGATACATGACATAGCTTCCTTTCCGATAGCCTGTAAAAGGATGAAGGACCATGGTCAGCCTTTGACCTTTGACAGGTGAAATTGTGGAGGTATGCCCAGCTTGGTCTGGAAACCCTTTCTGGAGAGTCTTAATAAGGTTTGATAGATTTCATTGGTACACATAAACAAATATTTTCCAAAGAAAGGGAAACCAACACGATCTGTTGGTTTTTAGTGTCTGTCGTGTTTCAGAAGACAATACTATGATCACCTTTTAGCTAGTATAAATGTCCAGTATATGCCACTGGCACTACCTGCCTTTGTCATCTTATCAGCTGCTTATGCTAGCTAGTATTAGTGTGTAATCATGTACTTTAGTACGAACACTGTGTAAGTCCTTCATGCCATGTCAGATAAAGCAGAGGCCCATCAATTATGTCTGGCTTAGTGGTCTTGAATGAGATTAGAGCAACCTTTGGCTACCAGGGGTCAGAGGGTTGTTGATGAAAATAGTTTGGCTTACTTTTTTGGCACAGAGACATCAGAGAGAGAGAGTGAGAGTTGCTTGAACTAAGACTCAAATTTAAACCCAGGGCCTGCTGCTTCTTGACCTTGTTGCAGTTCTAGAAGAAGGATTTGGGAGCTTGAGTTTGTCCCATGATAGTCTCATGTCCTTTGTGCAATACGTTTCACAATGGGTCACACATCATTGATGAGATTCATTAAATGGGGGAACAACATTTTTAGCAGGAACCAAATTGTGTGCAAAATTAAAATCAGTTAAATACTTTTAGATTTGAGCTGCGGATGTTAGGTCTGAGGCTTGTCTACTCTACCATCCACCTGGGCAAGTAGGCGATAATTGTTAAAAGACACTACTCTACTCAAAATATCCAGTTAGATAATGAGATTGTGCCTGGTTTATTTTAGAATTTACCAGCCTTTGTGGCCCATGGAAAAAAAAACAACTTGGTATACCCTTTATGTATGCCCTTTAGATTACCTCTTGTTTGAATTGACGTTTGAGTTCGGAGTGTGCCGTGGCTTTTTCATTGAACTGGAATCTCAGTGTCCCTTATCCATTCCTTCCCTCAAGAATCCGAGTTAAGGAACGATTGCCCAGGGATGAAACTATCCAAACGCCTCCTGACTGGAGTCCAGACAGGCAGCAGGCTAACAGACACCGTACTCAGGGCAACACTACTCAGTACACACCACAGCGCTCAGAGTCCACCCAGCAAAGGACTGTTGCCCAGCCTCAGCCCAGCCCAGGCCACCATCCTGCCTATGGCCAAACAGCCTATCCTCCTCCTGCTCCTGAGTGCCAACGCTCTGGCCCTGCTGTGGATTCTCAGCCATATTTGGCCATCCCTGCCCCTGTGGCCACTGCCAAACTCTCTGGACCTCCTGAGGTACTACCACGAAGGAGAGTGAGTGCCGACCAAATCTATGCCACCCACAGGGAGGCAAGATTGGAGGCCAAGCAGGCACTGAAAGAAGAGGCCCATACAGAGGGCCTGCTTAAGAGCAGGAAAGCTGTATTGCCCTCAGAGATCCGCCGAAGGGAAAGGAGTGTGGATGATACTCATAGGGGCCGGCATGAAGACATGGACTGGCAGAACTACAGCCCGGAATGGAGAAGGAGGAGTCGAGATGAAGAAGACTGGGATCGGGAGAGACCAAGGGAAAGGGGGAGGGAGAGAAATGTTGAGAGAATCAGAGAGCGAGGGAGAGAGCATCTGTCTAGCCGTGACAGTCAAGAGGAGAGAGTATGTAGATCTTTACAGCCTTCCCACACCTCTGTACATCATCAGCCCAGGCAGCATCAACCATCTGAGCCTGTGTACCATCAAGATCCCCGAATTCTGCAGCAAGAGCCTCCAACGCAACAGCAGTTTGAATCCACAAAAAGACAACATGGTGCTCAGATTCAGCAGCAAGATTGTCAAAAGCAGCATCAGTATGACCACTCGAGACAGCCACAAGAGCCTCTAAGACAACAGCAATCTCAAAGACAGCAAGAGTATGAACCTCAAAAACAAGAGCCTCCAAGTCAGCAACCAGACTCCCAGAGAAAACAACGAGAGCCCCGACTAGACGAAGACTCTGAGCCTCAGAGGCAACAGCAGCAGCAGGATCCATCTGGACACCAGAGGTTTGACTCAGCTGTCTACCTCCAGAAGGGCTCTTCTGTGCCTCAGACCAAACACAGAAGCATGGAGATGAGTGGAGGGCCCAAACCCAAGATACGAACCCGCTCCATGTCAGATATCGGTGTAAGCCAGCATTCGGCCATGTATCGTATGGAGAGGGAAGCAGCTGGCAGGGAGCCACTGAGAGCCGTCCCTCCATCAGGGATGGCTAATGGGGAAGTGGGCACCCTGGACACCAGAGTGTCAGTAGCACAGCTGCGACACTCTTATCTGGAGAATGCCAACCGGAAACCTGAGCTGTAGGTCCACTGGCATGGGTTCTGTGTTGCATCGCTAAATAACTGTCTAACTCTGCATTACTAAGCTGTTGCAAATAAATAATCAAATGATCCAAGACAATAATGATGATACTAAGTGAATCTGTGGCATGACATGTCTCAAGGATAGCACTATGGCATCTGCCATTATCATGTTTATTGCAGTGTCTGCAGTTTTGTTTTACGAGCTTAACTTTCCTTGTGCAAGTGAAAATCAGTTTTTGCAAGTTACCCTTTGGAAGTTGTCTGCTGCTGCTTTTTAACATTAGGTAATGGCTCTTCACTGTTTGGTTGCAGTTAGGCTGTGCTCAGCGTGTGTGCCAACAGCAATGTGTGAGACCCTGTTTTTCTAACCTGACTGCAGTTCCTGGTAAACTGTTCACTAAAACAACATCAAAACCAACCAACGTTAATAGATTTCCAACTTCCACTTTTCCTTTTTGTTGTTCTCGTCAATCTCTCTAAATCTATACACCACTATAAAAGTGAGACGACTAAAGTAGATCTGTCAGCAATGGATGTTGATCCGGCTAGCGGCAGTGATCGGGACAGGGGTGCTCGGAGGCCTCGACGCTACATCACTCCAGGAGACAGCCGCATGTCGGAGAGGTTTAGGACCCAGCCCATCACCTCTGCAGAGCGGCTGGAGTCAGATAGGTACAGGGGGGGCTCTGTGTGGTGATCTGCAGGAGCTCTTCAGAATCATTTTACTTACACAGAATTGGATGGCAGAGCATGGTTCTAAGTTGGCATTCAGAGAATGATAATATCCAGTGGTTCCTCAAATTAAAAAACAGAGTCTAAACACTGATGCTTAATGTATATTAATGTTTTCTGCAGGTCTCGTCTAAGCCCGTCACAGCTACAAGATGCCGAAGGTAAGTTCAGTTCATTGCATTTCTGCACAGCATTTTTGCATAATTCTCTTTCATTTAATTCAATTAAATTTGATTGTCATTTTAGCAGAAGTTTAAGTACAGTTGATGCCACGTAACACAATTCTTTTTTCATTAGATGAAGGAAAACTGGATGATAGAGCCAAGATGAGTGTGGCTGCCAAGAGGTCTCTCTTCAGGGTACACTTCCCACTTTATGTACATTTCACTGACAAGGACAGATGATTAATACTGAATAATTCAGACTGAGTATTGTTTTAAAAAGCTGCAGCTTTGTTCAGATTTGCTCAGGGCAGTGGTGTAAGAGGTGTATCCTGCAAGTTAAGTGGGCATCCATAGACATCTAAGTAGATATTTCTGTTTTTCACTTCAGGTATCACTGTTAAGGCCTCAGTTTAATAAACCAGAGTAATGATGTTTTCCTGATATATTCTTCCAGGAGCTGGAGAGGACATCAGAGGGAGGTGTTCCCAAACCACGCTCTCGAAACGCTGCCGTAGAAAGGCGTCTGAGAAGAGTTCAGGATCGCTCCCACACACAACCTGTCACCAACAAGGAGGTGGTCAATGCTTCAAGGTAGAGCTTGGCTTTTGCTTGTGTAACTGTTGTATCATAGAATTTGAAGAGGGGCTGTATTTCTTTTCCTTTCCCTCCTCTTTATTTTATTCTTTGATCTGTTCTTGTCTGTACTTTTCTGTACATTATCTGCATTTCACAGTTTTTTTTTTGCCATCTATTCCTCATTTTCTCCACTTTTAAGTGATCCTGCCACATCGTCACAACCTTTGGGCATCCATCCTAATGTAACTCGCGTGCCCAGCCCCACTATAGTCAGCACGAGGTACAGCTGAGCCTGGCTGCTTACTTATATGTACTTTGTATTCTGTATGTGTTGCTCTGTGTCACCTGTAGGATTTACTATGTGGTTGTGTATACTTTTAACCCATCGAATGTCTCTAACCATCTAAGTTTCAATGATTTTCAATATCTCAGTTAAATGAAAGCATTATAGTAGATGAACCTCAGTGGGTTTAGAAATTACAGTGGATGGGGTGCAATAGAATGTTAATGAATTTTAATCTTGTGTTGAATCCACTTTTGTGATTTAAATGTAAATGTGCCTCAGAGACATTTTACTCTCCATCTCCCTCTCCTGGCTGCAGTGCTGATCTGCTCATCCAGCTCATCTTACCTTGTTATTTCTGCCCCCTCGTGCTGCTTCTTAGCTGTGTGCACCTTATAGGGGAAGGAAGTCGGTGTTTACACAATAACTCATTCAGTACCTTCCATGCCCAGTTTCCAAGCATTCCCTCTTGCAGTGTTTCTCACATGCAGGTCATAAAAGTCGGTTGCATATCTTGTGGAAAGGTCAGAGGTTGAGCCAGTTAAAGCCCTCTGCATGTCTGAGTTCACGTGTCCTGCAGTTTGTTTACCAACCGCGGTTTAACTTAGCACACTGCTGGGAGATCGCCATATCCCCTGCAATCATCTGAGTGCATTATATGATTATCTTGCATATGTGTGCTGATCTACTTATGTCTCTGTTGCTGTGCATGTAATCTGACACAGTTGTCACAGTGATTGACCTGCTAGCTGGTATTTACATGCATGTTCAGCTCATTTGCAGAGGAGTACATTAGCTTTTGAAAGCTTAAGACTGCATGGTTAGTAGAGACTTGACTAAATGCTTGAGTAGAGACATGTTACGGTTGTTTAATTTAAAACTGAGATTTAACAAGCTTTTAATAAAATACTCAAATATTTTTGTCTGTGAAGATTCTCAGTCATCCATGTCATAGGATATTTGAAAGTAATTCAGTAATGTGTTTTATTCTTGACATGAACATAGTACCATATATCTGACTCTTGTTTAATTTTAGATGCCTTATCCTCCCATATTAAAAATCTATAAATAAAAAACTTTCCGCCATCCTTTTGCAGGCATGGTGACAATACCTGTTTAATTGTTTGGACCAGGTTTTTTCATACACATACATTAACACTTTCCAGTCCGCAAAGATGAGCTTTCATTTTAAATCAAGTACTTATGAGAAGGTTTATGCCTCACTGACATCCCTCTGTCGTTACCCAGCATCCAGGCCTCATCTCAGCCAGGCTCAACAGTGCAGGATCAGGAGAGGGGGACCCAGGAACACCAGAAACCAGCTCAGGCTTCCAGTGCTGGTGTGGAGGGAGATGGCCAGGAGCCCGGCTCTGATGAGCCTGACCTGTCCACCCTCAGCTTGGCTGAGAAGATGGCCCTCTTCAACCGCCTGTCTCACCCTACAGGCAAGACCGCCGAGGCAGCCCGAGGAGACACCCGCCAGCGCAGGGCCAACACTCGGTTTCAGACTCAACCCATTACCCAGGGGGAGGTGGAGCAGGTAAAAAAGGTTTTATCTCATGTGGCAGGTTTCATGAACAAAATGTGACCTAATGTTGAAGAAACCTCTCAAGATCAAAGAAGGTCTTATTTCATCTAATAACATTTCTTCTCCAGTAGAACAGATGTGTAAGATCTCCTTACAGTAAACAGGCCTGAAGCAACAGACAATTCACTTCCAGGTCACTCACTGCAGTGTGTTTTGCAGTGTACCAGTTTCCACTGGGGCGTGATGGATGAATGGCATCGTTCTCTGTGCAGCTGGGAGAAACTCAGACAAAATGAACAGGGGTCACAGAGTTTATTCTACTTTTGCTTTTTAATACAGTGGCCTCTAGATGTCACAAATCACCAACAATTCACATATGGAAGCCCAGAAATAATGTAAATAGGGGAACCATTTTGTCTGTTGGTGCAGCAGCCCACAGCCACAGCGCTGCTTGTGTAATCATGAGGGAATGTATTTGTATTTGACGTGTCACAACTTCGTACATATATATTGTCTTCTGTGTAGAAATTGTATATTTGCATCCCATAATTCCAGATCCTATAATTCCCTCCACTGACGTTTAAGCACTTAAGCACAGGTCAGTACAAAAATAAGATAAGAACTGATATTCCTTCCCACTCTACATGGGACATGTTGTTGCAAGGAAAACAGCGTCAGATGTTTCGTAACAGGTTGAATTCACCTCCACCGTATTCTCAGCAGTGAGTCATAGTCAATCACTGGTCTTCACACAGGAAGCTGAGCTGCTGGTAACCTCTGCAGTGTGTAACGGTGACTTAGAGGCCAATCAGGGAGACCATGTAAGAAACCCGCTGCCTGTACGGAGCTTCCGATTGGTTGCATCGAATGATCCTGCTACTGATAGATCAGATTGGTCCTGCCGGTGACCGCTGTTGTCTTGCTTACAGTAGCTGAGCTGAGCTTAATGATGTCCATAAATGCAACCCAGTGTGTATTTTAAAGTTTGAAATGACTGTGGTAGATATGTTGCCTTGTCACGAGGAATTGGTTTTAAAGTTTAGGGTGCCTTGTTTGTTTTCCTCGGCTCCTAATTTTTGGATGTGAGCAGCTTCTGTGACATGCTCGTTCATTGCATAACAAGCATGGGAATATTTGACTGCAAATGCTGCATGCTAGTCTATTCAGGCCTCCTCCCAACCTGAATAAACTGGCAAAAATGCTTACCTGGGGAATAAGTATATGGATCGATCATGGCCTTGATACTGACGGTGTGCAGAAATGTGTGAGAGTCAATACAGACCTCGTGTTGCAACCAAAATCAATTATTTCAGTCAAATTTCCTGAACTTATTTGATCTTTCCAGCTGAATCAAATGAATAATAAATGCCTTTTCTCTGAGGTCACATCACTAAAATATTGTACGAAAGCACCAAAATATAGTTTTTGTCATCACAGTATCAGTGCAGTGGTATCAAGTAGAAGTTAGGTACTGTTTCTGGTTCAGAGGTGAAAAGGTTTTTATTCACTTTAGTCATCCAGACATTCCTGATCAAGTTCCTGACCCATAGAGTCACAATGGCCACATTCATGGGAAATATTTTAGGTTGAAATATACCAGGTTTCCCCCTTAAGGACACCACTGACAAAGTCATGCATTGTGCAAACCAAATGGGTTAAATGCAAATAAAATGGAAGTTACCAGACCGCCAAGATGAATGCCATTATGATATGAAAATAGTTTATGAATGACATAGCTCAGATTGTCGTTCATAAACTGTGAGTGAACATAAATATTCAGACTCAATGTGTCCGTTTTGGCTCTGTGTTTCATTTGTGTTAAAGTCTGTGCTTCCTGCTGCCATTTTGTGAATGACAGAGTTGCTGCAGCGTCGTGAGCAAACCTGAAATCATTTCCCTAATTTGCTTCGATTGCGGCCGTCCTTCCCCTCATCCATCCATCCATCTCGATCCTACCTCTCATCCTCTTTCTCATCCCACTTTATTCCTCCATCCATCCATCTGCTCATCACACTATAACTACTGTAACACCCACACACACCTCTATTAATCTCTAACCTCCTTGCCTCAGCCTAATCCATTCCTTCTCTGTGTCAATCCCTTCACCTCTCCTGTTGTCATCCATCCATGCTGACTTTCTGACATGATTCCTGCTGTTCCTGCAGCTGAAAAACGGAGGTGAGATCAAACTGGAGCCGTTGTCAGCCTCCCTCGTCCGCTCTGTGGCAGCCGTCACCTCCCAAGCCTCCGTCACCGCAGTAACCATCACGCCAGCCAGCGGCGGCGGCGTCAGCGATGATGACGGTCTCCGTCCAGGGAAGTCCACTGCTGTCCCCTACATCCCTGCCCACCAACAGGCTTCCAGCACCACAACCAGCCACCAGGAGAGGGCGTTGAGGTATTTCACCATGACCCAGAGCGGGGACCCTGGCCACCCTGAGCCTGAGCTCAACTCCTCCCCTCTCGTCCCTGAGAGCGGAGAGAGAGTGGGGGCTCCTCTTCCTCCCACCTCCTCTGCTGGTCACAGGCAGCCGGGGGAGGCGGAGGAGGAGGGTAGGAGAGAGCATCAGGAGGAGGAGGTTAGGGGGAGACAGCAGGGAGGAGCCAGAGAAGACAGCCAAGACGGCAGCATTAAGAGAAAGCCACACTCCCCTGACAGCGACCGGGACGGCAGGCAGCGGCAGCAGCATCCCCAGCCTCAGAGGGGCGAGTCAGAGCCTCTGCCCAGCTGGAAAGCCGCAGACGGAGACTCCCAGGAGACCAGGGAGAGAGTACAGGGGGGAGAAAGAGGAAGAGGAGGCTACCTGAGAGAGACAGCTCACAGCTCCTCCACACAGGAGCAGGAGAGGAGCAGCGGCCGGAGCCTGGCTGGCATCTCAGGTAGGAGACTTCTCCAATGTCTCACACAGAAAAGAGGCAGAGAGGAGTCGGGGAAAGAATAATAGAGAGGTGTGAATAGCTGAGGATTAAAGGAGGG
Organism: Chaetodon auriga; assembly: GCF_051107435.1. Lineage (NCBI taxonomy): Eukaryota > Metazoa > Chordata > Actinopteri > Chaetodontiformes > Chaetodontidae > Chaetodon > Chaetodon auriga. Next base: position 22,360,595 of record NC_135085.1, read on the forward strand.
ATGTGGGAAGACAATTTAGGATTGAACAGACATAAAGAGAGGAGAGAAAGGGAGTGACAAAAAAAGCGGAAGCAATGTCTAGGGAAGGAGGTGTTCTCATTATCCTCATTGTCTCATGCAGCGTGCTCCCACGCACGATTGCTTTCTGCCGGCTGCACACACACTCGTCCCAGCTGGGGGTGTTTGATTTGGCTGATACAGAGAGCGAGAGAGTGTGTGAAGGAGAGACAGACGTCAGAAGCTGCATCTAATTAGCATATTTTTACATGCATTTGCCTCGTGGCTCCCTTTGTCTAGAAAGAGGAAAGCCTTTCTAAACAAGTTGTTTGTCAGCTAACAGACATCAAGGATTTTCAGTCGAACTGTGTGTGCTCACTGTCATGGCCTATGAAGGGGCTGTGGTCCCCTTGCACCATATTACGCCTGTGGGTTAGCCGTGCACATGCTACAGTATAATGGGCCTGACCTGTTTTTTATGTGCTAATGCACAATGTGTATCGGGGTGGTCTTTTCCCATGCATGCACACAAAAAGATGAAAGCACTCAGTGAGAGTGCAGAACAATTGGCCAGCACTTACATGAAGCAGGTAGAGGACAGGAAGGACACAATGAAAGCCTTGTCTTCTGGCTGTGCTCTTATTTAGTTCTGCATGGGTAGATCTTCACTAAAGTACAGTCTGTTATACTAGTATCAGGGGGTAGAAGGACTTGCATTGACTCAGATTAATTCCCTGGGGGCCCTAACACCAACGCTTTCCCTGACCTTAACAAAGGCAAAGTCATAAGCCTAAGGTGTTGTGTTTTGTTAATGTTGGAGATGGGTCGTCAAATTGTGAATATGTGAACAGATTTTAGTCCCCACAGACACCTGATGCAGAATATGCATATGCATGTTGTATGATACTAATCTCATTTCTTCCCTACAAAAATTACCATACAGTATTTACAGTAATGAAACAGTAAGTAAAAAATGGATGTAAGGGGGGTGGAGAATTCTTCTCTGCTGCACCCCTGTGGTTTAAGACACTGACCATGAACCATGACATTCCCAGTAGGATGGGGACCTTTGTTAGCAGTCCCAGTCCCTCCTGTCAGATCTTAAATTGCTTTGTCTCAAGGAGCTTCAAGATAGATTTTAAGGGTCCATTACACCCATGTTACACCCAGACAGGACTTTTTCACTTTGGCTGATCTTCGTTTCAGGACTTTGTGGGTGTGTACAAACTGTTCCAAACCGCCATACTTTAATGCTCCGATTAGTTTTGTTGTACCTTTTAGATTAGGCAAAATAAGTAATCGTTTATTAATCCCACATTGAGAAAAATTTTGCCGTGTTACAACAGCAGAAGGGATTGTGTAACCATAAGAGACATCAGTAAAAAAACAAGATACTGTATGATAAATAATTGAAGTCTGAGGTGTTGGGACTACATGATTATATACTATATGCTTTTCTTTCAGACTTGCCGGATCATCCTGCGCCACTGAAGCCACTGATAGCTAAAGTGTCATCCAGGACAGTGTCTCACGTTTCAAGCAGCCAGCAGCAAACCAGCATCCAGCCTCCTCAAACTCTTTCAAAACCTTTCACACAGCAGCCTCCTCCAACCCTACCCAAACCCCCGTCCGACATCCAGCCCCAGCCGTACTCCCAGCCGCCACCAACGTACCCCAAACCTTTCTCTCAGTCCCCACAAACACAGCCAAAACCTCAGAGATTCGTCCAGCCGCTCCCTAAGCCTTACCCACAGACAGCCCCCCAGCCTCAGCCCAAACCCCAGGTGCCTCCACAGACACCTCCTAAACCCCAGTCCTTCCCCCAGGCGCTGGTCAAGTCCCAGTCCGCGGACCACGCCGAGGACTTCAGCAGGCACAGTGTCCATTCTGGAGATCTGCTGTCCCCCACAGGGTCTGGAGACCTTCTGTCTGACGGCATGTCCTCCAAACAGATGTCCATCAAGGAGAGGTGAGTGACAGCTGAACAGTGAGGGTTTGTAGATATTAGAAACACATTACTTGTTGGGTTAATTGCTGCAACTATTGATGTTGGCTGGCTAAGTTGCCAGCTGACAGTAGCTGCCAAAAACACTGATTTAACATCATTAAAAGATTACAGAAATCATTGGCAGAAGTTAAAGAAAATTAAACTGGTGCACTTTGACTTGCATCATTGTTTCCCAAAGCTCAAGAAGGCACATTCAAATGTCTTGTTTTGTCAACAATCCAAAGATATTCAGTTTATTGTCATAGAGGAGTAAAGAAACCAGAAAATATTCACGTTTAAGAAGCTGGAATCAGAGAATTTTGGCTTTTATTTCCCTTAAACCGATCAATCGATCATCAAAATAGCTGGCGATTAATCTAAGAGCCGGCATCTAATTGATTAATCAGTTAATCGTTGCAGCTCTAGATGAGAACATGTGGACAGCAGTGAGGACTCATACGTTACGTTTCTATTGCCATCACAATGACTTTTCAAATAAAAACCAGGTCTCAAATAATAGCCTGTTTACAAAAGCAAAGGCAGATAAAGGCAAAGGGGTAAAGTGCTCCTTAAAAACTGACACCTCGCAAAGCTGCTGCTCCAAGTCAACCTTGATTACATTTACAAAAGTAAAAACTCAGCAGAGATCAGACACTGAGAGATTTTCTGCAGGCTGGGTGAAAAGCCAATGCCTCATATATTTGCACTGTTTGACAGAATGAGGCAGAAGTCACTGTCTGCCCTTCCCTTCCTTGCAGTATATAGGTTTGTTCCACCCTATTAAAATGTTGGAGGTGAGAGAGATTCATTTTTAGCAACACAGTGTTTCTCCTCCCAGTCAGCAGAGAGCTGTGTGGACCGGAGAGATCCTCGGAGATTTAGCAGATTCCTCCTAATGCCCTCATTTCTGCCCTGTCCACACTCCAGCTGCACAGATGATGACATACTTTCTTTTACCCCTCAGCCATCCCTTATCAGCGCTTTATAGACCGTTTTCAACAATCACGTTCGCTGGCTGCAGAGCAAAAATGTCTGACCTGGTTTTTCACCCTTGAAAGATTTTTTTTTTTCTTATGACCTGTATGTAAATAATGGAAAGGCGCAGCTTTTTGTTCCCTTTGTTTGATTGTTTTTTGATGACACATTGGTCACAGTAACTGTCAGCCCCTAAAATAAACTCCCATAGTAATTCTGATAAATTGTGTCCTGTAGCTTACATTTTAGCAGTGGCAGAGCAAGGTGTGATCAAGAACAGTCTCTTATTAATATACATTTTTCGTTGTCTACATCAGAGTGGCACTGCTGAAGAAGAGTGGAGAGGAGGACTGGAGGAACAGGATCAACAAGAAACAGGAAGTGGTTCAGGTGGCGTCCACCGAGCAGCAGCCTCAACTATGGGAGACAGAGCCGACCTGCCAGAAGGTCAGTCTGTTCTGCACAGCGTTCGCATTTCAAATTCATGTTCACACCCACAATCGCACAATATATATACAGTTTGGAAACATTTTAAGAAGTGGTTATTGTTTCAATATGATCTGTTACCCCTATTATCGTCAAAGCATGTCAACGATGGGCATCATCTCACTGTTTTCCCTTTTTGTCTGGATTACCTTCAGCACAGCAGTGTCCTTTATAGCAAACAGCACAAGCAGCAAAATAAATGTGTGCTCGCCCCACTTTGTGCTTCAGATCTAATTTTAGTTTTTTGCATTTTAGACATCAATGATAACAAACCAGTCCCACAAACTGGGACTAACTGTGGGCCTGATTTTACATTCTGCAGGGCTTTCATCTCAGTCTTTGCAGCTCAGGTGTGCACAGCAGCTCCCCTGCCCCCCTGCCTCTGTCCTGTCGTTAACCTCGGTCATTGTGATGTCACATTGCTTTAAATACGGTGGTTTGGACGCAGTTGGTGGATCATCCTCTGCATTGAACCAAGCAAACACTTTTGTTAAACCAGAGTTATTGTTTTTTGCTCTAAGCTACATCTTTGTAAAGTTGCGTTTGGTACAGATCCCTGAAACTTCGACCAATCGGCGGCCCACCTGTGACTTGAAACTGTGTTGTCATTCGAGCCTATGTAAATATTTTTGGACTGTGAATATAAAAAATGCATCCATCTCTCAAAAATGTCACGCTTCTTGGTATAATGGTTTAACAGCTTTACCAAAATAACCAGAGAAAACACAAGTGCCAGCCCCCCCACCACCCCCACCCCCCCTCCTTCATGGTTACCATGCCAGCTCCTGTCCCTCCTCTTTTTAGCTAAGTGCTCCTTTCATTTCCTCCTTTAGTCCATCTGTTGTTTGAGCCCAGTGGTCCAGATCAGTGTAGCATCCAGCCCCCATAGGCTATAAACCAGGAAGCATATGGGACAGTCTGCTCGTAGAATTAGCGGTCTGGGGTTTGGGGAATAGATTCTCCTTTTTTACAAGATCAGATTTGGGTAAGCTTCAGGCTAAGTTTCAATAATGAAAGCTTATTTGGGAGAAGGAAATGGTTCAAGAATCACTTTCATGTATTTCTATGCATCTCTCTTGGTTTAAACAGCAGCTGGAATTAAATTAAAGTTCAACCAGCCTCTGATTTCAGGATTTACACTTTTTACTGCAGCTCATCTGCTTCACATTAGTATTCTGTTGGGTGAAACTGCCTGCTTAAACCCTGCATGGTAATCCTCCAGGCGGTCTCACCCCTAAACCCATTAGAGCAACAATGGTCGACCCCCCCTCCCTCCCTCTGATCGAGTCCTTCCCCTGTGTTTAACCCCTCAGGAGGAAGGGGTGGTCGTTCAGGACTACTCCGCTGTGTCTGTGTCTGAACAGCTGTGGGTAAGACCAACCCTAAACCAATCAGCTTTGTGTGGGACCTGTGCTGTCCAATCACAGCTTGGTGTGATTGCCTCTCCTGAATCTGTGGGTCTTGGGTGCTCTGCACTTGAAATGGTGGGATAGTGGTTGGAAAGTTTCTGATGCTGGAACTTTTCCAAGCTTTCTTCAGCTTTTTGCCAATTCTGTCTTAAAGGAGCATCAAGTGATGAATTCACTTCAAAGTGAAATCCATTTGTTTTGCCTTTTGGATAAACATCTTCAGTTGCTTTTTAATTGTTTTTTGGCTTGAGAACAAAATGTCTGTAACTCTCAATCTGAGGGAAGGTTAGAAAAAATCTTTTCTCCGTCATAATTTTGTCTTTATTTTTTAGACCATTTACCTTTTTCCTGTTACATACTGGATCTTTAAAGCCTTTAAAGATTATTCAATAGTTCTATAATCTGAGCCACAAACATATGTGACCTTTGCTGAGTTGTATTGTTTGAAAGAGTCACAAGATAAAATGCTGGGAACCTCTACTGTGGATTAGATATATAGATTATGTAGATATATTGCCTTTCAAGACCAATTGTTACTTAATGCACCTTTAAGCTTTAAGCTGTGGTTTCACTGCGCTGGTAATGTGATATGTGACCTTCTGTGCCTGTGACAAGCTGTGCCGGTCTCAGCTTACCGAGGAGCAGAGGGGACATGGCTTTTGCCGTTTACAGCTTCATTTCTAACAGTAAAACTTCACATTGTCTTCAATGGCCTTTAATGACTTTCACTACTGTGCTGTCTAACATATGGATATTTGCATTGTGCATGTATATTCCAAAAACATGTTCAAATGTGTCATCAAGTTGTTTCATTTGTGCTTGCAGAGCTTTTAGATTAGCTCTGGCAGTTGAAGAATAGCCAGTGTTTAACAGTCATGTTGCATTCCCAGTTTCTGGCCCTCTTTCCTTTGCATCCATCCTTTATCTTCCTTCATCTGCATGCTCATCGTTTTTCCTTCCGCTTCCTCCTTTCCTTTCCTTTCTTTCACGTGTCCATCCACCTCTATATCCTCAGGAACCTGTCTTCTCTTCCACCTATTCTCCTCCTATCTCCCTTGGCCAAAAGTGTCAGTATATTGACCATCATAGCCAGGTAAGGACCTGGCACGCTCGAGTGCTCTGCATGTACTGGGGTCTTATCTCTTCTGCTTGGTTTGCGGCTACTGGTGTGACGGGCGCTTTGGGTGCTGTTGAGTTTTATTTGGTTCTGATTGCACAAGTACAGCTCAGTGTAAAGCCATCACTTCATCAGTGGAATGAAGTAGATCATAGAGGCTACAAAGGACATGCACCTCGCACGCTTGAGTGCATCAAATCTTTTTATATCTGCTTGGTTTGAGACTGTGGCTACATGAATAGTTGCTCCCAAGCGAGGTGTGTTGTCACATGTAATAGTGAAGTTGTGCAAGAGGTGATTTAGTCCTCTGACTCTTAAGTAGTAGATCCAGAGGTGTCTGGAAGCCTTTTGGTTTGGGTACACAACCTTGTTTTAAGTTTTTATGCAGTGCTTAAACCTGTTTAGAAATTAACTCCAACATGACTGAAAAATGCTGAAATTACATCAGACAGTCAGCCTCACTGTGCAGAGATTAATTCCTTGCTTTGCATGCAAGACTTGCCACTTTAACTTAATAATCTTTCAGAATTTGATAATTTGCTCCATTTCCTCTTGTCTGTACAGAAGGTGGGGGAGGAGATCGAGGCCCAGATGACCATTGAGGAGAGAAAACAGATGATTTCGGTTCGTGAGGATGCCTGGAAGACAAAGGGCAAAGGAGCGGCCAACGACTCCACTCAGTACACCGTGGCTGCACGTATGGTCAAGAAAGGTCAGTGCACAGACCTGCTGTTATCCACCCGTCTTCACTGAGGTGCACCCCATTTGAAAATGCCACTGGGCATCATTTTTATTTATAAATACACCCATTTTGTTCGCGGACAGTGCAGGAAAATCTGGAGGCCCCCAAAGTGCCCTAACATCTTCTTTACAGACATTTAGGTCACATTAAATCATTGTCTGATCTTTGTCAAAATCCAGATGGTTTCTTGACCATCAAGTGCTGCTACCATGTGAAGTTGTCCAGTGCAATTTCAGAAGAGACACCGAATCTGAGTTCTGAACATAAGCACAACATCTAAACAAATTATACTGTCTTTGTATCTTTTTTGACAAATGTACAATTTCTTAATGATAATTCTAATGACGTATTTTCAAAAACAGGTGGTAAACTCATTATGTTTTGACTAAATCGCCGCTGTGAATTGATATATATACGTTTCTGTCTGCAGGCCTGGCAGCCTCCTCCTCAGTTATCAGTCCCATCCTGTCCCCAGTCTCCACCAAACTGAAGAGCAGCACGCCTGCCGTCAACAAACCTCAAGAGGGTGAGAAGGATTTGCTTTTCCTGTGTCACCACTGCCACCTCAGCGCAGCAGAGTTGTTGTTGCTTCATCCAGAAAAGAACAGTGCTTTGTCTCTGAAGTTCGTACCGTATGCTCTGCACGATGCACAAGTGCATCAACAGCACGCAAACAAACACTTGATGAATAACTTCAAAACATCGGAATTGAACAATCATATCAAAACAGACCAAATTATGTAGAATTTAGTGTTTTATGTCACCAATAATGAGATTGAATTATTTCCCTTTTAGAAATTGAGGCCAGACCAAATATGGAGTCTGATAAGAAACTAGACAAGTTGGAGACCTTCTTGGGACGTCTGAATAGCAAAGGTACGTACGTCTTTACTGACTGTAAGCTCCCCAAGTCATATTTTTCTTAAAAGAAATGCTTTGTGTCATCTTCACCTGCAGTAGACCTCTAAAGAATCTGTCATATTTTTCATTTCTCTTCATTTGGAGGGGACGTTTTCAAGTTCTTTCCACAAGCCTGTTTTTCTGCTGCGATTTCGACCCTTGTGCATCGATTTTCTTATCGTGTTAGGGCCTAATCGAGTTCCGCTTCTTGTTTTTCTTTGTCGCGTAGTGTCAGGTCTGCAGGAAACCACCATAACAGTTACCGAGAAGGCTGTGAAGGAAGTGATGAAGCTCGATGACGAAATCTTCTCCAAGTTCTACAAACGCGTCGCTGAATTTCCACGCGTGCCCACCAGGATCGAGATCAACGAGGATTTTGACAGCATCTTCGGTTCGCAGGGCCCCAAGTAAGAAAATAATAAAGCTTCAAATGATGGATGACCCACGCACGTCATGCACCACCTGCACGTATGCTCACACACTTTCCTCCCTTTCCAGGTTGACTTCGGCCATGGTGCAGCATAAGCGCTCGGTGCGTCCGTCCAGGAACGTCCAGGCGTCCAGAAATCCTCTGAAGATGCTGGCGGCCAGAGAGGACATCAGACACGAGTACACCGAGCAGAGGTTGAATGTGGCGCAGCTGGAGAGCAAGAGGATGAAGGCTGAGAAGAGTGAGTGTAACCGTGAGGGCGTTTGTTAATGTATGTGTGATTTGAAATTAAACATCCCAGTGGAAAGTTGGAGATATTATCGTTGCTACAGCCGATGAAACTTCATCAATCTCCAGCACTTTGTTTACTGAGTAAACGGCACTAATTGGAATGCAGCCTCATATGACCCACTTCTGTAGCAGCGTTTACACTAGAGAATAAGTTTCTTTCAAATTTACTGTTGGAACATTTGCACTCTTTCTCATTCCAGTCAGTAAAACCTCTGAGTACTCTGAGGCTGCTCTGGCAGGTCTGGCCAGTAAAGAGAACTTCAGCAGCGTCAGTCTGCGCAGCATCAACACCTCCGAGCAGATGTCCAACAACAGCGCCGTGCCGTACAAGAACCTCATGCTGATGCAGATCAAAGGTAAAAGCCCTGTTCGAAAGCGCTGAGCTACAATGTGTGATCGGTTTTACCTGCATGAGCCTTTGCCACTGTCGCTTTCTGTACCTCCAGGGCTTGGATTAATAATCAGGGCTCGTACAAAGTCTTGAAAGTTTGGAATATGCTTGAATTCACACATACTCCTTGAAAAAAATTGATGTGATGTTACAGGCTTCGAGAGTCTAGAAATTTTTGCTTGAGGCACCTTTAAAGTGAAATTTAATGTTACTGTTAAAAAGCTGTATGAATCCTGGTTAATGGATGTTAAACTTTAATTAAAACCTGGATTTATGCCAAACACTGACAGTCTATATGTGGTTATGTTAATGTGTTGTTTGTCTTAGAGACAGATAAATAGGACTAGTGTAAACCCACAATTTAAATGACCAGTTTGATATATTGGGAAATGTGGCGTACTTCTTGAGTAGGAGCAGTTGCTCTGCAACCAGTGGAGATTCCAGGAAATTACTGTTTTTACACTTACAGGTGCAGGTGGGCAGATGTTACCTTCAGAGTGAGCTGGGCTAGCTGTTTCCCTCTGTTTCCAGATGCTAAGCTAACTGTCTGCGAGCTGTAACATATTTGAAAGACAGATTTGAGAGCAAAAACAGCAAATAACCGTATTTCCCAAAATGTCAAACTATTCCTTTGAAAAAGCGTATTTGCCATAAACTAACTTTATTGCCACTAGAAGTTTTTAGTCAGACAGAGCTGATAACTGAAAGTTGTGCTGTAACCCAGCAGATGATTAACTTTATTCTGTCCAGGTCGTCGTCACGTTCAGACCAGACTAGTGGAGCCAAGGGCGTCATCACTGAACAGCGGCGACTGTTTCCTGTTGGTCACCCCGGAGCACTGCGTCGTCTGGATCGGAGAGTTCTCCAATGTGATCGAGAAGGCTAAGGTGAGCGTCCAGCCTGCATTATTACAGACTGTGCCTCATACTCAAGACCTTTGCTTTGGACGTCCACCATCAACGCAACTGTTGTCAAACTGGCGTTTGAACAAAGATGATTCATTGATGAATCTGCCTCTCATTTCCATTCTCCACACACACACACACACACACACACACACACACACACACACACACACACACACACACAGGCACAAATACCCATCTGTGCTCCTCATCAAACACATGCTTTCAGGCTATTCTACAGCTTTTCCATTTCCCCAAAGGAGATCTGTCTAGACACTTTCTAATAAACATTTGTTTTTCTTCTCTGGCTCCTCGTCCTGAGCCTGTTTACCCATTTTATGATGATTTTATGCACAAAAACCCCCAACAAGTGTGCTCAAGTTGTACCGTTTCCTCCTTGTACATCAAAGTTAGCATGAAGTCCTTTCTGACACCGTTTTTAAAGGTTGAAAAACAGATCTTTGCTTCTTGCCTGCAGGCGATGGATTTGGCCACCTTCATCCAGACGAAGAAGGACATGGGCTGCAGGGCGAAGCAGGTGCAGACCATCGAGGAAGGGGTCAACCCGCAGGGTGCAGATACCCAGCAGTTCTGGACGATCCTAGGAGGACAGACTGCTTACCAACGTAAGACAGGAGCCCCTGATATTTCAGTTTGTCTAGAACATTCAGATTGCTGCCCTCAAACTTGAGGGTTTGAATTGTCTTACAGTGAGTGTTCAGACACTCTGGGCGCTTTTGGATGCATGCAGACAGTTACGATAATAATATCTGTCTGTCTAATCCTGCTACAGCGGCAGGCCCACCAGAGGAGGACGAGCAGTTTGAGAACGCCATCGTGGAAACAAACTGCATCTTCAGACTGCTGGATGACAAACTGGTTCCCGATGATGACGAGTGGGGGAAGGTCCCTCGCTGCTCTCTGCTGGAGTCCAAGGAGGTCTGTGGTCTCAACATCCGTTCTTGTTTCTACATTTGAACGGAAAGGCTGTGCTGTCAGTGTTTTTAACCTGGATTAGATGAATAGGAGCAGTGCCTTTGGCCGACTCTGGAAACTGTTCTTCACCAGAATGTAAGACAGCACCAGCAATGCTGTGGTATAATTCAATTCAGGAGTATCTGATGGTGGACATTTCCTTTAAGGCACCGAGCTCTTAATGTCAATATTTCTAGTATTTCAGTTTTTTAAGAGGAGCTGTTTCCTTCAAGCTGCTTTTAATTTGTTGCTTAGCAACAGCAGGTGCCACGGCGAGTAACTCCCACATCCATCTGTGCAGTGCTGCTGCTGGAAAAATCAAATGGGCTCAGGAAACTGGGGCTGTGACCAAGAAGTGCACTGCAGTAACATTTCTTATTTTGCATATGAATGACGGAGGATTTTATTTTTCATTCTGCCTTTAATCTGCCTGAGCTGACTTCAAATCGGTTAGTTTCTATTGTACTGTATGTAATATCACACTCTGCATGCTATTACATACATTGAATATAGACGGGTCCTGGTTTAAAAGGGATCTACCTATTAATTAGTAGTGTCCACCTGGTGCTTGCAGAAACGTTCATTGAGAATAAAGCAGCTGTGTGTTGTTAGTTAACTTGGACGAATGACCAAAAATGACCGTCGATGCTTTCCCTTCGTGTCTGTTGCTGCTGCAGGTGTTGGTGTTTGACTTTGGCAGCGAGGTGTATGTGTGGCACGGTAAAGAGGTGACCCTGGCCCAGAGGAAAGTGGCCTTCCAGCTTGCCAAACACCTTTGGAACGGGATGTTCGACTACACCTGCTGTGACATCAACCCGCTGGACCCTGGAGGCTGCAACACGCTCATCCCCAGGTGGGAAACACACACACACGCGTGCACACACACCACTGTCTTCTCTTTCAGTAACATTTTACTGACTTACATTCATGTTCTTTTCTTTGTGTGCTCATTGATAGGAAGGGCCAGGGCCGTCCTGATTGGGCGATATTCGGCAGGCTGACAGAGCACAACGAGACGATCCTGTTCAAGGAGAAGTTTATAGACTGGACCGAAGCGAAGCTGCCATCGCCGAAGGAAGGCGGCGAGCTCGTACCTGAGCAGAAGGTGCAAATCCAACACTTAGTGCATTACAAGTCACACATATGCTTTCTCAGTCTCCCCTTCTGTTTATTTATTGGACTGTGGCTCAAACTCAAGCTCAGTTAATGTTGTCAGTTACCCACTGGGACCAAAACCAGAAGAATGAGTGCATGTGTTACCACAGACCGCTAAAACAATAACACATGTGGTTTATTCTGCCTGTTACAGATGGAAGTTGTCTTTATCAGTTCTTAAAATTCACTTCCATCATGACTCTTATCTGTGATCATTTCCCCTTTCCTCTCTCAGGAGGCCCCGGGGCGAGAATGCCGGCCTTACGACGCCGCCCTGATGCTGCCTATGCTCCAGTCATCTATTTCCACCATCCTGGACGGGGTAAATGTCGGCCGCGGCTACGGCCCGGTGGAGACCGAGGACCACATGAGGACTCAGGAGATCAGCACAGCGTCAGTGGACGTCTGGCACATCCTGGAGTTCGACTACAGCCGTCTGCCACGCCAGAGCATCGGCCAGTTCCATGAGGGCGACGCCTACGTGGTCAAGTGGAAATACATGGTCAGCACGTCAGGTTCGTCACCGGTATCATACTCCAGTATCACCAGATGCAATTTATAACCCCCATAAAACAACAGCTGCGTTTCAGATATACTTAATTATTAAATGAGCATTGAGCGTTGGTGTTGGAATTAGTCATAGCCGTTTTCAAAAGCCTCAATTTCACTTTCCACAAAGAGATAAAATTGCGTTCTGCTGCAATAAGAACATTAATATTTAACAGTATTTGGAATTCAGAGTGGTTTTGGTTCGCGTTGTCCCAGTTGGTCGCAGGCAGAACCCCGAGGCGAGGAGCAGCGGGCCGGGCAAGGAGAAATGCTGCTACTTCTTCTGGCAGGGTCGACACTCCACCGTCAGCGAGAAAGGGACGTCAGCGCTGATGACGGTGGAGCTGGACGAGGAAAGAGGGGCACAGGTACAGGACCGGATGATCCAAACAGAAACCGCTTATGAATGAACGCCAAAGGCTGCCTCTATAACACAGTAACCCTCTCACTGAGGACTGAGTGTGGGAGAAAACATCAGTATGGATTTTTTAGCATCACAACTCAATGACTGATTTCCAGATGTTCCCTGATGTTGGTTTCTTGTACTAGCTTCTCCAGATTCTCTGTGCGTAATGTGTTGTGTTTGCATTAGCTTCATAACCGCTTTCCTGCGTCTGTGTGTCGCAGGTTCAGGTGCAGCAGGGAAAGGAGCCTCCATGCTTCCTGCAGTGCTTCAACGGTGGGATGATCGTCCACGCTGGCAAGAGGGAGGAAGAGGAGGAGAACACTCAGAGTAAACATTTCACATTTCTGCTTTTCATGCTGGTTAATTATCTATGGCCATTCCTGGTTTAAAAAGTTAGGTCCCTGTCATTTTCCTCTGCGAGGCAAAGTGGTTGTTTAGTGCCTCAATGATGCAGATTATTTCACCAGGACAGACGTTTTTCTTGAACACTGAGGGAATGATGAATTCATGTTTGCTTGTATGCAAAAGATTGAGCCAAAATCTGCCAACAGCACATTATTTCTCCAGCATATTTTTTTTAATTTTAGGCAGCAGTTAAAAACTAATATCCCTTGTAAAACATCAACTGCTGAAGTTAAACATTTTATAACCTTTGTGCCAAATTGTACCAATTTATAAAACGCAAAGCAATAATACAGTAAGTCTGGCAATAATTTAATTCCAAATCTGATGTGTGGAATTCTTAACTCAGCACTTATTTTGCATAATCCTGACATCTGAATTTGATTTGATTAGATCTGAATTACATTTTCTAAAAGAAGTCATCATCATTTGAATAAAATGAATCCTGTTCTTATGAGAGTTTCACCGGTGTGAAAGTGAAGGACATGATGCTGTTTTTAATTTAACGTGAACCCCTCTTATCCCTCCTCTGATCATATTCACTTGCTCGTCCCTGTGCAGGTGAGTGGCGTCTGTACTGCGTGCGGGGCGAGGTGCCGGTGGAGGGCCACCTGCTGGAGGTGGCGTGTCACTGCAGCAGCCTGCGCTCCAGAGCCTCCATGATCCTGCTCAACATCAACAAGGCCATCATCTACCTGTGGCACGGCTGCAAGTCGCAGCTACACACTCGCAGCGTCGGAAACACGGCCGCGCTCAAGATCAAAGAACAGTGAGTCTGCATGAGGACGCTGCAGGATGACTTTCAATCAGCAGCGATTCACGACTGGTCAGCGGCTGTGTCATTAATTATTCTTGCTCATGGGTCGATTCTCTCAGGTGCCCACTGGAGGCGGGTCTCCACAGCAGCAGTAAGGTGACCATCCATGAGTGTGATGAGGGAGTGGAGCCTCCGGGCTTCTGGGAGGCTCTGGGGAGAAAAGACAGGAAGGCCTACGACTGCATGCTGCAAGGTACAGTCTGTACCCGTGTACTGACCGATGCACATTCACTGTCTCTCAGTCAGACACGAGGCCTCAGCTGACACAGAGTTATTTAGTTTGTCCTGGCAGAAATGAGAGGGATCATGCATTTTGACCCAAATCGAGGTGACAAGCTAAACCTGGAGGAACGATTGATCTCGTTTCATCTTGGTGTCTGATTTTCCTTTTCAGATCCAGGCAAATTTAACTTCACCCCACGGCTTTTCCAGCTGAGCAGCACATCTGGAGATTTTGTGGCCAACGAGTCCTTCCACCCGTCCGGAGCTCCAGACCTGGTCAGCTCCCTGCCCTTCCTGCAGGAAGACCTGTACAACACACCGCAGCCTGGTGAGGCTTGGACACAGACATACTGCCCTAAACGCACCACGATGGAGTGTTTACATCAGCCCGATGTGTACACGTCTTACCCGCATGTGGCGCTATAATGCTTTCTCTCCCCGGCAGCGTTGTTCCTGGTGGATAACTTCCACGAGGTTTACTTGTGGCAGGGCTGGTGGCCTCAGGACAGCGAGAGCACCGGCTCGGCTCGTATCCGCTGGGATGCAGACAGAAAATGTGCCATGGAGACCGTGCTGCAGTACTGCAAAGGTTAGAGCGATGAAATGACAAGTGAGAGCGGGACTGATGTATTATTAGTATGTTAGAATATATGTTATATATATTCTTGTCCCCAATCCCCAATTTTAATTAAACCTGCTGAAATTAACCTGCAGGATTTAGATTTAGACAAATTTTAGTCATGCCATTAATTTTTGTAAGTTGAGGTGAGAATTATTGTGGCGTTTTTGTGCTGCAGAGAAAAACGAGAAGAAGCCGCAGAAGTCGTACCTGATCCACGCTGGTCTGGAGCCACTCACCTTCACCAACATGTTTCCCAGCTGGGAGCACAGAGAGGACGTGGCTGAGATCACCGAGAGGGTCAGCGTGCACCTAACATCAGATCATGGCTGTACACCAATCAGTGAATCATAGAAGATGTTAAAACATGCTCTCATTTGTATCATGATATCAGTGAGGAGGGTTTTCAGTCGGTCTGCTCACGTATCTCCTCGTTATTCTTGTTTTATCCTCAATCTCTGCACACAAACGCATCTCTTTTCTACATACGGTATTCTCATAGTGAAAACGCACAGCTTGCAGACACCTGCTGTCAGTGTAAAGGGCTTCATGTTGTGGCTGCAGGAGGCGGAGGTGTGTAACCAGATCATCCTGGTGGAGGACGTGTTGGCCCGGCTCTGTCAGAACACCTTCCCTCTGGCTCAGCTGCAGGCCCGGCCGCTCCCAGAGGGAGTCGACCCGCTCCGCCTGGAGCTCTACCTGTCCGACCAGGACTTTGAGGTCGGTAAACACACATAATCCTGCGGTTTTTATTTTAATTTATTGCTTTAATGTTGGAGTCAGGGTTGGAAATGAAGATCTGTGTTTAGAGAGCATGTTTCCCTCCCTTTATCAGACTTTTTTGGACATTTTTTTGGACAAATTAGAGCATGATGATGTGGAGAAGTGAAGATTCAAGGGTAAATGATTTCTCCCATCGTTACCTTTAAAAGGAAAACTCCACTGCAGGACAGTAAAAACTCTGACAGTGGTGTATTTCATAGATAACTGACTAAACGTTGCACTGCAAGACATCCATCATTCAGGCAGAGAAACATGGAGACTGACTGACAAGAGTTCATCACAGAAGAACCTCATTCATGTCACCCATCCTAACTCCATCTGATCTCACTTTACAGCCCAAGCTGTAGGTGCATTCAGGTAAGAAGAGCCACTCATTTGATTCATCAGCGTTTTCCGAGCCTCTCCTTCTCTCGAGCACGTCAGCACTCTGTTTTTCTCGGTGTGGATCTGAACACTCTCGGTCACTCCTGTTTCACTTCTGTTTCACTCCTGTTTCACTCCTGTTTCTCGAGCTTGGTGCCGGTTGAGGAGGACAGCGTTACGCTCGGCTGCACCATCACGTCTGAAAAGATTCATACCGACTGCTCCTTTGTATCAGCTGCGGTCACAAAGCATTTAACACTCCGGCTTTTTCACACAGTAGATAACAAATTTAAAATGACAACTGACCCAAACGGGCTGTCGGCTTCATTCCTGCTCGGACAAAAAGGCAAAATAATAGAACTGATAACGATGAAACTGTCACACGAGGCCAGCGTTAAATTTGGATAGCTGAATCACATAGCATCCCATAGAGCTGACACGATTAGGCTGTTGGTTTTATTTCTAATATTTCTCATTTTTATCTTCTTTTTTTCCCCAGCAGGAATGAGCTTCTACATGCCTTTGATGATAAACCTGGGATTCAACACTTTTAACACTCTTCCTTAATATGAACAAGTGAGGGTGTAAATTAGGTGACTAAACTCTCAAATTCATACTGCAGTGATAATTGAGAAGATTAACTGTGCAGCCGTTGTTCCTCTCTTCTCCTCTTTCAAAGGTGTCTGAGCTCAACACCTTGGGCTGCACCACACTCCTGTACACCTCTCTGCTGCTTTCCTCTACACACACACACACACACACACACACACACACACACACACACACACACACACACACACGCCTTCCACCGAAGACTCTCTCCTCTCAGTTCAGATGAATGCACTTATGATTCACCGTCAGCTACACTGCAGTCTGACTCACTGTCTGTCTGTGGAGCACGACACGGAGGCCTGAAACAACTAAACTGTGAGGCAGTTTGTTGGTCGAGTTGGTTTGCTGAGGTTTTGGTCCACAGTAACAACCCACAGAGCACTACATGCATCGTAGCATGACGTCGGTGTGTTGTCCTGTCATATATGCCAGTACTGACCAGGTATATGAGAGGAAACAGTGTGAACTAACAGATGTAAATGTAAGAAATATGTCATAGGTAAGTCCAAAATGGACTAGATGTTGCTTTATTTTCTCATAAAGATCCATGTTGATGCACTTTAATGTGAAAAATTCTACTCTGTAGCTTAATTTTAGCTTCTAACTGTGAAAGAACCAGTTGGCCTGTGTTGGTTTTTGATCCAGTGTACCTGCTCTAAGACTCTCCAGTGTAGAGCTTCATCAGTGAAACATTCAGACGTGCTTTAAAGGCATAAAAACTCCTCACTTAAAGACACAAATAATGGTGCCTTCGAGGTCATAAAAGTTCTTCCATCTTTCATTTCTTTAGTAGTTCCAGTGGTCAGTGAATGACAGCTCCACAGCTGTGATCACCAATACCTCCCTTTGACACCGGATTGGAAATTTTCCAATTCCCCGTGTCCTCACCTTCCTGATTAATGAGCTGCACGTCTCTTCTTCCATTTGCAGAAAGCTTTGGAAATGAAGAGAGAGGAATACGAAAGTTTACCAGGGTGGAAGCAAGTGAACCTGAAGAAGGCCAAAGGACTGTTTTAGAGAAGGTTTTAATGGAAGATGGCGTGCAAAGCGGATTTAACGTGGACGGCTCAGACGAAGACGCAGGAAACGCCACCTAAACCAGTTTCGGTGTTAACGTGCGACGACGTTGAGACAGAAAATCTGCAGAGAGCGTGACGGAGGATGAGACTGGAGATGCACTCGCCTTGCTTATAGTCATGTTTTCCCTTTCAACTTTGTCATTATGTACAGAAATTCAATTCACGCGGTTTAAGAGAAGGTGGAAACACGTCGATGTGCTTCACACACGCTGTTCGTGTGTCCTCCAAACACTTCAGGCACCGCTCGTGGACTTGAAGAAAACGTGCGCACGAGGACGCTTGGTGTCAGAGTGCCATGCTACGGTTGTGTATGTATGTGCGTGCGATTGTATATAATGTTTGTGCGTGTGTGTGTGTGCGTAATGTTCATCTGTGTTTGTGTGTGTGTAGGCGCGTTTGTTCCTTTGTATCTATGTAAAAACAGATCCTGTTGCATCACATGTCGTGAGGAGAGGTTTTTTTTTTTTTCCGTCTACAGTGTCCGGATGCTGTCAGGCCACGTAGGAAACTCGTGTCGCTCGGTTTTGTTTGAAACTGCTGAAGTGACTCTGACTCGCTGAGCTCCTGAGAGCAGAGATGTAAGAGTTGTAATTTAAAGGTTTGACTTTGGCGAGGAAGAGAAGCAGCAGCGTGATGAATCTGAATGTATAGTGCCTTGCTTTTTGTGTACAGTTTATATACAGAAATTCTAGTCTGCATTTTTAAAGACTTTCTTTGTGATATAAGACATAGTGAATTAAATCACAGTAACGCTCAACTCAAACTGTGGCTCATTCTGTGTCTCCTGCTTCAAACAGACTGATTCCAGAACACCTGGGACACTGTATAAAACATCAGACAGAATGTGACATGCACTCAACTGAAAACAGCACAAAGACAATATATTTAATGTTTGACTTCATCAGATTCATTGATTTTTTTTAATTTTTTTTTTTTTCATTTTTATTTTTTGTAAATGTCTCCTTATTCTGAATTTGATGGAGCAATATGTGTCAAACAAGTTTGGTCTGGAGCAACTAAAGACTGGGAAAGATGTGGAATGCTCCAAAAACACCTGTTTGGAACATTCAACAGGTAATCAGGTTCATTGGTAACAGGTGATAGTATCATGATTGGGTATGAAAGGGGCATCCTGGAAGGGCTCGGCCATTCACAAGTGAGGGTGGAGGATGTCGAAAGGAGGATTAAAAAAAAAAAAAAATCATCATAACTGAACACACACACACGTTATACATTGCTGGATGTGAATGCTCACCATTGTCACTGAAGGTCTGAAAATAAAGTGTTATGGTGAAAGATATGGTGCCAGAAATAATCCCAACAATGAAATATAATGTTAAATACAAACAGAAATACAAAATCTGACTCTGACTGATTCAAGCTGGTAATAGGATGAAAGTGTGATGGTTTAGAGCCGACATTTTTTCATTTTTACAGTAAGAAAAAGGATATTTGGTTCTAAACCAATCACAGACATGAATGCGTGACAACAAATTCACCAGATCTCCCATTCATTCAGTATGTTCAAAAATGCTGAATATTTATTTAATTGTACAATAAATACGGTGAATATGTGGGCCATGATTCAGGGTCAAAAACATAATCAACAGCCAAAAGCTTTCAGGTGCGTTGCTGTCTGCCTACACTACCACTAGAGGGCAACAATGTTTTCTAGATGCTCACAGACATTAATAAACTCTGTGTCTTTTATCTCAAACCCTCTTTTTTGTTAGAGGCACAAAACAAGTCTTTGACCTGTCCTTAAATGCTATAATTGAGTAAGTAAGTAAATGCACTTAATGTTACTTTCAGCCACTGATTTGGATCTCAGCTGTGGAGAAGTCACTTTGAATTAAGCACACATTGATGAGCGCCCTCTGCAGGCCACAGTGTCAAACTGCACAGGACTTCATTCAACGAACTGATGTTTTCAGCAGCATTTCCATCAGGACGGAACGAGGCTCACTTCACAGGTCGGTGTCACTATTTTTCTGAGCAGTTTCAGTTCGCATCGCTGACCTTTAGCCCAGATTAAATTTGTTGTTGAGATTTTTTCCAGATTACATCGACATTTTATTGCCGAATTAACCAGAACGACCCATAATTCATCAGATTTAATTGCAGTGTGAAACTGTAGGCTATGTTATTGCTTGCTCATGAAGTTTAGTTTAATTTGAAAAATTTTGAATGGAATTTGGTGGGGCAGGTCTTAACCCACAGGGCATACAGTTGCAGTTGGCAGTTTAAACACTGAGTGATTTCAGTTTTCAGACATATTGTTCTACTTGAATGCGTGCATGACATTTCATGACGTTACTAAGTTTATTAACAGTTTGATCTGACTATTAATGTCAATCAGAAACCAAAAATACACAGTTACACAAACTACCTCCTCCTTGAGTGGACTTCATACTCCCATCACTATTCATCTTTGGTCTGGCCAAACTTGTAAGGACGCTGTTATTACATTTCTCTCTTAGGATTTTTGGTGCTTTCCATTGCTTTCTGAAAATTAATAGTGCTTACATTCGTCAGAAACTGATATCTTTAGACCTGAAACACATTCAAGCACCACTCAGTTACAGACACCATTAAATGCTAAGACACACAGTATCAAACAAGAAAGAAAGAAAGGAAAGATGGAGCTTGATCACATGCACATGAATAAGTACAAACACATTTTAAAATATCTCAATTGTCGATAAATGAGAAAGGTTAAAATATTTACCAATAATCACACTAAACACAACCTGTGATAACAGAGTTTGTCAGGCACAAACAACGAGCCTGCGCTGGTAACACGTCAATCACACAGACACAGAGGGAGGAAGAGAGACAGGGAGGAGCACGACAAGGGAGGGAAGGGAAAACAAAAGGAAACACAGGGGGAAAAACTGCCCAAAGTTAATGTGTAACCTTCATGGACTTTGTTCATGCAACGACAAACTGCCCGGTCATTAATGCAGATTTTGATGCCACTTTGGAGAGAAGCGGTATTGAGTTATCTGTACAGGTGTTTTAACAGACTTACATATATATTACATCCCAGATAATACAACTGATCGAGTCTGTATCTGCACAAAACCATGAACCATTTGACCTTAAATTTCTCTGCTTTCTTACACAATAGTGAAGCTCTTTATCAGATACGTGACAGTGTCAATACTGATGCAGGTAGATTTTATGTCTTCTATGTCCTGTTTACTTTGTTCAGTCAAAAGATCCTCAGTTTGAGAAGAGATGTCCTCCCAAATCAGACTGAGGCTGCTGCCGAGCGTTAGATGCTTGTATGATGAGCCTGTTGGGGTGAAGGTGGCCGGGCTGAGACCCAAACAGGTGGTTACCATGAGAGCCAGATCGACCGACGAGAAGGGGGTGGTGTTCAGCTCCTCGGCCACCTACAGGGCTGATGAGAGCGGGGAGATCGACCTGGACAGAGACCCCTCACTTGGTGGGAGCTATGTTGGGGTTGAACCCATGGGTCTGCTGTGGTCGATGAGGCCGGAGACCCCACACAAGCAGTTTATCAAGGATAAAGCACTGCAGCCCCTCGAGGTGAAGTTCTCTGTGCATAAGGAGGAAGGTGAGGGCAGCATGCTGGCAGAGGCGACCAATGAGAGGCTTCTGATGGGAGATGGAGTCAGCCGGCTCCCCGTCAAAGAGGGGAGTTTTCAGGGAGTCCTGTTTACTCCCCCAGGTCGGTGGTTCTCCATGTTCTGACTCATTAGAGCTTAATTAAAGCTTTTAGTATGTTGGTATGAATGTATAACAATGTTTTTAGGATCACCAGGAGAGCAGGAAAAGGACAGATGTAATGAATAACATCGGCTAAATAAATACATAAGGCTCAAAGTAGCTCCAAACTTTATCTGTATTTTGATGGCACCAGTCTGATAAGGATTCAGTTGGTTTACCAACAAATCAAACAATCCAGTAACAGCTCCCTTGAGGGTGAATGGTATTTCAGGGGTCAGATTCATGAAGTTGATCTTTGTGACGAAATTGAACAACCAATCATATGTTTTAAGAGAATGCGTCATACCAAGCTATAAGGTGAAAGTATCTGTCCCTTCCTTGCTCAGAGTTGCTCTGTGATTATCTGCTGACATTCACTCGTATGTCTGTGTTCCAGGAGACGGTCCGTTTCCTGCTGTGTTGGATCTGTGCAGCTTTATGACAGAAAGAAGAGCCTGTCTGCTGGCCAACAAGGGCTTTGTGGTTCTGGCTGTGCCGGCGTACAATGAGAAGCCTGGCACCTTCAAAGAGATTCATCTGGACCGCTTTGAAGAAGCAAAGGATTTCTTACAACGACAGCCTAAGGTGAGTCCTTTGAGTAAGTTTGAAACACAGCAGCATAAAGTTACAGACCTTTCATTTTGACACATTTGGTGGGAAGCCAGAAATGTTCTGGTTCCTATTTGTGAGCACAGCAGAAGCAAGTTGTGAACCCGGGGTCACAGGATGTTGTATGTGACAACCAAGGAAATGTTTTTTTTCACTAGTTGATTGAGCCCGCATGCTTGATGAGACCTCCACATTTCATCCAGTCTTTACACTGTTTGCTGATTCACCTTCGTAGACCAGTTCCTAAGCTCTGTGTGTTTATTCAGATTTTATCACCATTAATTGTTGTGTGCTGCAAGCACACTCAAACAGAACGATTGAACCCACAGTGATGACCCAGGGAAAGACTTAGGAAGACGGGTGGATAACTGAAAATACACTTATATATTAAACAAAGCAGTCCAGAAAAATGGTAACAAAAGGCGGGAGCAAACAACGCTGTGAGCTGGTCGGAAACAAAAACTCCTGTTTCACAGGCAAGACGGGGCTGGGCTGAGGGCTCACCAACAGGAAGGAACTCTGAAGAGGAGAGGAGAGAATCCAAGTCAGCATAGGCACAAAATAGGAGAAGATCACAGGAAAGGTAACTGGTCGAAATACCACTGAGACAAGCAGACAATTCCACGAATACAGGTGAACTGTGCCGGGCTTATATACAGGCAGGTGAAGGAGTTGAGTGATGAATTGATGACTTGCAGGTGTGGCAGGAGGCAGGGCTGGCATAGGTCGCCGGCAGGTGCAGCCCATACACAAATCTTGTGGCACGGTGGCACGGTGGCAACACTGTCGCCTTACAGCAAGGAGGTCCCGAGTTTGATTCTCGCTGCGGGCACCGGGGGTGCCTTCGGTGCCTGCTGCTTGAGGAAAAAAGGGCCTTTCTGTGTGGAGTTTGCATGTTCACCTGGGGTAAAATATACCCCCACTAAAGACATGCAAGAAGATCACCACCTGACCAATGGTGACAACGAGCTGGGTCTCCGGGCGCCGGTCTGGCTGCCCACCGCTCCTGGTCTGCCGCGGAGGAAGGACGACCAGGATGGGTGAAATGCGGAAGACAAATTTCACCTTCGTGTGCAGTGTCCTGCATGTGCATGATGTGTGACAATAAAGGGGAATGGCTCCCCCCAATGCTTCTTCTTCTTCTTAAATCTAGACAAACAGGGAAGACAACACAAGACCACAAGAGGGCAGGGAACACACAGAAACAACAGGGCGAGGAGGAAAACAAGCACTACCTAACACTAATTTTCTTGTTTTTTCACAGGTGGGCAGTAAAGGCATTGGCGTAGTGTCCCGATCAAAGGGAGGAGATATTGCGCTCACACTTGCTGCTTTTGTGCCGGGTGTTGAGGCCGTAGTGTGGATCAACGGCTGCAGTGCCAATCTGGGCTTCCCTCTGTTCTATAAGAGTCATCAGATCCTCTCACCGTTACTATTCGACCCCAGCAAGGTGATTCACACTGCGTCAGGAGCTAACGTTATCAAGTATGGTGTTAACAATCCCCTGGCAGAGGAGAACAAGGGCAGTCTGATCCCTGTTGAACAAGCTGAAGGACGTCTCCTCTTTGTGGCTTCAGAGGACGACCTCAACTGGGACAGCAAAGGTTACGTGGACCAGATGGTGGAGAGACTGAAGCATCATGGGAAGGAGAACTTTGAGAGTGTGTGTTACCCAAAAGCTGGACACTTACTGGAGCCACCGTACGGACCGCACTGCACCTCATCTTTTCATAGACTCGTAGGCTTTCCAGTCCTGTGGGGAGGTGAGTCCAAGGCTCATGCAACAGCTGAAGTCCACCTGTGGAAGAAGATCCAGGAGTTCTTCAGAACTCACCTGAGCTGCGATGCTACAGCGACTAAAGTCAAGTTATAGATACAAACAGGTTGACAGGAAAGTAACAACCAATGCTAATTAACCAAAGATAATTATATATGAAGCTGAATGTTTGCAATTGAGTGAATGTTTTAATGTTTGTACATTGAATTATGTTGAAAGATTATGACCAATCACAAGCTGGTGCAGTCTTCTTATGCAATCCAGTCAAATCTATGTTGATTTATTTTGAAGCCCCTGTGTGGAGGAGCGACATTTCCACAGACCTACAAATATATTACACCACGGACATCAAAACTGCTCAGTTATTCGGAGAATCTTCTGTCAATTTCAATTCAGAAACAATTACCCCCCAGAAGGTGAAACAGTGGAGTCTGTACATACATATATGAACATATATATTTATATAAACAGAGCTTTAATTTCTCCGTTTCCAAACCCAGTGATGGGGTTGTTGCTTTGCTGGGAGGATGAATGAAACAGAATGCTTCAAATAGTGAAGCTGTTCGAGATGTACTGCAGTGTCAGTATTGACAGTCACACAATAAGGTTTAAGAACACTGAGGGATGTATTAGTGTCAGTATCCCCTCAGTAGGACGAGTAAAGAAAGCACCAGACTGTGTGTTTGACTGTGTTCCTTTAGCTGCTCATGGGACCGTCTCGATTTATTGTACTTTGTGTTTGCTGCAAAAAAAATATGCACCAAATCAGACTCAGATACTTGAATTGCTTGTGAATCATGTGGTGGAAGATCAGAAGCATCTGTCCCAGGTGAACAGTGTTCAGGTGTTTCCAGCATGACTGAAAAAAGACAGATGAACCTTCCTGAGCTCTACTGTGGTTGTGTTCTGTCATTTCCTGCAGGAAGGCAGATCTGGTGTGATATCACTGTCGAAAAGTCATCTTGCTCTTTCAGTGGCTTCTTACCTGCCAGGTGTTGATGCCACAGTGCGGATCTGTGGCTGCAGTGCTCCCCCTCTGCTGTAAGAGGAGCTAAATCATGCCTGTGTTTATATCTAATTTTATTAAGATGAGGCTTAAAAGACAATCATAGAGCCATTATTTGACAAGGACTATTTAATTACATATTTTGCTGCTGTTACTGTCTTCATGGCGTCTTGTCCTCTGCCTGTAAATTTGAGTTCAAAATGATCCAGCTGGCTTCAGAAATGTTGGTTAATGTGTGTTGTCCTTAAAAATAAATACATGACTTTTTACCCTTAACTTTTCTGTGGCATAAAAATACAATAATTCCCTGTAATGAAGCACATAATGAAAATACTCAAGTTTAAGTACTATACTTCTTGTTACTGATTTGGCTGTCGAACCCTCTGAAACACAGATTGATGAGCGTCCTCTGCAGGCCAGACTGCTGAACTGCACAGAGCTTCATTCAATAACACCAACTGATGAGACTAAGGTCAATTTATTTGGGTCTGATGGGAAACATTATGTTTGGCATCAAATTGGGGAAAGACTGAAGCCAAAATGTGTTCAGAAGTCAGTTAAATTTGGAGGAGGAAGTGTCATGGTTTGGGGATGTTTTCTGCAGCAGATTGATAAGCGCCCTCTGCAGGCCAAACAGCTGAACTGCATAGAGCTTCATTCAATAAAACTTATTTTAACATTAACGCAACGTTAAACTTTAACAGAATCAAGTTATATGAAGACCTCCGTGGTGTTAAGAAGCTGAAATAAAATTTATCTTCGGAAATTAGTTCCGTGACCATTTCACCCACTTTGACATCGCTGACCTTTAGCCCAGAATAACCTTCTGTTGAGATTTTTTTCAGATTTCATTGACAATCATTGCCGAATTAACCAGAACGACCCATGATTCATCAGATTTAATTGCAGTGTGAAACTGTAGGCTATGTTATTGCTTGCTCATGAAGTTTAGTTTAATTTGCCAAATTTTAAATGGAATTTGGTGAGGCAGGTCTTAACCCACAGAGTATACAGTTACAGTTGGCAGTTTAAACACTGAGTGTTTTCAGTTTTCAGACATATTGTTCTACTTGAATGCGTCCATGACATTTCATGATGTTACTAAGTTTATTAACAGTTTGATCTGACTATTAATGTCAATCAGAAACCAAAATCACACAGTTACATAAACTACCTCCCCTTTGAGATACGATCACAGTCATAGTCAACACTGAAGGAGGCTAAAACTTCTGGATTTGTTTGTTAGGACTGCGAAGTAATTATGTAAAATTATTTCAGTAGATTTCTTTGTTTTTACAATTACAATTCACGTCTTTGTCAAGTATAAAATGTTGGAGGTTTTCTGGAAGTGAGAGCCTCACAGTGGACTTTACATATTATAGCAAGAAGGCTTCAAAGACAACTACACTGCCATTATTGAACAAAGACTGTTTAATTGCATACTTTTCTGCTGCTGCTGTTTTTGTGGTGTCTCATTACCTGTTTGTAAATTTTAGCCATCACCTCATTTGAGTTGAAAAGTATCCAGCTGGCAACAGAAATGTTGCTTAATGTGTGTTGCCGTCATAAATAAATAAATGACGACATGAAACTTTTTATCCTTAACTTCCAAATCCTGCACATTGATCATTGATTCCAAGATGAACCAACACTAGTGGTGCAGCATGCTGCACATTTAATAATCAAATCGTACTTGACCTTGCACCAGTAATCTCCAACATTTTTTTGCAGTGGTGGAAGAAGTATTCATATTCTTTACTGAAGTAAAATCAGCTGTAAATGACTTTAAAATTACCTCTGCTGTGATTGTTATATGGATCTGATGTCCGATGATCTGGCGCTGCACTGCCACTTTTTGGCTTGTTACGATATTTTATTTTGAAAGGTTGCTGTTTCCTCCTGCCGTACGTCGAGACTTTTCGAGCTGTTCTACGGTTGTCATACTAAGTTTGGAGATCATCGAGGATACAGGTTAAAGTTTAAATGCTAAAGTTAGCCATGTATCCCGTTTCCATGTTAGATCTCGAGAAGTTAGTCTATCTCGTTATTTACCTCGTTGCCTTTGTATTGAACGAACGCTGTTTCTAAGGGCTGGTCGATGAAGGCAAACGGAAAGAGCCGTCGTCCACACCCCCTTAAGTCAGCGCCCTCGGCACTGTGTGCGGAGCGAGGTATGAAACAGTGATTGTGTGTTATTGTCAAAGATATGATTTATGTTCATGTGAATAAGAATAATTTCAGGAAGACAAATGTAATACTTGCACTGTTAAACTTTGTCATGTTTGTATGTGAGTTGTGAAGCTACAGGAAAGTGTTTTTTCTGTCTTTTTCCTCTGTAGTTTTCACGGTGCAATACAAGTAAATGTGACACCCGTTCTTGAAACTCCACGTCTTATTTATTCGAGCCAAGAGGGCGCTGCATCAGCAGTCGCACAACTTAAAAATACTCCATCATGAGTACAAGTCATGCATTTAAATGTTTATTTAAGCACAGAGACTGAAGAATACAAAGCGATAATACTCAGTTTGCAAAACTTCTTTTAACATTAACACAACGTTAAACTTTAACAGACTCAAGTTATATGATGACCTCCGTGGTGTTAAGAAGCTGAAATAAAATTTATCTTCGGAAATCAGTTCCGTGACCATTTCACCCACTTTGACATCGCTGACCTTTAGCCCAGAATAACCTTCTGTTGAGATTTTTTTTCAGATTTCATTGACATTCATTGCCGAATTAACCAGAACGACCCATGATTCATCAGATTTAATTGCAGTGTGAAACTGTAGGCTTTGTTATTGCTTACTCATGAAGTTTAGTTTAATTTGCTAAATTTTGAATTGAATTTGGTGAGGCAGGTCTTAACCCACAGGGCATACAGTTGCAGTTGGCAGTTTAAACACAGAGTGATTTCAGTTTTCAGACATATTGTTCTACTTGAATGCGTGCATGACATTTCATGACGTTACTAAGTTTATTAACAGTTTGATCTGACTATTAATGTCAATCAGAAACCAAATCACACAGTTACATAAACTACCTCCTCTTTGAGATACGATCACAGTCATAGTCAACACTGAAGGAAGGCTAAAACTTCTGGATGTGTTTGTTAGAACTGCGAAGTAATTATGTAAAATTATTTCAGTAGATTTCTTTGTTTTACAATTACAAACCATGTCTTTGTCAAGCATAAAGTGTTGGAGGTTTTCTGGACGTGAGAGCCTCACAGTGGACTTTACATATTATAGCAAGAAGGCTTCAAAGACAACTACACTGCCATTATTGAACAAAGACTGTTTAATTGCATACTTTGCTGCTGCTGCTGTCTTTACGGTGTCTCATCACCTGTTTGTAAATTTTAGCCATCACCTCATTTGAGTTGAAAAGTATCCAGCTGGCAACAGAAATGTTGCTTAATGTGTGTTGCCCTAATAAAAAAATAAATGACGACATGAAACTTTTTATCCTTCCAAATCCTGCACATTGATCATTGATTCCAAGATGAACCAACACTAGTGGTGCAGCATGCTGCACATTTAATAATCAAATTGTACTTGACCTTGCACCAATAATCCCCAACATTTTTGGCAGTGGTGGAAGAAGTATTCATATTCTTTACTGAAGTAAAATCAGCAGTTGCACAACTTAAAAATACTCCATCATGAGTAAAAGTCATGCAGTTAAATGTTTATTTAAGTGGGGAGAATGAAGAATAAAAAGTGCTAATACTCAGTTTGCATAATGTCCCCCTGCAGAGTGTTATATTATTATATTATTGGATTCATATTGTAGAAACATTAACATGTAAGCTGCGTTTTGATGTTGCATCAGGTTGAAGTGGAGCAAAGTTTATCTTCTTTATATTACTATTGGGAAGTTTATTCATTAACAGTGCATCATGTTTTATGAGCCAGTCAAACATTTTGACTGTAAAAGATTCATCTTCAAAGTAGCTGTGGCATAAAAAATACAAACATTCCCAATAAAGAAGCACATGATGAAAATACTCAAGTTTAAGTATTTCAAAAGTGTGCTTAAGTACTACATTTGTTAGTTTTCACCACTGATGTGTAACTTTAGGTCTTGTGTGTAAAACCCTCTGACAGTTTGAAAAAAACAAACAAAAAAAACGCAGATTGATAAGCGCCCTCTGCAGGCCAAACAGCTGAACTGCACAGAGCTTCATTCAATAAAACTTCTTTTAACATTAACACAACGTTAAACTTTAACAGAATCAAGTCATGTGATGACCTCCGTGGTGTTAAGAAGCTGAAATACAATTTATCTTCGGAAATTAGTTCCGTGACCATTTCACCCACTTTAACATCGCTGACCTTTAGCCCAGAATAACCTTCTGTTGAGATTTTTTTCAGATTTCATTGACATTCATTGCCGAATTAACCAGAACGACCCATGATTCATCAGATTTAATTGCAGTGTGAAACTGTAGGCTTTGTTATTGCTTACTCATGAAGTTTAGTTTAATTTGCTAAATTTTGAATTGAAATTGGTGAGGCAGGTCTTAACCCACAGAGCATACAGTTGCAGTTGGCAGTTTAAACACAGAGTGATTTCAGTTTTCAGACATATTGTTCTACTTGAATGCGTCCATGACATTTCATGATGTTACTAGGTTTATTAACAGTTTGATCTGACTATTAATGTCAATCAGAAACCAAAATCACACAGTTACATAAACTACCTCCTCTTTGAGATACGATCACAGTCATAGTCAACACTGAAGGAAGGCTAAAACTTCTGGATGTGTTTGTTAGGACTGCGAAGCAATTATGTAAAATTATTTCAGTAGATTTCTTTGTTTTACAATTACAAATCATGTCTTTGTCAAGCATAAAGTGTTGGAGGTTTTCTGGACGTGAGAGCCTCACAGTGGACTTTACATATTATAGCAAGAAGGCTTCAAAGACAACTACACTGCCATTATTGAACAAAGACTGTTTAATTGCATACTTTTCTGCTGCTGCTGTTTTTGTGGTGTCTCATCACCTGTTTGTAAATTTTAGCCATCACCTCATTTGAGTTGAAAAGTATCCAGCTGGCAACAGAAATGTTGCTTAATGTGTGTTGCCCTAATAAAAAAATAAATGACGACATGAAACTTTTTATCCTTCCAAATCCTGCACATTGATCATTGATTCCAAGATAAACCAACACTAGTGGTGCCGCATGCTGCACGTTTAATAATCAAATTGTACTTGACCTTGCACCAATAATCTCCAACATATTTGGCAGTGGTGGAAGAAGTATTCATATTCTTTACTGAAGAAAAAGCAGCAGCCGCACAACTTAAAATACTCCATCATGAGTAAAAGTCATGCATTTAAATGTTTATTTAAGTGGGGAGAATGAAGAATAAAAAGTGCTAATACTCAGTTTGTATAATGTCCCTCTGCAGAGTGTTATATTATTATATTATTGGATTCATATTGTAGAAACATTAACATGTAAGCTGCGTTTTGATGTTGCATCAGGTTGAAGTGGAGCAAAGTTTATCTTCTTTATATTACTATTGGGAAGTTTATTCATTAACAGTGCATCATGTTTTATGAGCCAGTCAAACATTTTGACTGTAAAAGATTCATCTTCAAAGTAGCTGTGGCATAAAAAATACAAACATTCCCAATAAAGAAGCACATGATGAAAATACTCAAGTTTAAGTATTTCAAAAGTGTGCTTAAGTACTACACTTGTTAGTTTTCACCACTGATGTGTAACTTTAGGTCTCGTGTGCAAAACCCTCTGACAGTTTGAAAAAAACAAAACAAAACAAAAAAAACGCAGATTGATAAGCGCCCTCTGCAGGCCAAACAGCTGAACTGCACAGAGCTTCATTCAATAAAACCAGCTGATGTTTTCAGCAGCGGTTAAAGCAGGTCGGCGCGAGGCTCACATAACAGGTTAGTAACTCGATTATTGATAAATTTATCTATTTATTTAATTTTGATATGTTTGATCAAGCTCAGTACCCAGTGTGCAGTTCGATATTCACCAGACTCACCAAACGCTTGTGGTTATAATTAAATCAAATAAAAAGGTATTACATCGCATTTATTGTCCTGTGGTCAGGTGGTTTCAGCTTGACTGCCTCTAATATTGACACAATGTTAAACAAAATCAAGTTATATGAAGACCTCCATGGTGTTAAGAAGCTGAAATAAAATTTAACTTCAGAAATTAGTTCCGTGACCATTTCTCCCACTTTCACATCGCTGACCTTTAGCCCAGAATAACCTTCTGTTGAGATTTTTTTCAGATTTCATTGACATTCATTGCCGAATTAACCAGAACGACCCATGATTCATCAGATTTAATTGCAGTGTGAAACTGTAGGCTATGTTATTGCTTGCTCATGAAGTTTAGTTTAATTTGCCAAATTTTGAATGGAATTTGGTGGGGCAGGTCTTAACCCACAGGGCATACAGTTGCAGTTGGCAGTTTAAACACCGAGTGTTTTCAGTTTTCAGACATATTGTTCTACTTGAATGCGTGCATGACATTTCATGACGTTACTAAGTTTATTAACAGTTTGATCTGACTATTAATGTCAATCAGAAACCAAAAACACACAGTTACACAAACTACCTCCTCCTTGAGTGGACTTTATACTCCCATCACTATTCATCTTTGGTCTGGCCAAACTTGTGAGGACGCTGCTATTACATTTCTCTCTTAGGATTTTTGGTGCTTTCCATTGCTTTCTGAAAATTAATAGTGCTTACATTCGTCAGTAACTGATATCTTTAGACCTGAAACACATTCAAGCACCACTCAGTTACAGACACCATTAAATGCTAAGACACACAGTATCAAACAAGAAAGAAAGAAAGAAAGAAAGAAAAGATGGAGCTTGATCACATGCATATGAATAAGTACAAACACATTTTAAAATATCTCAATTGTCGATAAATGAGAAAGGTTAAAATATTTACCAATAATCACACTAAACACAACCTGTGATAACAGAGTTTGTCAGGCACAAGCAACAAGCCTGCGCTGGTAACACGTCAATCACACAGACACAGAGGGAGGAAGACAGACAGGGAGGAGCACGACAAGGGAGGGAAGGGAAAACAAAAGGAAACACAGGGGGAAAAACTGCCCAAAGTTAATGTGTAACCTTCATGGACTTTGTTCATGCAACGACAAACTGCCCGGTCATTAATGCAGATTTTGATGCCACTTTGGAGACGAGGAGTATTGAGTTATCTGTACAGGTGTTTTAACAGACTTACATATATATTACATCCCAGATAATACAACTGATCGAGTCTGTATCTGCACAAAACCATGAACCATTTGACCTTAAATTTCTCTGCTTTCTTACACAATAGTGAAGCTCTTTATCAGATACGTGACAGTGTCAATACTGATGCAGGTAGATTTTATGTCTTCTATGTCCTGTTTACTTTGTTCAGTCAAAGGATCCTCAGTTTGAGAAGAGATGTCCTCCCAAGTCAGGGTGAGGCTGCTGCCGAACGCCAGATGCTTGTATGATGAGCCTGTTCAGGTGAAGGTGGCCGGGCTGAGACCCAGACAGGTGGTTACCATGAGAGCCAGATCGACTGATGAGAAGGGGGTGGTGTTCAGCTCCTCGGCCACCTACAGGGCTGATGAGAGCGGGGAGATCGACCTGGACAGAGACCCCTCACTTGGTGGGAGCTATGTTGAGGTTGAACCCATGGGTCTGCTGTGGTCGATGAGGCCGGAGACCCCACACAAGAAGTTTAAGAAGGATGATGCGCTGCAGCCCCTCGAGGTGAAGTTCTCTGTGCACGAGGAGGAAGGTGAGGGCAGCATGCTGGCAGAGGCGACCAATGAGAGGCTTCTGATGGGAGATGGAGTCAGCCGGCTCCCCGTCAAAGAGGGGAGTTTTCAGGGAGTCCTGTTTACTCCCCCAGGTCGGTGGTTCTCCATGTTCTGACTCATTAGAGCTTAATTAAAGTTGATCCTTGTGACGAAATTGAACAACCAATCATACGTTTTAAGAGAATGCGTCATACCAAGCTATAAGGTGAAAGTATCTGTCCCTTCCTTGCTCAGAGTTGCTCTGTGATTATCTGCTGACATTCACTCGTATGTCTGTGTTCCAGGAGACGGTCCGTTTCCTGCTGTGTTGGATTTGTGCAGCTTTATGTCAGAAAGAAGAACCTCTCTGCTGGCCAACAAGGGCTTTGTGGTTCTGGCTGTGCCGGCATACCATGACAAGCCTGGCACCTTCCAAGAGATTCATCTGGACCGCTTTGAAGAAGCAAAGGATTTCTTACAACGACAGCCTAAGGTGAGTCCTTTGAGTAAGTTTGAAACACAGCAGCATAAAGTTACAGACCTTTCATTTTGACACATTTGGTGGAAAGCCAGAAATGTTCTGGTTCCTATTTGTGAGCACAGCAGAAGCAAGTTGTGAACCCGGGGTCACAGGATGTTATATGTGACAAGAAAGGAAATGTTTTTTTTCACTAGTTGATTGAGCCTGCATGCTTGATGAGACCTCCACATTTCATCCAGTCTTTACACTGTTTGCTGATTCACCTTCATAGACCAGTTCCTAAGCTCTGTGTGTTTATTCAGATTCCATCACCTCTAATTTTCTTGTTTTTTCACAGGTGGGCAGTAAAGGAATTGGCGTAGTGTCCCGATCAAAGGGAGGAGATATTGCGCTCTCACTTGCTGCTTTTGTGCCGGGTGTTGAGGCCGTAGTGTGGATCAACGGCTGCAGTGCCAATCTGGGCTTCCCTCTGTTCTATAAGAGTCATCAGATCCTCTCACCGTTACTATTCGACCCCAGCAAGGTGATTCGCACTGAGTCAGGAGCTACCATTATCAAGTATGCTGTTAACAATCCCCTGGCAGAGGAGAACAAGGGCAGTCTGATCCCCGTTGAACAAGCCGAAGGACGTCTCCTCTTTGTGGCTTCAGAGGACGACCTCAACTGGGACAGCAAAGGTTACGTGGACGAGATGGTGGAGAGACTGAAGCGTCATGGGAAGGAGAACTTTGAGAGTTTGTGTTACCCAAAAGCTGGACACTTACTGGAGCCACCGTATGGACCGCACTGCACCTCATCTTTCCATAGACTCGTAGGCTTTCCAGTCCTGTGGGGAGGTGAGTCCAAGGCTCATGCAGCAGCTGAAGTCCACCTGTGGAAGAAGGTCCAGGAGTTCTTCAGAACTCACCTGAGCTGCGATGCTGCAGAGACTGAAGCCAAGTTATAGATACAAACAGGTTGACAGGAAAGTGACAACCAATGCTAATTAACCAAAGATAATTATATATGACGCTGAGTGTTTGCAATTGAGTGAATGTTTTAATGTTTGTACATTGAATTATGTTGAAAGATTATGACCAATCACAAGCTGGTGCAGTCTTCCTATCCAGTCCAAATATATTGATTTATAAAGCACATTTAAAAACAACAGTTTATTAAAAGTGCTCTGCAATCTAAATAAAGCAAATAATTCAAAATAAATCAACACAGTAAAAGCACAAAGACCAGTTTAAAAGACAGTCATACAGACACAAACAAGCAATTCATCTGTTCTGTCATTTCCTGCAGGAAGGCAGATCTGGTGTGATATCACTGTCGAAAAGTCATCTTGCTCTTTCAGTGGCTTCTTACCTGCCAGGTGTTGATGCCACAGTGCGGATCTGTGGCTGCAGTGCTCCCCCTCTGCTGTAAGAGGAGCCAAATCATGCCTGTGTTTTTATCTGATTTTAGCAATATGAGGCTTAAAAGACCATCGTAGAGCCATTAGTTGACAAGGACTATTTAATTGCATATTTTGCTGCTGTTACTGTCTTCATGGCGTCTTGTCCTCTGCCTGTAAATTTGAGTTCAAAATGATCCAGCTGGCTACAGAAATGTTGGTTAATGTGTGTTGTCCTTAAAAATAAATACATGACATGAAACTTTGTACTCTTAACTTTTCTGTGGCATGAAAATACAATAATTCCCTGTAAAGAAGCACATAATGAAAATACTCACGTTTAAGTACTGCATGTTACTGATTTGGCTGTCGAACCCTCTGAAACACAGATTGATGAGCGTCCTCTGCAGGCCAGACTGCTGAACTGCACAGAGCTTCATTCAATAACACCAACTGATGAGACTAAGGTCAATTTATTTGGGTCTGATGGGAAACATTATGTTTGGCATCAAATTGGGGAAAGACTGAAGCCAAAATGTGTTCAGAAGTCAGTTAAGTTTGAGGAGGAAGTGTCATGGTTTGGGGATGTTTTCTGCAGCAGGAGTTGGACCTCATGTTCAGCTTGATGGCGGGGTGAATGCAAATGAGAACCTCCTCCAGCAATATGCAGTTCCTTCACTGCAGTTGTCTCCCAATCAGTGGTATAACCACAGCTAATATTCTAGCAAATTCTGAACAATGAACAATAACAATATTCCAGAATAAATCAAGTATTAATATTTTTTGATCTCCACTGTAAAGCTGTATGAATCCTGGTTAATGGATGTTAAACTTTAATTAAAACCTGGATTTATGCCAACCATTGACAGTCTTTATATGGTTATGTTAATGTGTTGTTTGTTTTAGAAACAGATAAATAGGACTAGTGTAAACCTACAATTTAAATGACCAGTTTGATATATTGGGAAATATGGCGTACTTCTTGAGTAGGAGCAGTTGCTCTGCAACCAGTGGAGATTCCAGGAAATTACTGGTCCCAGCCAAGAAATCGTGTGACATGAGACAGCCCATAAGACAGTGAATGCTGCTTTGACACTTACAGGTGCAGGTGGGCAGATGTTACCTTCAGAGTGAGCTGGGCTAGCTGTTAGCTAACTGTCTGCTAGCTGTAGCCTATTTAATGTGGCATGTACTCCAGACCATATATTTAATGTTTGACCTCATCAGCTTCATTTATTTTTGTAAATATCTGCTTATCCTGAATTTGTTGCAGGAGCACGTTTCAAACAAGTTTGGTCAGGAGCAACTAAAGACTGGGAAAGATGTGGAATGCTCCAAAAACACCTGTTTGGAACGTTCCACAGGTAATCGGGTTCATTGGTAAGAGGTGATAGGATCATGATTGGGTATGAAAGAGGCATCCTGGAAAGGCTCAGTCGTTCACAAGCGAGGGTGGAGGATGTTGCGAGGTGGATAAAATAAAAAAAAAAAATCACCATAACTCTGAACACACACATGTTCTACACACACGATTGATTTACCACTTGAAACCCAGCACAGTGCGGAGTGCAAATGCTCACCATTGTCACTGAAGGTCTGTCAATGCCAGAAAATAAAGTGTTATGGTGAAAGATATGGTGCCAGAAATAATCCCAACAATGAAATATAATGTTAAATATAAACAGAAACATAAAATCTGACTCTACTTGAAAATTCAAGCTGGTAATAGGATGAAAGTGTGATGGTTTAGAGCCGACATTTTTTCATTTTTACAGTAAGAAAAAGGATATTTGGTTCTAAACCAATCACAGACATGAATGAGTGACAACAAATTCACCAGATCTCCCATTCATTCAGTATGTTCGAAAATGCTGAATATTTATTTAATTGTACAATAAATACGGTGAATATGTGGGCCATGATTCAGGGTCAAAAACATAATCAACAGCCAAAAGCTTTCAGGTGCGTTGCTGTCTGCCTACACTACCACTAGAGGGCAACAATGTTTTCTAGATGCTCACAGACATTAATAAACTCTGTGTCTTTTATCTCAAACCCTCTTTTTTGTTAGAGGCACAAAACAAGTCTTTGACCTGTCCTTAAATGCTATAATTGAGTAAGTAAGTAAATGCACTTAATGTTGCTTTCAGCCAGTCATTTGGAACTTCAGATCTCAGCTGTGGAGAAGCCACTTTGAATTAAACACACATTGATGAGCGCCCTCTGCAGGCCACAGTGTCAAACTGCACAGGACTTCATTCAACAAACTGATGTTTTCAGCAGCATTTCCATCAGGACGGCACGAGGCTCACATCACAGGTCAGTGTCGCTATTTTTCTGAGCAGTTTCAGTCCCCAGTGTGCTGTTTGAAACTCATCAGACTCATCAAAAACTTCTGGTTATGATCAAAGTTTCAAGCTTTTTGTAAAGCTTCATTTCAACATGGACACATTCTGCAGCCTCGTATCTTTTGCAATAAACGGTGACCTCCACTGCATTAAAATGATTAAATAAACGTTAACATTGGAAAGCTGTCGCCTGCTAATTAAAAGTTTAAAAGTTGACAAATTTTGAATGGAGTTTGGTGGGCAGGTCTGCGACACATTGCATGAAAAGGCTCAGTTTCAACATTCAACAAGCAGTTTTTCCAGTTTGCAGACTTAATTATCTCATTTATTCTGTCTGCTTGCATGAACAAAATGTTCTGTAGCTCAATATCAAATGCACTACAGTGTCAATGCTGTCACAGGTAGATTTGGTCATATTTGCTGACTGGCCTGTTTACTTTGTTCCAGTCAAAGGATCCTCAGTTTGAGAAGAGATGTCCTCCCAAATCAGAGTGAGGCTGCTGCCGAACGCCAGATGCTTGTATGATGAGCCCGTTCAGGTGAAGGTGGCCGGGCTGAGACCCAAACAGGTGGTTACCATGAGAGCCAGATCGACTGACGAGAAGGGGGTGGTGTTCAGCTCCTCGGCCACCTACAGGGCTGATGAGAGCGGGGAGATTGACCTTGACAGAGACCCCTCACTCGGTGGGAGCTATGTTGGGGTTGAACCCATGGGTCTGCTGTGGTCGATGAGGCCGGAGACCCCACACAGGTGCTTTATCAAGGATAAAGCACTGCAGCCCCTCGAGGTGACGTTCTCTGTGCACAAGGAGGAAGGTGAGGGCCAGATGCTGGCAGAAGCGACCAATGAGAGGCTTCTGATGGGAGATGGAGTCAGCCGGGTCCCCGTCAAAGAGGGGAGTTTTCAGGGAGTCCTGTTTACTCCCCCAGGTTGGTGGTTCTCCATGTTCTGCCTCATCAGAGCTTAATTAAAGCCTTTAGTATGTTGGTATGAATGTATATGGGTGGGTGTCACGGTGGTTCAGTGGCAACACTGTCGCCTCACAGTTAGAAGGTCCTGGGTTTGATTCCTGTCTGTGGGCGTGTCCTCCACCATGCCTTCAGTGCCTGCTGTTTGTCACCATTGATCAGGTGGTGATCTTCTTGCATGTTTTTAGTGGGGGTTTTTTATGGAGGATACCCCTGGTGAACATGGGAAGAACATGCAAACTCCACACAGAAAGGCCCCTTCCATAAAAACATGCAAGATCAGGGAGTCCTGTTTACTCCCCCAGGTTAGTGGGTCTCCATGTTCTGCCTCATCAGAGCTTAATTAAAGCCTTTAGGATTCAGCTGGTTTACCAACAAATCAAACAATCCAGTAACAGCTCCCTTGAGGGTGAATGGTATTTCAGGGGTCAGATTCATGAAGTTGATCTTTGTGACGAAATTGAACAACCAATCATACGTTTTAAGAGAATGCGTCATACCAAGCTATAAGGTGAAAGTATCTGTCCCTTCCTTGCTCAGAGTTGCTCTGTGATTATCTGCTGACATTCACTCGTATGTCTGTGTTCCAGGAGACGGTCCGTTTCCTGCTGTGTTGGATTTGTGCAGCTTTATGACAGAAAGAAGAGCCTGTCTGCTGGCCAACAAGGGCTTTGTGGTTCTGGCTGTGCCGGTGTACAATCAGAAGATTGGCACCTTCAAAGAGATTCATCTGGACCGCTTTGAAGAAGCAAAGGATTTCTTACAACGACAGCCTAAGGTGAGTCCTTTGAGTAAGTTTGAAACACAGCAGCATAAAGTTACAGACCTTTCATTTTGACACATTTGGTGGGAAGCCAGAAATGTTCTGGTTCCTATTTGTGAGCACAGCAGAAGCAAGTTGTGAACCCGGGGTCACAGGATGTTGTATGTGACAACCAAGGAAATGTTTTTTTTCACTAGTTGATTGAGCCTGCATGCTTGATGAGACCTCCACATTTCATCCAGTCTTTACACTGTTTGCTGATTCACCTTCATAGACCAGTTCCTAAGCTCTGTGTGTTTATTCAGATTCCATCACCTCTAATTTTCTTGTTTTTTCACAGGTGGGCAGTAAAGGAATTGGCGTAGTGTCCCGATCAAAGGGAGGAGATATTGCGCTCTCACTTGCTGCTTTTGTGCCGGGTGTTGAGGCCGTAGTGTGGATCAATGGCTGCAGTGCCAATGTGGGCTTCCCTCTGTTCTATAAGAGTCACCAGATCCTCTCACCGTTACTATTCGACCACAACAAGGTGATTTGCACTGAGTCAGGAGCTACCATTATCAAGTATTCTGTTAACAATCCCCTGGCAGAGGAGAACAAGGGCAGTCTGATCCCCGTTGAACAAGCTGAAGGACGTCTCCTCTTTGTGGCTTCAGAGGACGACCTCAACTGGGACAGCAAAGGTTACGTGGACGAGATGGTGGAGAGACTGAAGCGTCATGGGAAGGAGAACTTTGAGAGTGTGTGTTACCCAAAAGCTGGACACTTACTGGAGTCCCCGTACGGACCGCACTGCACCTCATCTTTAAATGGGATCGTGGACCTCACAGTCCTGTGGGGAGGTGAGTCCAAGGCTCATTCAGCAGCTGAAGTCCACCTGTGGAAGAAGATCCAGGAGTTCTTCAGAACTCACCTGAGCTGCGATGCTGCACAGACTAAAGCCAAGTTTCGATACAAACAGGTTGACAGGAAAGTGACAACTAATGCCGATTAACCTAAGATAGTTATATATGAAGCTGAATGTTTGCAATTGAGTGAATGTTTTAATGTTTGTACATTGAATTATGTTGAAAGATTATGACCAATCACAACCTGGTGCAGTCTTCCTATGCAATCCACATTTATTCAAAAAGCAAATTTTAAAAACAACATCAATTGTCCAAAGTGCTCTGCGACATATGAAACATAAAACCAACACAGTAAAAGCACAAAGACCAGTTTAAAAGACAGTCATGTAGACAGGCCACTGTCACAGCGAGTTAAGAGTCAGAGAATAAAGATGTGTTTTAAGACAGGATTTAAAAACAGGCAGTGTCGGGGTCAGCCCAGCATGCAGAGGCAACTCATTCTAGTGTTGGAAAGGTGTGATTTTCTCTGTGCTTCAGACGTGATCTTGGGACAAGGACCTCACCTGAGTGACCTTGATGGGACTTTGTTGTAAAAGGTTGGAGAGATACGTTGACATTAGCCCATTTAATAACAATAAAATGAGCTCTGTACAGGCGAAGTGTGGTCTTGTGTTTTCCTGTTAGAAGATGAGCCACAGCATTCTGTGCCAACTGCAAGTTTGAAAGGGAGGCCTGGCTAACGCTAACATGAAAGATAATAGTCGTTCAGATAAACCCATGTACAACCCTTTAAAAGTCACTACATGACATGATTGAAACGAGTTGACCTCAAATGGAAAAATCTAGACTTTATCAGCTTGTCCTTTATCAGCTTGTTTTACACATGGTTCCAGAGAACACAGGCCCATATAAGGGGCATCACAGACACCTCCATATTTTGTGAACCAGTTGTACATTGTGAATATAAAAGAACTGCAGGGGCATAAACAGTCCAATAACTCCCCTTTAAAGTAGCACATAATGAAAAAACTCAAGTTCAAGTACCTCAAAGGTGTGCTTAAGTACTACACTTCTTACTTTCCACCAGTGATTTGTAACTTGAGGTCTCAGGTGTCTGAAAGCTTGAAACAAACAGATTGATGAGCGCCCTCTGCAGGCCAGAGTGTCAGACTGCACAGAGCTTCACTCAGTGACCCCAGCTGATGTTTTCAGTAAAGAATGGTGTCTCATGTTCTGTTTTGACATGACAACATTAGTTTACTATTAACAATTCGAACAGACTATTAATGTGTAACCTCTGTGGAGTTCCTTCATGGAGAAAAGAGAAGGGCAGATTTTGAAGCCTCTGTGTGGAGGAGGGACATTTCCACAGACCTACATATATATTTGACCACGGACATCAAAACTGCTCAGTTATTCGGAGAATACTGAGGGGCGGAGCTGAAACCTGGTGCACACACAGATACAGAGTCAGGTAAGAGATTTAGGGTCACGTATTGCTGGGCAAAGGGAATGGGATGTGAGCCGGGGGCCAAGCAGAGACCAGTGAGTGGGTAGCAGTGCCGAGCAGGTCCAGAGAGGAATTTGCTGGGCTGAACAGGAGTTATGGGATAGAAATGCTTGTTTGTTGTCTGCCATGATATGTCTTCTTATCAGGCAGTTTTTATGTTCAGGCATTTCACTTGTTTCTGACTTTTTTTTGTCTTTAATTAGCATAATAAAATATTAGAAACTGCTGCTGAGATGTTGTTACTGGTTCTGAGTACTTAATATTTGAAAGCAGAATTTCCAGAATTGTAAAGCTGTTTGATGGACACTAAAAATCTGCTTTGTCAAAGTCAGAAAGTCTTTGTATCCAGACAAATGCACGTTTTTTTATGTGGTTGCACTACTTTTAAGATAAGATGTGAGTGTTCTAGACTAGATATCTTTATTTATTTATTTATTTTAGATGTCAGTCAATGACATCTTCCTGTTCTGTTGGCAGATGATTTTGCTTATTTCCAGTAACATTTCCCCATTAGATGTGATGAAGGTGCAGGAAAGTGGATCCAGAGCAGAGCAGACAGAGCTGCATGGAGAGGAGAATAGGGTTAGCTGCAGGACTGCAAATGTAAAGTAGCAAAAGGAAACACAGTTTGGTGGGCAGGTCTGCGACACATTGCATGAAAAGGCTCAGTTTCAACATTCAACAAGCAGTTTTTCCAGTTTGCAGACTTAATTGTCTCATTTATTCTGTCTGCTTGCATGAACAAAATGTTCTGTAGCTCAATATCAAATGCACTACAGTGTCAATGCTGTCACAGGTAGATTTGGTCATATTTGCTGACTGGCCTGTTTACTTTGTTCCAGTCAAAGGATCCTCAGTTTGAGAAGAGATGTCCTCCCAAATCAGAGTGAGGCTGCTGCCGAACGCCAGATGCTTGTATGATGAGCCCGTTCAGGTGAAGGTGGCCGGGCTGAGACCCAGACAGGTGGTCACCATGAGAGCCAGATCGACTGACGAGAAGGGGGT
The DNA here is from genome assembly GCF_051107435.1 of Chaetodon auriga. NCBI lineage: Eukaryota > Metazoa > Chordata > Actinopteri > Chaetodontiformes > Chaetodontidae > Chaetodon > Chaetodon auriga. The sequence continues at coordinate 22,402,440 of NC_135085.1, forward strand.
GGTGTTCAGCTCCTCGGCCACCTACAGGGCTGATGAGAGCGGGGAGATCGACCTGGACAGAGACCCCTCACTCGGTGGGAGCTATGTTGGGGTTGAACCCATGGGTCTGCTGTGGTGGATGAGGCCGGAGACTCCACACAGGTACTTTATCAAGGATAAAGCACTGCAGCCCCTCAAGGTGAAGTTCTCTGTGCACAAGGAGGAAGGAGCTACCATTATCAAATATGCTGTTAACAATCCCCTGGCAGAGGAGAACAAGGGCAGTCTGATCCCGATTGAACAAGCCGAAGGACGTCTCCTCTTTGTGGCTTCAGAGGACGACCTCAACTGGGACAGCAAAGGTTATGTGGACGAGATGGTGGAGAGACTGAAGCGTCATGGGAAGGAGAACTTTGAGAGTGTGTGTTACCCAACATGTGTTCAGAAGTCAGTTAAGTTTGAGGAGGAAGTGTCATGGTTTGGGGATGTTTTCTGCAGCAGGAGTTGGACCTCTTGTTCAGTTTCATGGCGGGGTGAATGCAAATGAGAACCTCCTCCAGCAATATGCAGTTCCTTCACTGCAGTTGTCTCCCAATCAGTGGTATAACCACAGCTAATATTCTAGCAAATTCTGAACAATGAACAATAACAATATTCCAGAATAAATCAAGTATTAATATTTTTTGATCTCCACTGTAAAGCTGTATGAATCCTGGTTAATGGATGTTAAACTTTAATTAAAACCTGGATTTATGCCAACCATTGACAGTCTTTATATGGTTATGTTAATGTGTTGTTTGTTTTAGAAACAGATAAATAGGACTAGTGTAAACCTACAATTTAAATGACCAGTTTGATATATTGGGAAATATGGCGTACTTCTTGAGTAGGAGCAGTTGCTCTGCAACCAGTGGAGATTCCAGGAAATTACTGGTCCCAGCCAAGAAATCGTGTGACATGAGACAGCCCATAAGACAGTGAATGCTGCTTTGACACTTACAGGTGCAGGTGGGCAGATGTTACCTTCAGAGTGAGCTGGGCTAGCTGTTAGCTAACTGTCTGCTAGCTGTAGCCTATTTAATGTGGCATGTACTCCAGACCATATATTTAAAGTTTGACCTCATCAGCTTCATTTATTTTTGTAAATATCTGCTTATCCTGAATTTGTTGCAGGAGCACGTTTCAAACAAGTTTGGTCAGGAGCAACTAAAGACTGGGAAAGATGTGGAATGCTCCAAAAACACCTGTTTGGAACGTTCCACAGGTAATCGGGTTCATTGGTAAGAGGTGATAGGATCATGATTGGGTATGAAAGAGGCATCCTGGAAAGGCTCAGTCGTTCACAAGCGAGGGTGGAGGATGTTGCGAGGTGGATAAAATAAAAAAAAAAAAATCACCATAACTCTGAACACACACATGTTCTACACACACGATTGATTTACCACTTGAAACCCAGCACAGTGCGGAGTGCAAATGCTCACCATTGTCACTGAAGGTCTGTCAATGCCAGAAAATAAAGTGTTATGGTGAAAGATATGGTGCCAGAAATAATCCCAACAATGAAATATAATGTTAAATATAAACAGAAACATAAAATCTGACTCTACTTGAAAATTCAAGCTGGTAATAGGATGAAAGTGTGATGGTTTAGAGCCGACATTTTTTCATTTTTACAGTAAGAAAAAGGATATTTGGTTCTAAACCAATCACAGACATGAATGAGTGACAACAAATTCACCAGATCTCCCATTCATTCAGTATGTTCGAAAATGCTGAATATTTATTTAATTGTACAATAAATACGGTGAATATGTGGGCCATGATTCAGGGTCAAAAACATAATCAACAGCCAAAAGCTTTCAGGTGCGTTGCTGTCTGCCTACACTACCACTAGAGGGCAACAATGTTTTCTAGATGCTCACAGACATTAATAAACTCTGTGTCTTTTATCTCAAACCCTCTTTTTTGTCAGAGGCACAAAACAAGTCTTTGACCTGTCCTTAAATGCTGTAATTGAGTAAGTAAGTAAATGCACTTAATGTTGCTTTCAGCCAGTCATTTGGAACTTCAGATCTCAGCTGTGGAGAAGCCACTTTGAATTAAACACACATTGATGAGCGCCCTCTGCAGGCCACAGTGTCAAACTGCACAGGACTTCATTCAACAAACTGATGTTTTCAGCAGCATTTCCATCAGGACGGCACGAGGCTCACATCACAGGTCAGTGTCGCTATTTTTCTGAGCAGTTTCAGTCCCCAGTGTGCTGTTTGAAACTCATCAGACTCACCAAAAGCTTCTGGTTATGATCAAAGTTTCAAGCTTTTTGTAAAGCTTCATTTCAACATGGACACATTCTGCAGCCTCATATCTTTTGCAATAAACGGTGACCTCCACTGCATTAAAATGATTAAATAAACGTTAACATTGGAAAGCTGTCGCCTGCTAATTAAAAGTTTAAAAGTTGACAAATTTTGAATGGAGTTTGGTGGGCAGGTCTGCGACACATTGCATGAAAAGGCTCAGTTTCAACATTCAACAAGCAGTTTTTCCAGTTTGCAGACTTAATTATCTCATTTATTCTGTCTGCTTGCATGAACAAAATGTTCTGTAGCTCAATATCAAATGCACTACAGTGTCAATGCTGTCACAGGTAGATTTGGTCATATTTGCTGACTGGCCTGTTTACTTTGTTCCAGTCAAAGGATCCTCAGTTTGAGAAGAGATGTCCTCCCAAATCAGAGTGAGGCTGCTGCCGAACGCCAGATGCTTGTATGATGAGCCCGTTCAGGTGAAGGTGGCCGGGCTGAGACCCAAACAGGTGGTTACCATGAGAGCCAGATCGACTGACGAGAAGGGGGTGGTGTTCAGCTCCTCGGCCACCTACAGGGCTGATGAGAGCGGGGAGATTGACCTTGACAGAGACCCCTCACTCGGTGGGAGCTATGTTGGGGTTGAACCCATGGGTCTGCTGTGGTCGATGAGGCCGGAGACCCCACACAGGTACTTTATCAAGGATAAAGCACTGCAGCCCCTCGAGGTGACGTTCTCTGTGCACAAGGAGGAAGGTGAGGGCCAGATGCTGGCAGAAGCGACCAATGAGAGGCTTCTGATGGGAGATGGAGTCAGCCGGCTCCCCGTCAAAGAGGGGAGTTTTCAGGGAGTCCTGTTTACTCCCCCAGGTTGGTGGTTCTCCATGTTCTGCCTCATCAGAGCTTAATTAAAGCCTTTAGTATGTTGGTATGAATGTATATGGGTGGGTGTCACGGTGGTTCAGTGGCAACACTGTCGCCTCACAGTTAGAAGGTCCTGGGTTTGATTCCTGTCTGTGGGCGTGTCCTCCACCATGCCTTCAGTGCCTGCTGTTTGTCACCATTGATCAGGTGGTGATCTTCTTGCATGTTTTTAGTGGGGGGTTTTTATGGAGGATACCCCTGGTGAACATGGGAAGAACATGCAAACTCCACACAGAAAGGCCCCTTCCATAAAAACATGCAAGATCAGGGAGTCCTGTTTACTCCCCCAGGTTAGTGGGTCTCCATGTTCTGCCTCATCAGAGCTTAATTAAAGCCTTTAGGATTCAGCTGGTTTACCAACAAATCAAACAATCCAGTAACAGCTCCCTTGAGGGTGAATGGTATTTCAGGGGTCAGATTCATGAAGTTGATCTTTGTGACGAAATTGAACAACCAATCATACGTTTTAAGAGAATGCGTCATACCAAGCTATAAGGTGAAAGTATCTGTCCCTTCCTTGCTCAGAGTTGCTCTGTGATTATCTGCTGACATTCACTCGTATGTCTGTGTTCCAGGAGACGGTCCGTTTCCTGCTGTGTTGGATCTGTGCAGCTTTATGTCAGAAAGAAGAGCCTGTCTGCTGGCCAACAAGGGCTTTGTGGTTCTGGCTGTGCCGGTATACAATGAGAAGCCTGGCACCTTCAAAGAGATTCATCTGGACCGCTTTGAAGAAGCAAAGGATTTCTTACAACGACAGCCTAAGGTGAGTCCTTTGAGTAAGTTTGAAACACAGCAGCATAAAGTTATAGACCTTTCATTTTGACACATTTGGTGGGAAGCCAGAAATGTTCTGGTTCCTATTTGTGAGCACAGCAGAAGCAAGTTGTGAACCCGGGGTCACAGGATGTTGTATGTGACAACAAAGGAAATGTTTTTTTTCACTAGTTGATTGAGCCTGCATGCTTGATGAGACCTCCACATTTCATCCAGTCTTTACACTGTTTGCTGATTCACCTTCATAGACCAGTTCCTAAGCTCTGTGTGTTTATTCAGATTCCATCACCTCTAATTTTCTTGTTTTTTCACAGGTGGGCAGTAAAGGAATTGGCGTAGTGTCCCGATCAAAGGGAGGAGATATTGCGCTCTCACTTGCTGCTTTTGTGCCGGGTGTTGAGGCCGTAGTGTGGATCAACGGCTGCAGTGCCAATGCGGGTTACCCTCTGTTCTATAAGAGTCACCAGATCCTCTCACCGTTACTATTCGACCCCAGCAAGGTGATTCGCACTGAGTCAGGAGCTACCATTACCAAGTATTCTGTTAACAATCCCCTGGCAGAGGAGAACAAGGGCAGTCTGATCCCCATTGAACAAGCTGAAGGACGTCTCCTCTTTGTGGCTTCAGAGGACGACCTCAACTGGGACAGCAAAGGTTACGTGGACGAGATGGTGGAGAGACTGAAGCGTCATGGGAAGGAGAACTTTGAGAGTGTGTGTTACCCAAAAGCTGGACACTTACTGGAGTCCCCGTACGGACCGCACTGCCCCTCATCTTTACATGGGATCTTGGACCTCACAGTCCTGTGGGGAGGTGAGTCCAAGGCTCATGCAGCAGCTGAAGTCCACCTGTGGAAGAAGATCCAGGAATTCTTCAGAACTCACCTGAGCTGCGATGCTGCACAGACTAAAGCCAAGTTATAGATACAAACAGGTTGACAGGAAAGTGACAACCAATGCCGATTAACCTAAGATAGTTATATATGAAGCTGAATGTTTGCAATTGAGTGAATCTTTTAATGTTTGTACATTGAATTATGTTGAAAGATTATGACCAATCACAACCTGGTGCAGTCTTCCTATGCAATCCACATTTATTTAAAAAGCAAATTTTAAAAACAACATCAATTGTCCAAAGTGCTCTGCGACATATGAAACATAAAACCAACACAGTAAAAGCACAAAGACCAGTTTAAAAGACAGTCATGTAGACAGGCCACTGTCACAGCGAGTTAAGAGTCAGAGAATAAAGATGTGTTTTAAGACAGGATTTAAAAACAGGCAGTGTCGGGGTCAGCCCAGCATGCAGAGGCAACTCATTCTAGTGTTGCAAAGGTGTGATTTTCTCTGTGCTTCAGACGTGATCTTGGGACAAGGACCTCACCTGAGTGACCTTGATGGGACTTTGTTGTAAAAGGTTGGAGAGATACGTTGACATTAGCCCATTTAATAACAATAAAATGAGCTCTGTACAGGCGAAGTGTGGTCTTGTGTTTTCCTGTTAGAAGATGAGCCGCAGCATTCTGTGCCAACTGCAAGTTTGAAAGGGAGGCCTGGCTAACGCTAACATGAAAGATAATAGTCGTTCAGATAAACCCATGTACAACCCTTTAAAAGTCACTACATGACATGATTGAAACGAGTTGACCTCAAATGGAAAAATCTAGACTTTATCAGCTTGTCCTTTATCAGCTTGTTTTGCACATGGTTCCAGAGAACACAGGCCCATATAAGGGGCATCACAGACACCTCCATATTTTGTGAGCCAGTTGTACATTGTGAATATAAAAGAACTGCAGGGGCATAAACAGTCCAATAACTCCCCTTTAAAGTAGCACATAATGAAAAAACTCAAGTTCAAGTACCTCAAAGGTGTGCTTAAGTACTACACTTCTTACTTTCCACCAGTGATTTGTAACTTGAGGTCTCAGGTGTCTGAAAGCTTGAAACAAACAGATTGATGAGCGCCCTCTGCAGGCCAGAGTGTCAGACTGCACAGAGCTTCACTCAGTGACCCCAGCTGATGTTTTCAGTAAAGAATGGTGTCTCATGTTCTGTTTTGATATGACAACATTAGTTTGCTATTAACAATTCGAACAGACTATTAATGTGTAACCTCTGTGGAGTTCCTTCATGGAGAAAAGAGAAGGGCAGATTTTGAAGCCTCTGTGTGGAGGAGGGACATTTCCACAGACCTACATATATATTTGACCACGGACATCAAAACTGCTCAGTTATTCGGAGAATACTGAGGGGCGGAGCTGAAACCTGGTGCACACACAGATACAGAGTCAGGTAAGAGATTTAGGGTCACGTATTGCTGGGCAAAGGGAATGGGATGTGAGCCGGGGGCCAAGCAGAGACCAGTGAGTGGGTAGCAGTGCCGAGCAGGTCCAGAGAGGAATTTGCTGGGCTGAACAGGAGTTATGGGATAGAAATGCTTGTTTGTTGTCTGCCATGATATGTCTTCTTATCAGGCAGTTTTTATGTTCAGGCATTTCACTTGTTTCTGACTTTTTTTTGTCTTTAATTAGCATAATAAAATATTAGAAACTGCTGCTGAGATGTTGTTACTGGTTCTGAGTACTTAATATTTGAAAGCAGAATTTCCAGAATTGTAAAGCTGTTTGATGGACACTAAAAATCTGCTTTGTCAAAGTCAGAAAGTCTTTGTATCCAGACAAATGCACGTTTTTTATGTGGTTGCACTACTTTTAAGATAAGATGTGAGTGTTCTAGACTAGATATTTTTATTTATTTATTTATTTTAGATGTCAGTCAATGACATCTTCCTGTTCTGTTGGCAGATGATTTTGCTTATTTCCAGTAACATTTCCCCATTAGATGTGATGAAGGTGCAGGAAAGTGGATCCAGAGCAGAGCAGACAGAGCTGCAGGGAGAGGAGAATAGGGTTAGCTGCAGGACTGCAAATGTAAAGTAGCAAAAGGAAACACAGTTTGGTGGGCAGGTCTGCGACACATTGTATGAAAAGGCTCAGTTTCAACATTCAACAAGCAGTTTTTCCAGTTTGCAGACTTAATTGTCTCATTTATTCTGTCTGCTTGCATGAACAAAATGTTCTATAGCTCAATATCAAATGTACTACAGTGTCAATGCTGTCACAGGTAGATTTGGTCATATTTGCTGACTGGCCTGTTTACTTTGTTCCAGTCAAAGGATCCTCAGTTTGAGAAGAGATGTCCTCCCAAATCAGAGTGAGGCTGCTGCCGAACGCCAGATGCTTGTATGATGAGCCCGTTCAGGTGAAGGTGGCCGGGCTGAGACCCAGACAGGTGGTCACCATGAGAGCCAGATCGACTGACGAGAAGGGGGTGGTGTTCAGCTCCTCGGCCACCTACAGGGCTGATGAGAGCGGGGAGATCGACCTGGACAGAGACCCCTCACTCGGTGGGAGCTATGTTGGGGTTGAACCCATGGGTCTGCTGTGGTGGATGAGGCCGGAGACTCCACACAGGTACTTTATCAAGGATAAAGCACTGCAGCCCCTCAAGGTGAAGTTCTCTGTGCACAAGGAGGAAGGAGCTACCATTATCAAATATGCTGTTAACAATCCCCTGGCAGAGGAGAACAAGGGCAGTCTGATCCCGATTGAACAAGCCAAAGGACGTCTCCTCTTTGTGGCTTCAGAGGACGACCTCAACTGGGACAGCAAAGGTTATGTGGACGAGATGGTGGAGAGACTGAAGCGTCATGGGAAGGACAACTTTGAGAGTGTGTGTTACCCAACATGTGTTCAGAAGTCAGTTAAGTTTGAGGAGGAAGTGTCGTGGTTTGGGGATGTTTTCTGCAGCAGGAGTTGGACCTCTTGTTCAGTTTCATGGCGGGGTGAATGCAAATGAGAACCTCCTCCAGCAATATGCAGTTCCTTCACTGCAGTTGTCTCCCAATCAGTGGTATAACCACAGCTAATATTCTAGCAAATTCTGAACAATGAACAATAACAATATTCCAGAATAAATCAAGTATTAATATTTTTTGATCTCCACTGTAAAGCTGTATGAATCCTGGTTAATGGATGTTAAACTTTAATTAAAACCTGGATTTATGCCAACCATTGACAGTCTTTATATGGTTATGTTAATGTGTTGTTTGTTTTAGAAACAGATAAATAGGACTAGTGTAAACCTACAATTTAAATGACCAGTTTGATATATTGGGAAATATGGCGTACTTCTTGAGTAGGAGCAGTTGCTCTGCAACCAGTGGAGATTCCAGGAAATTACTGGTCCCAGCCAAGAAATCGTGTGACATGAGACAGCCCATAAGACAGTGAATGCTGCTTTGACACTTACAGGTGCAGGTGGGCAGATGTTACCTTCAGAGTGAGCTGGGCTAGCTGTTAGCTAACTGTCTGCTAGCTGTAGCCTATTTAATGTGGCATGTACTCCAGACCATATATTTAATGTTTGACCTCATCAGCTTCATTTATTTTTGTAAATATCTGCTTATCCTGAATTTGTTGCAGGAGCACGTTTCAAACAAGTTTGGTCAGGAGCAACTAAAGACTGGGAAAGATGTGGAATGCTCCAAAAACACCTGTTTGGAACGTTCCACAGGTAATCGGGTTCATTGGTAAGAGGTGATAGGATCATGATTGGGTTTGAAAGAGGCATCCTGGAAAGGCTCAGTCGTTCACAAGCGAGGGTGGAGGATGTTGCGAGGTGGATAAAATTTAAAAAAAAAATCACCATAACTCTGAACACACACATGTTCTACACACACGATTGATTTACCACTTGAAACCCAGCACAGTGCGGAGTGCAAATGCTCACCATTGTCACTGAAGGTCTGTCAATGCCAGAAAATAAAGTGTTATGGTGAAAGATATGGTGCCAGAAATAATCCCAACAATGAAATATAATGTTAAATATAAACAGAAACATAAAATCTGACTCTACTTGAAAATTCAAGCTGGTAATAGGATGAAAGTGTGATGGTTTAGAGCCGACATTTTTTCATTTTTACAGTAAGAAAAAGGATATTTGGTTCTAAACCAATCACAGACATGAATGAGTGACAACAAATTCACCAGATCTCCCATTCATTCAGTATGTTCGAAAATGCTGAATATTTATTTAATTGTACAATAAATACGGTGAATATGTGGGCCATGATTCAGGGTCAAAAACATAATCAACAGCCAAAAGCTTTCAGGTGCGTTGCTGTCTGCCTACACTACCACTAGAGGGCAACAATGTTTTCTAGATGCTCACAGACATTAATAAACTCTGTGTCTTTTATCTCAAACCCTCTTTTTTGTCAGAGGCACAAAACAAGTCTTTGACCTGTCCTTAAATGCTGTAATTGAGTAAGTAAGTAAATGCACTTAATGTTGCTTTCAGCCAGTCATTTGGAACTTCAGATCTCAGCTGTGGAGAAGCCACTTTGAATTAAACACACATTGATGAGCGCCCTCTGCAGGCCACAGTGTCAAACTGCACAGGACTTCATTCAACAAACTGATGTTTTCAGCAGCATTTCCATCAGGACGGCACGAGGCTCACATCACAGGTCAGTGTCGCTATTTTTCTGAGCAGTTTCAGTCCCCAGTGTGCTGTTTGAAACTCATCAGACTCACCAAAAGCTTCTGGTTATGATCAAAGTTTCAAGCTTTTTGTAAAGCTTCATTTCAACATGGACACATTCTGCAGCCTCATATCTTTTGCAATAAACGGTGACCTCCACTGCATTAAAATGATTAAATAAACGTTAACATTGGAAAGCTGTCGCCTGCTAATTAAAAGTTTAAAAGTTGACAAATTTTGAATGGAGTTTGGTGGGCAGGTCTGCGACACATTGCATGAAAAGGCTCAGTTTCAACATTCAACAAGCAGTTTTTCCAGTTTGCAGACTTAATTATCTCATTTATTCTGTCTGCTTGCATGAACAAAATGTTCTGTAGCTCAATATCAAATGCACTACAGTGTCAATGCTGTCACAGGTAGATTTGGTCATATTTGCTGACTGGCCTGTTTACTTTGTTCCAGTCAAAGGATCCTCAGTTTGAGAAGAGATGTCCTCCCAAATCAGAGTGAGGCTGCTGCCGAACGCCAGATGCTTGTATGATGAGCCCGTTCAGGTGAAGGTGGCCGGGCTGAGACCCAAACAGGTGGTTACCATGAGAGCCAGATCGACTGACGAGAAGGGGGTGGTGTTCAGCTCCTCGGCCACCTACAGGGCTGATGAGAGCGGGGAGATTGACCTTGACAGAGACCCCTCACTCGGTGGGAGCTATGTTGGGGTTGAACCCATGGGTCTGCTGTGGTCGATGAGGCCGGAGACCCCACACAGGTACTTTATCAAGGATAAAGCACTGCAGCCCCTCGAGGTGACGTTCTCTGTGCACAAGGAGGAAGGTGAGGGCCAGATGCTGGCAGAAGCGACCAATGAGAGGCTTCTGATGGGAGATGGAGTCAGCCGGGTCCCCGTCAAAGAGGGGAGTTTTCAGGGAGTCCTGTTTACTCCCCCAGGTTGGTGGTTCTCCATGTTCTGCCTCATCAGAGCTTAATTAAAGCCTTTAGTATGTTGGTATGAATGTATATGGGTGGGTGTCACGGTGGTTCAGTGGCAACACTGTCGCCTCACAGTTAGAAGGTCCTGGGTTTGATTCCTGTCTGTGGGCGTGTCCTCCACCATGCCTTCAGTGCCTGCTGTTTGTCACCATTGATCAGGTGGTGATCTTCTTGCATGTTTTTAGTGGGGGGTTTTTATGGAGGATACCCCTGGTGAACATGGGAAGAACATGCAAACTCCACACAGAAAGGCCCCTTCCATAAAAACATGCAAGATCAGGGAGTCCTGTTTACTCCCCCAGGTTAGTGGGTCTCCATGTTCTGCCTCATCAGAGCTTAATTAAAGCCTTTAGGATTCAGCTGGTTTACCAACAAATCAAACAATCCAGTAACAGCTCCCTTGAGGGTGAATGGTATTTCAGGGGTCAGATTCATGAAGTTGATCTTTGTGACGAAATTGAACAACCAATCATACGTTTTAAGAGAATGCGTCATACCAAGCTATAAGGTGAAAGTATCTGTCCCTTCCTTGCTCAGAGTTGCTCTGTGATTATCTGCTGACATTCACTCGTATGTCTGTGTTCCAGGAGACGGTCCGTTTCCTGCTGTGTTGGATCTGTGCAGCTTTATGTCAGAAAGAAGAGCCTGTCTGCTGGCCAACAAGGGCTTTGTGGTTCTGGCTGTGCCGGTATACAATGAGAAGCCTGGCACCTTCAAAGAGATTCATCTGGACCGCTTTGAAGAAGCAAAGGATTTCTTACAACGACAGCCTAAGGTGAGTCCTTTGAGTAAGTTTGAAACACAGCAGCATAAAGTTACAGACCTTTCATTTTGACACATTTGGTGGGAAGCCAGAAATGTTCTGGTTCCTATTTGTGAGCACAGCAGAAGCAAGTTGTGAACCCGGGGTCACAGGATGTTGTATGTGACAACAAAGGAAATGTTTTTTTTCACTAGTTGATTGAGCCTGCATGCTTGATGAGACCTCCACATTTCATCCAGTCTTTACACTGTTTGCTGATTCACCTTCATAGACCAGTTCCTAAGCTCTGTGTGTTTATTCAGATTCCATCACCTCTAATTTTCTTGTTTTTTCACAGGTGGGCAGTAAAGGAATTGGCGTAGTGTCCCGATCAAAGGGAGGAGATATTGCGCTCTCACTTGCTGCTTTTGTGCCGGGTGTTGAGGCCGTAGTGTGGATCAACGGCTGCAGTGCCAATGCGGGTTACCCTCTGTTCTATAAGAGTCACCAGATCCTCTCACCGTTACTATTCGACCCCAGCAAGGTGATTTGCACTGAGTCAGGAGCTACCATTACCAAGTATTCTGTTAACAATCCCCTGGCAGAGGAGAACAAGGGCAGTCTGATCCCCATTGAACAAGCTGAAGGACGTCTCCTCTTTGTGGCTTCAGAGGACGACCTCAACTGGGACAGCAAAGGTTACGTGGACGAGATGGTGGAGAGACTGAAGCGTCATGGGAAGGAGAACTTTGAGAGTGTGTGTTACCCAAAAGCTGGACACGCACTGGAGTCCCCGTACGGACCGCACTGCCCCTCATCTTTACATGGGATCTTGGACCTCACAGTCCTGTGGGGAGGTGAGTCCAAGGCTCATGCAGCAGCTGAAGTCCACCTGTGGAAGAAGATCCAGGAATTCTTCAGAACTCACCTGAGCTGCGATGCTGCACAGACTAAAGCCAAGTTATAGATACAAACAGGTTGACAGGAAAGTGACAACCAATGCCGATTAACCTAAGATAGTTATATATGAAGCTGAATGTTTGCAATTGAGTGAATCTTTTAATGTTTGTACATTGAATTATGTTGAAAGATTATGACCAATCACAACCTGGTGCAGTCTTCCTATGCAATCCACATTTATTTAAAAAGCAAATTTTAAAAACAACATCAATTGTCCAAAGTGCTCTGCGACATATGAAACATAAAACCAACACAGTAAAAGCACAAAGACCAGTTTAAAAGACAGTCATGTAGACAGGCCACTGTCACAGCGAGTTAAGAGTCAGAGAATAAAGATGTGTTTTAAGACAGGATTTAAAAACAGGCAGTGTCGGGGTCAGCCCAGCATGCAGAGGCAACTCATTCTAGTGTTGCAAAGGTGTGATTTTCTCTGTGCTTCAGACGTGATCTTGGGACAAGGACCTCACCTGAGTGACCTTGATGGGACTTTGTTGTAAAAGGTTGGAGAGATACGTTGACATTAGCCCATTTAATAACAATAAAATGAGCTCTGTACAGGCGAAGTGTGGTCTTGTGTTTTCCTGTTAGAAGATGAGCCTCAGCATTCTGTGCCAACTGCAAGTTTGAAAGGGAGGCCTGGCTAACGCTAACATGAAAGATAATAGTCGTTCAGATAAACCCATGTACAACCCTTTAAAAGTCACTACATGACATGATTGAAACGAGTTGACCTCAAATGGAAAAATCTAGACTTTATCAGCTTGTCCTTTATCAGCTTGTTTTACACATGGTTCCAGAGAACACAGGCCCATATAAGGGGCATCACAGACACCTCCATATTTTGTGAGCCAGTTGTACATTGTGAATATAAAAGAACTGCAGGGGCATAAACAGTCCAATAACTCCCCTTTAAAGTAGCACATAATGAAAAAACTCAAGTTCAAGTACCTCAAAGGTGTGCTTAAGTACTACACTTCTTACTTTCCACCAGTGATTTGTAACTTGAGGTCTCAGGTGTCTGAAAGCTTGAAACAAACAGATTGATGAGCGCCCTCTGCAGGCCAGAGTGTCAGACTGCACAGAGCTTCACTCAGTGACCCCAGCTGATGTTTTCAGTAAAGAATGGTGTCTCATGTTCTGTTTTGATATGACAACATTAGTTTGCTATTAACAATTCGAACAGACTATTAATGTGTAACCTCTGTGGAGTTCCTTCATGGAGAAAAGAGAAGGGCAGATTTTGAAGCCTCTGTGTGGAGGAGGGACATTTCCACAGACCTACATATATATTTGACCACGGACATCAAAACTGCTCAGTTATTCGGAGAATACTGAGGGGCGGAGCTGAAACCTGGTGCACACACAGATACAGTCAGGTAAGAGATTTAGGGTCACGTATTGCTGGGCAAAGGGAATGGGATGTGAGCCGGGGGCAAAGCAGAGACCAGTGAGTGGGTAGCAGTGCCGAGCAGGTCCAGAGAGGAATTTGCTGGGCTGAACAGGAGTTATGGGATAGAAATGCTTGTTTGTTGTCTGCCATGATATGTCTTCTTATCAGGCAGTTTTTATGTTCAGGCATTTCACTTGTTTCAGACTTTTTTTGTCCTTAATTACCATAATAAAATATTAGAAACTGCTGCTGAGATGTTGTTACTGGTTCTGAGTACTTAATATTTGAAAGTAGAATTTCCAGAATTGTAAAGCTGTTTGATGGACACTAAAAATCTGCTTTGTCAAAGTCAGAAAGTCTTTGTATCCAGACAAATGCACGTTTTTTATGTGGTTGCACTACTTTTCAGATAAGATGTGAGTGTTCTAGACTAGATATCTTTATTTATTTATTTTAAATGTCAGTAAATGGCATTTTCCTGTTCTGTTGGCAGATGATTTTGCTTATTTCCAGTAACATTTCCCCATTAGATGTGATGAAGGTGCAGGAAAGTGGATCCAGAGCAGAGCAGACAGAGCTGCAGGGAGAGGAGAATAGGGTTAGCTGCAGGACTGCAAATGTAAAGTAGCAAAAGGAAACACAGGCTGACTGAGCCGGAGCTGCAGTTTGTCAGGGTGGAGGAGTCTTTGTAGGAGGCTTGATTACAGGATGGGATGCAGCCGGAGAGGCTGTGCTCTGCCTTCAGCGCACCTGTCTCCACTCAGACAATCACATAAAGAAAGAAAGAGACAGACAGACAGGAGGACATTCTTCAGTCAGTGCATATTCAGAAATATTTTAAATTACCTCCCAAAAGGTGAAATCTTATTGTGCAGTGAAGTCTGTATCAGCACCAAACTATGTATTAACAGACATATATATATATATATAATCACCAAAATACTTACCAATGATAATAATAATAATTATATATATATATATATATGTATAATATTATTATTTTGTTTTATTTTGTTAATTTGTATCATTGGGCCTTTAATTTCTCTGTTTCCAAACCCAGTGACAGGGTTGTTGCTTTGCTGGCAGGATGAATGAAACAAAATGCTTCAAATAGTGAAGCTCTTTATCAAATGCACGACAGTGTCAATGTTTAAACTGCTTGATTTTATGTCTTCTGTGTCGCATTTGTTGAAAATGGTGACTGTCCTGTTTACTTTGTTCCAGTCAAAGGATCCTCAGTTTGAGAAGAGATGTCCTCTCAAGTCAGAGTGAGGCTGCTGCCGAGCGTTACATGCTTGTTTGATGAGCCCGTTCGGGTGAAGGTGGCCGGGCTGAGACCCAGACAGGTGGTTACCATGAGAGCCAGATCGACCGACGAGAAGGGGGTGGTGTTCAGCTCCTCGGCCACCTACAGGGCTGATGGGAGCGGGGAGATCGACCTGGATAGGGACCCCTCACTCGGTGGGAGCTATGTTGGGGTTGAACCCATGGGTCTGCTGTGCTGGATGAGGCCGGAGACCCCACACAGGTACTTTATCAAGGATAAAGCACTGCAGCCCCTCGAGGTGAAGTTCTCTGTGCACAAGGAGGAAGGTGAGGGCAGCATGCTGGCAGAGGCGACCAATGAGAGGCTTCTGATGGGAGATGGAGTCAGACGGCTCCCCGTCAAAGAGGGGAGTTTTCAGGGAGTCCTGTTTACTCCCCCAGGTCGGTGGTTCTAAATATTTATTTCTTAGGACACTGTGGCAATATCCACTTAGATTTCAGTGCCTTTTTCAAAGCAGACATTTTGACTTGTCATAACAGGACAGATGTGACTGATTAACAATGGCTTGATTGCCTTTTCGTGTCCTGGGAAGATGTCACAGTGACACAGCATTCACAATACCAGGGACCATATTAACGACACACTACACAAAGCTAAAAACAGTCCCGTAACAACGGGGTCACTCAAAAATCTTTCCAATACGAAGAGTTGACCTAGTGACAAAATTAAACAGCCAATCACTGTCACAGTATATTGAGTCTCTTACCTGCTGCCATTTTCCTTCATCTGCTCACATGCTCAGTCAGTACTTTTCCACTCTCACTCCCTTACCAGCCACGTCTACCTGCCAACTCATCTGATCACACACTTTCATTCCCAATCAGTCTAGTATTTAAACTGCTGTCCCACACTCAATCATTGGCACACTGTTCATGTTTCCATGCAAGACTGTATTACTATTGGACTGATCTCTCATTGCTGAACCTGCCTGTCTCTGACCAGGAGTCTTGCCCTGCACTTCTTGGATCTTTGTCTGCCTGTGAGTGTTTGGTGTGTGCAACACCAAACAA
Source organism: Chaetodon auriga (assembly GCF_051107435.1). Lineage (NCBI taxonomy): Eukaryota > Metazoa > Chordata > Actinopteri > Chaetodontiformes > Chaetodontidae > Chaetodon > Chaetodon auriga. Next base: position 22,418,388 of record NC_135085.1, read on the forward strand.
GCCTGAAATTAAAGTTGCCAAAAGCTACACCCATGTTGTGGTGGTGCTGCAATTGCCCCCCCCCCCCACACGTTTTAAGAGAATGCGTCATGCCAAGCAACAAGGTGAAAGTATCTGTCCCTCCCTTGCTCAGACTTGCCTTGATTTTAGATGATCTACTGTTGACATTCACTCGTATGTCTATGTTCCAGGAGACGGTCCATTTCCTGCTGTGTTGGATCTGTGCAGCCTTATGTCAGAAAAAAGAGCCTGTCTGCTGGCCAACAGGGACTTTGTGGTTCTGGCTGTGCCGGTGTACAATGACAACCGCGAAAACCTCCATGAGATGCATCTAGACCACTTTGAAGAAGCAAACAGTCTAACGTATGTGCACACATACAAGGTTAATAAAGCTGATTCTGATTATTTGTGAGTGCAGCACAAGTTGTGTGACCACAGGGTCACACAATTATGTGATAACAAAGGAAGTCTTTTCTTTATAAGTTGATTGAGCCTGCATGCTTGATGAGACCTCCACATTTCATCCAGTCTTTACACTGTTTGCTGATTCTCCTTCATAGACCAGTTCCTAAGCTCTGTGTGTTTATTCAGATTCCATCACCTCTAATTTTCTTGTTTTTTCACAGGTGGGCAGTAGAGGAGTTGGCGTTGTATCACAATCAAAGGGAGGAGAAGTTGTGCTCTCACTTGCTGCTTTTGTGCCGGGTGTTGAGGCTGTAGTGTGGATCAACGGCTGCAATGGCAATGTGCTCACCCCTCTGTTCTATAAGAATCATCAAATCCTCTCACCGTTACTGTTTGACCACAGCAAGGTGATTCACACTGAGTCAGGAGCTAGCATTGTCAAGTATGTTCTTCAAAATCCCCTGGCAGAGGAGAGCAAGTACAGTCTGATCCCCATTGAACAAGCTGAAGGACGTCTCCTCTTTGTGGCTTCAGAGGACGACCTCAAATGGGACAGCAAAGGTTACGTGGATGAGATGGTGGAGAGACTGAAGCATCATGGGAAGGAGAACTTTGAGAGTGTGTGTTACACAAAAGCTGGACACTTACTGGAGCCACCGTATGGACCGTACTGCGCCTCATCTTTACATGGAGTCGGACACTTTCCAGTCCTGTGGGGAGGTGAGTCCAAGGCTCATGCAGCAGCTGAAGTCCACCTGTGGAGGAAGATCCAGGAGTTCTTCAGAACTCACCTGAGGTGCGATGCTACAGCGACTGAAGCCAAGTTATAGATACAAACAGGTTGACAGGAAAGTGACAACAGTTTTGCACCTCCTGAGCATGGGAGACTCACAGAGACTGAAGAAAATGGAGCCCGAGGAGACACACAAGGAGAAGAGAGCTAAGTACAGAAGAAGGGTGGTGACTGGGCGAGTGATGCTACTTGTGCTACTTTTAACAGTATGGGTGATATCATCTGAAAAATCTAACTACAAAATATGAAAAAGCTGGGGCAGCACCCTGGCTTTGAAAGGCTAATCTGTTTTAAAGGTGGATTAAACGCAACAGCTGCGGCAATAGCAGCATGTCATGTGTAGTGTCTTATAACAACAAGCATGGACCGGTAATACAGGCTGTACCCTTTGAGGTATTTGACTGCAGACCTAATAATATAACCAACGCTGCTGAGGGCTCTGATACGGTGGTTCAGTATTGGTCCTTGAAGTCTCTCACCTTTTTCAAGGGTAACGAGACAGGGCCATATGCCACCGCTAATGGACTGCTTGCTCCTGCAGGAAGTGTTTTGCCACCTGTAGTGGAGGTAAGAGCTGGAATGGTTTATCCCTGATGTTTTGAGAGTAATGCTACAAATGCAGAAGCCTTGGGGCGGTTACCTCTAGAGCAGTGTTATACGACACTGAATTCCTCAGGGGACGTGTCAGCGCAGGGAAAAGGAAATGATTTAGTTATGGGTACTCCACATGACAATAGCCCTGGACTCAATCAAAGAATAGTTGCATGCAACCTCTAAAATTACTTTGCATGATAGGTTCCATAGGCTCTATGGTGTGGAAAACACCTGGGTTGAAGTTAGGGGTGGGTGATTTGAAAATGAATATCATGGTATATTTTTTTACAGTGACAGTGTGAGATAAAGGTATCATAAAAATAACAGGGATACTCAACTCAAAACATGATTCTACTTCTTTTTCTACATCTTAGGAAAGATAAGATGATGACAATAGGAATGAAAATGAGGCCTAAGTCTACATGTGTTCTGGACGGAGTAACCTGCCCCATAATTTAAGTTAATCAGTAAATGTAGTGTGAATCATTCTCAGAGTTAGATGAGGAATAGGATTAGGCATCTCAACATCTCTTATTCGGCAGACAATCCAAAGTATATAAGTACAACAGTCAGTGTACCACGGGGCACGTCTATCAAGTACATTTACATACAGCAGCAACATACCAAGACAGCAAACAGCAGAGGAGGCTTTCCTGTCACAACAAAACCAGCTGATCTCATGTTGCAGTCTGAAGTGTGGAGCTAATGTTACTCCACTCCACGCTCGCAGTCAAAAAGTGATCTTGCACTTTTAGTGGCTTCTTACCTGCCAGGTGTGGATCTGTGGCTGCTGTGCCAAGGCAGCGCTCCCCCTCTGCTGTAAGATAAGATAAGATAAGATAGACTTTATTTATCCCACAATGGGAGAAATTCACATGTTACAGCAGCAACAAGACAGAGTGCAAGAAAATAAAAATAAATCCATGACATGAAACTTTGTACTCCTAACTTTTGCGCTGCGTTTTGCCTGGTTTGGCAACAAAAGAATGTCAGAAATAATTTGTTATTCACGCCCTTCCTTCCTTTCTTCCTTCCTTCCTTCCTTCCTTCCAAATCCTGCACACGCTGCACGTTTAATGATCAAATCACAAGAGATCTTGTACCAACATTTTTTGCAGTGGTGGAAGAAGTATTCACATCCTTTACTGAAGAAAAGGCAGCAGTTGCACAACTTAAAAATACTCCATCACGATTAAAAGTCGTGTATTTAAATGTTTATTTAAGTGGGGAGAATGAAGAATAAAAGGTGCTAATACTCACTTTGCATAACGGCCCCCTGCAGAGTGTTGTATTATTATATTATTGGATTAATTTTGCGGAAACATTAACATGTAAGCTGCGTTTTGATGCATCAGGTTGAAGTGGAGCAAAGTTTATCTTCTTTACATTACTATTGGGAAGTTTACTCATATCGTACATCGTGTTTTATGAGCCAGTCAAACATTTTGAATGTAAAAGACTCATCTTCAAAGTAGGTGTGACATAAAACGTAATCCCCTGTAAAGAAGCACATAATGAAAATATTCAGAAGTGTGAGTAAGTACTATACTGATTGCTGATTTGGCTGTTAAACCCTCTGAAACACAGATTGACGAACGCCCCCTGCAGGCCAGAATGCTGAACTGCACAGAGAATCATTCAATTACAAGCTGACGTCTTCAGCAGCCGTTGGACCAGGACTGCACGAGGCTAACAATACCAGGTTAGTGACACAGTTTGTCTTAGAAATCTCAGTACCATGTGTACAGTTCGACATTCATCACACTCAGGATTGTGATCTGGTTATGATGAAATCACATAACAGGAGTTAGGACGCACGTCGTGTCTTGTGATCAAGCGGTTTCAGACTCCCTTCGTCTGTAAAACTTCTTTTCAACGTGCGCACATTCTGCAGCTTCACAGCTATGGCAATAAACTGTGACCTCCATGACATTAAAACGCTGAAACAAACTTTACCATCGGAGACTTGTCGCTCGCTTATTGAAGCGAGTTAAAATGGCCAAATCCTGAGTGGAATTTGGTGCGGACGCGACACAGCAGCAGGAGGCTCAGTTTCAACATTAAATATGCCGTTATTGCGGTTTTCAGACTTAAATATCTCATTTGATCTATTTGAATGTTTGAACTATATGTCTCCTGACCGTGAGACTCGAGACCAGTGCACTGCAGATCAAACTGTCCATATGCCCAAAGTTAATGTGTAACATCTATGGAGTTCCTTCATGCAAAAACAAGCTGCTGTCATTACTGCAGATTTTGATGCCACCTAAGAGAGGAGGGGCTCCGAGTTACCCATACAGGTGCTTTAACAGACCCATCATGTCTTCTGTGTCACATTTGATGAAAGAGGTGACTGTCCTGTTTACTTTGTTCCAGTCAAAGGATCCTCAGTTTGAGAAGAGATGTCCTCCCAGGTCAGACTGAGGCTGCTGCCGAGCGTTAGATGCTTGTTTGATGAGCCTGTTGGGGTGAAGGTGGCCGGGCTGAGGCCCAAACAGGTGGTCACCATGAGAGCCAGATCGACTGACGAGAAGGGGGTGGTGTTCAGCTCCTCGGCCACCTACAGGGCTGATGGGAGCGGGGAGATCGACCTGGACAGAGACCCCTCACTTGGTGGGAGCTATGTTGGAGTTGAACCCATGGGTCTGCTGTGGTCGATGAGGCCGGAGATCCTGCACAAAAGGTGTCAAAAAAACAACGCGCTGAACCCCCACGTGGTGAAGTTCTCTGTGCACGAGGACGAAGGTGAGGGCAGGATGCTGGCAGAGGCGACCAATGAGAGGCTTCTGATGGGAGATGGAGTCAGACGGCTCCCCGTCAAAGAGGGGAACATTCGGGGAGTCCTGTTTACTCCTCCAGGTTTTGTCTTTCTCATGCTTAAAATCATTTAATCAGTAAATTCAGAGGATGACGCTGACATTATTTTATGGTCAGCAGGCTGGTGGCTGCCCTCAAAACAATGTCAGCGTTAATTGATCTTTTTAATAGTCTGTTCATCCACAGCATGATATATCTCATTCCACAGAAAATCACTCATCCGGCCTGTAGTTCACTCTCATCAATAGAGGGTCACTCTGCATCAGGCAGACTTCACTGAGCATGCTCAGGGTCCGGGACCTGTGTTCACACCCGTTCGTCGTGATGATAATAATAATAAACTTTATTCGGAGAGCACTTTTTATACAAGACTTGCAGCTCAACATGCTTTGCAACAAAGAAATCAGGTTCACCAAGTGCTTCACATAAAAAGGGCCCGAATGATCCTCTATTGTTAGCGTTTGAGCCTTCAGGTCCGGTTGAAATGAATGAATCTGAACGAGGCGTCTCAGGATAGAATTTCTGTGCTCTGTGTGTGTCAGTCATTTATAAGATTTATGAAATACGTTGTCATTAAATGAACCTTTCGATCCAGGAGGAGGACCTTTCCCCGCTGTGTTGGATCTGTACACTTTGGGTGGAGGTCTGTCGGAGAAGAGGGCGTCTCTGCTGGCCAGCCGAGGATTTGTGGTTCTCACTGTAGCTCTGTATGGCCACGACGACATGCCGAAGAACATCAAAGAGGTCCATCTGGATTATTTTGAGGAGGCGATAAAGTTTTTGAAAAAACAAGATCAGGTGAGTTTATGATGACACATCTGAGTCTTCATGATTTATTGCTTTTAATATTGGAAAGTTTACGCGTATGGTCAGTCTAGTTTTGGGTCAGAGCTGAGTTTCAATAGGATTTCTGGTCATTAAGTTAGACTCTTTGGAAATAGATGGCATCCCTCCACACAAGTGTTCATCAGAAAACATGAAAGCTTTCATTGCGATATTAACCTGGGAAACATGGGGGGCATTTTTTTCAGGTCGGAAGTAAAGGAGTTGGTGTGATATCACTGTCAAAAAGTGGAGATCTTGCTCTTTCAGTGGCTTCTTTCCTGCCAAATGTTGAGGCCACAGTGTGGATCAATGGCTGCAGTGCCAACACAGCGCTCCCCCTCTACTATAAGAGGAGCCAGATCCTGCCTGCATTAATGTTTGATTCTACGAAGTTGATTCCCACTGAGTCAGGGGCCATGATTAGCAAGTATGCAATGCATAATCCGCTGGCAGCGGAGAACAAGGGCAGCCTGGTCCCCATTGAACGAGCTGCTGGGCGTTTCCTCTTTGTGGCTTCAGAGGACGACCTCAACTGGGACAGCAAAGGCTACATGGATCAGATGGTGGAGAGACTGAAGCGTCATGGGAAGGAGAACTTTGAGAGTGTGTGTTACCCTGCAGCAGGGCATTACCTGGAGCCGCCTTATGGACCCTACTGCCCCTCCAGTTTTCATGGGCTTGTGGGTAAACCAGTCCTGTGGGGGGGTGAGCCCAGATCACACGCAGCAGCTGAAGTCCACATGTGGAAGAAGATCCAGGTGTTCTTCAGAACTCACCTGAGCTGCAATGCTACAGCGACTGAAGCCAAGTTATAGATACGATCACAGTCATAGTCAACACTGAAGGAAGGCTAAAACTTCTGGATGTGTTTGTCAGGACTGCGAAGTAATTATGTAAAATTATTTCAGTAGATTTCTTTGTTTTTACAATTACAAATCATGTCTTTGTCGAGCATGAAGTGTTGGAGGTTTTCTGGACGTGAGAGCCTCACAGTGGACTTTACATATTATAGCAAGAAGGCTTCAAAGACAACTACACTGCCATTATTGAACAAAGACTGTTTAATTGCATACTTTGCTGCTGCTGCTGTCTTTGTGGTGTCTCATTACCTGTTTGTAAATTTTAGCCATCACCTCATTTGAGTTGAAAAGTATCCAGCTGGCAACAGAAATGTTGCTTAATGTGTGTTGCCCTCATAAATAAATAAATGACGACATGAAACTTTTTATCCTTAACTTCCAAATCCTGCACATTGATCATTGATTCCAAGATAAACCAACACTAGTGGTGCCGCATGCTGCACGTTTAATAATCAAATTGTACTTGACCTTGCATCAATAATCTCCAACATTTTTGGCAGTGTTGGAAGAAGTATTCATATTCTTTACTGAAGTAAAATCAGCAGTTGCACAACTTAAAAATACTCCATCAATATATAAATATTTATTTAAGTGGGGAGAATGAAGAATAAAAGCGATAATTCTCAGTTTGCATAATGTCCCTCTGCAGAGTGTTATATTATTATATTATTGGATTCATATTGTAGAAACATGAACATGAAAGCTGCGTTTTGATGTTGCATCAGGTTGAAGTGGAGCAAAGTTTAGAAGCACATGATGAAAATACTCAAGTTTAAGTATTACAAAAGTGTGCTTAAGTACTACACTTGTTAGTTTTCACCTCTGATGTGTAACTTCAGGTCTCGTGTGTAAAACCCTCTGACAGTTTGAAAAAACAGAACAAAACAAAACGCAGATTGATAAGCGCCCTCTGCAGGCCAAACAGCTGAACTGCACAGAGCTTCATTCAATGAAACCAGCTGATGTTTTCAGCAGCGGTTAAAGCAGGTCGGCGCGAGGCTCACATAACAGGTTAGTAACTCGATTATTGATTAACTTATCCATTTACATAATTTTGATATGTTTGATCAAGCACAGTACCCAGTATGCAGTTCGATATTCACCAGACTCACCAAACGCTTGTGGTTGTAATTAAATCAAATTATAAAAAGGTATTGCATCGCATTTATTGTCCTGTGGTCAGGTGGTTTCAGCTTGACTGCCTCCGTAAAACTTCTTTTAACATTAACACAACGTTAAACTTCAACAGAATAAAGTTATGTGATGACCTCCATGGTGTTAAGAAGCTGAAATAAAATTTAACTTTGGAAATTAGTTCCGTGACCATTTCACCCACTTTCACATCGCTGACCTTTAGCCCAGAATAACCTTCTGTTGAGATTTTTTTTTCCAGATTTCATTGACATTCATTGCCGAATTAACCAGAACGACCCATGATTCATCAGATTTAATTGCAGTGTGAAACTGCAGGTTATGTTATTGCTTGCTCATGAAGTTTAGTTTAATTTGCCAAATTTTGAATTGAATTTGGTGGGGCAGGTCTTAACCCACATGGCAGTTGCAGTTGGCAGTTTAAACACCAAGTGTTTTCAGTTGTCAGACATATTGTTCTACTTGAATGCGTGCGTGAAAATTAATAGTGCTTACATTCGTCAGTAACTGATATCTTTAGACCTGAAACACATTCAAGCACCACTCAGTTACAGACACCATTAAATGCTAATACACACAGTATCAAACAAGAAAGAAAGAAAGAAAGAAAGAAAAGATGGAGCTTGATCACATGCACATGAATAAGTACAAACACATTTTGAAATATCTCAATTGTCGATAAATGAGAAAGGTTAAAATATTTACCAATAATCACACTAAACACAACCTGTGATAACAGAGTTTGTCAGGCACAAGCAACGAGCCTGCGCTGGTAACACGTCAATCACACAGACACAGAGGGAGGAAGACAGACAGGGAGGAGCACGACAAGGGAGGGAAGGGAAAACAAAAGGAAACACAGGGGGAAAAACTGCCCAAAGTTAATGTGTAACCTTTATGGACTTTGTTCATGCAACGACAAACTGCCCGGTCATTAATGCAGATTTTGATGCCACTTTGGAGAGAAGCGGTATTGAGTTATCTGTACAGGTGTTTTAACAGACTTACATATATATTACATCCCAGATAATACAACTGATCGAGTCTGTATCTGCACAAAACCATGAACCATTTGACCTTAAATTTCTCTGCTTTCTTACACAATAGTGAAGCTCTTTATCAGATACATGACAGTGTCAATACTGACGCAGGTCATTTCAACATTCTGCAGCCTCATATCTTTTGCAATAAACGGTGACCTCCACTGCATTAAAATGATTAAATAAACGTTAACATTGGAAAGCTGTCGCCTGCTAATTAAAAGTTTAAAAGTTGACAAATTTTGAATGGAGTTTGGTGGGCAGGTCTGCGACACATTGCATGAAAAGGCTCAGTTTCAACATTCAACAAGCAGTTTTTCCAGTTTGCAGACTTAATTATCTCATTTATTCTGTCTGCTTGCATGAACAAAATGTTCTGTAGCTCAATATCAAATGCACTACAGTGTCAATGCTGTCACAGGTAGATTTGGTCATATTTGCTGACTGGCCTGTTTACTTTGTTCCAGTCAAAGGATCCTCAGTTTGAGAAGAGATGTCCTCTCAAGTCACACTGAGGCTGCTGCCGAACGCCAGATGCTTGTATGATGAGCCCGTTCAGGTGAAGGTGGCCGGGCTGAGACCCAGACAGGTGGTCACCATGAGAGCCAGATCGACTGACGAGAAGGGGGTGGTGTTCAGCTCCTCGGCCACCTACAGGGCTGATGAGAGCGGGGAGATCGACCTGGACAGAGACCCCTCACTTGGTGGGAGCTATGTTGGGGTTGAACCCATGGGTTTGCTGTGGTCGATGAGATCAGATGCCCCACACAGGTACTTTAAGAAGGATAATGCACTGCAGCAACAAATGGTGACGTTCTCTGTGCACAAGGAGGAAGGTGAGGGCAAGATGCTGGCAGAGGCGACCAATGAGAGGCTTCTGATGGGAGATGGAGTCAGCCGGCTCCCCATCAAAGAGGGGAGTTTTCAGGGAGTCCTGTTTACTCCCCCAGGTCGGTGGTTCTCCATGTTCTGCCTCATCAGAGCTTAATTAAAGCCTTTAGTATGTTGTTATGAATGTATATGGGTGGGTGGCACGGTGGTACAGTGGCAACACTATCGCCTCACAGTTAGAAGGTCCCGGATTTGATTCCTGTCTGTGGGCGTGTCCTCCACCATGCCTTCAGTGCCTGCTGTTTGTCACCATTGGTCAGGTGGTGATCTTCTTGCATGTTTTTAGTGGGGGGTTTTTATGGAGGATACCCCTGGTGAACATGGGAAGAACATGCAAACTCCACACAGAAAGGCCCCTTCCATAAAAACATGCAAGATCACCACCTGACCAATGGTGACGAAGGAAACTGGGTCCCCGGGCGCCGCTGTCGGCTGGCAGCCCACCGCTCCTGGCCCGCCGCGGAGGAGGGATGGACCAAAGATGGGTCAAACGTGGAGAATTAATTTCACATAAGCATGGTGTGTGTGCATGTAGTGCATTGCATTGTTGTGTGTGATAATAAAAAGTGTGTTTCTTCTTCTTCTTCATAACAATGTTTTTAGGATCACCAGGAGAGCAGGAAAAGGACAGATGTAATGAATAACATCGGCTAAATAAATACAGAAGGCCCAAAGTAGCTCCCAACTTTATTTGTATTTTGATGGCACCAGTCTGATAAGGATTCAGTTGGTTTACCAACAAATCAAACAATCCAGTCACAGCTCCCTTGAGGGTGAATGGTATTTCAGAGGTCAGATTCATGAAGTTGATCCTTGTGACGAAATTGAACAACCAATCATATGTTTTAAGAGAATGCGTCATACCAAGCTATAAGGTGAAAGTATCTGTCCCTTCCTTGCTCAGAGTTGCTCTGTGATTATCTGCTGACATTCACTCGTATGTCTGTGTTCCAGGAGACGGTCCGTTTCCTGCTGTGTTGGATTTGTGCAGCTTTATGTCAGAAAGAAGAGCCTGTCTGCTGGCCAACAAGGGCTTTGTGGTTCTGGCTGTGCCGGTGTACAATGAGAAGATTGGCACCTTCAAAGAGATTCATCTGGACCGCTTTGAAGAAGCAAAGGATTTCTTACAACGACAGCCTAAGGTGAGTCCTTTGAGTAAGTTTGAAACACAGCAGCATAAAGTTATAGACCTTTCATTTTGACACATTTGGTGGGAAGCCAGAAATGTTCTGGTTCCTATTTGTGAGCACAGCAGAAGCAAGTTGTGAACCCGGGGTCACAGGATGTTGTATGTGACAACAAAGGAAATGTTTTTTTTCACTAGTTGATTGAGCCTGCATGCTTGATGAGACCTCCACATTTCATCCAGTCTTTACACTGTTTGCTGATTCACCTTCATAGACCAGTTCCTAAGCTCTGTGTGTTTCTACAGATTTTATCACCACTAATTTTCTTGTTTTTTCACAGGTGGGCAGTAAAGGAATTGGCGTAGTGTCCCGATCAAAGGGAGGAGATATTGCGCTCACACTTGCTGCTTTTGTGCCGGGTGTTGAGGCCGTAGTGTGGATCAACGGCTGCAGTGCCAATCTGGGCTTCCCTCTGTTCTATAAGAGTCATCAGATCCTCTCACCGTTACTATTCGACCCCAGCAAGGTGATTCGCACTGAGTCAGGAGCTACCATTATCAAGTATGGTGTTAACAATCCCCTGGCAGAGGAGAACAAGGGCAGTCTGATCCCCGTTGAACAAGCCGAAGGACGTCTCCTCTTTGTGGCTTCAGAGGACGACCTCAACTGGGACAGCAAAGGTTACGTGGACGAGATGGTGGAGAGACTGAAGCATCATGGGAAGGAGAACTTTGAGAGTTTGTGTTACCCAAAAGCTGGACACTTACTGGAGCCACCGTACGGACCGCACTGCACCTCATCTTTACATGGACTTGCAGGCTTTCCAGTCCTGTGGGGAGGTGAGTCCAAGGCTCATTCAGCAGCTGAAGTCCACCTGTGGAAGAAGATCCAGGAGTTCTTCAGAACTCACCTGAGCTGCGATGCTGCAGAGACTGAAGCCAAGTTATAGATACAAACAGGCTGACAGCAAAGTAACAACCAATGCTAATTAACCAAAGATAATTATATATGAAGCTGAATGTTTGCAAATGAAAGATTATGACCAATCACAAGCTGGTGCAGTCTTCCTATCCAATCTAGTCCAATCTATGTTGATTTATAAAGCACATTTAAAAACAACAGTTGACCAAAGTGCTCTGCAATCAAAATAAAGCAAATAATTCAGAATGAAAGCAACACTGTAAAAGCACAAAGATCAGTAAAAGAGGACTGGTCCAAGAATGGCGCCCTGAGGAACTCCACCATGGACGGATGCTAAGGAGGACACAGAGAAACCACCTTTGACGGGCTGCTGCTCTGGAGTGGTTCAGATCTCATCCGAAGTTTTTCTATCAGCTTAGGTTTCTCTGTGTCCTCCTTAGCACCTGTCCCCGGTGGAGTTCCTCAGGGCTCAAAAGTTACTCAGAACGTCAAAGGTTGCTCCAAACAAACAGGACTCTGACTCCAGAGAAACTGAAGATGCTGCAGGTCGGAACAGCGAGCAGCGAGAGGACGGTCGCTCATGACCAGCATGGAAAAACGCATGTATAGCCAGAAAATTCAGAGAACAAAACCACAGTTTGTGATCATTACACCAGTGGAAAGACATGACTTTTATGATGAGTTTTATTTCTACTAAAAGATTATTAATAAGTTTAAAAGTACAGATCAGTGTTGTGAAGATCCATAAAACCAGCATGGAACACTTCAAGAATGCAGTATGTGTCTAAAAAAAGATTACAGTTATATGAGTTTAATTGGTCTAAAATTGGAGATGATCAGTGGATGCACTACTGCCGGTACAACACCCAGTGGCGGTTCTACACGGAGGCCTAGGGAGGCCCGTGCCTCTGTAGACATGTCCCTGGCCACCCCTGTAGCCCCGCGTGTTGACCAAATAAAGAAATTATAAGTTTATTATGATTTTACACGTGAGCGCCAAAAGTGGAACTAATGTGACGCAACGTTCTACACGGGTAAATTAGAGCGGCGCACCCAAACACTGTAGCCTGCCAAGTGTGGTGCTGCTCACTAGAGGTGGGCAATACTGGGAATTTTGTTATCGATCCGATACCAAGTAAATACAGGGCTAGTATCGCCGATACCGATACTTTTTACTTGACATGTCATGGTCATTGAATAATTTTGTGATTTTGTCTTTAGTTGCTTGATTATGATTATGATCAAACACAGGACAAAGATTTTTGGCAAATAAAGAGGTTTTTTATTAACTATGTATTTATAAAAATAATGTAACAAAATATAAATATAACAATATAAACAACACAACAGAAAATACTTTACATTGCACACAGATCTTTGTGGAAAAATAAAGTCAGTAATAACAGTCAGTTGTGCAAAACAAGTCAACAAAAGCACTGTGCTTTCCTGAGAAACTACTGGTTTCTAGCACATACGCTTGCATTTACCACTTGTCATCAATAATATGGCAAGTGACAGTTGAACAAGCCTCTGTGGCTCTTGATGTCCACAGATCAGCGGTCAATACAGCACTGCCAGCAGCATCGAGGCATTTTTTTTTTTTTTTTTTTTTTGCTTTTGAGCGACACTCTTCATACAATGAAGGTATTTTCTCTTCCATGAAATATTTCCTACTTGGAATCCTGAAGCGGGGATCAAGCGTCTTCACCAGGTTCTTAAAACCCTCCTGTTCAACCACAGAGATGGGTTGTAGCTCCTTCACGATCATCTCAGCAATGGTCCTTGTAATATCCATGGCTCGTTGTGAGTTATCGAAGTGAAATAACAAAATGATTAAGACAATTAAGTCTGTAACTGTAATCTGCATGTAGCCTAAATAGGAATACTAATTTTCCTTCAACAGTTAACACAAAGGGTTATTATATTCAGCCATATTCATATTTCAGGTTTGAGGTATATATCTTTACATAAGTGGATATTTTTGAGGTCCAGTTAAACAATTCGGATTTTTTTCAACATATGATAATAGTTTAATCAGTCTGCTGAAATGGCCTCTCTGATCACCAGTTACACTGTGAAAAACATTACTTAATGCTAGAGATGACCTGGATACTCCTGATTTTTTGGCTGAAAAGCAGACTTCTCTCGAGGGTGAGCTGCTTTAATAAGTTTGTGGTGGTACCACAGTGGCGAATTACTTTCTTGCACACATCACATGTGGAAGTTTCCCTGTCAGCTGCAGTGAAAAGGGTCCACGCGGCGCATCTCTTCCTCTCCGCCATCACGAGCTGCTCTCGGTGCTCTCCTGTCGCAAGCGTCGAAGGTGAGCAAAACGATTTCATCTCGTTAGTGACTTGTTGTTCTTGCACATAACCGCGTTACTGTTCTTCCTCACACTGATAATGAAATCAAGTTTGGAAATGTCTGGTCTCGATGTGTTTAGAAACTTAATCATATCTAAGAAAACTTATCGAAGCGATGCGAATATCCAAATGTCCTTGCGAAGTTTACACGATGTCGTGATGTTAACCACGTAACTTCATCCGTCTTGGCTGTTTCACTGCGATAACATATACAGCTGAGTAAAGTAATCAACAGTAGGCTGTCTGCCCGTGTTAAGTAGGGAGGGATGGTTAGGCAACGAAATGTGATGCTTGTAATTAAAAAACAATTGATCCAAATATTAAAATATATATTAAAATTAAATATATTATATATTAAATATTATATATATTAAATATTCAAGCGTGGACTCAACTGTCCACACTTGAATGTGTAAAAATAGGAAATGGCACATTGTTGTACCTTGGAGTTCTGTTCACATTGAATTGACGCCCTGCATTATATTTTTCATTTTTAATGGCCCCAGCTGTCTTACACCTGCACCCACTCTTGACATATGATGATACGGAAACTCCCCACGTCTCCCGCGTGGTGGAACAAGGCGTGGGAGTCTTCATGATTAAGAGTCCATCAATACAAAATCACACTTCCCGTTTATGCTTCATAATAAAAGCTCTCCGCCGATCAGCCATTGTGAGACTTTTATTGTGAAGCAGCCTCAGTTTCCTGTCTCGTTGGTTACCGATTTTAACGGTAACTGCAGGCGTCAGTTAAATCCGTTTTGGAGGCAATGTGTTTGGAGTAGTAATAACTCTACAGGAAGTGAAAATGAACACTTATTAATAAAGTTCGGCGACCTTTTCACACGTCCTTCACCGGCTCTCTCTCCGGTAGCCCGCGGATCACAGGTAACGTTATTCCTGTAACATTTTTAACAACCTCCAAATTACAACTACTAAATTTCTAAATTACAGATGTTCACGAGAGCCACTGGTAACGTTGGTGCACCGCTTTTATGTGTTTTCATTTGCTTCAGAAGTCAAACTTCATTGGTTAGTACAGCTTGACAACTTCATATAACGGTACAATGAAGCTCATCAGCCCAGTGGTGACAAGTGGTGTGTCGTTCATGAACGAGTCGGCTCTATGAACCGGCTCTTCTCAGTGAACGAAGGAAGCCGGCCCTCATCTGAGACTCAATTTCTGTTTTTCTAAATTAATACAAGACAAAGTAATAGTATGATCGTATAAGTTATTTGTTAAATATGATCAAGAAATGTCCCACTTTTGTAACATTAACCCCCAAGCTTGGTGAGACTGTTGTATAACAGAAATAAAATGTTCAATATGTTAAGTAGTTTTGATGTTTTTAAATTATTTAAGGCTTTTATATACCAAACATGAAATGAAATGATGGTAGTCATTTCAATGAAATATAAGCACAGATACAAATTATAAGTCAATATATTGTTAGATTTGTTAGAGAAGGACCATTCAGAGTATCCTAACCACACCCACTGCCCTCAAGGTACAAGGAAGAAGTGTGATTGGTATCACCCCAACCACTACACCAGAGCGGCAGATCTAGGAAGAACCCAGAGGGAGATCAAGGACAACTTGCTGAGGCAAAAAGAAATCCAGGATGAGGTGGATACAGCTCCTGAGCACGGGAGGCTCTCAGAGAATGAAGAAAATGGATCCCGAGGAAGCATGCAAGAACACCAGAGCTAAGTATGGAAGGAGAGTGGTGACTGGACTTGCAATGCTACTTGTGCTACTGTTAGCAGTATGGGTGATATCATCTGAAAAATCTAACTATAGACAAAGGAGAAGCAGGAGAAGCACAGAGGCTTTGAAGGGTAATCTGTTTTACAGGTGGATGAACGCAACAGCTGCAACATTAACAAACATGTCATCCATAGTGTGTTACGACAGTAAGCATGTACCGGTAATACAGGCTGTGCCATTTGAGGGTTTAGATTGCAGACCTAATAATGGAACCAACGCTGCCGAGGGCTCTGATACGACAGTTCAATATTGTCCCTTGATGTGTCTCGTTTATTTCATGTCACCAGATTATAGTAGATTATGGTTGGGTAATGAGACAGGGCCATGTGCCACCTTGGATGGACTGCTTGCTCCTGCAGGAAGTGTTTTGCCACCTGTAGTGCAGGTACTCCCTGGAATGGTTTATCCTGGGTGTTTTGAGAGCAATGCTACAGATGGAGAAGACTTAGGGTGGTTACCTCTAGAGCAGTGTAATAGTACACTTAATGCCTCAGGAGACGTGTCAATGCCTGGAAAACAAAATGGTTTAGTTATGGCTACTCCAGACTTGGCGACCAATGGTACAGTGGCAGTAGCGGATGTTTTTTGGTATTGTGGGGATGGGAAAGTACGGCAGACGTTGCTTCCAGGATGGAAAGGCCGATGTGCTATGGTAATGTTAACATCAGGAATTACAATACTGGTGCCCAAAACCGAGTCAACCCACGGAATTGTTAAAAGATCAGTGAAGCAGGATGATGGAGTGTGGATTACAAGTACAGGTTGGCCAGTTGGCATCCCTCAGGAAAACCTAGCTACGTCACATGTATCTACAGATTATGGAGCTATATATCCCTGGGTGCAGATGCACAGAAATGCACATTGGATCAATCATGCATGGTACAATCAACAAAGATTTATGACTCACATAACAAGCAAAGAACAGTTGCACACAGCCTCTGAAATGACTTTGCACCATAGGTTTGTACGAGATATCACATTGGCTGAACAACAGGGAATGTGTCAGCGCAATGGATACCTGTATTGTGCAGGTATTCCCATGCACACAGCAAAGGATGGAAAACTAACAAAAGCACTGAATGATCTCAGGAACCTAAGTGAGGAGCTTGCAAAGAATTCACTTGGAGGAAGGGGTACGCAGTCGGGGTGGGATCAGTTTTTCTCCTCATCCTGGAGAGCAGTGTTGATAGGACTTGGGATAATTGTAGGACTGGTCTTGATCTTGGGCGTATTCATAGTCTGTTTGTTGGTGATTAGGAGATTGTTAGCTGCTGTGGCCCGACAGCACGCGATGCTACCAACAACAGACAAAGAAGATCATGTTAGCAATAATAGACTTTGAATAGAGAGAAATGGCTGAAAGATCAAATCGGGAAATCCTCACTCAAAACTACAACGTGGCTCAGCTTCTGCGTTGGAACTGATCCAAATCACTGTACATCGTAAGTTCTTGAACCTCTCTGCAGTGATGGCCCTCTACGGTGTGCAAAACACCTGGGTTGAAGTAGATGACTCCAAACAATTTACGCTTTGATTGATGTATTACATTTATTCATTCTGTGTTTTTGAACTATGCATTTATCGTAGCACCACTGCTGGTCACATATGCAGTGAAACATTTTTATTTGTGTTTATCTTGACTTGCTTGATTTGAAATTATTTTTGTCAGCTTGATAATATGGAAATTGTAGCTTTGGGAGTTTTTCCTTGCATCAGACATAAAGGTTTCTTAAGTTTGAGTGGAAACTGACCAGAAGACTGTGCATACACAACTGAAAAAGTGAATGTGAGTTAGAAACAGAATTTGAGGAACTGAAACGTGTGGGGGAAACAGTGTTACCACATGTGTGTGTTTATCATCTGACCTTGGAGGAAAGGATCAAGATACCATTACATGCTTTTTTTTTTTTGCAAAGATAGTGTAGCAGAACTGTAACTGACCTAATTTCCCCCTTTTTGCATTCCTTCAGGAGAAATGGAGTTGTAAAACATCCCAACTTTTAAGAGCTATTGACCATTTCATCTGTTTACAGGGAAGTGTTAATTCAGAGAGAGTCAAGATGTCTGGCTGTAGAACACCTTCTCACAGTCCTTCATGGGAGCAAGAGACACGGACAGATAGCTCCATGAGAGATAAGGACAGTAAATATCTGTCTGAATGGATGAGTGCCAGGTCTCAGAGGAACCTCCAAAATCAGATAATGCTGATAGGTTGTAAATTAGACATTCCTGAAGCAAACTGTTTTGTATGTCTGTGTGCCTTGTTTCCCATCACACCCGGATAACAAAATCTATATGTTTGATTCAACTTCGGATGTTCTTACAATACTGAATTCCTAATCTGTATGATATCAATGCTTTTCCTGTGTTTCTGGCTCATAAAATGACAAAACTGTGATTTTAATTCTCCTCAAAAGTTTGTCTGAGTTTCTTCTATGGAACCATCTAGAGGTTTGTAGCGGTTAGCAAACCTCTCTGCACCACAGACCTGTAGCCAGCCTGGACCCACTTGTCTGGGTTAAATAACCATCAGGAGCCGTTCCTCGTCTGTAGCCGACACTGGAGGCCTTCCAGCTCCTGAAACATCCCTGTCCAATATCGGCTCTCAACCGCGGTTCAGTTGGTTCGCCCGTTGGATCGCGGTGCAGATTGGAGCCACGAACGACAGCCTGGAGCCCCTTTGTGTCAGTTCAGAGCAGACGCTGGCAAAGTAGGCATGCTTATGTGGGTTCGAATAAGGAGATGGTGTCGTAAGGTTATAATACTGTCAGTTCTCCTTAGATTCTCTCAGTCATTCATTCAAGAAATTAACACTGCATTCGCGTCCCCACTTTCCCTCAAACTACTTCTCACTATTGCCAAACTCATTCTGCCATTGTTTTGCCATAAGTTTTTCCATACAGTTGTTTGTGTTACGTCATATCACCCATATTATTTGTCGTATTATTCATTATTCATATTCATCCCCATTATTGTGTTTAATAAAAAAGACTTTTCATTGAAGTCGTGGTCAGACGGTGTCCTTTTGAGCTGGATATAAGCAATCCCTGTATCGAGAGTTAACGCTTCAGATTAACAGACTGGTCCACCGTTAGTTCATTCGTTATCATTAAATCAGCATTACAAGAAATAATAGTTAAAATCTCTCTCTCAGAAACCTGCGCAACAAGTGAATATTGATGAATTCAACTGTACCTGTTCAATTTAAGCCAAACAATGAGTTTGGTCAGTAGTGCAAAATAAAAAAAGCAATGAGTGTGCATTGAGAAGGTGGGCAGGCTTCAAAGAAACTCATTTGACCCTGATGCACTGTTAATTGGGCTGTTTTATTATGCATCTCTGAGGATAAAGATTGAAATTGATGAGCACAAAGTGGAAGAAGTAAAAGCTTTTAATGGCCATCAAATCTGAAAATAGAAAATAATCAAACTGATGAAGAGTCAAATGGAAATATTGAAATTAAAAGCTTAAATGAGAAAGCGATAAAAGAAACAGGACAAGCACACAGTATCCAACATTCACCGTCACAAGGTGCAGAGGCTTCAACTGGCCTGAAGCTGCTGGGGCGCAGTGGCACCTTGCAGACACCAGGGGGAGTCTGTCAGGAATAATTGACTTAATTAGCCCATCATTGTTGAAAAGGCCATTTAAAGATTGCAAAATCTGGGGGGACAGGGGCTTAACCAGTCCGGTGTGTGTAATGGAAGTCTTGAAGTGCAGTGTGAAGTGCTCTGAGTTAATTCGAGTGTCACAGTGAATAAAGTAATTTCCCGACCTCTAGATGAATAAACCTGGTTCTGCTCTCAGAGAACAGACATGTAGCTTGAAGCGTCGACTCAGGACGCTGCTTGACGTTGTGTTCCTTTACTTCCGTACTATCTCTTCCTCCAGGAAGTCAGATGTTCCCAATTATCTTCTCTCTGTAAGCTTCTGGGATTGTGGGTGTGTTTATTTTAAAGAAATTAAACCATCACATTTGAAGTTGGTTGCTGCAGCAGACAAAATGGACAGAAGGACAAATATGGATGCATGTTGTGACGGCTGAGATGATTTATTAAAAAAAATCTAAAGTCCTTTTGTTCCACAATCCCAGTACGACACTGTACCCTCTGCGTCACAGTGAAGAGCCTTCTCTGCCTGTCAGTCATCACTGTGGCCACTAGATGGCGATGATACTCTGAGTGTTACAGGAATACACTGAGTTTAGGGGGACCACTTATCTGTCCCATTAGTTTTTTGCAGCTGCATTCATTTTTGATTTATTGAGAGCATGACAGAAGAAACGTTTCATTTATTTTGCTCTTGTCTTCATCGTTTTTAAATCACTGAGTGTCTGTTAACGTCTTTCCTCTCCGTGTGAATGTTTGTTCCAGGTCATCTTCTTCACGTACGTTTTACAATCTACATTTTCTCACCATCATTTTTTAGACTGAATTTTTGTTGCAAAATCATTCTGCTGCTCCTTCTTCACGTTTCTTTCCTTTGTAACTACATATATGTGTCAGTACCTTCTATGCTGTAACACTGGTATTAATGGCACTTTAAATTGGGAGGAATCAAGCTGTACATTGGAATCTAAAGGTTTACTAAATATTGTTGTATAAAGCTTTTATAGCAGCAGTAGCAAGTTTGTTGTGGTTTGTTGTTGGGGGTGTGGTAATGCATCCATAGAGCCACAAGCTCACATGGAAGACTCCCAGGAAGTAAAGGTTAAACAAGACTATTTATTGTTTGTCTTTGTTTATTCTGTCTACAGGCTGAGAAATGAGCCTCCTCAGTGACAAATCTTCATTATTGACCAGATGGGGAATGTCAGAAAGACTCATTTTGAGTCACAAAACCCATTATAGTCACTCTCCTTCCCGCTTCTTGTGTATTAACTTGCACTCTTTCTGAGCTCTCTTCAGATTTCTGGCTCCACGGTTTATTTCTTGCATTGTCGTCTTCTGTCAAAGGGAATTCAGACACAAGTCTTTATGTGAGACAGGGAGACGCAGAGATGGGAGAAAAAGACATTTTGTCATTGTGTGTGAGAGAGGAGTGATAGCGTGTTTAAGGAAACTGCAGGGTTTTTGACTTTCCAAGGTCAGAAACATAACTGAATATAACTGTGAATGTCTACGCATCTTCTCTTCTACTTACACCAAATCCAGGAACTGATTGCACTGTTGTACATTCATCATTCTTCATTCGCAATCATGATACTATCACCTGTAATAATTGTATGAATACTGTTAAAGGGCTAAGCTAGCGCAGGCGCAGACAAAGCCAAGGCGAGAGAAGAGAGATCTGAGACGGGGGAGGAGGGCTGATGAGACAAAGGGGTTGGATCCGGACTGAGCGGGGACGACGATCTGGCAGGGTGGATGTGGCGGAGCCGAGTCTTTGCAGGCGTCTTGATTACAGTGCAGCTGGAGAGGCTCTGCTCAGGCCCCACACCTGTCTCCACTCAGGCAATCACAAACCACAGACACACAGTGAGAAAGAGAGAGAGAGACAGGAGGTCATTGCAGGGCAGACTGCATTCGAGGGACAGATGTAACAAACACTTGTTTATGAAAATGAACAGAAATTAGTGTAATTACTATAATGGTCTTGGGATATTGATTAGCTTTAGCTTTTAGCATTTTTAATACGCTGGTGTGGAAAAACCTGTACTTCTCGTCACTTTTCGCTTTGATGAGCGAAAGAACAAACGTGATGTTTTTTGTTTTATACATGTAATGTGATCCTCATCTGTTCCTTATTAATTATTCCTTTACATTTCTCTGCTGTGAGAATCATGTGTCCCCCTCAGCTCTCCTGCTGTGTGGCGTCCCTCAGGGGTCGATCCTCGAACCACTCGTGTTTTCATTCATTTCATTTCGTACCTGCTTCCTCTGGGTCATTTGCTCAGCTGCTATCAAGATGCGTGTTCACTGTTATGCAGATGATAAACAGATCTATTTCTCTGCTCAGCCCACTAACCCGAATCAACTCTCCGCTCTCCATGAATGGATGGAATGGGTCTGTTTCACTCAAACAGTTTTCCCAGTGTTTCCCAGATTCCCAGAGTTTCCAGTTGCTTTTGGACCATTGATTTATGTTATGTTTTATGTCTGGACCTCACTTGTTTTGAATTCTGCTCCCTTTTTGCATTTGTTTGCCTGTTTGGACTGATTTCTTTGGATTCGACCTTTACCTGCTTCACCTTCCCATAAGCCTTTTGTTAACTGCTTTTTTGTTTTTTGTTAATAAACAAAAAATAGACTTTGTAGTCTGCATTTGGGTCCAAACCCTTGCTCCCAGGTGCAACATAACCAAGTGGTTAGCATGCCTAAACCTAAGTTGACCTTAAGTACAGCGTTACCACAACATGAGACTGAAAATGGAAATGTAAAGAAAGATAAAGTTTTAAGTTTGATAAGAACAAAATGGAATTTAACAAGCTTAATCTTATCTGTAAAGCACATTGTTCATTTTGTTTGAAAGCTAAGGTTGCCACCACCTCACCTTTTAATCTATGTTCCAAGTGTACAAAGGGTGTTTTTTTTTTTTTTTTTACAACCAGCACTGCTTACTCTGCTTGTATTCATTTCAGACAGTCGAAGTCTTGGTGGAAAAGTGTGAAGCTTTCATGCGTTTATAAATGTTTTAA
The DNA here is from genome assembly GCF_051107435.1 of Chaetodon auriga. Taxonomy (NCBI): domain Eukaryota; kingdom Metazoa; phylum Chordata; class Actinopteri; order Chaetodontiformes; family Chaetodontidae; genus Chaetodon; species Chaetodon auriga. The sequence goes on from NC_135085.1 coordinate 22,440,581, forward strand.
CCTCCCGTCAGACTCATCATATCACACTCAGCAGCTCGTCACCTCGAACCACCTTGGCAAAACACAATAGAAGAGAACTGAAAAGGAAATGAGGGGCAGGGAGGAAAACACAGTTTATTGGTAACTATCTCACTCTGATCTCACTATCTCGCTCCCTCCAACACGTTATTGTCCCTACCAGGCTCGCTCCAGCGCGAGTTCACCCAGATAGCAGAACCAGCCTTGATCTGCCTCCTCGATTTATTAAGCAGCATTGTTGAAAAGCTCTTTCTCTGCCTATCTTCTCTTCTTTGTGTTTATGTATCTGACTGCTCCCTTTCTGTCACTTCAGTTCGACAGAGCTCTCATCAGCCTCCGGCTTTTGAAAGGCAGGGATTATTTGTTCCACCACTGTACCTGCAGAAAGAGATGTACAAGCATCAGACACTTGAGGTTGAGGCTATATTTGAGCTCTGGTGTTCCTCAGTAAAAGTGGATTTATATTTGTGTGTTGGGAACTGAAGCTGTAGTAACTGAGCCCATGTGAAGATACCAGGACATGTGCAAACCGCCTGCAGTGCTTGTGTTTTTTCTCATATAAGTTCCCGATGTCGGGTCATAGAGCGAAAACCTTTGCACTGCAGACCTGCATGCTGCAATATACCAAAGCGAATTAAAGAAAGCAAACATGATAGTGGGCTAGTTTTTTGGCCCATGTTACGGTGGAAGGTAGGCAGTAAGCTCCACCCCTTCAGTGATGTGCACCTATTGATGGCACCTGCACTCATTAGCGCAGCTGGGACTAATCAGCCGGGCTGCTCTATAAAAGGAGGCTTGTGGCTCTGCTTCAGTTGGCTGTGTGACACCGGAGGGTTAACACCATCAGTTGGCTCTCCTGGTTTTGTGTGCGGTGTTGTGAATGAGTGTGTGAATGTTCTTAAACTGTAGTGATTCTTTCTTTTCCAGAACTTCACTCCCTCCTTTTTAGTGACTCAGAGTTTTTTTGTTTTGGGGCTCATTTCTTTTGTTCTTCTATCATTTTGATAGAATTAGTGGGTGTTTGTGGATAAGTTATTCCCCATCACCTTTTAGACCCCAAGGGACCCATTTTGTGTTGAGTGCAGTTTGTTTTTTGTTAGTTTCCCCGACCAGCGACCGCCATTAAGTTTTGTTTTGAGGGGAAACGCAACACCCATATCCTAATTTACATTTGTTTGTTTGACCTGCTGTTGCTGCACATAACTGCATCTGCAGCTATGCTTGTTTATCCATCATTCCTTCATTTCACTGTCCGTCTGAGTTGGTCTCTTTCCTGTAAGTCTGTCCGCTGCACCGTGTGGAAGTACACTGAGAACGACAGAGAACCAGACTCAAACTCTTGTCACCATCCACAAAACTTGATTCTGAATCATAACATGTGAGTTCCTCTTTCTTTTAACAGAGATGAAACAGCTGCTTACACCAGATCTTGGCAACTTCATCTCCCATGTGGCATTCAGTGTTGTTGTTTAACGAATATGCTCGTTTCCTTCTACGCCCACATTTGAACTTTTGAACTTCAGGTCACGAGTTAACTCCTAACTCACTTTCTTCACGTCCTCGCTGCGTTTCATCGTGATGTTTGCCAGAGACAGAAGAGTAAGGGAGGTTTAGGAAAGTTTAAACACATCCGGTTGTTTCCCTGGTGTGTTGTTCTAGCTGTGCCTAATATAATACTCCTGCATCATAAATCTGTGCTCCGGCAGCCACAGCAGCAGCATAAACAGAAACAAAGAAACTATGCCCTCACAATACAACCACAGTGATGTTTTGCAGTTTTCATTACTTTAATTTAATCTTCGAGGAGTCAGTCATTGCTTTTCTGATTGAGAACAAGCCGGTCCGCCTCTGACAGGATATCCATCATCACGCTTTGTTTTCTGAATGTGGCTGCAGGCACCTTGTGTACAAAAGCTATAACTGCTGTATTTTTAATGAGCAATAAAGACGAGGAAGCAGGAAGCGATGCTGAAAGAGAACACAATCAAACAGCAAACATCCTGACGCTGCTGCGAGGTTTCTAAAGTGATCTGGACCTCAGCTGAACTTCACAGTCCTCGCTGCCTAAGTTTACTTCATAATCTAGATTGTGATGTACCAACAGGGTAAAAATACGAGTTTACTTACAGTTACTCTGGTCCTCTTTCATGGCTTCTAACACATAATGCAATCATACAGCTATTAATAGGGGGACTCTTGGCAGAAATATAATATTACATTCTCTATTAGGTTTTCTTTACTGGAGAATCTCCTGAAAATAACAATTGTTGTGTTTTCATAACCTCAGAATGAGCTCTTTATATCAATAAAGGGAGCAGGTCCTCCTGAGTCCACCATGTTGCACTGTCATGTTTCTACTGTAGCCCAGAACAGACAAAAAAAACATTGACTGTAGACAGAGTTTATGTGTTTTTGGTGGTCACCATGAGGGAGTCTGCAACCTCAGTGCTAGATGCCACAAAATAAAACACACTGGATATTAATATCAATAAATGATGTACATCAGAGAAGGATAAGGGAGATTTTTTTTCATGATGCACTGAAGGCTGTATCTCATTTTGGAAGTAAACTCTTCAAACAGTGTGCTGTGTAGACTCACTTTGTTCATCATGCTTTGAGCTACATTTGACAAACAGGCATAAAATATCTCTCTGAGAGTCAAGAAAATTATAAACCTCACTGCTGAGCCTGTTTTGTGCAGCCTTCATCAGTGTCCCTTATTATCACAGCGTATAAGCTGTGATCAGACAAACACAGAAATAAACAGAATATCACATAGACCTTTGTAGGTGTCTCCTGTCCTTCACACGTTTACACCAGCTTGTTAGAGAAGAAAACAGTGAGGAGCAGAGCTGTGTTGCTTTGCGCTGTTTTAAATTGGTGAAAATTACCAGGCTATCACTTTCATGTATTATTCGGCTGTATGCATGTAGTCTGCAATGTGTAATTAGCTCAACAGGCTAATGACAAGGGCGGATGGGAGGCAGAATCTCTGTTCCCATCTGGTGCAGATTTTTGTATTCATTTGACTGACTCTACAAGATAAAGAGACAGTATTGTGAATGTTTCCATCTATCCTGGATTTCGTATGATGCCGTCAATCAGCACAGTCGGTCTGAGTCTCGGTTAGCATGAAAGGAGGGGACGAGGTGACATGAAAAGACTCCAGAGTTGTTTAAATTCATGCAGCCGTAACTCTTAAATCTGAGAGTTAAGAAGACTCTTTTGCACTTTGCTCAATAATGCATCACACGTCAACCTCCTCCATTTCAAGCTGCTTTAAAGAAAGTCTTTGGTTTCCAGCTTCTGTTATCTTGATTACTGACTACAGACAGATGTGGTTATTTTAGTCCAACTGGATGTCTTCATTCGATTCGGAATCATTCGGTAGTTAACCTGTGAGGCCTCGGGATCCTTCACACTTGTTGCTTTATGTTTGGAGCTTTTGGGCGTCCAGAGGTTAAGACAGACCTCGTGGATGTCCACTGACCACGAGTTACCTGCACGGTGTTGCCTCCTCAGATGACGAGCATTGTAAAATTGCTTCTAGTTTGAATGGAATCAATGTGTACAAACTGTACCAAAACCTCCTCTGACATCAGATTTGTGACATTTGTAGCAGCTCACTAACACGTGAAACCAAATACAAACAAACTGTGTATACTTCCCTTAAATAAGGCGAGTTGATGGCATTAATAGCAATGCCAGCAGTGGTGGTTTTGCCATTTCTCCACAGGTTTGTTGATACTTCTGTAGTTTTTACTGAGCAGCCATGGCTGCCACTTCGGATTTTTTCTTTCTTCCTGCAACTGTAATGACACGTGAAGAAAGCCCCTTTTGCTTTCTCTCCATTGAATTCATAAATAAATGACCATCACAGAAAAAAAAAGAGCATTCAATTCAGATCCACTGTTTTCATCAGCTACATTAATCGCCTTTTCATTTGCATAACCAAGAGCAACTCTAAACCGTCTCTGTCTACAGTCCTTGTTTCTTTCCCTGCATCCAAAACAAGCAGAGCTACCGTATCATCTCCTTTTAATTCATTTAACAAGGACACAAGGAAGCAATGATTCCAGAAACATTTATTCAAATCCCTTGGCGGTTCAGTGGCCCGTGTGTTTGGCAGCGCTCCTCAGGCCTTTGCCAAGATGAAGACGACGAACTGTGTGAGCCAGGCTTTGAAATCAGCACAACAAAGTCTTCCATGTTTCTGGTAAAAGCATAGAAATTGCCTGTGGGTCCCACGGGTTCGGTCGTTTAAACTGGTCCCAGAGAGACCCGCAAAGGTTCACCGAGACTCATGCACACGGATGTCCTGCAGAGATTTCCATGTGTCAGTGATGCATGAACGTGCACTTATTTATAGTTTTCTGAGTCATGTTTGCTGATGCTGTCTAGATTTATGTATGTATGCAAAAAAAATGACAAGATGCACTCAGTGGTTTTTTGTGTAGATATAATCAGAATTAAAAAACAGATTTTCAAGAAAACTTTCTGTCTTCCAGTTAGTGAACAAGGTGTTTATTTTAAAGTTAGTTATTTCACTACTGCTGCAGGAGGTTTATTGTGTCGAGTCAACGTCATCAGCACTCAAGTGGAAGTGTTGCTCTAATGATGTAGTACCTTGCACATCCTCATGAGGGTGCCATAGTTGAACATTTTGAGTTTGAGTGCAACGTCACAGGTGCCACGGTCCAGTTTTGAGGGATGGTGCGTCTTGTTGGAGTCCTGCATGACTTAAATAAGACTCCAGAAGCAAATGTGACTCCCATCTCACCTCAAGAATAAAGATCCATTACTCACCAAATAAATCACATACTGTTCCTCACCAAAACATCTCTCATTTGCACTGCAAACTATTGGGATATCCTACATGCAGTGTATCACACTACAGAGAGGCTGACACGAGGGAGCCAACAGCATACATATCAACCAATCACATCAGCCCACCTGCAGCTCTTCAGACACACAACCGCACTGCAGCGGGTCAATAAGAAGAAGGAGAGAAAACATCACGATAAATATCAAACGCGATATTCCAAAACGACCCAGAGTCACAGCACCACCTGTTCAAGCTCTGTCTCATGTCAAGTGAGGGAAAGGAATTCAAAGCCTCCTGATGGAGCTGCAACTGTTGGACTTACAGCATTGCCAAATGTTCCTGGTGTTGTTTCATATGCATTTTAGTACATATAAAAAGCTTCTCTGTCAGAAGGAACATGTGGTGGTTGAGTACAATACACTGAATATAATACAACAAAAATCAATTCATTCACAAACTTCTAGACTGTTACAGAAACTTAAATCAAAGCCAAATGCAAATATTGTACCTGAGCTGGCTCATGTTTTTTCACATCCAGGTTCCCAGGTGACAGCATCACGCAGGTGTGTGCTTCACATCCGTCCTGGTCCCACTGCTGTGCAACAGGAGAATTCAGACGTGAGCCTGCATGAATGACTCCCAGTTAGCTGCTGGTGAAGAAACTGATTGCGTTCAGGCCGTTGTGGCGACAGATTCTGAGTTTGGGGAAAATTACAGAGTGAAGGACTGATGGAGATGAAGGGCTTGATTGGACGCATCTTTCTGCATTTGTAGCATACAAGGAAAATGTTTTAGTCTGAACTGATGAGTACATTTGTGAATGATGCCTTGAAGTGGTCGAACACAATATGTGAAATGAACAGAACTGCATGCATATTTGTGCTTTTGACTCAAAGTATGGGATGGATTTCCCTGTCCTCCTCAGGGTGAATTGTAATCAAGATCATCTGACTTTTCATGCAGCATCATCCAGGTGCTATCAAGCACTTTAGTTTATGACTGAATACATGTAAGATGTCATCAGCCTCAGCTGTACTTTGTGTTCAGTGCTAATTGGCTAAGCTAAGACAGTGAACATAGTAAACACATTATCTTTTAATTTGAGGAGGAAAAAGATAGTATGACTCCTAAAGTCCTTCTACCAGTTGAACAGGAGAAGAAGAAACTTAGGGATTATGCAGATCTGAGCCCAGACTGCAGACTTCAGGTCTGATGGTCTGGATTGACCTTTTATTGTCACAGTGTCTGCCTCAGTCCTGTTTTTCCTCATTCTTCCTCTCTGTCACCTCCATCTTCCCTCATTGCCATGCATTTTTTTTTTTTTTTTTTGCCATCATTTCCACTCTCCTTCCATCCACCACATGCCCCCAATCACCTGACCTCCCCCGCCCTCCTCCTCACCTGCTTTCCATTTCAACTAATCAGCCCAGTTCTGGTTAATCTCCCCAGGCGGTCCAAACTGTGGTGCTGCTTTCCTGCTTTGTGTGTTTGTTTTCGAGCTGCTGCTACCCAAACCTGAACCAGTACCTGCCCGTAAGCCTTTCACGATCAATAAATCACTGAAATCATCCTGCTCTGTCTGCATTTGGGCCCTGAGTCGTGACAGCTATCTTCCTTTTTTTCCTAACATGTTGCTACAAATGACGACTTTGGATCAATTGAAGTGAAGCAAAGTGTAGCTTTGTTTCATGCACAGAAATAGTGTGTGTGGATGTGTATGACTGTGGGGACATAAATCTGTTTACATGGTCACATTGTGGGGACGTGTCTCCTTTTATAGAGACACAAAGCAAATCTCTGTGACTTAAATCCATAGTAGGACTTCAGGAAATGAATGTAAGTCTATGTGATGTCCCAAAAAGTGATGGGAAGTGTGTGTTTGTATGTGTGAGACAAGCCTCAAATGTACCTCTGTGTGACAGCTGAGAGACAAGAGTTCAAAAGAGAGACGGAGTACAGCAGTTATATAATGAATCCTATAAGAACAGAGCAAAGACAGGTGAGGAGGCGTCAGGAGGGAAAACGTTTCATTATGTAACGTGATCACGAGCGGTGACAATGGCAATGACACCTTCAAAATGACGGAGTCGCTCTCACAGCTTGAAGATAAAGTACAAAGTGCTCGCACCTCACTTGTGGGATTTTGTGTTCTTGAACAAATTAGGTGAAGGATAAAACCATAAAGGGCAGCAAAGCAGCAGCAGGTCTGAATCTTCGGTCGGGATGAATATGAATGTATTTTTCCCTTAGCGGTTAATCCTAAAGTACGTACTCTTGGGCTGATGGACAACCAGAGTTTTGCTAAAGAAAAAATGATAATAAGTGAGTGAGTCCACCTAGTCAGAGAATATTTAACTTTGTCTTACAGTATGTACGAACATGTAGTTCATCTCTGTGATCGTCTCTTGACGCTTGGACTTCTTGAAGGGTCCTGAACCCCAGTTGAGGACAGAAACACTGATTTAGACAGACAGGCGCTTTCAGAGTCTTCATCAACTCGATGTCAACCAACTGTTTGACATACAAGATTCTGACAAGCCCAATAGAAGCAAACTTGCTTGATATCACGGCACAGTGAAAGTTCATGTTTCAGTTCAACCTTTAACATTTGAATAAACTATTAAATATAATATCAGCATGTCCTTAAAATAATACAGGTGGCATCTCTATATGACTACAGAGCAGCACTTAATTAAGCTCTGCCTCTGCAGTGTAGTTGTATATAAAGTGCGTTTCACTCAGATTTAGCAGAAAGATTCCCATTAAAACAAACTCCAGGACTCTGAAATCAACTTAGTCCAATTCAACCAAAGTAATTAAATCCTTTCTTTCATACATTTGTTTATTATCCCAGAACAGAAATACATGAAACCACAAGATTACAATCTGTAACCAACATTTTCTGTTTTGTTATTTTCAATGTTTGTTTCAAGGATGCAGAATAACTCACTGCCAGAGTTGATTCATGCAGTCACAGTTAGCCTCGCTGCCCCCTGGTGGTCATTACTGGTCATGACAGCGTTTACAGCAGACAAAACCACACAATTTCTTAACTGTACAAATAACGTATGTTTATTTATGAGTTAAACTCGTCAACAGTATATACAAGTAAAGCTGGAGCTGAAATAATTAGACATTACAGAAAGTTAAAGGACCAGTGTGGAGGATTTGGTGGCATCTTGTGGTGAGGCTGCAGACTACAACCATCTGAGTGCTCCCCTTCCAAGCGTAGGAAGAGGAGAACCAACGGTGGCCACGAAAACCGCAAGAGGCGCGTTCAAGAGCCTGTGTTTGCTTTGTCCGTTCTAGGCTACTGTAGATGTCTGCAGAAGCAACATCGTGGAAGAGGACAGCTCAGGAATTTATGAATCCCACTATGACAGCAGGACGACCCGCCCTACTCTGCCTCTGATTGGCTCACCCTGAGATTCTTACCCTAACACTGACCAATGATCACTCCTCATGCCGACGTTTAAACTGGAGTATTTTGGGATGAGTACTTGTACTTAAAGAAAGGATCTGAATACTACTTCCACCACTGAATACAACAATATGAAAGTGTGTATGCTGTGTGTGTGTGTGTGTGTGTGTGGCACTTTAAGCGCAACCAACTGCATGTGAGGCTGAAAGATGAGCTGTATGAATGGACACATACGTGAACACACTGAACACACACACACACACACACACACACACACACACACATTCGTATGCAAGGGCGACTCAGTGGATGTTGATGTGCTGCATATTAAACACATCAAAGGCACAACTTCCCTCCTGCGGGCAGCTGCCTGACCGTTCTGTGTTTGTCCTGGCATTGTTAGCAGACAGTTGGTGCACACACACACACACACACACACACACACACACACTTTCAAATCCAGTCACCTCTCTTTCAACTTGGTGAAATCTGGCAGACAGCGGGTCCAAATGTCAGGACAGCAGGACTCCACATTGTCCTCTTTGTCAGTTCACAAATATATCAAGTCACTTAAAAAATTTCACGTGATGGTTTGTTTTTGGGGAGATGTTGTACTTCTTACTCCATTGTAATTATCTGACAACCTCACAAATGAACATTTCTGCATGCAAAGCTGAGAGAATATGATGTTTTTGTTATGGACTAAACTGTCAAACTGTGTATACAAGCACAGCTGAAATGATTAGTTGATTAATCATTTAGTTTATTGACAGGAAATGAAAAACTGGCAACTATTGTGATAATCGTTTATTGTCATTTTGCAAAAACAATTCATGAATCCAGCTCCACAGCTGTGTGTGTGTGAGTGTGTGTGGGTGCGGTGCTTCTCTCACTCTCCTGGCTCCCTGATTGCTGCCCACTCTACACACCTGCTCCGGTCTGCACACCTGCAGTCCATCAACTCATACTCAGCAGTATATGAGCCCTGCTCTCTCGGTGCCTCTCCGTCTCCACACTGCGTGTCAGCACTGGAGAAAGGTCTGACTGAACCCCGGATGCAGTGACGCTGGCTTTGAGGAATAGTGTTGGAGCTTGTTTTGGTAGAACGTTTGAATTTTATGCCCCTCTTTCCCCCCCAGCGTTTCTCAGCCGTGTTTCCTGCCTGTGTCTAACGGCCGAATGCCAAAAACCTTAGAGTTTCAAAATAGGAAAATTATATTAGAATTAAATGAGAAACATAAAATAAGACCAAATAAAAAAAAAAAAACAAATAACAGGCCAACTGAGGTGGGTCCAGCTCTGACTTTTTTCATGGGATGTATTAACAATAAGAAAATATGTAGCATCAGCGTCTTTAGACTTTAAAGCCAGTTTCTAACTGGTTTGTGTACAAGGCTCGTTAAAAGAAATCAATTACAGGCAATAACTTTTTAACTCAAATCATTAGTGAGCATTATGAAAAAAGTGTCCGGGACCGCTCATATGTTCATTTACTATGACAGAGACATACCAATTATTTGAACGTGTTTGACATTTGCAGTGTTTTCTGCAGGAGCAGCTAATTAGCTGAATGAAATGATGAATTATTGATGTGTGCATATCCACGCCATTAGGGAATTTGTCTCAATATGACGCATCAGAGTGGGAAAGATAATAAGCCTGCAGTGTTTGCTGCCAACATAACAGTTCCTTGAAGCCATTTAACATTTTTTTTTTGTCACGGTGTGTTTATCAAACTTCCATTTCGTGATGTTGGTGTCACTTTATTCTTCGCTGCCGCTGCAAACCAATTTCCCCACAGAGATCATTTAAGTTTTATCTGATGTTATTGCTTGAATTAAAGACACAGTCATGAGTGGGACTGATGGCAGCTATTCAAATGCATTTCATAATTTAAAAAATCGACAGGTATTCAGAAAATATGAGGAGGCGATTACATGAAATTGTGTTCCTCAGTATGCGGCCCTGCTGCTGGAAGGCACTTCGGTTAAACGCTGATTTTCTCCATATTGCAGACGCGAGCTTTGGACCCACAGCAGTCATAACTCAGTGTCTGTAATGTGTGTGTGTGTGTGTGTGTGTGTGCTGGAGTGTTTCCTCAGGTGTTTGGAAGAGTCAGGTTTGGTAAGTGGATCTCACACCTCACTGCTCAGAGGCCTCCACACGGGGGGAAACGCCGGGGCTGCACAGGAGGATGGACATAATCTAATCTCTAATAACACACACATCCATCTCTACACACTCTCCGGCTACCCTGGAGCCACACACACTACACACACACACACACACACACACACACAATTTCTGAACATAACACTGAAGATGTTTTTCTGGATACCCTTTTGCACATCTAACATCTATCATGTCTAGAAGTTGAAAAGGCCAGATGATGTTTTAGCCAATTAAATACTTCATCATAGCAATCTTGCAAAACATGCTGCTGTATTATTATTTTTTTACTTGAAACAAGAGTGAGCTGTGTAATTATCACTGTAAACATTAAGTCCATCTTAACTTCTTAAGATGCACTTTTCCCTTCTGTTTTCCCCTTCTTTTGCCTTAAGATTGGACTGTGTGCATTTTGCAGTTCAGCGTATTAAATATGTTTTAGCTTGTTCTTCATTGAAGCAGTGTGATGTGGAGAGAAAGGAGTGAGCTTCGGCTGCTTGAGGCTAGTGGCTAGAGCTTACATTTGCTGCAATGAGGAAGAATCTGTCAGGTTGCATTGTGGGTAATGTGGATGCCAGGTTCTGACAAGGGAGAAGTCGCTTTTCAAGTCAGACTGTACTTAGGCTGCATGAACAGTGGTCATGTAACATTAATGGGTAATTAGTGTAAACATGACTTTATGATTTTATATTAGCATAACAGTCTATTATTTTATCTTATGCAGCTCAAGCAAGTTTCAATTTTAAAGGAATGGTTTGCTGGCAAGTCGACAGGAAAATGTCACGTATGCATGAGTCAAAGCTAACGAGCTAAATCTTAAAACTCCCTTAAAAACCTCTTATTTTCTCATGCTTCTCTTCTGTGATTACAGGCGGTTTAATTAGTGAAATCAATAAAAATAATTTAGCTTTTTTCCTAATATCTTCTTCATACGCATGCACACACACGTGGACTGCATGTAACACATACAAGCTTACAGAAAACATGCGCACACAGATGAACAGCGTATGCCGTCACACACACCGTCGCGCCTTCACTGGACTTTAAGATCAGCAGGACGGCCTGTAAACACAACGCTGGCATTTTTTTTAATCAGCTGTGTGTGTGTGTGTGTGTGTGTGTGTGTGTGTGTGTGTGTGTGTGTGCATGCAGACTGAAAGGTCTGGAAATAATTAAGATAAGGGCTTGAGGGGATGGTGAAGGGGGAGGAAGGGGGAGGCTGACAGACATGCATCTCCTGGCTATATTTAGCTGAGTGAGGTATTCAGAGGCCGGTCAATTCCTCTGTTGCTGCAGAGGTTTTTTCCTCCAGTGCGTATCTAACAACTGTACCTGAGATTCTCGATCGATTTTCCACAAAACTGAATGCAGAAAACAGAATGTACGGAGAACCGGGGAACACGATGGAAAGGAAAAGCCTCCTCACCACCTCTTGGCTCTGATGGTATCAGACCATCAGAAAGCAGCTCAGTGTTTACACATTCACAGGATTCTGCACTGTACTCTGTTTGTGTTATTGTACAAGAGGTAGTAATGGCAGGGCTCGTGATAGCAGTAGTTTACATAGTAGCAGATGATGTGGTAATATCAGCAGTAGTATCAGGATTAATAGCAGTAGCTGTAGTGGCAGTTGTAGCAGTATAAATACCACTAGTGGTAGCGTCACAGTAAAAGTAAGGTAGGTAGACATAGTAACAGCAGTAGAAGTACAAAGTAGTAGTAGCATTCATGACGTCCTTTCATATTATGTGTGATCAATACACATAATGTGCCACAGTAGAAGTAATGGTCGCACTACAGAGTCACGATATTTGACCCTTGAGATACACAAATGATGCTGTTTCCTGTTTATAGCCACGTAGATCATCCAGCTGTTTGCACATTAAGTGGTCGTATAAAGAACTGACTTACTGGTCATATTCTGTCTACAGATCACAGATGAGATAAGATTTTTTTTCTGAATATCAATCAACAGTTGTCTGTCTCAATACTAAACAGTATATACAGTTAATTACCTCTAGACAGACACTTATGATAATACTTTTCATAATATCAACAGAGCTACTGTAAACTGTTGAGTTTTATTCCACGTGAATCACTGACTGAAAACAGCGAATAAAAAGTCGAGTCGCAGCCGATTCATCCTCCAAGTAGTTTGCTGCAAGCATGTACGTTCACTCCAGAGATGGTGCGTTTTGTCCTCTACACTAACACCCTTTCTTTTCGACATGGAAATCTTCAGTTGCAGGTGCTGTAACGCAGCACTGCCATCAAATATTGTGCACAGCGAAGCAGGTCTACGTCTGTTTGGAGGAGAGGATCAGCATGGAGACGGTGCGCCCCGAGGCATCGTAAGCAGCACATTGTAAAGACAGACGACTCCACCTCAGCAGCATTAAAACTGCAGAGACGACTGCACTGAAGAAGCATAAAGACGGCAGAGGAGATGGAGGGGAAAGAGAGAGGATGTGGGAACGACAGTTAGAGCTGCTTTAAGGACTGAAGAAACGGTGATAAAGGAAGTTTTAGTGGTAAAACTTTTAGACAAACGGCAGCTCCAGGCTCACAGCCGTGCACTGTATGCATTTAGTCTGAGGTTTCAGGGCTGTTTTCCTACATTAAAGGTGGACAAAAGCTTCCATTTCAGCAGGTCTACAGTACAAAAATCAATATGCATGAACTGAAAAACAATGCATACTTTTATCTTTGCAGCTGCATTACTGTTCGGTGCCGCTCGGCCCTCAAATCACACGATGCTTTAACTGAATTACTGTTCAGAGAAAATGTAAATCTGACTTTAGAAATGAAGATGAACCAAAAGTGTTCAAGCAAGTTTCAAGAATCTACTGACATGATTGTCGATGGAGAGAAGGATCAAGCTGAAATTTCTCCCTCAGTAAATCGATTAAAACGTGTAATATGATCGTCGCAGTCTGTTCACTCTGCATATTAATTTACACAATTTTCACATTTTGAATGCACGTATCTTTGTTTTGACTTTCTACTCATGCCTATTGGTGCGGTGGTGGTGTTATTTTTCCATTTTATTCACATACTTTTACTAAAGCTGGATACTTTTACACAACCTGAAGAGTTCCTCATAAATGCATCCTGCGTTGTGCTTTTAGCTGTTTAAATAATTCCTCACATCACCCTGAAAATTCTTCTTTTTTAATGATTGAAGAGTGAAAGGGGCCTGAACCTGCTGGGGTACGGTTTCGGATATAACCTAATTCCAAATTTCATGTTTGAATGTGTAAAAAATTGTGTTTTTAGGCAGTTACATATGCATTGATATACCCTCTAAACCCTGTATATATTATATAACTTTTTTTTATATAATACTTTGTAAGAGTCATTCAAATAAAGTGTTGAAGTTAAAGTTAGGAGGTAAAGATACTAGAGGATGAAGACCAAGATTTGACTTGTACCATATGTTCATAACTGTGTCTGTGTGTGTGTAGAAGTACCCAGACAAACCCACTATAAGTAGGTGCTGGAAAGGATGTGAAAGTAGGAGATTTCTGATTTCCCAGTAAAAACACGAGTTTGCAGCCGCACACTCACCTGGAAGCTGCAGGAAACTGGGAACGGCTCACATCAGCCAACAGCCTGGGGAATACAGCGCAGGAAACATGAAACCCAAGCCCTTCCTGTCCAGCTCTCAGTGTGTGTGTGTGTGTGTGTGTGTGTGTTAGAGAGCATATCGCATCACCTTCATATGATTGTGTGTGAATATATAGCATGTAGCCGTCCAGATGTGGAGCAGGGCAGAGCTGATGAAGACACTGACTGTGATAATAAGGCTGCAGGAGAGCTCACTGTTCTTCAGCAGAAAGGAAAGAATGTTTTCGTCTTATAGTGAAAAAAACATCAACTGTGAGCAGAAAATCTCCTAAAACGCCTCTTTGAAGTGCAGTACTTTAAGTAAGGCAGTATTTACTGAAGGGCTTTTGTACCACAGTACGTTGTCCTGTACTTTACATCAGCTCCCTCAGAGCGCTCCACAGAACGCTGATTCATCATTTTGCTATTGAACACCCTACATGTACATGAAACACGACGTGAAGCGCAAGTAAACATATTGAACGGTTCCTGAATTTCATTCTAATGTCTAAAATACGATTGTTTCAGAGCCACATTGCTGCAGTGCAGGAGGACAAAATAGGACACTAATCTGTTCTTCTAGCTTTAAGTAATGTAACGCACAGCAAACATGAGCTCTTTGATTCAAATCAAATTTGACTTTGGATGATTCGACTTGCAGTTTGCAGAGCACATCAGCAGCTAATGTCTACGCAAAGGGTCAGAGTTAAAGCTGCTGTAATCAATATTGTAATTTTAGCAAAGCATCAATGACTTAATGTCTTTAAACTTTCCTGTTTTGGGTCACTGTCACTGCTCTCATAGCATCTCAGCTGTTAGTGCTGGGCTCTGTGTCTGCTTCCCTCAGGTGGGCAGAAATTCAGTTAACACAGCTTTTATGTGTTTAATTTCAGAGGAAATATTTAATTTTTTAATTTAATTCGTTGCTTTTGTGGAAACGTTTTATGCATTTTGTTCTGACAGGAAATAATGTTTTTATTCTCAACAATTACTAGAAAATGATAAAACTCTGCTATTAGGTTTTTTTTTTAAAGTTATTTTATGAGCACCGCTGAAGATTTTCCCTGCCAGGTGTTTTATGGTGTGTTCGCCTATAAATACATGAAATGAAGTGTATCCAGTCTTTTTTTCCACCAGTTACTGGTTCCTTCACCTCTTCTCCGAGTCGTCATCCATGTTTCAGAAAGTTTTCATGTGGCTATAAGAGTTTCTAAAACCTCCGATGACTCTTTCCCACCGAGTAAAACCCAGACAGTCACCGTGTGGAGCTGTGAGGTTTTCACCTTACGGCGGCAGCGTGCACGTGTGAGAGCTGCAGGTATGACAAGCCTGAAGGAAAGAAAAACAGAGACATGTGGCTTTAATGCGGAGCAGGCCTGGAGCAGGGACCTCCATGCAGCCTGGAGACCTTGAAAACACACCTCGCGATGGAAAGCAGCACATGCATTCCTCCAGCCAGATATCTCAAGTATGCGCTGCGGTTTGACTTGAGCTCTTACCTGCAAGAGGCTGAGAAACACAGGCGAAAGCGTCGAGGTTTGGTAATGATTTCCCTCTGTTTGCCGACATCACACCAGAGTTTTTGCTTATCTTTCAGGGAAAAGCAGCATGGGACAGACATTCAGTCAACTGGAAGAGGATATTTATTCCAAATAAAGATGTTCGTGTGTGAACCCCAAACTACTGAGACACACACATTAAAATAAATGCAATTAATTATTTCCAACCGCTGGTGATGTATTGTTTATCCTCTGAGGAAACTCTTGGATCCATGTTAAAGACTTGCTTGTCTCTTCCCCCAGAGAGGCACTGCACTTTCTCCCGTCAGATCAAAGCAACTGAGCTGCGAGTTCAGATACGACGGGGCTGAGTGGATGTCTGCGCCATGAAACATACATGACAAGATTACAAGAGAAAGTTCGCGCTTGAGCAGAGAGAAATTCTGATGATGGAAAAAGGTGGAGGTGGAGAGATGAAGTGATAATGTTTAATTTCACTCCAGTAAAGTCAGATGAGCTCGAGACTGTTCTGAGCCAGAGGCGAGATACATTTCTACAATAAAAATCAAGTTATCCAGCTTTTATGGTGGAAAAATCATTAACACGCTGTGCATTTGTCCCTCCTAAACAGAAGCCAATTCATCAAGTCAAGGGTGGTCATTTTCCACAAGAGCAAAGCAAAGATTCATGCTTCCGCCTTGTCATATTTGGACAATTTTGCAGACTTTACACCCATACACAGTCCACCTACATTACAGCGTTAAAAGGGCACGTGCTGTAGACGGTTATGAAATAACGTGCAGACACAGTAGAGCTGAAATGAGAACAAGTTTGGTTTGAAAAAAAGAGAAGTGTCCTCTTTCATGTGCGGTGAATTTGCTCTCAGTTTGAGTGATTGTTAAGATTTTATGATGCCATTAAGATAAGGTCACTGTGACCGCGGGTGACTGTGGATTAGCCTACCGCTCGTATAAAATCAACAGCCCGCGTTTAGCTTTTACAGCATGCACTCAATCTTACCTCTTAAATCTTTTTCTCTCTCTCTTTCTTGCCAAAATCTTCAAAAACAATTTCAGTCCAAATGAAATAAATTTTTTTTTTTCTGTGATGTCATTTCTGCTTGATAAATGTGATGCACAGAGCAGCCATGAACCACACAGTGTGAGCTCCGTGTGGAGATGTTCACGCGCCTTGTCTCTTTCACAGAAGGCTTATTTTTGTTGAAATGTCAACATTTTTTCTTTCTTCTTTTGAACCCACCACCTGACAGGAAGTTGTTTGACGAGCAGGGTCTGCACAACGTGTTTTGAGATTTGGGAGGTGTGAGCGTCGGCTCCTCTGTGACCTCCGCTTACCCACAACACCCTCAGTGTATCACTGAGACCTCTACATGTATCTTGCCTTCACTTTACAGGGCTTCGTTCTTATCGACAAACACCGGCACACACTGCAGCTCAGTTGCATTTTTGGTTATACAGTATAATATCTTTAAAGATCCTTGTTGATCAGCAGCTAAAAATCTCCAATACAAATAAAAATTGTGCCCTCTACTGTTAGTAAATGTCAGTGATAGCAGGTGTTTGTTGGTCTATTAGTTAGCTTATCAATTGGACAACTAAACCATCGATAAAGTAACTTCTTCTACGTTGTACTTGCGCATTTTACACTGGTATAATATTGTGTACTTGTGCTTGAGTATTGTATACTTGTACATTTACTACGTGGCAGCTGCAGGGAGGTGGGCAGGATGGATGGTGGGAGGTGGAAGTGCAGGACCGTGACACCAGAATCCAGATCACCTCCAGACTGTGGTCAGGTTTAGGCAACAAAACCACTTCAGTTAAGGACAGATCGTGATTGCTGCTGCCATTTTTTTTTTTTTTTGTATCAGTTCATGATCCTTCCCAAACATTAACCAAGAGCTTTCAATGCCTAAACATGATCAGAAAAGAGTTGAATAATGCTGGAGTCACTATCACTGCATACATAGTGCATTGTAGGATTGGCTATTTTATCAGAAAACAAACATTTGCAACTTATTAATTATGTTAATTAACCACATTTCTTTATTATGTTCTTAGAAGATGTAGATTAATATTTTGTATATGTGATTTTTGCAGTAAAGTAAAGGTCATGCAGGGCAAAAAACAAGTCACTTTACTCTCTCACAGTAAACATACCTTGTCAGAATATTTCGTATATTTCCTCCATCCACCTCCAGCCACATGAACACAATATTTTCTCACCGAGTCTGTTCTGGCTGTGATGCCGTTTACTTTATCTGTCCATTATCTGTGCATATAAAATTCTCCAGCGGAGCTCCAATATGGCAGCAGACAATGCTGGCGGGATATTCGTAATGCAGCTGCAAAGTCTGCAGAAGATCAGATAGGATGCTGTCAAACCTCCACATGAAGTCACCGTCGGATTCATTCTGAGCCCTGAACAGTCAAAAGTCTTCTGCTGGGAAAGTGCCACACCAGGTGAACGCAGGAATTCATGTGTTTAAGTCATCCTCTGACCTAACGTAGGTGTAACGTTTCCTGCTGTTAGAGGCAAACACACACACACACACGGTGAAAATTCCTCTCGGTCCAGCTGGAGACTATTAGTGTTTCTCCAGCCCACAGGAAGTCAGCCATCATTTCAGGCTGACAGGTACATGGAAGGATCTCACCGGCTCTCTGCTCTGCTGTTCTGTTCAGACATCGGCTCTGTAATTCTTTACAGCGTCCTGGCATTCACCGCGATCACCTGGGCGATCAGC
Source organism: Chaetodon auriga (assembly GCF_051107435.1). Taxonomy (NCBI): domain Eukaryota; kingdom Metazoa; phylum Chordata; class Actinopteri; order Chaetodontiformes; family Chaetodontidae; genus Chaetodon; species Chaetodon auriga. The sequence goes on from NC_135085.1 coordinate 22,458,886, forward strand.
TGAGGGGAAACAGCTTGCTTTATGGAGTCGGTTCAGACAAGGGGAGACCAAGTCCAACTGAGAGGCAACACAGATTTGATTTGATTTTTTTTTTCTTACCTGTGTTTATCCTGGCTGCTTGCTGACAGTCACCCTGCTTCACATTCAAACACACACCAGGAAAGCATCATCCTCTCCTGTCCGGTCACCGCAGCAGCTGGAAAGTGACTTTTCCACACGTTGTTTCATCAGGACGACTGATTCAGACGAAAATGTCATAAATCAAAGACTAAAGACGTGAACTGTCTGGAGGGGAAACCTGGAGCGGTGCGCATATGTGACATCACATACAGCTGCGGGGGGAAGCTGCATCACTGGACAAAGAGACAGAATGGACGCCAGAAACAGACAACAGCAGCTGTCCGTCAACGTCAGACCAAAGCTGGTCACAGCATCGATCGGGAGGTGGTCAAAGTCGGACAGCAGGAGAGAGACGGAGGACGTAATGTCTGACACCAGGGCCCATCTTTGAACAGAGACACCATCTTTGAACAGAGACACCATCTCCCCCCAGTACACCACACACTCATCATGCGACTCATCTTTCATACTATGGTCATGAAATTTTGTTCAGACGTTCATTCTCCCCAGAGGATCGACCCTAATGACTTTGGTTGACTTTGACCTGCAAAAACCTTTAAAGACAGGCGTCATTCTTATCATCTGACTGCTTTTCTTTCTTTCCCCAACAACCTTCGCTGCAGCGTTGTTACTGATGAGATTTTCCTCAAAACCACACTGAAGCTGGTGATGACAGGATTGTCAGAACTGATGACCAAAGCTACGAAAACAAAAGCCCAGTTGTGATAATCCAGAATTATCTTTTTAAAACGGCTCACTTTGTGTAATATATAAACATAGGTTTCCCTGCTGTGTATTTTAATATTATTTAAGATCTTTGTCATTTAAATGATTGAGATTTGCATCAATACAGCCTGACACATCATGTCAATGATGAGTTTTAATTGTTATTGTTCTGAAGCGATTAATTATGCCACCCCCTGCTGGCTGTTATGTAATTTCATGGCAAGAAAGCACCAACTGAACTGAGATGAGCTGAATTACATTAAACTGAATTTAGCTGAACTTAACATAAAGAGAAAGTATGTATGTGCACGCGTGTGTGAATGCACGTCTGTGTGACAAATAATGCTCAAAATGTTCTCTTGTGCTCGTCACACCGGGCTGAGAATCTCCCAGCATCCTTACAAACATCTGACACCACAGATGGCTGAATGAAACAGCTGGTAAGCACAGCACAGTCTCCACACACACACACACGCATGCACACACACATACACACACACACACAGAGCATTGCCTCCCTCCTCAGGAGGTCACGGGTGTCTCTTTGTATTCATGTGCCTGTAAATGCCAGTGTAGTGCATCGATGCTGAAGAAAAAGAAGAAGAGGAAGACGACGGAGTGAAGTCGGTTGCTCACCTCATTACAGAATGCTAATGAGAAACCAAACCATTTACATGAATTACCTCATTAATCGGTAAAATTGGAATCTCCAGCCTCAGTTCGCTTCAACTCTTGCGAGCCGTCAAGTGCTTTCACTTGTTCCTGAGGAGCAGATTACCTTTTTTCCACTTGTGCGCTCACATGAATCAAAGCATTCGGCTGACCAGCCACCAAAAGCTAAGAGGCAGAAGAGATTACAAACGTCTGCTGTGGACAACTGATGCAGAAGGTGGTGGAGTGTTGGGTTCCATCCCTGAGTGGGGTCTTGCAGGAATATTATATTACATCTAGTTTCAGGGAATGCTGTAATGTAATACGTGACGGTAGTGCAACCCTGAGAGCCAAAGTACGGCTGATGATATCTGGAGTGGATCTAAGCCGCATCAGCTGGATAGCATCAGGCCTCGGCTCTGTCTCTGCAGTCTTTACAGCTGACACTGTTGTCAGAATCAAACACAGGATGAGCAGTGATTCGTGGATCCACTCTGTGAAGAGCCGCCGTCAGGTTGGCGCCGGTACTTCAAGACAAACACTATCCTCTTAAACGCTGTTGAATCGGCTTGCTGGCCGCTAACTAACACAGATCTAGTCAGATTTACATAAAGAGAACGACTGATTTAGTCTATTATCAAAGTAGTTTAATAAAGGTTTAATTATTTAATTTACAATACTGACCAAAAAATGATGCCAAAAGGGGTACCCATGGATTATAACATTAATAAGAATGTGCAAAGCTCCACGTTCAAGTTAGCAATAATTAATATGCAACCTCAGGTTTGCAACGACTTGCTGAGAACAACGAGAAACAGACAGTTAACGTTGTGAAAGAGAAGATCTTTGAACGGTGTCAGATGTTTTGTGCTGTTCCCACACCTCAGACTTTCCCATGACCACTGCAGGAACATCACTCCTTCCTATACTGGAGCTAAATGTGTCCAGTGAACATAAATCTCTAATGCAAAACAGACGCATCAAATAAAAGTTTGGAACACGCAGTTCCAGAAAAACAATACATGTAAGCCTCAAGGCCGAACCTTGGACTGCCGGACTTGTTCAGATGCTGGCTGCTGCACTGTGTGGAGGATTCTCTCTGAATAATCGCTCACTGGGGTTTGCATTTGTAGAACATCACATTCACAAATCAATGCTTTTGAAGACAGAAGTTTGTTTTTGTGAACCTGAACTTTTTATCTTTAATCTAAGCTCAGTTTGACTATCATGATTTCCAGGATGCCCCTTTCATACCCAATCATGACACTATCACCTGTCACCAATGAGCCTGTTTACCTGTGGAATGTTCCAATGCTGTGATGGTTCAAGACATCTATTTTGTGCTAGAAATGCTGCCTTTATGCCATCCTGGTTTCATTCATTCACAAACTGGTAGGCACCCCCATGCACAAATACTTCATTTGACCTCACATGTGCCACATTTTCAACGCATTCACAGAGGCAATTATAGTAAAAATGTGAGCAGTACATTTTAGGATGTACAGCACAGTATGTAGGACAGGATTTGACAGGCTGCTAGATGTGAAAAGGTGTAATGGCGGAGTTGTGTTTGTGTGACAGGATAAAAGAGTTCTGCAAGCGCACAAGTCGGAAAAGCTTTTTTTTATCTCTCACCCCAAATCCACTCATACATGTGTGTGAATGGTTCCTGCAAATAAAGATGTTTTCCTACAAAATGCAAGTTTGCCAAATGAAAATGATAAAACAATAACGCCTGGCAGAGTGCTCTCATGTGACGGTGGCAGTGCAGAGGCCTGGTTTCCATTTTCAAATGACGACCTGAATCATTAAAATGGCTGACACAGTCCATTCCGTCACTTTTCTTTTATGTTTTTGCTCTTTTTTAATCTACCTTCAGTTTCTTTTGAGGCTGCACGGTGACAACAGCCATGATTTGCCCATTTCATTAAAAATGCCAGTGTGAGACTGGCCCCTTAAAAGCCCCCAAAGTACAATTATCTGCAAATTAAATATGCTGTCATGCTATTATCACAACCATTTCCTTCTGCCTCGCTGGATCGCCATTCATAATTTAATCTTTTATGCACTTCCCCTGTTCTAGGTGTTGGCAGCGCTCCTGGCAAGGTAGGCGGCGAGGAGCAGGCAGGAGACGTCCTGCAGGCACAGAGACGAGTGGCTGGCCTTGTTGTGGGTCAATTATCCATTAAAGTGGTTGTTCTTGTAGTCTTGTTTACATGTGGGTCAAGACTGTAGCTGGAGAAGAGCTGCCGGGTGTTTTTACGAGACAAAACCCAGAGGGAGGGGGAGAAAAAGCTGTGTGGTTCGAGTTTGTAAGCCAGCATGCACGTATCATGCATGTGTTTTTGAACGTTTTTGTGACTAATATATTTATCATGTTTTGAAGTACACAGCTCAGATAAGAACTGTGAGTTTGGTCCATTCATTCCTTGTGCGCTTAATTACCCTCATATTGACTGAGTCGTCCTTCTGCAATCTGCATGACTGAAGCACCAGCATCTATTTAAAGTTAACTCTGGGTCCTTTAAGGTGGATTCTCATGATGGTGCTTTTACTTCTGATGGTAATCTCCCCTGTTGTCTCTCTAAAGCACTTAAAGTTGACACCAGAGAAAAGAGGACATCTGAGGGTCTCTACCTGCAGGATCTATGTGGATGAATGATGAGCACACATTTGAGAGAACCTTATTGAACTAAAAACACTGCAAACAAAGATGCATTCCTCCAAAATCGTGGTTAAAGATGCCTGAATTTGCCTGTTTAACACTTAAAAATATCAGTAGTAAGTAGTATTTTATTGCAATGACAGTTGGAAAGAAAAGAAATATTTTCAATTACCCCTTAAAATATATGATAAGACACTTCTCGTATTGGACACAATCACCTTCAGAGCTGAAAGTGAAAGCTGCTGTTAGTCGTAAAAGTAAAAGTACATCAAACAGTGCAGACAGCATCTTTCCACCGTTACACACTTTGAATAAGACCTGGCAGATTAAAGTGTGATTCTCAAGTTGAGAAGAGCAGAGGAGGTTGAGGATGGCAGGTCGGGGAAAAAAAGAGGTTTGAATATTAAATTTGGCTTTTATCACATCATGCTAGATACCTGTCTGATGTGTGAGATATGAAGCCCCTTTCAGTGACTGTCAAGTGTCAGAGTGAATTTGGGGGTGAGCGGAGGAAACACCGCGAGGCAGTTTGATCTCGACAAAGTGCAATTAGTGTCAAAACAGTGAGGAGTGGAGAGTAGATGGTTTCTGCTGATCTGAGGGTGATGACGGGTGGGGCTGGCGGGGGTGGGGTGCTGGTGTCAGCTGTATGATGATGAATTGTGCTCAGCGGATTGAAATTCAGCAGTTTAAGTGTGTTTATGTGCGTGTACAGGTAGCCTACCTATCAAGAGCTAATGGGCAGAGATAATGGAAGTGACCGGATCTCTGTCTCGTAGCGGTGAAGGTGATGTCAAAGCAAACCGCCATTTGTCTGTTCTTAATGACCTGAACATGATAGAGGTACAAACTCCAGCCAGCAGTGTTCCTCTTGTCCACGCTTGTGTGATTTGTGAGTTGTTTCTTTGTCATTTCTCAATATATAATTTACTGTGTTACGATGGCAGATGTGTCCTATTGACGATGACGTTTGACCCTTGTGGTAAAATGTAAAATGCTATGTCGCCTTCAGGATGAACTGTAGTCACTTTTTCATCAGGTCAAATTTAACATATCCAGTGCTTTGTTTTAACACTGAATACCTGCAAGAACTAACAACATTCCCATCAGCCCCAGCTGTGGCCTACTTTGTGTTTATTGATGCTTAGCAAGTGTTAGCATGCTAACACACTGAGCTAAGATGGTGAACAAAGAATGCATAGTACCTGCTGAACATCAGCTTATTAGCCTTACTGTTTTGAACATGTTCTACAAGTTCTACAGCTCTGGTTCATGGTGGATGAAATACCACCACTGGATTTCAAAATGACGACCATTAAACAGTCTGGATCCTGCACAAGCTAAACTTTCATGTAAGGATGGTATAATCCTCACATAAGGAGGAGCGAAGCCTCATGTGCAGTACGGCGTAATGTAGCTTCATAGATGAGCATTTTAGACAATCTGTGCAAAATTACAAAGGCATGATGTTCATTCATCGTGCACCACGTGAGTCTAGCTTTCAGATCATGCCTCATAATTCTATTAACTGCTCAGTTCATTAATAAAATATGAGATTTGTCTTCCGTTTCTTTGAACTCTTCCTTTCTTTTCTTTTCTTTTCTTTTCTTTGCCCTCCAGTTATTAGTGAAATCATGACAAGCAGCAAGTCTGACTTTCATCTTGAATAATGTCAACCGGGATGAGTCATGGGGACGTCTTGGCGATGACTTACCCTCCACTCAGACACCGAGTGCTGCTCCCTATCCCATCATACACTGGAGCTGAGGCAGGGTGAGGTCATGGCTGATAGGATGTGAGACCACAGGGATGGGTTGGGGGAAAATATCATATTATTCTGCTGAATCCAACAATAAAAAAGAGGAATAGGGACTTAACATCCATGTAGAAATCCATGTTAGAAAAACAAACACACCCTGAGCAGAAATATCAGTAGAACAGGTGTTTCAGAGATATTAAATTATGTACTAACACCTGTATACATCATTCACAGTAAACCAGCAAAGCTTTCACAGCTGTAAGGGTTGGCGAGCCGTAATCTCTTTGCAGTCCGGCCTGTTACATAAACCTCCACTTATATGCGTAGAAACTGCATAGGTGAGGGTACATTTTGCCGTAGTAGGCGGTTTAATTCAATGCAGATTGAAAGCCCACACGCAAAGAATTCATCTTCCCACACGTGTGCCCACTGAGCTTATACTTAAAGGTAGCATCGACTCCTGTAGTGAATCGCACCAATGAGTAAGGTTGAACACACACAGGGTGTGAATGGGAGGAATCAGAACCTGACTGGTGCTTTGTTATTGGACTTCTGCACCTTCGCCAAAGATCGATAATCAGCTTTGTGGTCCCATCATTGTGTTGTCTACCGCTGGACAGACAGGTAAGCTCAGACGTGTTGAGGGTGAGATGAAAACGGCGTGCTGTCCGCGATGTCTTTAACTCCCACCTCCAGAAGAATTTCTCATTTAAACCGAGAGAGACTGGGGAGAGTCGAAGTTGCTACCAAGTGATGTGCTGAAGAGACGCTGCAGTAAAACAGATTGGGCGATTTGTCGCCACCTCTGCTGTCAGGAGCGCAGCAGGTGAGCCATTTTGTCTCTGAACGAGGATAATAACACACTTTTGGTTTTGATAGTGTGACAATCTGCAAAAGTTTCGTTCACTGCTGTGAGATTCCAGCAAAGGCACTAAAATGTGATTTTAAGGGGTAAAATGGAGCATCTCAGTTATCTCACTTCACTTCAGATTCACTTATTGTAGTGAATCCTAAAGCAGAGATTCAACCTGAAGAAAAATGGTTAAATCCATCTGATAGTTGCACTTTTGTGTTGAAGTTGTGTTGAAGAACACTAGAGAAGCGGCTCCTGACCTGGGGGCCCGGAATAAAAATAAAACACATTTTAAGCATTGTTTTCTAACTTTCCCCACTTCTTATCTATTTCTTATGAAATACCAGACTCTTTCTTTCTTTCTCCCCCCAAAAATATTAAAAATAAACAATCTGAGAAGAGAAAAACAGTCTGTTCACTACCCACTGACATACACAGCAGCAAAGTATATTTCGCCTTATTTTCTATCATGAGGAGTCGTAGGTGGCAGCCGTTTAATTTCAAGGGGTCATGAGGCAGAAAGGTTAGGAACCACTGCACTGGAGGAAGAAGAGCTTCCTATAAAGCTGAAAATGGACAGTGTGATAATAAGGTCAGCAGGGTCTGTAGCAGGAGGCTTTTCTTCCATATGGAGTTGGGAGGGCTTAGTCATGTGACTTCCATGTGTCCGGAGCTGCAGCGCTGCAACAAATGAGGTCAGCCTTCAGGTATGGGCTCGAACAGCAGGCAGCGCCTCAGGACGGGCGCAGCTTTACACACACACACTCAGGCATGCAATAAAACACACCATCACACACATCTATGCATGTGCAAATATGGCACACGCTCTCAGAGACATGCACACACACACACACAGTGAGTCTGGTCCCAGCGGAGATGAAGTGATGCAGAATGACATCAGTCGCTTCTGTTTCTGCACGTGACTCATTACGCTGGCCGATAAAGGACCACCATTATCACTGCTGGGGGTGAGCAAACAGGCCAGGTTATCGCTGCACGCATACCCTGAACTGCACATGGGTCTATTGATCACCAGTGCGATGTGAAGAGGCTGGTGTTCACTGCACAGGAAATGAATGTTGTGCAAGAGAGAAGAGGGGGCCGAGGGTGTTTCTGTGTCATTCAGAGTGAGGTGTTGATCCATTTGGAGGGTGAACAGTGGGAGTGTGTGTTTGAATAGCTGCGTGGTGGAGTCAATGTGATTTGTATCCTTAAAGCATTAGCCTATTTTTGCCCAGCAGTGGGCAGAAAAGATTAAAACAAGCTGACAGATATAAAGCTGTCAGTATCACCAGTTTATAAATTTTTTTTTTTTTTTTTTTTTGTATGGCTAACCTGTTAGCAAACACGACAATTTCCAGTCTGGATTTTTGGCTCGTTAGCTGCTTGATGCTAGCCTGTGTTCTGCACTATGAACGACTGTCCTGCATTACATAGAGTCAATTAATTCAAGTTAATTGGTTAATGCAGATTAAAGGAGCATTTGTAGTTAGATGGGTCACGTGACACAGGTCTATGTCTTTGAATAAATATCTGACCATCATTATTTTATCCAAAGGAAGCATTTACATCCACTGACGTGCATGTCTTGATAGCGAGGCGTCCTTGTCATTTCTTTACCTATTACCTGCTTTCCTGTGGTGTTTAGACCGTTATCACACAGACAATCAGATTAGCAAACACACACACACACATGCACACACACCTGAGAGAGTGGTCAGCCAACTGACCCCTGGTTTACCTGTCTACAGCCAAAACACCCCTCCAGACTTTGTCCTGTCAAACACAGCTCTTATCTCAGGTAACAGGATCAAATGAAAATCTGAAGCTCAGGTCGAACTGTCTCAATCAATGAGTAATCAATAAAACAGCACTTTGCATGAGAGGGAACCCAAAAAACAGGGTTTAGAAATACCTGCGGTGGTCTGCACTGTAATGGACAGATTAACGAGTCACCTCAAAGAGTAATTATAGGCGTATCAGTGTGTAAAGACATTTACATGCTAGGTTAAAACTGAGCTGGGCCTTCAAGCTAACCCTTTAATTAACCTTGTCATAAAGCAAATATTTCCCAGCAGATCGTTTCCTTTAGTCCAGGTTCATGCCCTTCTTTTTATTCGTAATGCCATGCAGCTACACAGCATTTACAGCATATCATTAATGAGAGAGAATGACAGGGAGAGAGGATGAGTTATCTCCCTCTCTCATACTGCCTTATAAACCCAACGTGAGGACTCACCATTATCAATTCCCCGGCCACTCATCCAGACAAGTGATTTGTGCCCACATTACTCATCCTGACACAAAATTACATTATTCATCTGTAGGCCACTGAGCCCCTCTATGGTGCTGAACTGGAGAAGATTACAGCTGAATGTAATTGATTTGTTTGGAGGAAATATTACATGTTTGGCCCGATTAGCATATCAAAGACGGAGCTGTACTGTCCTCACGTTTCGTTCCAAAGCTTCATGCTAACATACACCTGAGGTGGGAACGAACCCGGAAGGTAACCCAACCTTAGATGACATTAAAATGTAAATGAGAATTTCATTACAGTTAAAAAGAGCCATGAAAGTTGTGGTTGCAAAGGGAACATTTATTCTAGTTTAAACACTGTTTTAGCATTTAACATTAGCATAATATTAGCATTTGAAAAGTGCTCCTCAGCTTTCCCCCCATGTGATCTGTTGTCAGCTGTTTACCTGAACATAGGTTAAGAGGCTCTGCCTGCAATTGACATATTGTGTGCACAGCATTCGTGAGCTTTTTTATTCATTTAGTTTTTATTTATTGCATCCTATAGCTTCCACTGCTGCAGCTGCTAGGTTTTCCATGAAATTCTATACATAAATTCAAGGTTCCCAAAGGATGAATTCTACTCACTTCAGTGATCCTACTGACTTTTCATATAGAACCTCCATCAAAACAGGCCTACATGACATTCCCAGCAGTCACAGCTGCACTTTGCTGAGCTTGCAAACACAGGAAGTGTCAGAAATTTAGAAAATTTTAGACAAAAGCCTTTTCAGCATCACCTGTTTGAAACTGTACATACATATGCACAACAGCACAAATTTAGTCAGACCTGCAATGTGCGTTCGTTTTACATAGAGTTTCCCACCATAATCATATTATAATAGCCGTCAAGGGAACGACGTCCATTCTTTATTTTTAAATTATGTACCTCGCTGCAGCAAACTGTCATCCTGTGTAAATAACTGCACAGAGAAAGGTGCTAACACTAACAGGTTTAGAGGTTAAATTCTCAGCACAGCTTCACTCTTAAAGGTATAACCCCTACCTGACGCACAGCGAAGGAAACTGCTGAGGAAGGAGTAAAAAGGCATTCAGCCCGAGGGCCCGCCTCTTCTTCAAAGAACAATAAAGTCTACTGGCTGACGACTCTATTGAGAAGGCTTTCTCAGCAGAAATACAAATGAATTTACTAAAGAGAAAAAAAAGACCATTGAGCCCAATATTCATGTCAATACCACATTAGCATTGAATAATGGCACCGTTTCCTGTCTCACAGCCCAAGCAGCAGGACGTTGTGTTGTAGCTGGGAAGGACTCCTCAGATAGGAGAGGACTCCGTAGCCCTTCATATCCTGCCAGCGGGAGATTCAATTAAAGCGTTACCGGTGTGGTGGTGGTGGTGGTGGTGGTGGTGGTGGGGGGGTTGGTTGTGGTTTGGGGGGCTTGTTCAAACTGATGGGCAGATCATCTTTCTACCAAAAAGACGTGCGTCTGCTTTAAGACGCTGGGGGATGAGACTGGCAATTACATCTTTTAAATGTATTTATATTATTGCTGCAACCAACAATTATTATGTATTTAAATATCAGTGGTGACATAACTAAGTACATTTACTCAAATACTGTACTTAAGTGTCAATTTTGAAGTACTTCATTATTTCCATTTTAAGATACTTCTCACTATTACCACTATCTGACAGCTTTAGTCACTTGTCACATTAACAGATTAAATTTGACAAAGGAAACATATGATGAGTCTGTAAAATGTTATATTATTATGGGTTATCAATTAATAATGTATATAAAGTAGTTACATTTGCTCCACCTCGACCAGCTACAACAGTAATGGATAACATTGTATGTGATGCAGTAGAATTCCAAGTACTTTTACTTTTGATACTTTAAATACGTACTACTTATACTTTTATTCTTTAGTTTAAATTTTACTTGTAACAGAGTATTTTTACAGCACTTTTAGTATCATTTTGCTGTTTGGTTTATATTTTTCTAAATAATACACAATTACATATAACTCCACTGATTAAACTAAACTCTGTGTTTCTCGTCTTTGTGTTCTCCTGCAGCAGTGGAAACTCAAAAAGTGGAAAACACATCCTGGCGCTCTCCGTGCCGAGCCCAAACCAGAAAGATGCCTTTTTCACACAGGACACTGTGACATGTCACATAAAGAAAAGCACAGGTGTAAATAACAAAATAACGATGGCTGAGTTCCATTTAGCTACTTTAGGGCCTTTTTTTTTTTTTTTGCATCACCTCTGACATCTGTAGAGTCTATCAAATGTAAAGCCTGGGATTGTTGCCTTGTTAGCAGTAGTTTCCTCACCATGGGCGCCACTTTCATCCTTCCATTGTTGAACTTCTGAGGGCTCATTTAATGGATACAGAAACCAAACAATCAAATCAAAGGCCAGACAGCAGAGTGAACTATACGGTAAACTGGGTGTGATTTCAGATGCAGTCGCGGTTTTGCACACTGGCTCACTGTCACCCTGTCACGGCTTAGAGAGACACTAGAACAAGACAGAGCTGTACCATCACTGCTCTTCTTATGTTGACCGACTGTGTCCTGTGGAAAGGTCAGTTGGTCTAATGGACTCTTTAACTAAACGTGTTTCTTTTCTTGTTCCCACTTGGCAATAAACACAGAGTATTTTGCTGCTTTTACTTAAGTTAAAGATCCGACCCTCTGTTTTTCTCGACGTCTTCCTCCCGTATAAAACCTTCATTTTCACTCACTCAGAGTCGGGCAGCTGAATGCACCTCACCAACAACGAAGCACCCTTAAACTCATATAATCTCAAGCTTTGTGTCCCCTTGCTAAGCCTCTGCAGGTCACCCCCTGTCCTCCACACAGTGTCAGGCAGTGGACTCCATTTGACTGTGAGACGCTCGCAGCAGCACCTGGTGTGTCTGAACTGGAAACCTGATCACGGGCAGGTACAAGAATAGCTCGACGGGACCGTGAAGGCCACTCCCCTGACCCGCTGTGAACTGTCACTGAACTTGTTCCCGCTGAGGACAAAGCCCCTCTCGGTTTTGTGTGGGCATGTACCTCTGGACCCGGTTTTCCTCGCTGCTTTCCTTTACACAATAATTTAGAGATACAGTATGTTTACGCTAAACAAAAAAGCCACCAATGAGAAGCTAGGCAACCTCTGCTCGCCTTTAAGATGCATTTTACATTACAAATGATTATACGGCTGAAAATATACTTAACTTTTATTTAGCACCAAACAGGAGGAGGAGACTTTTCTTCCTGAGCTGATGGAGAATGAACCTGAGAATGTCTTCGGGTGAAACACACAACATCCAGCATGTTTGTGTGAGGAGAAGGAACTGGATAGAAATGCCCTCATTTTGAGAAATTTACCTTGATGACAGCCAGAGTGTGCTGATTGGTCCCATTCAGGCTGGAGTGATTCCATGTTATATCATAGACTGAGACACTTCTCCATCATTGTTTACTGTTCATTTAGATGCTCAATTTGCGTGAAACCCAGAGATCAATGTAAATTTATTCTTCTATCACAGGATTACAGCGCATCTTTTTACATCAGAGGGTTACCTTAAGCCTGCAGTTTGGAGATACTTGGACTTTACTTGAGTTTTCTTTTTACGCTACTTTATACTTTGACTCCACTGGGCTCATATTATTAATACAAAATATTATCATTAAATAAAATATGTTACATTATTATAGATGAAGTTGTGCAACAGTATATGAGGTAATTAAAAGTAGCCAAACATTTACCAGCTGCAACATTAAAGCGATACACTATCAACGATCCAGAATCAGAATATATTTTTCTGAAATGGGCCATTCTGTCTAAAAAGTACTTTTACTTTTCTACTTTAATGTGATGCTGATACTTTTGTACTTTAACTTGGACTTCTACACTGTAGTATTGCTACTTTTACTTCAGTAAACGATGTGAGTACTTCCTCCACCGGTGACACCGGGTGTCCTGGACTGTGCCGGCTCTGCTGGGAAAGCAGCGAGAAAAGCTGCTCTCTTTACACTTTATCTCATTAGTGTGACTGGAGGAAGCTCAAGGAAAAAAGGAGGTCAGATGTGGTTCTAGTGTTGGATGCATGCTGAATGCATAACATTTGACATTCACAGGAGAGTATTCTGAATTATGCAATTGACCCCTAATTACGAGTTTGCAGGTTTTACATGCAAAAGATTAGATGTAATCAGTTTCTAAAATATGATGCATTGCTTCAGATTTAACCACTAAACAGTACATGAAGCAGTGAAAATGAGCTTGAACAGCTACATTAAAATGCCACTTACATGTTAAAGTATCTGGAACGATGATGTGATATACTGTAAAACTCTGAAGTGCTCATTCTACAAAACAATTTTCCTTTTTGATACTTTTGGCTTTGTATTTTTCTCTCTATACTTATGGACTTTTACTGAAGTAAACTCTAGAATGATGGGCTTTTATTTTTGCAGAAAACAATGTACTATACTGTAATAAAAATGCAATATATATACACATATATGTAATACTTCAATACCTAAATAAGTAAAATTTAGACTGCATAACTTTTACATCATCTATATAATAATAATAATAATAATAATAATAATAATAATAATAATAATAATAATAATAATTCTGTACTTTCACTTGTAACGGAGCAGTTTTGCTGTGTGTTATTGCTGCTGGACAAAGTATTCACATCTTTACTTGAGTAAAAGTAACAATACTTCAGTGTCAAAATACCTTGTAACAAGTAAAAGTCCTGCATTCAAACTCTTACAAAAGTAAAAGTACAAAAGTATTAGCATCAACATATAGTTAAAGTACCCAAAGTATTCATGATAGAAAATGGCCATAAATTATATTAGTGGATTATAATCAGTGGTGCATTAATGTGCACTTTAATGTTGCAGCAGGTAAAGGTAATATATCATCATAAGTAGTAATGGTGTACAGAGTACAGTAACTGCCCTCAAAATGTAGTGGAGCAGAAGAAGAATCCTAAAATGTAAATACTCACCTGAAGTACAAACAGCCTGCGTCACAATATTACTTAGGCACAGTACTTGAGTATATGTAGCTTAGTTACTTCACCACTGCTGCTTTAAGCCACTAATGGAAATTATGTGAGTACTTCCTCCTTCACTGACTCATTAATTCCCCGTCAGCTCCATAAATGCCTGCCTCTCCACCTGTTGAGGAACACCTCGCTGTCAGATTTTACTTTTCCTCAGCAGTCTGGAGGAGCAGACAAAGTGAGTCCTGGTCCGAGCCTGACGGGGCGGTGGGACCGGCGCAGACACAGAGCACACACCCGCGAGCGGCCAGTAGGAGGGGCCGCGTGCTGAGGTGTTCGAGAAGGTGATGCCGTAAAGCGTCCAGTGTGTCGCAAACCAGGTGTTTCGCGGGGGGAAGGTGATGTCGTAAAGCGGACAGGGGAAAGGGAGGGGAGGGGTGAGGCAGAGGAGGGGGGGAGACAGGAGGAGGAGGAGGGAGGTGACTTGCGAGCGGCTGCGCTTCAGACTCAGCGAGAGGATCATGGCGGATGGCCCCAGGTGTAAGCGCAGAAAACAGGCGAACCCGAAGAGGAGCAGCGGTAAGTCCAAAGTCTCCCGTAAACGCCGCCGGGCGAGCCGGGCGGGCTGCCGGCGAGCTTTCCACTCGGTAAACTCCTTCTGGAGACTTTTTGGGAGTGAGTTGGACCACGTTTCGTGGAGTTTTGGGGAGTATTAGTGTGTTCATGTCAGTGTGGTGGTGTACCGTTATACCTGGTTGGCTTCTCTCTCCGCCTAGCGGTGCACGGGGCCGCCTGGCTGCGTGAACCGTTATTCGTCAGCTATAAGAGCCCGAGGAGCGCTCGATAGTTGTCTGTATTTTTAGTTTCCTCAACTTTTCTCCTCTTTGTTTCTGTACTTTCTGCCACTTTTCCACCCATAGCAACACTTGGCGGCAGGTTGCGGGGCTTTCGCAGAACAACGTGGCCCGTTGAGCGCAGTTTGTAGTGTACTGTGGGTTTTTTTTAGGGCGAGGTTGTTGCGGGGTTAGTTTCGTGCTAACTTGCGGCTCTCTCGGCCCCGGATGGTGCAGTTTCTCCCTCCCGTGCAAAATAATTCAACTTTATCGGTTTTTGTTGACGGCCGGATGCATTATCTGCTGTTTCGGTGAATTCGTGGGATTTTTTGCATGGGATTTGGTCGACATCACTGCTGCTCCGGTGATGGCAAGGAGATGGGATGTTTATTTTATCTCCACTTCCACCCCTCCCAGCTTCAACTGCAGCACCACATGTTCCTTTAGTTAAGGTAAGAGTGGAAATTGTGTTTTTAAATCTCCTTAAGTAGATTGTCAAATTTATCGTCATGCATGTATTTCCTCGTTGCTCGTACCAGTGTTGCTTTACAAATTTAGCAATTCTTGATATTCAGCGTGGGCTTTTTGTTGAGAGTCTTGCAGATTGCATCCATTGCACATGGTCGACTTGCTTTTTTGCACCTGCCAGTTCGGGTTTGTGAACCGTTTGCATTGCTGGAAAAAAAGCTGCTTTTGCCAGCAGTTGAGTATTTTAAGGAAATGTATGTTTTAGTTTGTAAGCGTAGGTTTCGAGCCCCTTCATTAAAAAAAAAAATGCTCCTGTTGACGTTTTATTTATCTTGTCGCACTTAGTGGAATATAATTGTAATGATCCTTTAATATCAGCTACAGGAAGTTTGTCTCTGAGATCATTAGAGAAATTACGTCACGATAGGTGTTTGTGGGTACACACAATAGTAGTATTTAAAGTCCACCTGCTATGAAGTAAAGGATGTAAAAATAGAGTTTCGATGTAAGTCGAATTTACACAACCCTCTGAATCCTGATCTCTCATTGGACGGTTTCTCACCTGTACTCTCCCCCTCTTACATCGCATCAGCCAATAAAAAAAGTAAACCCATAAATTTATATATTTTTAGACACCGTTATGAGGCTTGATGTGTGTGAGCCGAGGGGCTGGAAAGCACCTTTTTTTTTTTTTTTTTTTTTTCTCCTCCTGCTGACGACACGACGGTGACTCTGCGCGTCCGTACAGGAGCCATCATCATCATCATCATCATCATCATGTTTACCTGAACGCGGATAACGGGGCTGACAAATGGCCTAGAAATAAACAGAAATAACACCTGCTGGCTCTCGACCGTGAACGGATCAGGATCTGCTCGCCGCTTCCTAAAGGCTCTGCGTCTCGTGAGGAGCCAGGAAAACCGCTCCAAATGTCAACTTGTGCAGGTAGAGATGATTTTTTTTTTTTTTTTTTTTTTTTTGTAGTTTTTCACCGTGTGCCAGTGCCAGCTTCGCATGGATGCTCGCCTCTCTTCATTCTCGCGGGATTTATCTCCTCGACACGCATTTCTGACCCACTTGTGCATGCTTTATCCTCCCTTTTATGTATTTTTTTGTGTGCGGGCTGGTTGCCTTGTTTGGTCGAGTGCACTCAGCGGCTCCGTGTGTGTGTCTGCACGGAAAATGAGCGGTGCATAAGGTGGTTATTCCTCTTGTTATCCCCCACCGTGCACAATAACTGTGCCTGCAAAGCTCACCGTCAAACCTCTCGTTTCCATCTATTGTGTTGCGGTAATTCGTTATACAATTTCCTGAGCGGTGTGCGGAAGGGAATGGCGGTCAGTACCATTACTGCAGTGAAGGCGGGGTTGCTGTTTTTTTTTTTTTTCTGGACCGGAGACAGCCAGGTACGCAAGGTGATGCAACACCTATAAAGGTGTATTTTAACCGATTTCCCCGTGATATCCTTGCCGTGCACGGCTCAGATACTTGATGGGAGTATTCCTGCGCGTCTCGTTCCGTTTAGTCTCCAAACATCTAACGTTTGATGGGTTATCATGTGAAAGGAGCGCATCCTTGTCCGTGTGACGGGGCGCACAATCAAGATGGCAAAAGGTGCCTTGATTCAGTGCGCACCGCTTTCATCTGCCTCTCCTTCTTTCACTTTCCAGCCCTGCCTCTATTCAGACGTCTGTTTCTGTGAGTTTTCAGCCACACTGACTCAGGCTGCTCGTCCACAGCCTGTTCGCCCCTTTGAATTTCAAAGCAGCTGATGTGCCAAACATTAGCCTGTGCTAATGTACCATGACCTCCAGCCTGTCATCACCATGATGGAGCAAACAGCTGCTGATCCTATCAACTCCGCCGTCACAAAAGCTTCACTTTGTGCTCGTAAATTCACAACAGTTCATCTGCTCACGTTGCTTGACGCTGGCTTTGTGTTCTGTAAATGAGTTCATTAACATATATGCAAACATAAAGGTGGGCAAACTTTCCGCCATGTATGTGACAGACAGACAGTCGATGGGCTTCCCTTGAATCACAGTCCACTCAGGTGATATTCACTGATACTCCTCAGGTGAGACTACGTACACTTCGATCATACCTTTTAATGCTTTAAGTCACCGTGGAGCCAATCCATCCATCATTCAGTTCAACAGTTAACATAATTATTCTCAATATGATGATACTCCAGAGCTGAAAGCGCTTGTTTTGTCCAACCAACAGGACAAAAGACAAAAAAACCCCCAAATATATATTTTCATCTGGAACATTTATAACAAAGAAATTTTGATTACGGTTAGCGACTATTGTAATTATAATTATTACAGTTTTAACCCAAATGACAGCACAATAGACACAGTAATCTATATTAAGGCAGCTGTTGTACACATGGTTAATAACAACAGAGCATCTTAAAGGCCACAAACACCTTCGACCGGTTCTGTTAGCTCCAAACTACAGCTGACTTTAAAGCCGACTTAGCATTTTTTGTGGTTTTAGTTTATCATTGCACTTTACTTAAGTGAACCAGAACTGTTAACAAAGTCATTGGCAGACTGTAAGCAGACAGATTAGGTGATCTGTCACTCTTGCTGGTTAAAGGCAGAGTTAGGGGATGAAAAGAAATCCACTTCCAGTCCATGTAATTTAAGATAAACATGGTTTGAGCTCTTCGCTGTGGTGACGTCTCTGGTGTTTAAAACAGTCGAGAACAAGAGGAAAAAAAAAGCTGGATGTGAGCAACAGTTCAGACTGTAGTTCGTCCTTGAATATTTTTTTTATGCATGAGCATGGCTGCTGTATCAAAGCTCGTGTTTTTATTGTCATTTCCTGCGGTTATGATCTCGTTCATTATCAGCCACACTGCAGGTTGCTGGAGAGGGGACTGAGACTGGTTTCCATGCGTCTCCGTGCAGCCTCAGAGTGCGTCTAGCATTGGTCTCACCTATCTAAACCCGCTGAAACTAACCTGCCTGGTGTTATTGATAGCTGGCAGTCAGTTGGCCTTGCTCTACTTCTTCACGGAGATGATTTCCCTCCAGATAGCTGCTGTAAACATGGTAGTATAAAAGCCAAGGAAATGCTGAGAATCATCTAGCTATGCTATGCTACGCCTGCAGAGACCCCCACCAACTTTTCTTTTGCCGTCCCTGTGTTTGCCTCAACTCACCCCTCACCACAGATTATTCTGTACATTTGGAGTAAGTCGTAGCAGCATGCAAGTTATTTGTTCTCTGCTGAAACGTTAAGGCCTTAATGAACTCGTCTTCGTCACACGTTCTGCAGTTCTTCGGTAAATGGCAGGTGTCGGCCGTCCGTGTGCGCCGCCTGTTGCTGCTGCCGCTTCGGTCACGGCTCCGTCATCCAATGCCTTTCCTCTTCTTTAAAGTGCTGCGTGTTTGTGTGTGTACGAGCGCGCTCTCAGATGGGCTGTAATCTAACACTGCAATTTAGGGACTACAGGAATGCGGCCTGGTGTTAACATACCTTGACAGGATAAACACAGCGGCCTACTCCCAGGCTTGGACCTCTCGTACGTGCAGCCCTGCCAGGTCTGGGCCTTCACCAGCGTCTCTCCGCCCGTCCCGTGGAGGTTTTTGGAGGAACGAGGGAGGGGTTGGGTGTTTAAAGGTCCCTCAAGGAGATTTCTTGTAAAGGAACAAACCTGATTGAGATTTAGCAAAGGTGGTGAATGCATTTTCTTCCTTGCAAAGCTGATTTTTTTTTAGTGTTTTAAATGCAGCATTGTCGACATCAGTCTTTACTAGCTCGCAGTTGCCTTCTTCCCTGTCTTTGCTGACACTTTGCAGCATATTGTGGTGTTATTTTACCACCTGTACATCCGTGGAGCAGTGTGAAACCATTGGCTGGACTGTGTACTACTTCACCCACGTGCATGTGCAACCTCGTATGTGCACGACCAACAAAAGGAGGACCCACTCGTAGAAAAACAGCCCCATAGCACTGCTAGAGGGACCTTTAAGTATAGGTTCTTTGTTTTGGAACCAGGCGCGGTTCTAGATTGAATGTTGTGCTAAAAATATTGTTCATCATAATAATCCTCAAATGTACCTTTGGTTTGATTATATGGAGTATTTTCACTCGCAGTGATAATGGTGCATTTACAGACAAGTGTAGTGTTTACAGCAGCTTTCAATGACTGTTCACTGACTGCTTCTAAGTTATATCAAATCAGGGAAAAGACTTTGTTGGTATGAAAGTGCTTTGAATTACTGTTGTAAAGGAATACTCTTGTCTCTTTGCTGATAGGCTCTTTGATCAGCCTGCAGTTGTTTGATGCATAGATGAGTAGCATCTTCTCTATGTGTCTGGTGTTTATGCAGCTCTCCTCTGTAGATGCTGAAGCTGTAATGCTTTATTAGTGCCTTGCTTGTCGTACAAGCGCTCTTTGCATCATCTTATAAGGACTATGGCCCTTCAGCTGAGCTTATTGTTCCAAATCAGTGCTGTATGGCTCATCATGTAAGACTATATTCTGTTTACCAGTGTGCAAAAACCTCGTATAATCACACTCTTAAAGGAAAAAATCGTTAAATGTAAATGCTGCTGCATGTCCGTCTTTTGTCTTTGTATGATTGAGCAGTTTTCTCGTGGTGCTCCGGTTACAGCTGTTCTGCAGAGTCATGTGTGAGTGTCCTGAGATAATATTAAGCGTTCATCTGTAGCTAATGGGCCTCGCCATAGGCTTCATCCTCGTGCACTCATTCGATTCGTCTGATGACAAATAGTAGATGCTATGATGCTGCATGATCATTTTTAGTAAATGCAATCAGGCTAAATCCAATGTGTTATTATACTTGTCAAATATCGAAGCTTTTTTTTATATGAAGGATTAGTGATTTTTAGTTTTTTACCCTCAGTTGTGTAGTTTGTTTTGAGTGCGTTGTAAATATCAGAGAGATGGCAGCGTCAGAGGGAAATGGTTCTGGTTGTGGTCAACAGTAGCTGTTAATTGATCCACGACCGTTGCTCCTTCATGTTACTTTCTCCCTGTGCTAAAGAGCCAGGGGCTGTGTGTGTGTGTGTGTGTGTGTGTGTGTGTGTGTGTGTGTGTGTGCTTGTGTGTGTGTGTGTGTGCGTGCACATGCTCTTTCCTTGCACAAATGGGCCTGTGGAATGACAAAGCACTACAGGATGTCTTTAGCAAGTCAGCATTAACCCCTCCCATCGCCTTTTATGGTCCAGAGGGGGAGGTGCGTCAGGGCTACTGATGCTGCTTCTGTGACTAATTGAGCAGTGTGTGTGTGTTTGTGTGTCTGCGTCAGTGTGTGTGTGTGTGTGTGTTAGCATCAAGGTGGGAAACTGCTACTTTCCTCCAGGCTTTGCATAACAACACGGGCCTGCTTGTTTGGATTTACATGCATTAACATGGTGCCTGCGAGGGAAAATCAGCAGCTCCTGTTGCTGTCGCGTTTCAATTAGGTGATGTTGGCCGATAAAGGCACCTTGACAGATCAGGTGTGGAAAGATGACTCAGTACAGCCTAATAAAGGCATACGCATCAGCTTTAAAGGTGTTCAAACAATACACACCCTCGCGTGTGCCTTGCACAGCGTTTACAGCAGGTTAAATTAAAGGTGTGCTGTGCAGTGTTTTCCTGAAAAATAAAAAAAAGTAATCCCTCTTAATCATCACTCATGACCCACTGGAAGTGTCTGCGTGTGTTTTCTTATTTTCTTCACATATGAGCAGTGGGTGTGTAGCCCCAGCCAATAACCAGACCGTCAGCAGCATGCAACTAAGAGGAAAATATCACCTGTCTTAATCATCTGATGGTGATGTTCAGGGTGTGTTGGGAAAACAGCCAAAGTCAGTTTTAACTAAACTTCATATTCAGAAAGTAGCTTCAGTCAGTTAGAAATGCCTGAAAACATCAGCTCAGCACAGACGCGCCTGTCATCATGCAGGTGTGATCTGCCCCTGCAGCTCATGAGCGCTCAGCACGGGGACTATTTTTAGTCGAGGCGGAAGGGAAATGGTGCACTGACCTCTGATCTGAAACGAAACTGAGAGCAACTAATTATGTCAGAGCGTGCGATAGCGTTGCTTTTGAAACTCAAAGCTTTAAGTTGTGTGCATCACAAGTGTTGACAACTCAGATTTTAAGAGGTAGCCCCCCCCCCCCCTCCTCAGAGCCAGCCACCCTCCCCGTCCTCCACAGAGAGGTCAGAGGTCGATGGAGCAGCTCTGGAGCTGCTTCCTCAGAAACTACATGTGACAAGGACTCTGGCAGTTTCACTCTGTGTGCTGCGTAGAGATTATACAGAGGTACACAAGGAAACACACACCACACACACACACACATGCATCACATCATTACTAAATAGTGCGTGCATTTAATAGTAAACCATTAAAATAAGTCTGTAAGAGTAGAATTGCAGCACAAACTTTAAGGCAGGGTGACATTGAAGATGTAGTTGAGAAAAACAGTTTGAGGTGGGATCGTTAGCCGTAACTTGTTCTGTGTCCAGGCTGCAGAAAAGGGTCTGCTCACACATTCAGAGCTCTCGCTTCGTTCGTTCTGCAGACGGCTGCTGTAGTTCGTCGACGTGATGGTCCAAGCCCTCGAGAGAAATCAGGAATTTAATGTCTGTTCTTTCTGGATTTGTTGCTGTAATTTAATGAAAGACGTTCACAGTTTAAAGCTGCTGCGCCCTCATAGAAATGCGACACGTGAAAGATGTGTCATGCTAAGAACGAAGGGCTCAGAAGAAGCGGCGGAAAAGATCCATTTTACGTTCAGTCTGCCGCGCTTAATTAAAGTAAGATTAGAGTAAAGCCAACTCCTCCAAACTTACAATGCCGTTTAAAATTGATGATATGAAGACATAGTCAGCTCGCTGCCACCTACGCGCACAGCAAAGCCAAATGTGGAACCAAAACTGACATTTACCTCCAGCGCCGCTGGTGCATAAAATCTCAGAGGAACTGCCAAACTCGTATTAGCACTGTTCTTAAAGGTGGCCTAGCCCATTACCACAAGTAACCTGCTTTGCTGTTGCCTTTCATCGTCCTCATTTAGCCACCTGAATATTCATGTATTCAGGAGGCTCCCCGAGCAGCTAACAGCTAAAACTTTAATCTGTACTGTGGCGCTAACTGAGGCTGAGCTGCGAAAGACAGCCTGTGGTGAAGGGACCCAGTTTGTTCTGCTGCAGCTCACCAGTATCCCACCACACACCGAGCATGTGTGTGTGTGTGTGTGTGTGTGTGTGTGTGTGTGTGTGTGTGTGTGTGTGTGTTAAAACTCCCATGTATGAGTGCACATGTGCATTTGCATGAGTGTTGAGTGATTTCCTACTTGTTTGTGTTTATATGTGTGTTTGACAGTGTCGGTTATGTGTGCCTGCAGACCAGTATGTGTCAAAAGAAAGCCTCCCATTCAAAGTCCTGTGTGTCTGTGGGAGGGGGCGGGGGGGCGGGGGACACTCTTTCACTCTCAGCCGGTGGGAAACTCCTCTCCCTCTCCTTTGGTGGTGGCACAATTTGCATATCCTGCCATCCTCCATTCTCTTTTTTCTCCTGCCGCCTGAGGAGCAGAACAGAGGCCGCCGGATCCTCGAGCTCAGAGGAAATCCGTGAAAACTCAGCCCGAACCGCCGCCTGCCTGCAGGCACGACGCCGAGCTGTACGAGCTGTAGCCCCGTGCGTGCCGGTCGTTGAAGTGCAGTGTCGCGCGCCTGTGATAGGCTACTCGTTCTGATACGCTTCCATTAAAATTGGGACACATCTCGAAGGTAAACCAAAAAGAAACAGGTGCAGCAACGCTAAGATGGAGACACGTGTGGAGCTGAGAGGAGAGAAGGAGCCGAGAAATGAAATACACGAAAGAAAACAGTGAAGCAGGACGAAGTTAATGCCCACTTTAACATTAATAACGACCCCCTCCCCCCCCAGCTGTTTTTTCTATTCAGTTGTCAAACCAAACTTAAACATCAAGTAGAATCATTGATTAGAAAAGTAATTGTCAGTTATTTTGACAATCGGTTAATCATTTGTCATTTCTCAAGCTAAAATCCTTCACATTTTCTACTTGTTTGTGAGGATTTCCTGCTTTTCTTCATCTTACATAATACTTCAAAACCCCCAAATATTTAGTTTCCTGTTAGTTGAAATAGTTTTTGACCTTTTATTGACTTTAGAGTAATTAAGAAAACAGCTGTCAGATTAATCAGTAATGAAAATCATCATTATTTCCAAGTGTAATCTGCTGTTTGGGAAATAGATAATTCTTATTTCTTATACTGGAAGTCCACTTTTTTAAAGGCATGTTGAGTAAATGTGTGAAAAAACCGATAGAGGACCTGTCGAGTGTAAATGATTCCCACTTGATTTCAGAAAATTCAAGCTTTGCCTCCTGTTGGAAATAAGTGCACATCTCTTTAATTACTCATCTGCTGAACCGAGCTGAGCTGTCACGAGCTGGAAAAGGTTTTTAATCTAAAATAGCCCTGCATGCGCGTACTGACGTTCCACAGTGTGCAGTAATGGAAAATGTTTCTTTAGGCATGTACCACGGTATATACTTTCACCGTGCTCAAATGCCTCTTCGCAGGAACCAGATTATTTTCACAGGAACGTTCTGTATTAGAATAACTTAAAGAGCCACAGTGAGTTATTTATCCTGATTTCACATTTCATTACTCTTACAAACCAAACCACAACCCCGGCCGAGGAATTCTTGGAGGATTCCAACTTATTTATGATTAAATAAAGCTTTGAAAAAGAAGTAAAAAACCTGCAGGAGGAGCCGGGGAGGCGACCTCCCGGTGGTCTCAGGAGGCATAAATCATGAGCGGTGGACAGGTGGGTTAGGAGGGGCCCTGGGCTCACTAAAGACCCCCCAGAGACCTGAGTGGGTAGGGCAGCAGCAGAACAGGTGGGAGTGGAGGAGAGAATTAGATTAGGAGCACATTGGGAGGGGGGTTCTTCTCTTCTTCTCTTCTTCGTTGATCCAAAGCTAGTCGGCCACAAAGCTTCATTTACATACCTGCCATTAAAACAGCTGTCTTTGGTTGAAATGAACACCTCTCTGTGGTGTCGTTGCAAGGCATTTTGGGAATCGTCTGTTCTTACTAACCTCGCAGGGAGTCGGGTTTTCTCTTCCTTCACATGAGCCTGATGCTGGCTGGTGTGTTAAGCATTGAGTTGATGATCTTCGTGCTGTTTTTCTCCCGCTGCCACAACAAAGTGGTTGTATTTCTGCGGGGATGCGTGTTCATGCTTTTTCACGTCTCAGGGGAAGCCGTCGACCATGACGTTTAGCTTTCCCTCCGTTTGGTTTACTTTTACGCAATTGAGTCGGAGGAGAAAACAGTTCTGTGGTTCAGTTTCCCAGAGAAATTAAATGCACGTGATTGGTTGTTGGTCCCACATGTCAGAGGACATCTGCCTGAAGTTGAATCTGTCTCAGCTTCCTCATGTCGGGTTCGATTCACGATGAATTAGAGTTGAAACAAGTAGTCAATTAATCAGTTAGCCAGGAGATAATTGACTAATTTTTCAAGCAAGAATGGGAAACATTTGCTCGTTCCAGCTTCTCAAATGTCAAGATTTGCCCCTTTTCTCTGCTTTTTAACCACGTAAATGAAACATCTTTGGCTTTTGGATTGTTGGTCGGCTATGAACTCATGAATATTGGTATGTGATCATCATTCAGTTCACTTTTGAAAACCTGTCCGCTGATGCTCCGCTGTGCCGCGGTCCTGTTTACGTTCTGCGGGCAGATTTCTCTTTATTTATCGGGATGTTTGCTTCATCGTCGGATGGCTGCCCCCTCTTTATTTCTCCCTGTCTCGACACGCTGGGCGGATGTTGAGTGGATACGTTGAAATGGAACAGAGGATTTGATTAGACGCTGAGCTGAGATGTGGACTCTCTCTTTGTGTCTCTCCTCCATTCTGTGTCCTGTGGGCTCGCAGTGCGTGGAGCCAGAGCGATGATATATGACGCCTGTGAAAGTGAACGCAGACAGGAAGGGGGGAGACGAGGTGGAAGACACCTGGCAAAAAAACAAACAAACCCAAAAACAGTATATTCGAAGCCTTGAATATACTGTCGGGGTAGATTTAGATTTTTTTTGATGATGTTGGAGAACATTAGCAGTCATCCTTTTGAAATCATGCAAGCTAATTCACAGCTGAGTGAAAGAGAGAGCTGAGAGGCTGAAAGGGAGTGTTGTTATTGAATTACAGGTGATGGCTGCTAATTGGGCCCTCCAGAGGGTGTGTGCACGAGTGTGTGTGTGTGCGTGCGTGCATGTGTGTGTGTGTGTCTGGCTCTGGGGATGCGGAGTTGATGAAGCTGTTAGGGTAAAGTGCGGGGCCCCAGCGCGCTCCCTGAGTGCTGTGCTTTAGAGGCCGTCCTGTCCCTGCGGAGGGGCGCTAATGGAGGCCACCCAGCCCTGATGAATTACACCCAGCCTGGATGGATGGAGGGACGACAGAACCGGGGGCGATGCCGCTGTAATTGAGGCGGCTGCTGAGCCAGAAGAGCGTTTGGTTTTTGATGAGCTGTAGGCACGAAGCAACACGTTTGCACCGGAGCTGTGACAATAACAGCATTACCACCCCGCTGTGGCTCTTGGCGGGGTGTTGGCAGGGTCTGGAAGTCACACTGCACAAGCTTTATCTGAATACATGTTAGTCTACACTCAGCGATTCATGTGACGCAACAGTTAGAGCCCTATGAAATCTGTTTATTTCCCCCCGTGTTTTATGATTTAACCATATTCTGCTATTGAGTGAAATGTCAGCATAGCGTAGTGTTTTATGTCTGTTCGTTTGGCTAAGGCCCGTAACGGAAAGGAAAACCCAGATTTTTAGAAATTGCGCTCAAGTCACTCAACTTCTGCCCGGGCCCTAAAACAGTGACTTCCTGTGCTGAGAGCTAACATCAAATCATTTATAATGAGAGCTTAGTAAGTATTTGATAGAAATACTAAATATTCCCTGCTTCCAGCTTCTCAAATGTAAAGATTTGCTGTTTATCTCTCTGCCAGCTGGAGCTCTCAGAACTGGTCACAGCCATTTTTCACACGTCTTCTTCATTTTATAGCCAAAAAAAAAAAAGATCAGTCCGTCTCTCTCGCTGCTCCGCGTTGAGTTTTATCGTCTCACAACGAGTCAGATCTGGTTTAACATGGCTTTTTTGACACCGAAACAGGAAAAGGCCACAAGTATTCACTTTCTCCAAGTCAGCGTTTAGCAGCTGCATGTTTGGCAGCGTTTGCAGCCTTGAGTCGGCGTGGATGGAAAATATGCATATGTGTATGTTCAGGAGCTCTGCAGCACCAGGAGCGAGCATCACAAGACCAAAGGAGTAAACATTTTGACTGATGCCGTTTGATTGTTCGAGACAGGAAAAGATCACACACCGGATTCCAGCCTCCCGTAACTTCGTAACACCCCCAGCTTTGTCGAGTCATGACTGCGCCCTTCGCTGTGAGTTTTCGTGTCGGTTATTTAGTCCATCCTTTCAACTCTCAGGACTCTTTAGGACATTTTTCACTATTTTCTGATACACAATTAGTCGATTAATTGAGAAAAAAATGGGCAGATTGATTGAGATTGAGTATCGACACATGCGGCTACTCGCCCTCTTCACTGCGTTATCCTCTGTATATCACACCTGATGTGCTTTCCTGTGTAATTCGCTCGGCGTCTCTGCTGTCACTGAGAACGCCGCCGTGCTTTTCCACTTTGGTACGTTTCTGTTGATCAAAGCGGTTTTGGCATCAGTGTTGCCGCTGCAGTGTGATTGCTGAGGCGTCAGCTGTTCAGTCTGCGAGAGATGCGGACGAACGACGCTGCGGCGGGCTTTCTCATCATTTCGTGTCTGTGTTCGTGCTGCTGCTGCTGCTCGGGGGGATTTTGGCTCCCTCCCTGGTTTACCTCCGCTGGGGTGAACCTGTGGGTGACACCTTCGTCTGCGTTTTCTGTGCTTGTGTTTTGATTGCGAGAACACGAAAGCATCCGCCCGAGAAGCCGTTTGCATCGTCACATCTGTCGATACTGAGGCGCTTTGTCGTTACCAGACTGAAGTTATCAACTGTAAACAGTTATGTGTGTGTGTGAGATTAAGATTGTGTGGCCTGTTTACTTTCAAGGGGGTGTGTCTGCTGTGCCAGGAAGTGAGGGGGGGGTCTGCTGTGTGTCCTTACAGGGTTTCCTCTGTAGTGGCGCTGCAGCGGTGCTTGTTGTGACGGACTAACTGCAACATTTCTGTTTTTATTTTCAAGAAAAAGCTCATATTCTTAAGGTTTCTGTAGTCGTTGAAGTGGTGCTGAGTGAACGAAGAGGAAGCTCTGTGTTATCTTTACACCTGCGTAGGTAAACTGTCGTCTTCGCACACATTAAACCACATAACCAGCCTGCAGGCGCTGCACTTTATCTCAACCGTTCATTAGCATGAAAGGAAAGTGGCAGCATTCAGAGCAAAGAGATGCAAAGTTTTGTCTGTGGATGATTAGTTTAGACGACCTTCCTCTGTTTGGAGGTCAGATTTGGTCGGAGCCTTACTGAAGCCAACTTTTTTGGCCTTTCCTTTGTTCTGAAAATGTTGGGATCAGGTGTGTTACTCCAAATGAGCTGTTGACTTTTGGAAACCGCCAGCGGGTGTAATCGATGGGCAAAAAGTTCAATTTCCTGCCCTCAT
This sequence comes from Chaetodon auriga, assembly GCF_051107435.1. NCBI lineage: Eukaryota > Metazoa > Chordata > Actinopteri > Chaetodontiformes > Chaetodontidae > Chaetodon > Chaetodon auriga. Next base: position 22,486,927 of record NC_135085.1, read on the forward strand.
CAAGCGTGTAACCTAAGCAGAAGTCTGGCCGAGCTGCAGTTTTCCTTTTTGGGTTATCGGCATAAGAGAATTGGCACAGGTGCAGCTCCGAGGCTGCAGCTTTTACGTCTCGACTGGGTTTCATCAGCGCTGTTTGTTTTCGCCTCTGGTCTCATGCAGCAGGCATCTTAATGTGAGCTCAGAGATACTTGGGAGTTAATCTCACCAACCTGTAGTGAGCTTGTATAGAGGCTCATTAGTCACCAGTCGCTTCGCCTCCAACGGTCTAACAGAAAAGGCAGAAAGAGGCCCAGAAAATCAAAGTATGGAAGCAGTCTGTACAGCAGACTTCAATGACTGTACTAGTTGTTCCATATCTAGAAGGATTTCACAGAAGAATTGCAAATCCCAACTTCACAAGCTCAAAAACCCTGTGATGCTGGTCAGTAAACTGCATTTTCATTATTTTTATACAGGAAGAAGACTGGAAGGTGCTTCCAGGTCGATGCAGTTAACTTGAATAAACAACGAAAAGAAGCTGCTTACTCTCATGCTCCTTTCTCCGCTTTGCTTCTGACAGTGACCCTCATTCAGTTCGCTCAGCTGTCCGTTACGTTTCACCGGCCCTCGTGTGGATATGTCAGCTTCATAGGCCGAACCATTCATTGAGGAAATAATTGGCGGGTTAGATGATAATCGTTGGTTGCAGCCTTGATTTGATGAGTGTCTGTGCTCTTGAAATGAAGTCATGCTAATTTGGAAATGGAAAAAGGTGCATACAAAACTCATTAATCCAAAATAGGATAGGTACGTGGAAATATGTTAATGGGACGTGACCTAAAAGTTTCTTCCCTGGTTGCCTTAAGTTTGACTTTGTTCCTGGAAAAGCTGTGCAGCCCGCCTCTTTCCTCTCCCGCTCAGTCCAAGTCGAGACAGGTTCGGTTTATTTGTGTACACTGTGCCCTCGTCAGATTTGTCTCGCAACACGGCTCTTAAATACGGCTAAAACGGCAACCGAAAACAAGCAGAAACAAGCAAACACGAGGATTTGCTGCTTGTATGTGGGTGTGTGTGTTAATATGTGCGAATGGGTGTGTGTGTGTGTGTGTGTATATACAGTGAACCCTTCCCAGCGTAGCAGGTGTGCCCGGGCTTGATCCCCATTACAGGTCTCATAAATACCACCTGACACCGTTACAGCAGGCAGGCTTCAATATAAAACTCTCCTCCTGTGGCGTGAGCATGCAGCCCTTCAGCACAATTATATTAAAGCACACTTGAGGGGAGGAAAGTTCCAGCCGGGCCCAGAACCTCTGAGCAGACCGAGCTGGTCTGAGCACACAGGCTCCCCCTCAAGCTGCGACTTTGAATTTGTTTTCATTCCTGTATTTTGTGACAGACCTGCTTTCTTAAAGGCGCTCGGAGAATTGATTCGTCTTGACTCTCAGACCTCAGCGGCCTCCTTTTTAGCCATTTTTAAAAGCGGATCCTCCAAAGCTGCAATGAGTAACGTCCGTGGCCACACACATGTTCATTTGAGCCTTTAACCCTGGCCAAAACACACACACACTAACACACAGTCGCTTCAGCACGCACACACACACATGCAATTTCAGAAGCGTTTCGTCTGCGTCGAATTTAATGGCGCTTAATGGAAAAAGAACACATCATAAAGGTCAAGGTGTTCTGGAGTTTAATCCATCTGATTCCTCCAACAGTTACGGCAAATTGGGCACATTTGTGGCCAGAAGGTGATGTAATTATAAACATTTGTCTGGCGTTCACTTGGCGCAGATACACCTGCGCTGTGTTTTTCTGTTTAGCCTCTTCGCCGCCTCGCCTGGATGACATTTCAGCCGGCCGGCGATCTGAACGTGCTTGACATTTTGCTAAACTGCGTTCGGAAGGTTCTGCCTGTCCCAGTGTTTTCCTTCCCCTCCTCCCTGCATTGTGTGACTGGGTAAACAGGCACACACACACACACACACACACACACACACACCTCGCTGGCTGCCTATACATCTGGGGAGCTTGCTTTGTGTGCCTGCAGGTTTTGGATTATGCATTTGTCTTTATTGCCTGTAATGCACAGAACAGCCTTGAGTTGTTTATTTTTGATGTTTTCCCTAAACACACCTGTAAAGAAAAAGTAGGCTAGCATCTCATTATGCCCTCAAAACAGGTCAACACTTCAACAGTGGAAGGCTTGCACTGCTCAGTCTTTCCTGTGCCCTGACGCTGCGAGTTTAAATGCCCCAAATGGGACTGTTTGATCTGCCTGCGTGTACGTTAATAGACCAAAGATCATCTCAGACTCTTTGTGAGAAACGTTCTCAGATAGTGCCGTGAAGACCAAACCTTTATACCGAATCCCTCTGCTGTTGTACAGTGAAGGAAAGGTCTTTGAAAAAAATCAGCGCCTGTAGCTGTGCCTCCTCCAAGCATCCCAGAGGTTCAGTTGAACTTTTAATCCAACGGCTGAAAGCATATGGAGATTGTCTCCCAGCTTTGGTTCTGTGCCACTCAGACATGAAGCCTTGCCTCTGCAGTGCCAGCTCTCTGGTACCCGGCCACCGTCTCATCTCCCAGCTTGACGCTCTCTTCGCTGACAGCCGTTCAAAGCCAGCTAGCTCGCCGCCCGGCACCCAGACGGCAGCGGCACGGTCTTCATCTAGTGAGGACTGAACGGCCGTGCCAGCCGAGGCTACTTGCCAGAGGGCGGCCCGCAGAGCTCCCCGCGGCCGCTTCCAACTCGTGACATACAGTAGACGGGCGGTTTTGCACCGCCGTGCCAAAACTACGGTGGTCTGATTAAGTAATATGATGTAAGATGGTGGGATGCTGTGAAGTGGCCTGCTGGATTTAGAGATGGAGATATCGTCACTGGGGGAGGGAGGGGGAGGCTGCGGCTCTGTCCGTTCTCCATCTGTGTTCTGATTATGAAATTAAACTGCTGACTGGATACACAGACCCATTCATAAAGGCTTAATCAGCGAGGAAACCAGCACTTTGGAGTTCCACAGGTGGATTAGTAGTGTTAATACTGTATGATAGTGATGCTATTTTAATGTAGTATTTAATGCAGAGACAGAACAAGAGCTTGAACATGTGCTGGGTGATGTTCTCAGGATGTAAACCTGCTCAAGTGGCTGCACTTTATCTTAAAGCAAACAGTTTGACTGATGTTACCTTACAGTTGACCTCAGTTCGTCCAGGCTTCTGAGGTCAGCAGAGCAACCTGAGAGCATTTTTGACGCGACACCAATAGCCTGTGTGTGCTCGGCCGTGTTTACCCTAAAGCTCACGGCGGACCCACATAAGGCTCGTCTGGTGCAGCGTTAAGCTAAGCGCTTAGTTTAGCGTAGCCAAGCAAAGCACAGACACAGAAAGCGCTCACGGCGGTACACACTTCCCCCACAGGCTGACTCGTGCAGCTACCTGCAGCAGAGACGCAGCTAAACACACAGATGTCATGTTCCGCACATCACAATGCTCAGCTTTCACTGATGCTAAGCAGCTCTTCTTAACCGCTGAATGTCTACAGTTCTCCGACCTATTTCCCAAGGAGTTTCCAGCCAGAGAGAGAGCGTGTGTGATATGAATACTGAGCAGGTGAGAATAGGAGGGAGCTGGGAGTGAGTATTAGATCATGACCACAGCAGTGCAGCAGTACCTGCTGGGGCATAAATCAGGCTCACAGAGATTAGTATTGATAAGATGGAAGTGTTTTTTCCTGTTGAAACTCACCGTGACCAATGTAAGGGAGAGGAGAGATTAATTCTGCAGGCAAGACTTAAAAGCAGAGTGTTGTGCCAAAATGAGAAAGCTGCTTCAAGTGCGATGCTTTGTTTGAAATATGTGCATGTCAGGAGTAAACAGAGACCGTTCGGGATTTTTTTTTTGTTTTGGAAATGTACGCATGGTTGTCATGTCAGTCATGTCAGGGACTTGTCAACCATTCAAACTAGATTAATTAGATTAATCTGTGCTGATAGGACGAATGTTAGTTTGCCATCAATGGCGGCCGACGGCTGCACGGCCTCCACCCGCCTTTAAAAATCCACTATGGCTCAACCTCTAAATTCAACTGTTCTTTCCATGCAGAGAGAATAGGTGACAAATGTGTAGGTTGTATTTTATGGGTTGGATGTATGATTAGCTGAATGCTTCTGCATTACCTGATTGCCTGTAGGATGTCGTCTGTTTGGCACCGGTGAAAGAGAAAGCAAAGCCTAATGGATATTAAATTAGTTCTGGTCCAAATTGAAAATACATCATGAGTTGCAAGTAAAGCATGTCTGGAAAATCAGGGTGTGGATTGAAACACAAGATGTGCTGTTTGGAGACGACTCTACTCTGCATTGGAGCGGCTCTGAAGCTTCGTCTCTTTCCATTATATTTAATGATAATCATTATATTATAAATGGTATTTAAGGCTGGAGCAGGCAGGGTGAATCTCAGGGAGGAGACCGAGCGCTACGTGTGATTAAAGACTTAATAGGTGAACCTGAATGACATTTCCAGCGCGATAACCTCAACAGTCTTGAAAGAAAAGGTCAGTGGAGATGGGATTAGCACGCAGAGCAGAAACCAAGCACAAGTCAAGTGCCGCCATTGTTTCTCTGACTTGTTTTCACTCAGAGAAGAGTCCAGCTGACCCGTTTGGTTTTTTCCAGGCAGCTCCTCCTGAGCGTCTTTGTTTTGGCTGCTGTGATCCAGAGCTTTCACTCTCACACCGACTGATGAAGCAAAGATTGACTGAGAGGATATTAACCTTGTTGCACCAACCAGAGAGAGACAGACAGAGAAAGGGGGGTGAGCCTTGTGTTAAAGGTCGTAAAGCAGTTCTGCACCCCAGCCCACCGAGCAGCCTCGGCAGATCCTGTCTGTTCTGTAATCCTGTCCAATCCAACACTTGATTGATGCCTGTCGGAAAATTCTGCCTCGTGCATGTGGAGGTCAGAGGTCAGGGTCAACCGCATAACAGCCCCACTGTCAAGGACACTTTAGCAGGGTGGGTGCTGTGGCCAAGTGGCCATGAAACAAGGCCTGAGTGATGGCCCTGGGCTGCAGTGACTAGATGAACGAATGACACAAGGAAAACACTGAGAAGACTTAAATTTAGTCGGAGTATTAGTACCGTGTTGATGAACTCAGCGATCTGGCAAAGCCCGGTGTGTCGAGCCGGGTAGGAGGAGCAGGAGCTTGATGAGTGGATGGTTACAGGTGTGCAGGTTGATTGGCAGCAGGTGGGATAATGAAGGGCCACACCCAGAAAACACACTAACGCAGAAATAGAACAAAGAGGCCAACAAGAAGCACAAGAGACAGAAACACCAGGAATGAGGGAGAGGAGCAGCCGGACCATGACGAAGATAACCAGCAACTATGTGATTAATCGATTATGGTAGCAAAGGAGAAATTGATTGACATCCTTAGGCTTTAGGTTTTTAAAAAGTTAGGAAGTTTTATAGATTAATTGATAATGAAAGTAACTGTTAGTTGCGGCCCTGGTGTAATTATGTCAGAGACAATTAAAAAAAAAATCAGTTTGCTGTCATAAAAGATGAAGAAATCTTGCAAACCTGCCCATCTGAGGAGCAGGAACACAAGAATTTTAAGCATTTTTGCTTGAAAAATTGATCTAAATAATTAACCGATTATCAAAACCGATTATCGATTGTTCAATTAAATTGACTAATCGCTTCAGCTGGACTGCAGACACGTAACAGAGAATTCACGTGCTGACATCATTTCTGTCTTGTTCTGTCAGACAATTAGCTCGTCTGTCATGTTTCAGCAGCGTCATCATGAGGATCGCTATCGCTCGAATAACTAACTGCAGTGAGAGGGGAGGTCATTCGTCTGCTGGAGGTGTGTTTGCAGACGAGACGGTGCATCCAGGCCCGCTTCGTGCACAGATAACAGCTCCTCGTGAACAGACCCGGGGGACGCTGACACATGGCAGACAGCCGAAAATCACTGTAATTTAAAATGAAGCATGGGTGGTTGACTCTGGAAACCAACGCTTGCTGTTTGCCATCGAGCAGGTCGGCCTCTCCCCTGAGACTCTGCTCAAACTGTATGAAAGTCGAGCACAAGTATCGCATTCATTTAATTAAAACCCCGCTGAGAGTCTGATGCCATACATAATATTCACCGTCTAATTACACGGTTGTGCTGGCTCAGCTTTCGCTTTCTCGCCTTTTTTTCTGTACGACCACAAGGTATTGTGTCAGATTGCTAAACTTTTTTTAATCCGGGGAAAGTTTGCTCGGCAGCGACAGCCCACTCCATATTCACACAGATGAACGCACTCAGACCTGGAAACTGCCCAGTGTAATCAGTCTTTTTCCGCTCTCTGAGAGAGAAGCTTGATGTTTATTAGCCACCAAAGGACGACGTGAAGAAGTTTAGGCTTTCTGTAGAAAGTTATGGAAGCAGAATCACACTGGATCTTCTGTGCAGCTCTCTGCACTTTTTAACAGGCAAATCTTGTATTTTCATTGCGTTTCCCTCGTTGTGATGATTTATCACAGCCAGGTACGATCGTGCCCTCCTCTTGGATGATGAACCGCTCTCTGAATATCCCCCTGTTGAATGTTGAAATCCCACCGAGAGAGAAACAAGGAGGCGGCGAAATGCGGCTACCTGCTGACAGCCAGAGATCCACTTGAGGGGCTTGATATCGGAGTTGACTTCCCAATTTGTGGCTGGGAAAGCGAACGCGGCCGTGACACTCGCGCTCAGAATATGGAAAACCACCGTGCTGTGAAACTACTGGGTCAAATACTAATGCTGAGCATCCAAAACACAGCGATGACCTAGATTTGCTCCCACCAATAAGCTGTCACTCCTGCAGAACAACAGAGGATCCTCAGGGGCTGCGAAAACAAATAACAAATCCCCGGTCCCTCCGCCGCTTCATGAAAGTGTCATCCGCTGCATGTCTGCCTGTTTGTTGTTTGTTTTATCGATCAGAAGGCGCACGCTGCAGCGTCTGTGTGCGGGGAAGTGTCGCGTAGGCTCGTTTCACGGGAGTCGGGGGCTGGATAATAAGCTGGTTACAGGACTTCCTGCTCCAGATGTGCACCGGGTCTGACAGACGCCGGAGACTCGGGGAGCTGTGTGTGTTTTTGTGATGGCGTTTTAGGCATTTAGCGAATGCTCGTATCCTGATTGATTTGGGTCAAGTTAAAAAAGAAGAATAAATCTGTATTCATGAATCAACAGAAATAGACAACAGGCTGAGTACAAACAGAATCAGCTCGTTCGGGAAGTGCAGTAAACTTTCTCTGTGATATGAGATGATCCCTCTCTGCTGGCCTGAGAGGGATCGACCAAAAGTGTGTCATGAAAGGTCAGCGGTGGGAGCAACCAGAGCCGAAAGGCGTTTGGATGGCATGGGTTCCAGTCCCACCACTGCAGTACTGCTTCATTTCAGTTTCCCTGTAGACAAATAAAGTTCTGTCTTACAGTATATTCATAAAGTCCAAGCTGCCGTAATACAACACAGATCGAATTGCATGTGAGCCAACAGTCGCCTGCTGGTGTTTCCTGATGGTTTATTGTGTACAGATGATTTTGTAGTGTACACTTTGAAACTGTTTGATATTTAATCACTATTAATGATGAATCCATCACAGCTCAGTGAGCTACTTTCGCCGCTCCTGCTGTGTTGTGAGCTTGGTGGTCGTTGAGTCTCGGCCCGTGTGGCGAGCAGGAAACCAGGAGCTGGTTAGAAAGCTGCAGTCTGAATATTAACACGAGTGCTGTTGCATCCTCGGTGCACAGCATCTGCCAGCCAGGTACATTTTGGAGATGTTTGTTTTAGTGGTAGCTACACGTGAAATAACAATGCTCCCTGTTAATATTTGAACTTGTAATTTCCTGTGCTGCTTAAAACTGGTGCCGTTTAAAGTTTGAGGCAGCGTGAGGGAGGTTTCCGACACATTTTGGCAGATGACTTGGCTGCTCGAGCTGGAAGACTAAATCTCATGTAATGCTGCTATGTAAATCGTGCTGATGCCACCAGGGAAGATTCCCCTGCATCTGCTGCTCTATAAACTGATTTATATTCAAATGAATGGATTCAGGAGCCGCTCCGACTCTACGCATTGTTGCTTTTCTAACACAAGATAGCCGCCTCACTTCCTCCCCTCCTCCAGTGTGTCATGTGGTGAGAGGCCATGTGCTCTGAGTTCCTCCTCCCCCCTCAGCACAGTGACCTGTCCTCCTCCCCGAGGTGGCCTCTCCATGCTTAGTCTCTGCTCGTTCCCAGTCAGCGGCAGCCACCTTTCCGACCTCTTTAGCGCTGATTGGTGAAGCAGGGCTCTTAGCTTGACTGCACTCTCTCCTCTCTGGCCTCTGGTCTTCCACTGAAACATGGCTGCTCAGTGGGGGGGGTAGATGCTGTTGGTAACCATCAGCTGCATTTCATGTACATCTGCTGTGAAATAAATGTGTTTTGATGTTCATAAATCACACTTAATTTGAAGTCATTCTTCACAGTGTGTAAGTACCCTCACAGTCAAACACTCATGAACTTGCCTCCCATGTTTAAAGCTCTCTCTTATTAGGGTCCAGTGCATTAAAAATGAGACTGCTAAAATAATAAATATGACTTTTGATGTATCATACTCTACAGCCACTGCATCAGTTAGCAACAAAAACCATTATGAAAAGTAAAGTGAGCAACTGAGAAGGCAAAACAATGTGAGTGATGAGTTACATAAACTTATTAATGGATTAATTGACCGCTAACAGAAGTTTGTGAGGCTCAAATCGCATGGTTTGAAATAAACATTAGATATGAGACACTGTAATCAGCTTCTCTTTAAGTGTCAGTTTAGGAAATCTTTGCCTATGAACAGCGTCTTGGAAGAAATGTACGTTTCTATTCCTCTTTGTTCTGCTCTAAACAAAACCTTTGAACCCTGTGCAGAGTACCTGGAAAGGGATGACCTCATTATCTAAAAAGAAGGTCTTATGAGTGCATCAGGCAGAATAGAAAACAGCAGGCCTGTCCTCATTTATCGCATGTATTGATCTGGTATACAATCCTCCATTTCCCAGATGTTCTTTTCTAATACTTGTGCTATCAGGATACAGCTTTTCTCTGCACTGTCTGAATTGTCCAAGCAGCTGAAAACAAGTGTTGGACAGCAGCGTGCTGTAGCTCCAAGGCTGCGAGCTCTCTGTGTTCCCAGATACTCTTCCCTCTGAGGCATAATTGCTCCAAAATAAGGTTTTCAGTGAACGTGTGGAGGGGCACTCGACTGCTTCCTCCAAAAATCTCCTGCATTGTTAGCATGTTGAGAAAAACCTCACGCAGTTTAAAGCGTGGATCATCTATTTCATCCACTCTATGTGTGTCGCAGTAGTCTCCTAACAAAGAATATTAGTATGTAAAATGGGTTGATGTGACGTTGCCAGAACCACGGACGTCCCCGTTCAGCGAAGGTGTACAGTAAGCACAGCTGGTGGGCTGCCAGCCACAAGCTGCATTCATTATTAAGCGACAGAAGTGTTCTGTTATGGCTTCCAACAGGCAAGTTGTCTCTAAATTTGGGTGAAGCTGCACTGCACTAGACAGTGAGGAGGGTAAACTTTAGCACACAGGCTGCAGACTGTAATGCTGAACAGGGAAATGAGTGTTGAGCTGCTTTCTAAAAGGAACCTGTTCACTGAGGGTCACGCTGCGCATGCACTGCAGTCTGTTTGCACCCGGAATGAAATCAAAGAGTCACATGCAGGTGATGTATGGTTATTATATAGGCTGTCGTGAACCTAAGCACGGTGAAGGAGCATGCGTGCACGCACACACACACACACACACACACACACACGCAGTCATTTAGCAAGCCAACAAGATTTAATGTCTAAGTCTTGAATCTCATGTGTGCCAAAGTGGAGACCTGCATAAAAATGGAATTACAAAACGAAAGAGAGAAGAAAAGAAAGCGCTAGTGCAGCAGTTTCTCTTGGCACACACACACACACACGCACACACACACACACACACACACATGCACCCACACACACACACTCTTCCCCTGTCTCTCCCTCTCAGTCTTTCTGAGTAACAGCTGGGCATCTTAGGTAAATTGAATCAGTCGCCCCGCGGTCGGTCAGGCTCTTGTGTGGCCCCTGGCGTAGAAACTCAAGCTATCAGATTGATTTTTGCCCTCTTGCAGTCGGCCTCCTCCCCGTCGAGCCCCATGTTTCAGGGACGGCCCGACGAGCCGGCCGGATCCAGCAGAGTTGAAAGCCTGGGAGGACTCTAAATGGCCGCCGCCTGCTGGACCCGCGGGAGCCTCCACTCTGTGATTCATCTCATCTTATGCATGAATTCTGTCCCCGGTCGTGCATGCAGTGAGCCTGCACTGTCAGTCAGCCTCTCTCTCTGTGACACTGCCTGTTATACTGTATATGTGAGTGTCTTCTGGGAGTGCAGCTTATGTAACCACCCTAGTCTTCCGTCCCCATGGGTCTGCTTCAGAGACTTGTAGAAAACGGGGTCAGTCCAGCTCCTCTTAATCGCTCTTTCTTGGCGAGGCAGCCTTGAGACAGCGCGCACACACACACACACACGTTTCTTTTTGAGCTATTTTCTGCCTGACTTCAGGTCCTGCCCTTAAACCTGTCCTCCATCTAAGCCTTCAGACTCAGAAGGCTATTAAAGAGATATTTCACCAAAATCCAGCCTCTTGTTCCCCAGGCTGTTAGTCAAACCGCAGGGAAGCGGGTCAGACAGGCAGGCAGACTACATCACTGTGATTAGCCTGCTAGCCTCTTACTCATGGGTGACTGATGTTACACCAGCAGAGAGCCCATCAGCTCCACTGTTTGTCCTAAATAGTATTTTGAAGGTGTCCCGGGACTTAAATAAAGTATCAGTGGTGGGAGGGGCACGCAGTGATGCACCTGTCCTCCGCCGGCCCAGCCTCCACGTCTCAAACATCAGAGCTGTGTTCATGCCAGAGTCAAAGTGAGGTTTTTCTGTGTTGAATCAGTTTAAGTAATGTGAAATTGGCAGTGTTCCCCTGAATTCCTGGGCCTTTTTGGCATTATTTGTCTTCACTGTGTGGCTAAATGTGGACAATAACAATACTAATAATAATAAGCTTTATATGCATAGCAGCTCTCATACAGAAATTGCAGCTCAACCCACTTGATAATGACAGTAAAAGCAAGATAGAATAAGGATGAAAGTAAAAATAAAGACAATGCAGAACATGAGCTGGAAAATAAAACCGCAGAGACGGTGTAACGTTATATCTGGAGCTGGAAGGATTAAACTTTTTGCTTTTCATGATTTTGCAGACAGCTATTAAACACATCAGCAGATTAATTGATAATGAAAATAGCATTAGCTGCAGTCCTAATGGAGGTATTTGCATGCATACATACATATAAACCTCATAAGAGGTGTACAGTTACTGTCTGTCTTTGCTGCTGCAGACTCTTTGTTGTGACACGGTAAATTAAGCAGAAAGTCGTCATTTAGAAGCTAATTTCCTCTATTTCACATCACTTTAAACTGAATATCTTCTGCACCGCAGGTCAGACACAACAGACAATTTGAAGATGTCAAAATTTTGCCTTTTCTGTGCAAATGCTTACAACTACAGTACCGATATAAAGGTAATTTGGGAAAGTGATGTTGCCTGCAGCTTCGCTCTGTACACTGAAATCACTGAGCTTCATCTCCTGAGTGTCAATTAATGGAGGGATCAAACAGTCGGCGTACACAAGAAATCATCCATGTTAGATTACCGTTGAACCCCCTTTAATCCAGACGCAGAGCTGGTATGGATGGCCTTTTGGCAGAGCAGATTAGAGTGTGTAGTCCTGATGCGGCAGATTAATGCATGTACTGTAGTATGAAATTAAATGAAAGCTACAGCCGGCGCTGTCCTCTGTGGTGAAGGAAGGGAAACGCCCTGCCAGAGTGAGGACAAGTGTGTGTGTGTTCGAGAGCTGGAGTGTGTGCGTGTGTGTTTGTGTGTGTGTGTGTGTGTGCGTGTTAGAAAGCTTAGAGAGAGTGTGTGAGTAGGAGAGAGTTTATGAGTATGACAGTGCAGTGTTATGCGATTGACTGCCTGCCTCATCCCTCACACACCTCACGCACACACACACACACACACACACACACAATGACAGGCTGCAGGCTTTTAGGTACTCGTTTTCAAGTGAGTACTTCTGTTTCTCCTCCCATGCATTTAAAAGAACTGGACTGGCAGCAGGGAGTTTCCAGCCGCGGTCTGCTGCTATTAGTGATGTTCTTTTCGTTTCCTAGATGTGAATCAGAAGTGAGCGGGTGACAAATGAGAAAGGAGTTGGTCCATTAGGCCAGAAAACAGACCTATAGCCTCAGCGCCGTGACTCTGCCCCTGCCGTACTTTGTCTTGTCGAGTCGGTTGGTGTAAGCAGGACCTGATGTAAAGAGCCGAACGTGTGTAGATCTTTTGTTATCAACGCTAGCTTACATTTTTCGATGCTTTTGAGTTATGTGACCAAATTAATGTCTTTTTCTACAATTAAGCAAGTTAAGATGAACTCATTTTGGTTCATGCCATAAAAGAACTGAAGTTTGCAGAAGATCGAGTCGCATTTTTGAGTCGTTTGCTCTCCTTTGATTGCTTGGTCGCTCGTTCTACAATCACATTTTGGCAAGATTTGATGCAATGTGCAATTAATTACTGCAGGCGGGAAGCTCACGTTTCTGATACGTATGGACCAATCCGATATGTCAGAGCTGATGACTGACCTCAGTAAGTGAACTGGGTGTCAGCCATGACGTGACCGATCCACCTTAAATACAGCCATTATAATATTCTGTGTTTTCACATTCAGTTAGTCACACAGGACGCCAGCTCAGGCTGTCGTGGCGCCACAATTCCCGGCCTCATTTTACCTGATGCAGACAGGAGAGCACTGATATCAGATCTGCACTCGGTGCCAGTATTGGGAAAGAAGAAGTTGGATTTAAGCATTACTTATTTTGGATTTAATGATAAAGGGAGCAAATTGTGCAGCACAGAAAATGTTTTCTGCTGTCTGCACTTAAATGTAACTGAAATAAACAGCATCCAGTTTTCCTGCTGTGTACATAATACAGTCCCTTCATGTTTACATTTTCATGCTGCATACAGTAAGAAATTCCCTCCAGTCATCGCACACAGAGGCAGAATTCTATCATAACATCTGGCCTTTACATCCCTCTTGTGGCACCACTTTAAGATGGAGTTATCCCGGCGTAAGAGCAGAGCACCAGCTCAGGGAAAATACGAAGCGCCCATTAAACGCTAATATTTGGACTGAAAGCTGACCTGCTCATAAACCCGAGCAGGTCTGAAAGCGGAGGAGGGGGTTCAGAGGGGAAGACAGGAGCAGCAAAGGTACTAAGGTAAACAGGAAGTGACCACTCACCGCTTTAACCACCACTTCCCTGTATGTCACGTCCTCTGTGTGGGCTGTGGTCTGCTTACTGTAAGAGCGCTCAGGTTGCATTTGTCAGCAGGAGACGGAGAACGCTCACCTCCTGTCACTGAACCACAGGTGTGTGTGTGTGTGTGCGTGCGCACGTGTGTCACAGCGCGTGTCGATGAAGAGAACGAGATCCGACATGTTTTATTATACACGACAGGATTCGACTTTTAGCCTCTGATACGTTGATATGTAGGTCAAAGCTGTGTTTACGCTGTATGTCTGTATATATGAGTGTGTGGGAGTGAAATCCTAACAGCACCGTGCGAGCGTGTGACCCAGTTGTAGTCACAGCGAGTTAAATCCCGCTGATCCTACGCTCGTCACACACACACACAAACAGTGCATGCGAGTGTGTTTTGTCAGGCAGGTAGCGATAAGTCCGAGTGGCAGGTGAATGTCAAAGATGCATCCAGTCGGCAGATCGCGTTTTATGACGTCCAGACTCACGAGGACTTGGAGAAGCCCCAAAATCCAGCTCTGCTTTTCACCCACAAAGGCATTTTTTTCTTTTGTCTTGCAAAAGGGGTCAGAGGTCAGAGTGCAGGTCGCATGCAGAGAAGTGCCCTGGAACTGGCAGCAGCAATAACGTCAAAACCTTAAACCAGTTAGACTCTCACTGTAAATTTTGACTAGTTTAATGATCAGATAGAAGTGAAGAGTTTGATTTTATGATGAGATATCAGCATTCTGTGTGTTTATCCACTGGTTTATTGAGCCGTTGTTTAGTCTCAGCAGGTGTATTAAGACACCTGTCGATCAACTTTGGTTTCATAGCAAGCGTCAAACCTGCGATTTAGTTTTCTTCTATCATCTAATGAGTCTCTAACATTAGTTTGCTCAAACAGTCAGATTTGAAAACTTCGTCTCAGTATTTAAAATAGTTCGAACTTCCAGATGTGCAGATTCTCAGTACTGAACGCTTCACTTCACTGGACTTCGTGAACACTGCTGCTAAACATATGAGAAGTGGTCGTGCTCTGTAAATGGTCATGTGACTCGCTCTTATGCGAAAGAGAAACTGAAAGCTTCAGGTGAACAGAAGCAAATAGGCCTTCATTTTTTTGCTGCTTCACCTGATTTCAGTCCTTTCCTTGCTTCACTTACATACTTCAGCGCTGAACTCCATCTGGTATTCTGTCTTTGCTCTGTACTCCTACTTCAGTGGACATTAAAGAGGCAGATCTGTCCAAAGCGTTGCCTTTCACGCTGTGTTTGCCCACCTGCTTTACTCTCAGAGTGGAGCAGTGCTGTCCTTTCTTCTGTTCTGTTTAGAAAGAAGTAACGTTACGTCGTACATCATGTGGCACTGATGAGCTGTTCTCATTGTTAAGTGGCTGATTATGATTAATTGAACTTTGCACGTCCTCATATATCTGCAGCAGCTCGTCTGAGGCTGAATATATTTCAATCAAAGCTGCATCACTGGGGGTTTTAGGGACGCTCCCAGTTGTGGCTGATCTGTGAAGCTTTTTATTAATTTTTTATTTTGTCTCGAAGCAGAGCAGTCGCTCACTGCTGTTTTCAAGACAGTTTGTGTGCTTCTTTCAGTTTGATTCATGTCTTTTCACACAGAAATAAGCAGACCTGACACCTGAATTTAGCTTCGGCAAAATGAGCATCTTCATTAGAGTTACCTCTTCAACTTGAAGCAACACTTTAAGAAGACCTAATGAGACAGGAGGGCTTTTATATAAAAATCTGGCCTAGAGCCACTTTAATCCATAGTTCCTCGCCCATTAGGGTTTATATGACTCACTGATGAACTCCAGTTGGTGAGACGGGTGATGATGTAGCGCAGAGGTGCAGTCAGATCAGTGGTTTTTCCAGGCAGCTGTAACAGAACTGAGATCAGAGCTGAGAATGTTATGTAATACCCCGGTGCGCTGCCACCCCCTGTAGGGCATGACTCAGTACGCTCACACAAATACAGCATGTCGTGTACGTTACTCGTGCGATGCACGTTATCACTCGCAAAAAGGACCAATCGCACGCGAAATGCGTCAGCCGCTGAGTAAGTGTGGCACGTGTTTGTGACACCGATGCAGACGTGTGTGACTGAAGGGTGTCAGTGAAATGCAGTATGAAAGCTCAGTGTGCATCATAGAAATAAAGCACTAAATACAGTGTGTACTGAGGCGGCTCGGTGTGGAAGCACGTAAAGATCTGCCTCTGCTTGGTGTCCCGAGTTGACTAAGAAGAGAATTCAGACAGAATTCAGAAAACGACTGCTGTCATTGGTCGTGATCACAGCTCAGTCTTCAGTTACTTTGAAGTTCCTCACGACCAGTATTAACTTCCATAGTTAAAGAAGAAAGACACACTTTAATTAATCCCTCACCCTTTCATCCGACCTGTGCACTCAGCCTTCAGCGGCGATGTCGCTGGTTTCCCAGGTGCAGCGGCGTCCTCTGAGTCACCGCCTGGTCAGCTGCACTTGCCGTAAATGGTGGCTTTGAGGAAATGACGTCAGCTCTGGTGCTGCACCACCTGTCACCTGTAAGTCACCCAGTAACGTCTGGGGAGTTTTAAAATGATGTAAAAGTCACTTCAGGCCTTTAAAGAGCAGCTTGTGAGAAACTTGCCTGAAATAGATTCATGTGTGAAGGTGATACTTACCTTTCGGAAACTTGGCACAAAAATAACATGTTACTGTAACAGCGAGTATGAATCATTTTAAAGGAACCTTGTTACACTGAAGTTTCTCCCTCTGCGTCTCTGCCTCTTGTATTTGTCCCAAAAACCCCCCAAAAAGCCATGAAAATGAAATAATCCTAAACCTTTTAAGACCTCTGCTGTGACATTGAAATGTGATTTTCAGGTAGCTTTTGGTTTTCCTTTCACAATGAGATGAAACTTTTAAAATCAATCGCTCGCACTCGGCAGCAAGCGTGCTTGCTAGAAGTCTACCTTGTAAACGAGGATCCTGATCTCAGAGGGACTAACCCAGATTTCATGATGATTCTCTCACACAGAGGCTCGAAGTGGGTAGAGCAGGTAGTCAGTCTCCCTCTTGGTATCCTGCCAAGGCCGGTCACGTTACATAATGGATGAAATGCAGAGCAGATATTTCTGTTTTTCATGTAACTGTTTAGCTGTTTTGTGTAATCGGTTATTATGTAAAACATTCATTCATGCAGAGATGAAAGGTCATGAAAAAGAGTCAACTTTAAGCTCCAACACTTGTGAAATGTCCTTTTTTGTGGCGTCACTCCCGTTTCAAGCAGCCGGCTTTGTGTAGAGTTGTACTACGGGTCAGTTATGAGCTCTTTGTTTGAGCTTCTTGCTTTTTGCTTTTTTGATCTAAAACTGTGTTTATTCAGAACAATGCGAAACGTCTCTTACTTCTTTTTCTGCCGCTGCCGACAAACATTGCTTTCTTTAACGGCAAACCACCAACGATGGCGCCGTCTCTGATCCACAAGTGTGCAGTAGGAGTGGGTGATGTAAGATAAGAGATACGATAATCCTTTATTAATCTCCCAGTGCAGAGGGGACAGTGCAACAGTGAGAAGCATCAGTGAACGAGCAAGATAAGATAAATGAACAGTTTGATAAGTTAAAGGTTGAGCTCGAATTCACATTATTACAAATTAGAAATATTAATATCGCACAGTTTAGGACTGTGCGGTTTGTCTCCTCCACACACTGTGGGTGAAGCAGCCCGTCGCTGATGGAGCTGCACAGTGCTGTCAGAGTGTCCTGCGTGGGGTGGAGCATGATCTCCATCAGGGACAGAGCTGGTCTTCTTAACCAGTCTGTCAAGTCTCTTCCCATCAGCAGTCATGACGCCGCCGCCCCCGCAGATCACTCTATAGAAGATGACTGGTGCCGCCACAGAGTCAAGAACGGTCCTCAGGACTGACCTGCACTCTAAAAGTGTCCTCAGCAGATTTCAGCCTGCTCTGGTCTGTTTTACACACTGCATTTGTATCATCAGTCCAGTTTGTTGTTCAGTGAGCACCCTCGTACTCGAAGGATTCCACCATCTCAGTGTTCGCTGGATGTTCACTGGTGCAGGAGGTTCCCCGCTCTCCCCATTGTCCCCGTCTGGGGTGGGAGTCGAGCACTGGTCAGGAAATGCAGTGGATCTACAGGGTTGCTGTGAGCTGAATGCTGTGGGGAGGGGGGGGGGTGTAGGTGGGGGTGGGGCATGGAGGACTGGATGGGGGAGGGGCAGAGGCTGATCAGATCTATTGAAGGAGTTCAGGTCATTCACACACTTTCGTTCCCACACTGGCCAGTTTAATGGCCCGTCCTGAGTCCACTAACCGATGACATTATGTATGTCATGTATATGTAGTGATAAAATATCTTCATTTGTCATCAGGATAAAATAAACAGACTGGAATATCTGGGTTTGGATAATCCAGCAAACACTTTCTCGATTGATTTTTCAGAAAATCTATTCAGATTGTGATGAACTCACACACACACCGTCACTGGTGTTTGGTCATCAGAGCTCATCAACAAGCAGCGAGCAGACTGATTATAAACGAAGCATGAAAAGGTAAAGATCTTTAATTTACTGCCCTCTGTGGTCTGTGGTGGGAGTGACTGTGAGTTAGTGCCTCACTCACAGTTTAGTGTCTCTGTGAGTCCAAGACCAAGACCATTTCTCTCAAATATTGTTCACAAATCTGTCTGAATCCGTGTTAGTGAGCGCTTTGCCGAGGTGATCCCTCCCACCTCACAGGTGTGGCGTATCAAGATGCTGATTAGACAGCGTGATTGCTGCACAGGTGTGCCTTAGGCTGGCCCCAAAAAATGGCCACTCCAAACCAGTCTGGTGTTACCACCATTTGCCTTGATGTGTATATAGAAAATGTTTTAGATCTTTGAGTTCAGCTCATGAAAAACGGGAGAAAAAACAAAAGTGTCGTGTTTATATTTTGGTTCGGTGTATAAAATGCAGAGTATCATGCTGCATATGGAGGCTGTCCTGCACAAGATCTGTTTGCTATTAAATTCACTGATAGTCATTACATTTTGAATATTGTCTGATGAAATTGTTGACATTTTATTTGTAAAAAAGTCAGCACAGATTTCTCAGAGCATGAGCATGAACACTGGAAGCTGAACAGGTGAGCTGACTACCTGCGCCTGAAAGCTCACTGCTCAACATGTTATCTCTCATCTGTCTATTTTAAGTTGTGCTTTTATGGGAAGTCACCAAAGTCCAGGAAGTCACTTCCACAGTCAGGAAATAGTTCCAGCAGATTTTACTGAGTCCACCTCGCATGCAGTTTCAAGTCTCAGTGCAGATTGTGGTCCTGCTGCACAATCCTGAGGCCCTTCAGGTTCTCTGGAGCTCCTATTGTTGTGTGCTGAGGGCCCGACCGTGCAGAGAGACAGAGGCCTGATGTGGTCTGATTGAGCACCTGGGCTGAGCAGGAAGCAGCTGGAGACTCCTGATTACTCTGTGTACACACACACACACACACACACACACACGCAATTCCTGAAACATGTTCGGCTTCAGTGACTTACCAGGGTGAATTCTAAAGACTCAGTGTACAGTTATTAATCACACACACGCACACCGAGGTTTTCTCTTCCTCGCTGCAACAATCACACACACATGCATGAACCTACACGTGGCAGATGCTCTGTCTCTCCGGGAGGGGGGAGGGGGAGTCCCTCGCCTCTGGCTTATATTGCTGGCTTCAACTGGAGGGGCTTTCCTGTGTGTGTGTGTGTGTGTGTGTGTGTGGAGCTGGTGCATTTATAGCTCTGCAGCGTGTGCTCATCCAGAGGTTGTCAGCTGTATTAAGGCAAGGTGGGCATGGAAACCCGGCGTGGTTTGCCAGGGAAATAAGCGACCACACCCCTCCCTGTCCTCTCTGTGCAGATGACGCAGCCTCGGTCTTACCTCATGACGCTGACGCTTAGCAGACACCTCAGGATTATGAGTCAGTGCTTCATAGTTAACAGCTTCCAGTCCTGCATGGAGGAATGTTTTTATTCTGACGTAGCTGTACGAGAGGCAGCGGCGTGTGCTGAGGCCTTTCGACAGCGATAGCTTCCTGTTGCGTATTATGAACACAAACGAGCGATGCCGCTGCAGAGAAGACGATTAGCCTCTTCTGTTGTCTGTGGCTTTTATTACATCTGGAGGTCAGTTTGATGGTTGGTTGCTTCACAGCACCAAACAGGAAGAGGATGTCGTTCTTCCACTGTTCGCAGTATTTTTTCAGATTTCAGATCTGCTGGAAAATCACCACAGACTTGGTTATCCTGTTACGGCAGGAAGCAGCACGATTTGTGGGGAGTGTTGTCTTCTTTACAGATGCTTTAGCAGGGCTGCAGCCAAAGACCGTTATTGATGAATCTGATGATTAGTGGCTTAAACCAGCAAATGACACCATGCTTGCACCGTCTCAAATGTGAGGATTTGTTGATTTCTCAGTTTTATATCATTGTAAATAGAAAATCTGAGTGTTTGAGCCAACAAAAACTTTGGTGAAGGTGTCTCATGGCCTCTGGGAAACAACACTGGTCGTTTTTATGTCAGACTAAATTCTGATGACATAATTAAAAAAACACCAAAGAGTATTGAAAATAATCTTCACGTGAAGCCCTTGTTAACATGCGGTATGTTTATCTTCTGAAAAGCTGGACGTGTCGCCTTTAAGTGGACTGAACAGACAGCAGGACCAGGAAACGTGTGACTGTCCCTTTAAGTGGGCCGAGTCTCTCTGCAGCTGCTCACCATGTTAAAGTCTGGTCACATCTAGTAGCAGACAGACAGCTTTAGTGATGTACACTCTTGTGTCGCATACACACACACACACACACACACACACACACACACACACACAGTGAGGTAATTGTCTGTTAGGGGCTTGGCAGAGATCCCATGCTGCACAGCTGCACTGCCTCAATGCACACACACACACACACACACACACACACACAGTCAACTTGCCGTGGTCTTGTCATGCTGTCTGATGTTCTGCTCACGCGTTTTTCTTTGGTCAGGACTTTTCAATAACGCATCCTAAATAAATAAAGGAGTTGACTCATTTTCCGTCATTCATGCGCAGTAGAAGGAGTGTTTGCGCAGCTGTAGGTGCTAATCATCACGTCTTTAATATTTGATTGATGGTGATGAGTTATTGCTATCTGTTAGCTAGCTTGTACTGTTCCAGATCTGCAAAGCTAAGTTGATTGATGTCTTTAGCCGTGCGTGTGAGGCGGCTCTGGAGACGTCGGCCCCCCACTCTGGTCCAGGCTGATGGATTGGATGTTTGCTATGAAAACTGGTACATTCATGGTCCCCAGATGATGAATCCACGTGACTTTTGTGATCCGGTGGCTCATGTCATGTCGCACCACCGTGAGGTTCACATTTGAGGTTTTGAGTGAAATGTGTGTCGGATGGATTGTCATGACATTTGGTGCAGACTTTCATGTCTCTGTCAGGATAAATGTTAACAACTTCAGTCACCCATTACCTTTTAATCTTCGGGTTTAGTTCTGATTTGCAACTATTAGCATGCTAACGAGCTAAACTAAGAACATGGAGAGCGTTACAGCTGCTAAACAGCAGCATGCTAGCATAGCCATTGTGAGCATGTTAGCATAATGATGTTACCTTTTAGCTTGCGTGGCTGTGGGCCCTCAGCCTTGTTATGAAGGGCATTATAGTCCTGATATATCTGTCTATTTTTAGATTGCCCCCTCCCTTCTTCCCACAGCACAGCAGCCAACCTTTGACCCAGATACCAGGCCATGTGGTCCGTTCAGGGTTGTGTTATGGTCTGTCAGACACACATGATTTCCCCTCCAGGGTCACGTGTCCTGATGCGGGTCTGGCTCACTGATGCTGACACTGAGGAAGTCAGATGCTTTGCTGCTCCCTTAAAAAAACCTGCTGTGGCTGAACGCCGACTGTTTTTCCAAGAGGAACAGTTTGTAGGCATTATTTATTTCCTCCCTTTTCAGTCACTGAAATGTGAAAGGAACGATGAGTTATATGAAGGCAGTTCAGAGGATACAACTGTGTGCAGTTCACAGCAGATGCAGCGGCGCATTAAGGAGGATGCTTATTTACAGCAGCGAGTTTTGGAAGTCGCTGCTTGTGGTTCAGGAGTATTTTTTTTTTTAGCTCGAACATGTTTACTGAGGTGATTTATGTTGTTTATCACGGCTGGTGCTTGCTTGTTAAGGTCTTATTGCGAATGCTTTTTAAAATTTTAGTCAAACTGCCTGATTAAATGAAGGTTAGATGAAATAAAGTCAGATGAGGCGTACAGGATATTATGAATTCCATCCTCTCACCGCGTCTCTCTCTGTAACGTTTCCCTCGTTTTAATCGAGGGTAGATTCTCACCCTGCCAGCAAAGTGCTGCTGGCAGCACACCGAGCAGTTAAAGCACGCTTTGTTGTGCGGTGGAGCATGTTTCTCATTACTGGATGACTGGCTTAATGCAAGGTGTTAAAAAACAAACAAAAAAAGTTGATGTATGTCTGCCATTTCATGTTTGTACCCAGATGTGCTTGAAAACAGTGTCAGTTTTATATGAAAATGTGTTTGGACGCAGCGACACAGTAATATTGTTTTCTGTTTTACCACATTTGGGATAAATATTTGCTGAAAAATGAAGTGAATACGAGTTGGTTTACAAGTTCGTGCTGCAGATCTGGGCTGCTCTCCTCTGTGTTGCTTCTAATGCTCCTTTGCTTGTTTTATTACCTCTTCTGTAAGCTGCTGCAGGTTGGAGAGGCGCAGCGGACATGAGGTTTGTTGTTTTATCAGTGATATGAAACGCAGGGCCAGGCCTTCCAGCCAAACGCTGACTGAAACATGACTTCGCTCAAGGCGCAGGAAGAAGTCATGCTTCACGAAGGAGTTCAGGCCTGAAGTGGATGAAATCCTATCAGCGATCGGAGCAGTTTCAACCAAAAGAAATGTGAACAAACATTAGTTCGCAGTCATAATGAAGGAGGCTGTTATGAAGCAGGTTCTTAATCAGAGAGATGGATGGCAGGAAGGGAGGAATGCTATCGTCTAGACTTCCCTTTTCCTTTCTTAGCCGGCCTCTCCTCTGCTCAGACCTCCAGATGGAGGATTAACTGTTGACTTGATGCATTGTCGTGATGATGTGGACGGGTCGCTGTGACTCTCTGTCGAACACACACACACACACACACACACACACACACACACACGTTTACATCAGCATCTCTGTGAGGACACTCCTTTGACGTAATGCATACTTTAACCTAGTTTGAACCCTAAAGCCAACACCGAGACCAACACAAACACACACACAGGAAAAGTTGTTGAGACTTTTTGTCTCCTGCTCTGCTCACTGCCGCCCCCTGTCTGCCGCCATGGGACGTGCACGCTGGCCGAGGGAGCAGAGACAGCTCAGAGTTGGCAGGAATCCTGAATTCCTGCCTTATTTGTTGTCAGGCTGCGCAGCCATCGTCTTGTTTGTGTATCATTAATTGTCAAGATGCCTTCAGAGCATTTATTAGACTTGAGATCTCGCTGAAACTGAACCACGGCAGGGAAGGTTTGCTTCTCTAAAGTTAAGCATCTGACTTCAATACCCAGAAATCCTGAAGTCTAATGTCATTAAAACACACAAAGCGCGCTCATGTCTGCTAACCCGATCAGCCTGTAATCGAATCTGAGGAACGAGAGATGAGCGAAATCTAATGTTGCTGCTTTCAGCGTTCTCAGGACAGACTGACCGTTTGTTGTTGTTTCAGGTTCATTTTTAGGCTTTACTTCATCACTCTCTGGTAGAAAGCAGATGCATGTACTCCACTGCATAATTATATTTTCTCATCGCCAATTTTATTCAGATTCTATAAAACAACCCAGCAGATTAAGCATCACTTCATCAGCTTTAGTCATTATTTTTAATGAGAATATTATCTGACTGCAGACTCACTGTGATATTGTAAACGCTGAACACGGCAGTCTGACTGTATATTTTAAGACGTTCAGACTTCTCTCTCCCTTCCATCTGCTGGGGTTTGCATAAATGTGAATGGAAAAGTTGAGAAAGCTGTTGCAATCAAACCCTTAAAGTTTAGAAAGTGTATTTTAAGTCTTTAATTAGAAAGGTGTGTTCAGGTAAAAACTCAACTACAAAAACAGGGTTTGTGCAGACCAGTAATCTGATATCATTCTGACTTTTCATCCGACGCTGTTCAGCATTTCCATCAAAGTCTTTGATCAAATCCAATGAAGGAGTGAATGCAGAGTTCAGCATGAGCTTCATTTCTCTCCTTCATTCTTATAATCTGGAGCTCAGCTGGTTGTAGTTCCCTCCAGCAAGCGCTGTCAAGAATAACTCAGCAGAACACACACAGGCTGTTTATCTGAAAGTAAAGGCCTTTCTATTATTGGAACTGCCACAAGCCTGTCTGCTTAATAATGTGTGTTTTTGTCTGAATGAAGACAGACGCAGTTTGTTGATTTTCAGGAGCTCGCCGCCTGCCGTCGGGGTGTGTTTGGGCTGACTGTCTGCAACCTAGTTATTAACTCCTCAACTGATCTCCGTTTGGCCAAACCGCAGAGGTTTGCCCAAGTTACCGTTTAGGTTTTTGGTCACGTTGTGCACAGATAGTCAAATATTGATGTTCCGCTCACCATCAGCTGACTGTAGTGTGTTACTGCGGGACTGGAAGAAGTCGTTCTTTCTGTTCTGACTTGGGAGGCTGCTCCAGTCGTGCATCAACCCTTCCAACACACACACACACACACACACACACACATGCACATGCACACACACACATGCACACTGGTCTGTCTGGAGCAGTCGGAAGGCACCACATCACTCCTGGAGGGGTGACGTACAGTTGAAGTGTGTGTGTTCAGGGTGTGTTTTAGATGGTGGTATTGTATCTGCAGTGTGTGCATGCTTGCGTGTGTGTGTGTGTGTGTGTCTGTGTGTGTCTGTGTGTAATGCCTCGACTTGAGATGGCTTCCCATTTCATGCAGAGGTGCAGAACTACACTTAGTACACACACGTAGAGCTTGTTTTGTGGTTTGGGACCTGTGTGTGTGCGCGCACCTGTCACCTGTGAACAAACAACCCGAGCTTTCCTCCTCATTAGGCGTCTTCAGCACCTCCGCCAAGACGCACAGCTTCCCCGCGGAGAGGATATGGCTGCACACATGCTGACACTGAAAAGGCAATTAAATACCTAAAACATAGCGCTCATCATCGCCTCCATCTCCATGTACCTACATGTCCCCGTCACCTGCAAGTTTGTGCTAAACACACATCCCGCTAAAGTCATTCAGATCAGTCCAGTCGGTCCATTTTTCATCCTGAGCTCCCATTAAGAAGCTGTACCCCACAGACAAACTCACTGACTGCCGCACAGTGGAAAACAGTTTTGCTTTGTGAGGCTGATAAACAAGTGATTATTTTTCCCCGTGGCTGCAGTTTGCCCTTTTTTATGTCCTCAATGCAACGAAAGAGAAAGAAGTTGTGTGATGTGATGAAGATTGTGCGTCGTGGTTTTGAGCAAAGATTGGAGCAAATGATGGTATGAGGTCTGGATTTACTGCTTTACTTCATTCAGGCTTGTTGAAAATGTTCTGGTTTTGGCTGGTGAATTGATTTTGAGACATCAGAGTCGGAGGACTGATGCACCTGACCGCAGTCTCCTTCCTCACTTCATCTGCTTTTAACATGAAGAGACAGAAGATAACAGCAGCAGATTACAGGTACAGGTACTTGGCTGAGGTGGGCTAATTGAGGTGTCTTCTCTTATAGGTTAGCAGGTTATGTTTACACTTGGAGCACAGGTGCTGAAGATCACAGCATCATTCTAGCTGCTGTAATTGGCTTGTTATTACTGTAAATTTGCAGTTCACGATTGAAGGTCCGCGAGGCCACCATTGTGTTTCAGATCATCCTCTTCCTTTAACATACCTTTAACTGCATTTCAGAGTGGCTTCAAATTGGAGAATAAGATCCCACAATGCCGTCTTTATTACGTTTTCTCACACAAACTATCAACCAAACCAGCATTTGCCTCGTGGTGTATTCTTGCAGAACTCATTAAGCAGAGCACAGCATAAAGGGCTGTGTGGGTTTAATGTATCTATGCTGTGAAAGAGAGGCATGAACGAGGGCAGTCAGACTGGACTCCCTCATATTCAGGCTGTGCTTTCTCCTCATGCAGCTCAGATGCTGATCACATCGATGTTTGGCAGTTGGTAATTTCAGTTAATTGCCTTTATTCTGAATGCAAGTCGTAAATCAGACGCTGATTACAGCAGCGGGGTGCTGCGCCCTCGGCACTGCGAATCAGAGTGAGCGCTGTAAGGTGTAGCTGGTCTTACACTGAGTGCTGCATCTCAGGTCACCTTCCGTCTCTGCGTCTCCTCTCTGCAGTGACAGACTTCAACAATGGCTTGGAGGCCAGTTCAGACTCCGACGACGAGGACAAGCTACACATTGTGGAGGAGGACAGCCTGCAGGAGCCCGAGGTCGCCAACGCCGATGGGACCACGCCGCAGGACGGCCATGATGCCGCCGTAGCAGTATTACCCCACAATGGCTCCTTGAACGGAGGTGAGATGCCACGTGATTTTCATTCCTGCCTAATCTGTGCAGCATTTGTGTAAAAGTAAATGTAGGTGACTCTAGGCTGGACTTTAAAGATCGATCTTCATTTCATCTGTTTATCGTGGGAAGCTTTGTTGAGCACGTTTGTTCTTTCTCAGTAGTGCCCTCTTTCAGATCCACATAGTGACACACGCTCTCTGCTGGGAGCTTCCCAGTACACCCACAGGCTTACACAAGCTGTCTCCACACGTCTCTGCAGGGAGATAAGTTGAAGTTTTACCCGCCTTGGTAGCAGCAGATCAGCGAGGTTAGAGTGTCCTTTTAATCATCTGCAGAGTTGAATCAGCAATACTGAACTGTAGCCTGTTTCTGTGACATACTTCAACTGGATTCTCACCGCCAATAATTTGTCCATATGTGTAATTAATCTCCATCACTGCTGTAGATGAACCCTCAAAGGTACGTTAATAATGGAGCCAGCTCAGTGTATGGAAGTGCCTTCGTCTTTGTACGCGTTGGCTCTTCTGTTTCAGTAGAAACATTAGAACAGGTGGTGAGATTATCCACGCAACTGTTGTCAAGTGGAACCAAATCAGGACAGAAGCAGACTTGTGTTCACTGCGGTGCTTGTGCATTCTTGTGTTAGTACATCCACCGCGCAGTTCTGCAGGTCCATAACGTGATGTCAAGATGCCGCCCGGATAAAGACACGTAAACGGAGCGCTCCGCCGCCGGCGTGGAAAAGCTGGAGGCGCCAGTCAGCTGAACGCGGTCACAGCTCGGCGTGGTGTGACATTTTCAGATCAACAGAGGAGTCAGGAGGAGTTGAGCAAATGAGAGCATGTGAAGGAGGGAACATGCGAGGTATGCAGACAGAAAGAGAAAGAGACAGAAGGAGGGAAGGTAAGCGTGTCTGAGGAACACACACGCTTCAGTGACGCCTTAAATAGTGTAGAGTCCCTCCAGTCATGCAGGTTTTTCTGTGTATCAGCTCTCACATCCTTACCAGCAGACCCATACATCCCCTAACAGGATAACACACACGTAGTACAAATATTCGCAGGCAGCTCACACACTCTTTGGCAGTACTGCATCCTTCACACCAGCCATGTGATGAGTTCCCTGTTCATGACTTCACTCTGGCTTCTTACTTTTTAACTAACCAGAAATCGCTCCTGTTATTTCTGTCACGTCTTTGTTGGCGCCGCCGCACCGTCTGCGCTCTGCATACGCGACCCTTATGTGATGCAACTTTTGCAGCCGTGACAGAAAATAATGAAGCGATGAGATTCCCGAACAGAGCGGAGGTAGACGCTGATATCTGGGTCAGCTGTTTGAAAGGCTCAACCTCTTTCTCTCAGTTTTTGTTGTTTGGTATCACAGCGCCCGTTTGCTGCTCGGCTTCACACAGCACGCAGCACAATGCAAATACAAGAGATGCTCAGATGAGATTACTGCTCAGATGAAAGTGATGGCTGGTGAAGTGAAAATCAGAGCGAAACTGTAATCCAGTCAAGCAAAGACGGGAAGCTTACAGTAAATAATAGTGTATATAGAAAATGCAGCTGTTGTGCTTTGTCAAGAGCCTGATTTTTAGTACATTAATATTGATATTTTAGTGTTGTTTAATGTTGATGGACATGCTTAATACGTGTGTTAATCTTTCCCTGTAGGAGGTTTCTCTGTATTTCAGCCTCTGCAGGTCAAATTTTTCATTATATGCAGAAACAGCTTTAGATCAGTGAAAGGCCGCTTCGTGCTGAGATGCAGGTTGATAGTTGTGAGAGAAACGGTGGTCTTTGAGTGAGACCGTGGACCAAATTCTCAGAAAGTCAGAAACTTCGGGGCAAATTCTCACAATCCAGCTGCTGCTATGAGCCACATTTACAAACCAGCCAATCAGAATACAGCAGGAAATGATGCGCCGGCTGACCAGGCTGATGTGTTTCCGTCTTAATGCTCGGATTCACCAGGTGTTCAGTCTGACTGAGACGTTATCGGCTCCGTCTCGCAGCGTGGCACCGAGCCTGCACGACCACATCTGCCGTCTTCGCCGCTGATGACTCGCTTGCCTGCGCGCACCTACCTGCTCTCTCTTTGATCAGATTAGTTCAGTCCTCCTCTCGGCCTTGGGGAGCGTCACGTCCAGATGTTTGGCTCTCATCTCGTCTCCGGCTCTCTGCGCGGCACGACGTCCTCGAGGCCGATCTGCCCACGGCGCACATGCGCACTCTCACGTGATTGAACTCCTTCCTCTTTATCTCTCGCTGACAGAACGCTGTGATGAGCTTCATCACGCCCCGTCATCGCTGTCCTCAGGCTGCTGTCTGAAGTCAGGAATTAAAGATCTGAGATGATGGATAGGACTTAATAATCAGTCAGGTTATCCTCCCTCTGTATTTACAGAATTTGTTGTTCTTTGCTGCATAAAATAACTCACTAACAAGGGAAAACACCTCCTAAAACCTGTTTTAAAATGCATCTAATATTTCTATTGCGACATCTTATGAGTACACTTACTTTAATGATCAGTTAATCTGCTGATGATGGATTGATTCATTGTTTGGTCCATGAAATGTCAGAGCCTTTAACAGTGTCCTAAACCCTGGGCTGAAGTCCTGAAATACATTCAGTTTACCATCACACAAGACAAAAAAAAGCCCCAGTACTTCACATTTGAGCGGCATGAGCAGACGATATTCGACATATGATGCCTGAAAAACGACTCCCAACAATTACTCAATCTTCAAAATCACTGCAGATTATTTCTCTATTGATTGACTAATAATGTCAGCGGTACCTGAGTTCACATGATTCCAGTGTGTCGTACGTAAAGACAGGAATCGACTGAGGTATTAGTGAAATAATGTTTTAATGAGCTTCCTCATTAGCAGAGCTGGGATTGTGTTTGACTGTGGGGAGCTGAGTCAGCTGAAGTGCCTGTTGTTTGTCTGTGCTGACAGGTTTTATTTGCACTGCACAGCCACTTGTAGATTAACACAGAACAGGTTTAGTCATGCGGGATGCATCCACTCCGCTTTCTTAAACACAGTTGGACCTTAAGTCTCTTATCAATCAATTTCCTGCCGTCCTCCCTCTTATTCTGCGCATTTGTGGTTTCAGAAGTTTCACCAGCTGCAGGAAGCGCACAAAGAGAGACTTTTTTTTTGGGAGCTTTGTGCTTTCATTTTGATTTTCAAATTAGCTTTCGTTTCACTTCCAGACAGCTCGAGAAAGCTCTTTAAAGCTCTTAAATTTAAACCTCCGGATAACCCACGGTGAGAAAGTTTGCAGGATCAGCGCGGCCCGTACGAGCGGCCTTTCAAACACACGACACACCTCGGCATACACACCAAACAGCAGGAGCAGCGGCGGATACAATGAGCAGAGGCAGAACCGAGTCTGCGTTCGACGGCGGAGATTGATTGGCTCGTGTTTACGCCGCTTCAATGCCCTTTTAATCCTCGATTCCCCACAAACAGCTCAGCCTACGCAAGCATCTGCCTTCATTTCAACAGCAGTGGGTTAGAGCCAAGCAGGAAATACTAAAACCATGGAGACGGCGAGAATGTGACACTCAGAGATATTGCTCTCAAGGCTTGTTTCATTGTTTCTGAATAAAGCCTTACATGGTGTGAGCCGTGCTCATGAGCGCCGCTCGCTCTCTTCCACTTTGTTTCCCTCCCTCTCTCGCCTCTCTCCTTTCTCCTCTGTGTACCTGCTGTTTTGCTTCAGTCACTGATCCCTTTTCATCTCTTTGTATTCTTCCACCCAGCTTGCCTCTTGCCTTCTTCGCCTTTGTTTTCGCCTGTTTTCCTCTCCCCTTCTCCTCGTTGCTTTCTGCTCAGAATGCAGCTTCAGATATGGTGTGAAAGCCTCTCCTCGGCGTTTGAAGCGATAGGTGCTGCTCCGACTTTGGATATTATTAGCCGTTAATTATCCACAGAGGGTTTGCTGAGCTTGTTGTTGTTCTGTGAACCTTGACATTAACTTATTTGACTTTTTTTTGGACAAACTCACTTCTCTAACTTTTCAGGCCTCGTCCTCTCTTTGCTGTGGCAGGTAGGACAGCGTAGTTATCACTTTGTTGGTTTGTCAGCAGGATTGTGGAAAAACTACTGGCCCAATTTGTATGAAACGTGGTGGAAGGATGCAGCAGCAGCTTAAAATCCAGGCAGTAAAGTTCATCAGAGACAAAACGAGCCAAATGTGGACGTACGATGACTCCGCGTCACAATCCGCATTCACAGGTACCAGTGATCCTGTCAGGCTTCATACAGCAAGCAGTCGTTACGGAGCGTCGGGAAAGTGGTTTCACAGGAGAACCAGTACAACACCACCACAGCTGTGCCTTAAATACACACATATCATACAACTAATTACACTTTCACTCACGTACAAATGTGAACTGTCAGCAGTAAACTCCACCGGAGAGAAACATGTGTTTATTGTTGTAATGGGTTCACGTTAAAAAGTGAATATTGGCCGATATATCAGTGTTGGAAGTCATCTTGTACTGATTGATATCAGGTTTGGCCTCTGATATCCATTACTTTGTAAACTCTCCAGATAAGCTGTGCAAATATATGCATTATAATTATGGTTACTGTGAGGTCTGAGGTCTGGCCTCATAATTGGCTCTGCATAATCAACCTGATCCAGATAACCAATATATAACACTGGTGCTACGAGTGAGTCACCAGTGCTGTCGTTGATGTCTGATAAAATATCGGGGGATGATGTGGAAGAGACAAACAACGACAAAGACGCCTGTTAGTCGTTGCATTTCGTATTATGGTCACATGTCATGTCCCCATGATCAGCTGTAGATTACCTCTCATTCATTTCTGTAGGAAAACTGGAACCAGCGCAGTCCTCCTGGAACCACAGCTGGTTCGGCTGCAGCAGCCTGTTCATGAGCACGTCAGCAGAGATGTGAAACCTGGCTCTGTATTAACTCAACTTATGATCTTCTTCTTTCCGGACGCTGCGTGGACTTTTTGCTGTTTGCCGTTGTCGCCTGTAGCACTTTGGGTGTAAAGCTGTGAGTCCAGAGTGGAGCATTACACTGCTGAGCTGAGAGAAACAGTCCATTTATTGCCTGAGTGCTGTGTTTTTCAACCCTTAACCTTCACTATCAGCTGCCTGTCATGGTAATAATGTAGGATTGTAAACTTGTGTCCCCATTTTAGTTACTCTGCAGCTCATAAGAGCAGTTAAATACCTGACGACATGAGTGCAACTAAAGATGTTTTTTAGGTGAGATGAACACGTTTCTGGAAAAACGCTGATTTTTTTAATGGTGGATGGAGAAGCTCAGGGAATCTGATCAGTTCCTTTGGGGAACTTAAGCAACAGCGACCGTTAGAGGAGTGCACCGTAATGTATTTGACTTGAGTCATGCGTTCATGACATTACCTGTCGTGTTCAACTGCACCTGCAGTAGAAACCAGCCTGCTCACTCCTTTAGAAAAACATTAACAAACCAGGAAGGAGTAACGTGTGCAGCGTGTGTGGAGGAGCTCCGCCGGCATTGGAGGGAAGTCATGGAAAAGTCGTGAAATGTTGCAGCGCCGTAGAGCCACGTCGGGAACCCTTCAAAGGCTGATATTTTTGGACCGTCTGACTTTGGCTCTTTTCTTTCCTCCCCCATCGGAGGCGAGAGGAGAAAGCAGGGAGAGCAGCTGGTGTTGAATTGGTCCTCTGGTGAGAGATTAGTGTCTGCTACTCCCCCTGCAGTCTGGGCCGCACTGCAGCTCCAATCCATCCTGCCTTATAAATTCACCACGGACTCACAGTGACAGGTCCTGGCAAGGTATACAAGTGCAAAGCTCTGCGTGTGCGTCTGTAGTGAGTGCTGGTGCTTGTGAATAACCCTGCAGGTGTGTGCGTGCGTGTGTGCGCGCCTGTGCACATTGAGTGTGTGAGAGTGTGTGCGCACCACATGATTTCCTGTTTTCATTCCATTCTGATATTCCACATGTGTGTGTTGCAGGGTCCTGGTCGTCATTACCGCGTGGCTTTTTGCGAGGCATTAAGTGTAATTGTAGAGTGTGGTGGGAAAATATGCAGAGAGGTGTATCAGTGAGGGAGGAGGAGGGTGAGAAGGAGGTCGGACGGAGGGGAAAGGAGGGAGGTGAGGGGCAGAATGAAAGAAAGGCAGAGGAGGGAATTTAAAGAAAGGATGAAGGTGAAGAAGAGGCCGATGGTGGTGGAAGTTAGAAGAGATGAGAGGAAGCATGTGAGGAGAGAGAAATGAGGAGGAAGAGGTAGAACAAAGGGGTGAAAGAGAGATGGAGGGAGGGGAAGTTAGCAAGGTGGGAGAGAGAAGAACAAAAGGAGGAGGAGGAGGAGGAGAGGGGAGGTACGAGTGAGACGCCATCCATAAAAAACCTGAATCAGTTCGAAAATGCTGCTCTTGTTGTCGTTGTTGTTGTTGTTGTTGTTGTAGAGATCTGTGTCCACAGTAAACGCCCAGACAAAAGGAAAATCTCCTCCTGGCAAACAACAAAACGTGCATCGCAGCTAAGATCTGTGAAGCTGCAGCGATTGGTCGACGGGCAGAAAATTCACAGGCATCTATTTTGATGACTAATCGTTTAAGCCAGTTCAAGCGTCTCAGTCTTAAGATGTGATGAGATTGTAGCCTGAATGTCTGTGTGTTTGAGGCTGCTGGCTGAACAAAAACAGCAAAGACTAAATGCAGGTCAATAACATTAAAAAGGTTGATTACTGAGAGCGTCTCAGGACAGGAAGTTGTCCTCTGAACTCTTCAGATGAATCCAGCTCTTCTTTTTTTTTCAGGTGTTAAAAATGTCGGCTTAGTGTGGAGGCCAAAACGGAGAGAACAAGACGTGTTTTTAAAGCGATCTGGCTTGGAGGAGGCGTTTCAATGGTCCACAGCACAGATCTGCTTCTATTTTAATCAGTCCATCTGTGCACAACAGCTCGCCGCGCTCGTGATGCACGCGGAGAAGTATTTTTACGCCTCAAGTCTGCTTTCTTCCAGTCATCGTGTGTTGGACTGAGCGCTGCTAAAGCACAGCCGGCACGAACTCAGTGCTGTGCATCAAAACGTCCAGCGTGCAGACAGACGGCAGCGAAGCAGCAGTGCAAGGAAAGGTAGAGATGAGGAGAAAGAGGGGAGGCGAGGAGAGAGGAGAGAAAGTCAGAGGGATGAATAGAAGGAGAGAGAAGAATGAAAGGTAGATAAGTGTGTCTGCGGGGGGAAGGAGAGGCTTGGAAAGCTTTCGGATGAGGTCATGGGAAGCAGAAATCTGTGTGTTTAAAATGAGGCTTAACAGGGCTTGGCCTGGTCCCGCCTCCTCTCACACACACACTCACACACACACACACAGCTGCACCTGTCCCCGACAAGGCTCAGCAGGAAGAGGCGTGGCCGTTGGCACCGGCCCTGCCCACGTTTAAAATGGCTGATGTCCATGGCAGCGCTGGTCACAGTCTCACCTCACGGCCTGGTCCAATCGGTGTTTTCACACGCAGAGAGTGAGGTAACGTCTCTGCTCCTCTGTTGTTAGAAAGATGATTATAAAACACAACGCCAGATCAGAAACACGTCTGTCCGAGCCAATCAGAAGCAGACGATGACAAGAACATTTGTTGATAAGGCGTCTTTGGAAACAGTGTCGTGTGAGGAGCTTTACATCAAGGGTAAAACATTTTGAGACTGCATGACAGATGGAAGACACTATCCAGTTGCATTATGGGAAATGTAGGATCCAGTGTTGTTGGAGCTTGACCCATTCGGTAATAGGAACAAGATGTCTCAGCCTCTGTGGCTTCAGACAGCTTCATGCTGTGCTGAACGGCTGTGGTGGCCTTTAAATTCGGACATGAACGTCTTTTGGTTTGAACCTGACAGCTGATCCTAAACTGATGCTTTCTGTTTTTACCTTTCACCTTTGCCGTTAGCTGCTCTCCATTGTACATCTTGATAGAGTCGACTGAACACACTGATCGTATGAAAGGTAAAGTAATAAAAACCTCCCTTTCTGCTCTATAAACACCCAGATATCACTAACAGCTATTTCCAGCCTTTATGTCAAACGTGTTTACATCTCAGTGCGCACAGTGTGTGCTGAACCAGTCCAGACATTCAGCCTGATAACACTTTTACGTGAGTTTGTGAGCCTGAGCCTCGCTGTCTGACTCTTTCCTGAGGTTAATTTGAATGGAGACGTGTCTTTGGTTTAGATGGAGGACAGACCGGCAGCGTCGTACCGCCGTTACCTCCCCGTGTCACTCTCCTCTGAAGTGCCACGTTAGAATGAAAGCCAGCCGTCTAATTATTCCTCATAAGGCTCATTATTTCTCTTTAAAAGCCGACCAGCTGTTCAGGTGAAGTCAGACATCAGACAGTCGTGTTGCTGTGGTATCATAGTACGAGTTCTACGTTAGAGTGGTTTATTCAGCTGTGCTCAGGGCTGCTTCCTGTTATAAAGAAGATTTTTTCAGTAAATATCGTCCCACAGGTCAGGGCTCTCTGCACATTTCAGCCATTACACCAACAGCAATGTTTGGTATTTTTCTTTTAACCTTAAGCTGCTCAGTAATTTTGCTCTTGAAAAGGTCAGTGGACCAAGCTGTGGGTTGCGTTCTTGTGTGGCTCTGGAAGTGTTAGCACAGAAACGGGGTCTCGAGGAGTCATGAAAGCTGAATCGCTGGAGTGGTTTCAGCTGAATGTTCCTTTCATCGTTCTCATCTTTGAATGTGGGAAACCTTCGTGGCTGTTTGTGCTCTTCAGACGGGTTTTGCCTTCTCTTGCAGGTGTGAAGAGTTTTAAATGTTTGGCACGTGTTCTAGCTGTCAAAAACTCCCGAATTCCAACACGATAACGTTGAATAAGTTACTCAGAGACATTTTGTTAATTTTAAAAATGTTTTTGTTGTCTATTTTGGAAAGTTGCACTCTCCAGGCTTTGATTTTAGAAATATGAATTGCAGACTTTGCAGAAACTTGAGGTGAATGTTTGTTTGAAGAGAGCAATGTGCTCATTACAGGTAATTATTAAGAAGCCATTTGCTGCCCTCTAGTGGTGACGCTGCAGCACAGCATCACATGCAGCTGCTGATTCTTTAAGTTAAAACGTGAAGGAAAAATCAGCCAATCCAGGAAGTGTATTCACTTCGTTCCACTGTGTCTGATGAAAACTGAAAATTGTTTTTCTTCAGAGGAACATGAAGGATGGAATCCTGAACATTGTCTGTGTGTGTGTGTTTGTAGTGAAAGAAGAGTGTGTGTCAGAAGAGGAGGAGGAGGAGGAGGTGAAGGACACTCTAGTGGAGGAGATTCTCCAGCAGGGAGACACAGCCATCATCTATCCTGAAGCCCCAGAGGATGAGCAGAGTCCGGCAGAGACAGGAGGCGCTGATGAAAACGGTAACGTTTAACACCCAAAAATCCTTTGTTTTCTGAATGTTCACACGTGATTATTTCAAGGTAAAGCTTCATTATACAACTGAGAAGGCAAAAAGGTCTGCTCACTAATGCAGGGGTGGACAAGCGCTTCTGCTGAAACATAACGGCAGCCGTATGCTGGTTCAGACGACACGGTTTCAGCCCGATTTTGAGACGATTTTGTCGTGGCCGACGAATCACCGGCGTCACAATCGGGCGCCTGTACTCGTGTACTGTGACGTGCAAAATGAGCTGTCCTCTGGGACGCCCCATGACACCCCGATACTAAGACTAGCATGTCAGACTGCCACGAGACGTTTCTGAGCGTTGACCAATCAGGTGCTCTCTCCAGAGTGCAGTCAGGTAACCATGACGTGGAGGAGGAGGAGGAGGAGGAGGAGGAGGGATGCTGAGGTTGCTGCTGTCAGATGGGACAGCGAACGAGAGGAAAAGTTCGTTGAGCTGTGGCAACAGTCCCTCTGCCAGTCTGACGTTTCCTCGAGGGAGAAGTCAGAAAAGACAAATGTTGGCGAGAAGCAGCGGAAGCTCTTCATCAGCCGGCGAGTCGCTGCTGAGCTGTCATAACATTACCCCGGTCCAAACTGTGGGAATGTGCTCGTCATTACTAATTCCAGGACGTTAAAGTAGCCTGTTTGATGCAGCCAACACAGCCGAGCTGCTGCTGGTAGAATAAGTAACTGCAAATAAAATTACAAGATGTGAAAGTCGTTGGAACTGTCCTAATTCTGCGTTTGATTTTAATGTTAAAGCACATCCAATGACGTTTTCTCTTTCTTTTTTTGGTACAAGACCGTCAGCATCACACACAACGCGTCCGTCACTTTGATTGACAGCCTCCTCACCTGCCTCCCCGATGACATCTGAACTTGTGCGTGATCGGTCAGAGTCATACGTGTAGTCTTGCCAGTCACCCGAACAAGACACGTCAAGAGTTTCTGGCAGTGTGATCGTTAAATCTGACGTGGTGACCATCATTTAAGACAAAAAAAAAAAAAAAATCGTGTGGTCTGAACCAGCCTCAGTCAGATGAAGGATGTGAGCTCCACCCTTCACGTCCCTCTCCCTGCTGTCTCCGTCACAGGCACCCCAGACTCCTTCTCCCAGTTGCACACTTGCCCCTACTGCTCCCGGGGCTACAAGCGCAACGCCTCGCTGAAGGAGCACATCAAGTACCGGCACGAGACCAGCGAGGACAACTACAGCTGCTCGCACTGCAGCTACACCTTCACCTACCGCTCGCAGCTGGAGAGGCACATGAGCCACCACAGGGGCACCAGGGAGCAGGTAACGTCAGAGCCTGCAGGCGGCGTGTGTCTTTAGGAGAGTCTCAGATGTAGTCAAATTAATGAGCGTTGTTTGTACTCTTATATCAGCTGTACTAGACACATTCGCAGTACCTTCATGTTTAAACTGAAATTTGGTGGTTTTATTTTGGTTTTGCGAGCGCTGATGAATACATTGACTTGTGGGTCTCCTTTTTCATGCGCTGTGATTTGTTATTCATTCAAAATCAACATGCAGCTTTTGCAGTCTTCAGTAACAGTAACTTCATTAACAAAATCCTCTGCATCCACAATCAGTGTTCCTTTAAACCTTTGACCGACAGTAAAACTGGAGAAAATGTAAATCTTTACTGTCTTTTTTAAGAGCGTCAAAGCTTTCGCTCTGTTGATGAATACCAAGCAGCTCACGCTAACAGCAGAAACATGAAGGCTCTGCAGTTATTTCACCACATGGAAACATCCGGACACGCTGCAGCTCAGCAGTTTGGATTTCACTGAATTTCTTTTGTGTGTCTCAGCGTCACGTGTCCCAGTCGACAGGAGGATTAGAGGGAACAGGTGGAACCCGCAAGTTCAAGTGTAGCGAATGTTCCAAGGCCTTCAAGTATAAGCACCACCTGAAGGAGCACCTGCGCATTCACAGCGGTGAGTTGTCACTCTCACTCTCTCTCTCACACACACACAGTCAGTCCACAACCTGACAGAAGGTTTTTTTTTTTTTTTTTTTTAGATAAAGGACATTTAATGCTTTTACCTCTGAACTAGTGTTTTGGTTCTTGTTTTTGACGCTCATTACAAAGTGCTGTGAAGCCGTCGAAGAGGAAAGCAGCATTCAAGACATTTTTAAAGTCATTAAAATACTAACGAACCAAACTTAAGCTGTGTCCTTCTCTGTGTGCTCCTCTCAGGTGAGAAACCATATGAGTGCTCAAACTGCAAGAAGCGATTCTCCCACTCAGGCTCCTACAGCTCCCACATCAGCAGCAAGAAGTGTGTGGGTGCAGCATCTCCGAATGGCGTCCCTCAGTTGTCAATCAAATCCCCTCCACCCACCACCCAGACCACGCCGGTTGTAATTGCTCCAGCCCGCGTCATCCTTAAAGAGAAGACTGAAAGCAAACCCCTCCAGGAGCAGCTCCCCGTCACCCAGATCAAATCTGAACCTGTGGAATACGAGTGCAAGACGGTGATGGCGGCACCGGCGACCTCAGCCGGTACCAACGGAGTGGTGAACGGGGGCACGGCGCAGCCAGCTGTGGTTCCAGCTGCGACGCTG
Source organism: Chaetodon auriga (assembly GCF_051107435.1). Lineage (NCBI taxonomy): Eukaryota > Metazoa > Chordata > Actinopteri > Chaetodontiformes > Chaetodontidae > Chaetodon > Chaetodon auriga. Next base: position 22,524,939 of record NC_135085.1, read on the forward strand.
CCTCAGGGTGTGGCGATGGTCGTCCCGACGGTCGGCCTGATGTCGCCCATCAGCATCAATCTGAATGACTTGCAGAATGTGCTCAAAGTGGCGATGGACGGAAACGTGCTCAGGCAGGTGCTGGGTACCGCGAACGGGGTGGTGACGCAGGGCAAGCAGGGGATTATCGTGCAGCAGCCCCAGCAGCAGATCATCAGCCTGCCGGCCTTTGTGGATCACGACGGCACCACAAAGATCATCATCAACTACAGCATCAGCCCCGCGGCCGCCACCACTGCCACTACCCAGCCCGCGCCGCCTGTTGCCAAAAACAACCCCTCCCCCACTGTCACCGCTGCTGCAGCCCCCACCCCCACCAAAACAGATAAACCCTCAACCCCAGAGGTGGCCGACCTCACCATCGTGAAGACGGAGCCAGAATCAGTGCCCATCGCGGAGACAGAGGCAGTCACGCAGACAGAAGTGAAAACTGTTCAGACTTCAGACGCCCAAACAGCTCCGATGCCAAAAGTCAGCAGCACCAGTACGTGTTTACTATGCGACGACTGTCCGGACAACCTGGAGGCGTTACACCTCCTCCAGCACCGCAAAGCCGCCAACGGGGAGGCCGTGGACTCCGCAGCTCTGGACCCCTCGTTCGCTGATCTGCTCAGCGAGGCGGGGGTGACGCTGGAGGAGCCGCCTGTGGACGACCTCCTCTCACTCCTCAAGACCTACTTTGCCTCCAACGCCAACCCCAGCGAGGAGGAGCTGGCGAAGATCTCAGAGTCTGTCAGTATTCCTGTGGATGTGGTCAGGAAGTGGTTTGCCAAGATGAACTCTGGAAAAAATGTGGGTAAATACCGCAATAACGCTACAGCCGTTTCCAAAAAGACTGAAACCGCCAACTCCAGCTCCGCCGACGCCTCCAATCAGAATGGAGAGGCAGAGGAAGACGGCGCCCAGGAAACATCCAACAAAGCCTCACCAGAATCTGGAAACGCTGCTCTGTCAGACTCTTCACCACTAAGCCTCAACGCCGGGGACCTTGTCATCATCAAAAGGGAGCCAGAGGACCCTGAGGCCCCCGACTCGCAGGCAGAGCCGCTTGACCTCTCCCTTCCCAAACATATCGCAGCGGCGTTGGAAACAAAAATGGCCGCGCCCCCCGTCAAGCAGCAGGAGCAGCCCCTGAACCTGACCTGCCTGAGGAAGGAGCAGCTGGAGAGTCGAACCGTCTACGTCACCACGCCGCAGACAGGAAGACCCGTCAACATCGTCACCGCAGCGCAGCTGCCCACGTTAGTGGCCATCGCCGGTCAGGGCACGGTGGGCTGTCTGAGCGCCATCAACACCACGTCCAAACGCACCATCCTCATCCCCCAGCTCACCTACACCTACGCCACTACGGCCGGCAGCGCCGCTGGAGCAAAGACCGTCGTGCTGAACGGCCATAAGGTTGGTCGAGTTAAACATTATGTCCAGAACAGAAAATCCTCGTGAGGTTTTGACAGTTTCACAGTTAATCTGTCAATCATACTTCTCATTGATTAGTTATTATAAAATGTCACAATGTTGCTTGTTTTTGTCTGAAAGTCTTAAACCCAAAGACATTTAATCCACGAAGGCATCAAGCCAAGGAAAGCAGCCGATACTCATGTTTGAGAAGCAGCTTGATGACTTAAAGGCTTAAACAGTTCATTAATTTTCAACGTGTGACTTCTTGAATGCAAACATCTGTTTGTTTCAGGACTGTAATACAAAGAGATTTCTACATTAGCGCTGATCGTCCAGTTTGAGCATTCAAACAGCTGATTTTCTTCACTTTCAGTCAGCCACACATTACATCATTTGACCCTAATGATAAGATTCTTCCATTCACAGCAGGAGAAGAAGCCGGACAGCAGCTCCGACAGCGTTTCCACAGCGGAGGAGCAGAACGACGCAGATTCGGCCACACTGATGAAGAAGCGGCGGCTGGAAAACGGCGTCTACCCCTGTGACCTTTGCTGCAAAGTCTTCCAGAAGGGCAGCTCCCTGCTCAGGCACAAATACGAACACACAGGTATGCTCTAAAGCGACCTCAGACAAAGGAACGCGTTCTGTCAATGGTGACCGAGAGGGGCGCCTCAAATCTCTGTGCTGAGTGAACACTGACGCCGTCGTTAGTTAGCTTCACTGCACGAGTCCGAGAAGTGTTTCAAAGGAAAGTTTATTTTTGGTTTCCTTTCTGCCCAAAGGTAGATCTACTTTCCAGGGATGTGATTTCAGATGACCTCATCTCTCATTAAATGTGTTATACTTAGTAGGATTGCAGCTTTTATGGGGCAGCTGGCCTGTAAATGGACCAGCTGAGAGAGACTTGACATCAGTGTTCATCCAGATGAGACTCCTGAGGTGAATTAACGGGATCTCTTACCCGAAGCTCGAACTAGTATCCCACTGGAATGTGGTTTTATTAAAATCTGTTAGCGGTTAGCTCCTCACTGCGCTACTGTGCACAGGTGTGGCGGTTCTGCCATGACATCATCCACCTTAACACAAACCACAGACACAAATTCACGGGCGCCGTCTTCCACGTGCAAATCAGCCGTTTGTTCAGAATCCTTAAACATTTAAACCCCATATTTAAATGTAAACAGCACAAAGACAACATGTCACATGTTGAACCTGAGAAATTTCATTGTTTTCTTTTTGGAGAATTCTATCCTCATTTTAAATTTGATGCCAGCAACAAGTTTCTGAAAAGTTGGGAGAGTGGCAACAAAAGACTGGAGAAGTTGTGAAATGCTAAAAGAAAGCACCTGGTGGCACATCTCACCATTAGTCAGGTTAACTGGCAACAGGTGAGGAACATGAGTGGAGTCGTGTCTGAAGGAGGGACGGGCTTCACCACCCTGTGACAGACTGCGCTGCATCAGTTTAACAATAATGTTTGTCAGTGTAAAACTGCACAGAGTTTGGGGGTTTCATTGTCTGCAGCACACAAGGGACGAGGCTGAAAAGCAGTGTTGGCTGGCTGTGATCTTCAGGCCCTCAGACGGCTCTGCAGTGAAAACAGACACCAATCTGTGTTGGACGTCACTGCATGAGCTCAGATCACTTCCACAAACCATCGTCTGTGAACACGACTCATCGCTGCAGCTGAGGACTCTCTATTCCATTTACACACAACGTCACGGCCATTTACAGGATTTGATGAATACAGATGAGTCAGGAATTACCTCAGCAGTCGTTTACTCTGAACATTTCTTTAATGATTGATTGATTATGAAAACAGCTGGCAGTTACCTTCCTGTCAGCTCAATCAGTCGGGACCCCTCGTTTTGGATCCACTGCTGTAATAAGCCAAAAACTCAGTTGATTTTTCTCTGCTGCTTTAATGTTTCTGTGTGGTTTCGGGTTGTTTTGCAGAGGAAGGCAGCGCTCACTCGTCTCACACTTTGTTCTGTCACCTGCAGGAAAACGACCCCACGAGTGCAACGTCTGCAAGAAGGCCTTCAAACACAAACACCACCTGATCGAACACTCGAGGCTGCACTCCGGCGAGAAACCCTACCAGTGTGACAAGTGCGGGAAGCGTTTCTCTCACTCTGGCTCGTACTCGCAGCACATGAACCACCGCTACTCCTACTGCAAGAAGGACGGGCCGGACTCCGGCTCCGGCTCCGGGTCTCGCAGGGCTCAGTCGGACCTCGGCAGCCCCGGCGCCGGACCGCAGTCGGACAGTCGGACCACGACCCCGCCCTCCCAGCTGGACTCAGATGAGAGGGAGAGCGAGGAGGACGAGGACGACGAGGCCATGTGCATGGACGACATCCGGGTGGTGCAGGTGGACGACGGCGAGTGCGAGATCTACGAGGGCAACTTCGACGACGACGAGGAGGACGGCGAGGAGATGGTGGAGGAGGAGACGACGAGAGAGGAGGAGGCGGGGAAGGAGAAGCAGGACGAGGAGGTCGTTTGCGACGTGGTGGAGATCGAGCTGGGGGACGATCACATGGAGGACGAAGAGATGGAGGAAGGAGAGGAGGAAGAGGCAAGTGCAGATACGGAGGAGATGGCGGACTGTGAAGCGGATTCGGACAAAAGCATCAGGGAGGGCTCAGACGGCGCCGAACCCGCAGAGGAAGAGGTGACAAACGCCAAATAAAGGAATAAACGTCTCCGGGACAGCTCAAAGTCGATTAAGACAAAACCGCAGAAAAGTCAGGAGAGTCACGGCGGTTGCCTGATCTTAACGGTCCACTACTGTGTACAAAAACCCAGGTGTGCCTGAACTTGAAAAAAGAAAAAAACAAAAACAGTGACTTTTTTTTTTTCTTCGTGGAAATTAAATACCAGTGTTAAGAATTGTTTATAGAAGTACAGATTTTAAAGCAGAACTCACCCGTCGACTTGTTAGACTTGTTACTGAGACATCCCAGGTTGTTTTCTCGTTTGTCTGTTTTCGTTCGGTCAGTGTTACTAATCTTGTTCAACATTTTAACCTGTAAAGATGAGAAAGATTTCTATACCTTTTTATTGCCAATGAAGTTTCCTAAATCAGTATTTTATTGAGTTCTACGAACAAAAACCTCTGCACTACAGTATTCCTGGTTTACCTACGGATACATGCCTCATGCATCGTATGCCCTTCAGTGTTAAACGCGTACACTAGCTAGCGAGATGTTGTCCGTGTTAGTCTTAGTCTTTGCTAGCTAGCATTACCTTTGTTTTCAGTTTGACTGTTAGCCTTAAGGAAAACAAAGTATTCTTGGGGAGGGTTGTGGGCGGGACGGGGAGTCCGGGATGTGAGCGTGGCTTCTGAACGCCATAACCAAATTTGTCCTATCAGGGAAGGTAGAGTCACAACCTCAAAGCCAGCATCAGGCGTCTTGTGTTTCGCGACCCAGCGTAGCCCAAACGGGTGGAGCCTCCGGGTGAAGAGGCTCCGCCCGGCCCGGCTCGGCTGCGTACCGAAACACACGCGCCCATTCTTACCAAGCTTCTCCTTATTAGTTCCACTTCCGTTCTCAGTGTTCCAGTGTTATTAGCTTATATATGAAGTCATACTGTACGTGAAGGAACGGGGCTGTTTCCTGCTCCACCCCAATGCCTCCAGCCTTATGCAAGACCTGTGTGCTGTTAAAAGTGCCATTGAACAGTGTTATCATTTCTTCTTCTCACATGTAGCCAGTATTATGTGTCTCTGTTACTCACACAAGACCCACATTGACTAATGTTTGTCGACTTGCACAGAACAGCAGCACACTTCCTGTCCAATTAGAAGTATTTGTAGCACGCAGAAAAGCTGGGAAACGCAGTATTATCACAGTTATTATGATTAATCGATTCGTTGTTTTGTCTACAGGATGACAGAGAATAGTGAAAAAGGCCCGTTGTAGATGATGCCTTCACATGTTTTTTTTTATCTGAGCAGAAATCTGAAATTCAATAATATCTAGTTTACAATTCTAAAAGAAAAGCTGGAAGAAGCTGGAAACAGATTTTTTTGGCATTTTTGCTTGAAAACTGACTGAAACAATTAAATCACTTATTAATTGTCAATCAGCTGACTAATCGATTAACTGACTCGTGCTTTGGGCTCTGTGTTGTGCGTCTTTAACAGCTGAGAAACATGTGGGAACTCTGAGAAGTCCAGACTGAGCTGACCTGTGGATAGAAAATGCCTTGTAGACTTGAGATAATCAGTTTCCCGCTGATCAGTTTTTAAAAATCAAAGTATTAGAAGTGGCAACGAAAGTGCTTGAAAGCAGATCAGAAATAAAAAAAAACCACAAACCCAAGTCAAGGTAAGTCGAGATTTCACAGTAAAATTGTAAATTTATTCAGACTTGTGCACTTTTTTCTTCCAGTAGTTAAAAAATGGAAATTGTGGCAAGCTGTCGCGCACTTCAGGTAACAAACGTTAGTGAATGTGGTCTCTGTCGAAGTGTTTTCAGTTGGTTTTACCGAACAGTGTTTCTAGATTTGACTTTTGGTTTTTCTGTGTGTCCTCTGTGTTTTTTTCAACAATGGCAGTATTAGAACCCTTTTCACAGATTAAAAAAATGTACCTGTTTAGTTTTTAGAAGACTTTTTTATATTTATGTGTCTTATTTTTATATTTTCTTTTATGGTTATTTATTACACATTGTAGTGTACATTACTGTAGGTTGAATTGATACAATAATATATTTTAGTATGAAAAATAATCTCAAGACAAACAGAAAACCCCAAAATGTGGTTCTGGGAGCTGAAGTTTGTTTTAACAAAAAAAACAAAAAAAAAACATAAAAAGACAAAACATGTATTCTGTAAACATGACTTCTGTTTTAAGCTAAAAAAAGAGAAAAAAAAAGACAGGAATGAAGTGAGAAATAGAAACTGTTACATGTGCATCCGCTCTGCGTCGTTATGAAGCTACTGAATTCTAAACCTCTGTGATTTTAAAAGCATGAGTCGTCGCCGTTTTAATGAAGGATCTTGTTATGAAGCCGTTACTCCTCCCTTTTTATTTCGAAGCCAAATTTAGACACCCCCCCCCCACGCCACCCCCCCACCCCGTTCTCTGTTCTGTGCCAACTCGTTCCATTGTACTGTCGAAGGCTGCATATCGTCCGTTCTGTCCTCGCCCTTTGTAAATCCACTCTTTTTGTATCGTTTTTATTTTAGTTTTGCTCCATTTTTATGACTCCCCATCACAATAAAATATAAGAAAGCATTTCTGAGTCACTTGTTTTGATTCTCAGCTTCATACTTTATCTGTCTGTTGGGATAAAAAGATAAATAAACTCCACAGAAACGACCTTTAACGGGACAAAAGGAAGAGACCTGGACAGACGTCTCTCCCAGGACAGAGAGATGGGAAAAAAGGTGCTTTATGTAGAGAACAGACAGAAGCAGCAACAGCATAATTAAATATGAGGACACAGAAGGACAATATGAGGTAAATAAACACGATGGAGTAAATATACATGGATCTGACCTGGGGTCAGTTTCACAAAGACAGACTTTGACCATGACTCAGATCAAACTGTCAGACTTCAGATAAATTACTGTGTCGTCTCATTCTTGACTAATTTGCTATGACTTCTGGGTAAATAAAGCAAATTAAAACATGTAATTCAACAGTAAATCAGTGTAATACTACAAAAAAAAAAAGTACATGAAGAATATCTGCTCTGAAATGAAACATCCAGGTTGTTTGTATCTGAAACAACAGAGACATAAAAACAAATTAATCTTGGAAAACTTGAGTTGATCTTAAGCAGCTCCTCAAGTCGAGCGGTGCGTTCACGTCTTGCTGAACTTCTGGAGGATGATGTTCTTTAACACCACAGGAACATGCTGAGGTTGTAATGGAGCCTCTTCTGGTGTCCTGATGCTTCTTAGAAACTCAGCAGCATCTGAAATGGCTTTAATACCACCGGACCCCGTCGTCACTGGCTGGTTTCTCCTCTAAAAGGATCAATGACAACCGTGATGCTTCATTTCAGAGAGAAGCACTCTCCGTTCCAGATGTTTGACTAGTTCAGAAGAAAATCTGGTGCCTGCCTTAAATATCTGATTGTAACTGAGGTGAAGGAGGTGAATTTAAAATGATTCACCATTTTCATCCCTCGCTTTAGTGATTCTGAATGTTCCCTGTCCAGTGAAAATGCATTCTTTCACTTTTACTTTTTCCTCTACTCAATACCATCAGTTTGATTTTATTACTTTACTTCCAAACGTGCCATCAGTCCTATAATCTGAAACCTTAAATGTGTACAGAAAAGTATATTAAACTCAGAATTAGACATAAGCTGGAGTCAGATTGGAAAAGTTCACACTTAATGTTGTTGTTTTGTATCAAAGCAAACTGAAGATTTGCCAGCAGGTGGCAGTAGAGCACCACCCAACGCGCACTGAAGTCTGCAGACCACAACAGAGAGCAGAAATCAGGACTAATCATTCATAAATAATTAAGTAACGACCACGATATTAATTCAAGCCAGTGTCCTCAGGAGCTCCATTCAAACAGAAATCCATCTTTTTTCCTCCCTGATTATCTGCATGGCTGATCTCAATGCGCAGCAGTTATTATGTGCAATTTGAGGAAATATCAACGATTTAACAGTGAGGTGGGTTATAAGAAGCCACCAGCAGAGCTTTCTATGAGCCAGCAAGGCCGAAAACTGGTTTCAGCCGCTGTTAGACTCACGAGAACAACAGTTACTCTTTGATTTGAGTCTCCCCGCAGGTGGTTAGAGGGAGCGTAACTCGCTCCTTAATGGGAGAAAACCCTCCTAATGTCCAGGTAATGAAAGTGCACACTTATAATGCGCTTTCACCCAAAGCATCCACTGCACAATAAAAGCAGAGGTTTGCAGCGCGAGTGGTTTCAGTGTAAATGAACTCAATATCATCCTAATGAATATTCATGGTGATGGTGTTTGCTGTGGGCCGACTGCTGCGCGCGCATTATGAGGAAGGTAACGACATCTTCTCAGGTGATTTAACAAACATGGCATGAGATGCACACAGCGAGGCGTCATGAGGAGGTTCAGGGCACGAGTGCAAGCTGGGAGGTTGATGTGGGCCTTTGTTTGCGCGTGTGTGTGTGGCTGATGTAAACGTGCTTTTACAGGAAGAAAAGCTCAATAAAAACACAAATTTAAGAAAGCAAAAGAAACAAGAGGGGGGACAAATAAGGACTTGGCGCCACCGCCGAGTGGTGGAGGACATGGTCACACCCAGACCCTTCAGAGGAGGCCGAGCAGTCTGTTTCTCAGCCAGAACAAAGGGTTTGAGCATACTTATCATATTTACTCAACAGGTTTGTACCAGTGGACTCAGGCCGACTGAAACCATCAAACATGACCCCAGTGTGCGACGTCACAGCAGGTGTTCTGTATCTGAGAGGTATGCGGGTCGAACCCCTGCGGTGACATGCAGCGTACTGCAGACTCAGTATCAGTCCTCTCAGGCAGGAGTCGAGCTGCTCGTCCTGACGTGGCCAGCAGGTGGCAGTGGAGGTCTGACCTGAGCGGTCGGTCAGCTGCAGGTTTAGTGCTGAAATACTTTAGACCTTAATGGAATATTAGTGCAGGAGAGGCCTTTCCCATCCCTGCATCAAAGCGAGGCTTCGGTTAAAGTGTGAAAGTGCTGGCAGTGAAATGTTCTGAAGCATTAAGAGGGAAAACATTCATTTGTCTGAGCGGAGTGGTCGTGTTTTATATTCATGAGCCTTTTGTTCAAGTGCTTGGTGTTAAGAGTAGTTGAGGTTTTTGGTGGAGGAGTGTATTTTAAAGTTGGTATTTAAGTATTTGTGGTTACACTCGTCATGCTTCGTCCACTGTGCCCCTGTGGCAGGACCTTTTGTTGATATTACAATGAATTTGCTCCTGATGAAAACATGAATGGCACGGAGGGTTAAAGGAAGTTAAAATGGAACTAAAGCTGAAATCTCTCTCTTGGTCGAGAAACTAATTCTGGATAAAGTCAGAAACACTAACGAGTTTGAGTTTAGTGACTTTTCCACTAACTCAACACCTGTCGCCACCCACGCAGGTGTGTTCACTTACTGATTACACCTCTTCTCAGGACTGCGTAGGCGGCTGCAAACTGTGTACAGACGCCCTCAATCTCCTGCAAGACAACCAAACAGCTCACACACTTAATAGTTCAGAGAGTTTTTTTGGCTCTTAGAAAAACATGCATGTTGATTCAACACTGGCTCCACATTAACTTTGTGCCCTTAAGAAGTTTTAAAAATGGAAAATTATGCTTGGGCATGAATGGAGAAACTGCTAGACCACCACATAATGAGAGCTGAGGATGGAAAGCGCAGATGGCCAAATATGGCTTGGAGCATTTCCATGCAGGATGAGATCCATCGATTCCTGCACAGATGTTTCCACATGTTCACCTTCACAACAACAACAACAACAACAACAACATCATCCAGCTCATCTGCAAACCGAACGAGTCGGTGTCTGCTGGAGCAAAACAAAGCACAAACAGCGTCAGGGCTGTAATAACTGGCAGTAATTAAAGCTCATTTCACGCCGCTGCAGTCTGTGATGCTGCACACACGGAGCTATTTGTCAAAATTAGCCGCGATGCTCAGAAGCACATCACACCTGTCAGTCAAAGCACAACCTTTCTGGCCACTGATCGGCGACGCTGATGCTGACGGAGGCAGCATGGCTGCAATGAGCTGAGGGTAATGGACGGGAAAGACACAACTCATTCATCTTTGGGGAGAGCATGTCGTGTTCTGGAGGAGCCATGTTTCATGCTTTGGTTTGTTGTTGTTTATGTAGCGCCTCATCCTTCAGTTTCAATAAATTATGAGAAAGAGTCGTTTGAATGGGAGCTGACTGCAGTTTCTACGCTGACCTGCAGTTTCTGAGAAGCATCCCTGAAGAATTCTGGCTGCTGTCTGAGGTTAATGAGACTGTGGGGTTGACACATTTCCTCAGTTTCAGGAGGAGAACGTAAACAAATGTCAAATGAAACATGAAAATCAGAAAATTCATACTTATGCAAGCGACCAGGGTCTTCGCTAACTCTGAGGACACTGAGCTCATCTTGTTTTTTGTTTGAAATGTGTGAGAAGGTGAGATGGGATCGAAGCATGTTCTGTCAGTGAGAGACTGCGACTCATTCAGCTCAAAGTCGTCCACTGGCTGCATTTGAAGCCCAAACTGAAGAGACTCTCTCCGCCTCTGCTACCTGTGATAAATGTAAGTCAGGTGATGGATCATAGGTCAGATATTCTGGTCTCGTCTGAAGCTCAAAGGTTCTGGGATGACATTTTTCAGCAACATATACAACAGACATCTAATCCCTGCCAGTCTGTCTGTGTCATTGCTCCCAGCTGCTCTTCCTCCAGCATTACAACAGGTCCTCATGTTTTTTCCTGACAGAGTGGAAATTAGTTTCCTCTCCTCGCTTTAAAAAATGACTCAATGACGCGGTTTCCTGTTTAAACCTTGAAGGAATTCAGTAGACTTTGACCAACAGCCAAATTTCTTGACCTCTGGGGACGATTTATTGAACAACCTCACTGTATTGTAATATATTGTGCTTTCATTCACCTGGATTTCAGTTTTCTAGCCTTTGGACTCTATGAACTGACCCTCAATCCACTTGTGCTAACTGATCCTCCATCATCTCTGCTTCTCACAACCTGACACGAGAAACAAAACAAAGCTGGAAATTTACACAGTGCATCCTGTTACCTGGCGATCACTCATGAAAACACAATCTGTCACTGTCAGCTCAGCGTTTGAAAGGTGTCAGTTTTTTGTCTCATCTTTTGGAAACTGCTCACGACACCAAGACTGTAGTCACAAGATCGACGTGTCCTAACGGGACAGCATACATGTGCTAAATACACTGCATATATACAGCAAACAGGTAGAGCTCCGGCACCTGTAGTGAGGAAGAGGCCTGTCAGCTGCACAGGTCCATTTAAATCAAACCCCTAAATAAAGTATTTAATCATTAGTGAAAGCAAAATACTGATTAAAATAAAGTGAATTTAAGGAATACTTCAGGGTTCCTCTTTACCAGCTGAGCTATCTGGACTTTTTGAGCTTCATCTGCTCTCACACAGAATCAGTAGCTCTCATCACGGCCAGTTTGTCGCTTGCTAGAATTGACTGAGGGGGATCAATTATTTCTGTGACATTATGGCGGCCGGTGTGTCTGCCAGTGAAACTACATCTACGCTTTGAAAAGCAGGATGTGCAACAGTAAACCAGTGGATGGGGAAAGGTTTGAGACGTGATGACTGCATGCCACACACAGGAAGAGCGAGGCTGATTGTCTTCTTCGCTCCTGCTGTGTCGCTTCATTTTCATTTGTTGGTGAAAAACAGAAACCATAAAAGCTGAATTTCATTCCTGAATGAGAGAGCTGGAAGGTGTGTTGACGGGATGGACATTAGAGGGGATGGGCATCAGGCTTATGTGTTCTCCTGTGTGTGTGTGTGTGTGTGTGTGTGTGTGTGTGTGTGTGTGTGTGTGTGAGATACATTTTCTTATATGCTTTTATCACCACAGTGTTTTTTGCAACTTCAGTTTTTATATGTGAGCAGTTTTATTACTATTCAAAGACCCCAGCAGAGTTACAGATTTTCCAGCAGTGTTTGTGTGTGTGTGTGTGTGTGTGTGTGTGTGTGTGTGTGTGTGTGTGTGTGTGTGTGTATGATGGCAGACGCCTGCTGAGGTCCATCCAACTGATTTGTTTGTCCTGCTGAATGAGTTTGCTGCCTGTCTTTAAAGCAGCCACGCAGGGAGAAACAGTCTGTCATGAGTCCCCCTGTGGCTGCGCTGGGATCAGTTTTCCCCCGGCTCGCTCTCTCTCTCTCTCTCTCTCTCTCTCTCTCTCTCTCTCTCTCTCTCTCTCTCTCTCTCAACATCTCTACATTTAACTATAGGTTTCTAATCGATGCTCTAATGCAAAGCAACTCACTCAAGTGGAACAGCTAAGAAAGGATCTCGAATAAATCCCCAAGCAAGCAACCATTAGTGCAAAGAGAGCAAAAAACAAAACAATATGTTATCCCTTTATGCCTCACAAGCACGAGGACTCAAGGCTTTGTAGCTTTTGGTTTCTTATTACCTCTGTAAGCAAAATGTATCTCTCAGCAAGATTACGAGTATAATGTAAATGTGGTAGTAAGAAGTTGTTTACGTATTCCAGGAATCATTTCATAACCTCGCAAAATAATCTTATGGCAGGTCCTCCGGGTCGAGAGGAACAGCTGAGGTGCACAAGATTTCCCTGTATTTGCTTTAAGCCATAGTAGAGTCTGAAATTTGAGTGTCTACCAGGATGGTTGTATCTGGGGTTGGAATCATTCACACCTGGATCCTTCATTCCAGGATGGCTGGATCAGGATGGACGTACAGACAGAGAGGGCGAAGACATCAGTGGACCTTTATTTTCGACAAAAAAAACAAAAAACAAACCTTGAATGTATTTAATCAGTCTGCAAAAAAATGGACTCTGCAGACTCTGTGTTTTAGAAACTCCCCTCTGTGCTGTTTCCTGCACTCATGATAAAAAAGAAAAAGACAATGCATTCATGAATCACTGCCTTATCGCAGTGAAGAGATTTGCATGGCCCCATGACCACTGGAGCTCTGCTGTCAGGGGCAATAGCTTAGGGTCCTCCGAGGGAAAATGGTCCCATTAAAACTAACCAGGCATTCAGAGGAGCTGCCACAAGCAAAGATGAGACGATGAAAAACAATTCAGGAAGGCCATTTTAGGAGCTGGTCCAAGAGTTTGAGGGCTTATCAGGTCCCAAAACACTGCACAGCATTATTTTAAAAACATGAGGAAGGATGTCATAACTCTGGGAAGTTATCAGCGTACACTTCTTCCCTTTCTCTGTGATGACACGTTATTTTCTCTGGCTTCAGCTGGACAGTGTGACTTCTCACTGAAGAGAATCACTTTTTGCAGATGTTGTAGTTCCATTGACTTCAAAACATAAAAACCTCAAAACCTTTAATTCTCATGCTTTCAGGTGGTCTCAGAGTCTTGTTCACGAGTGAAGTTATGTTGGAGTGTGTGACTGGTCGCAGGCTGTGAGCAGCCACTGGAAGACACCAGAAACCTTCCCTGCACAGGATTGCTGAGCTCACCTGTAGCTGCAGGATGAAGGGCTCATACATCCAGGAGGAGTTCATGCATCTGATGCCATCTGGTAGGCGCCTTAGGGAAGCCCTGGCCTGGGAACGTCTCCTCTTCCTGAGGAAAAGCTGGAGGCCATGTGGCTCAGGCTGAGGAGGAGAACGCTTACTTTTCTTATATTACTGCCACTGCCACCTGGATACGAGGCAGAAAATGGATGGTTGGATATATAAATGTGTCACATAATACAAAATCTACTGAGTATATGAATTATAAGCCATGCAAGCTGTGTGCAAAGTGTGCACTATTGTAGATTAAAACGTGTACAGAGAGACATAAATGGTTTAAATCTGTGTAACCGTTTCCAGAAATGTGTCCTGCAGTTAGCTGATACTGTGGCCTGACATGGAGGAAATCAACCTGACAAAGCCATCCTACATCTACATCTGTAACGATTGTGCTGTATCTAATGGCTCTCTACTGACATATACGTGTCTACATGGGTCCTCAGCAGAGTCACCATTCAAACAGCCTGTCATAGACGGTATGCTGGTAAAAGCATAATGTGAGGGTATGAGTATCTATGTGTGTTATGATCCTTTATAAGAAGCTCTTAGCTCTCCAGACATTTCATTTTCTGTACAGATGGATCATTGTCTGACAGCCCAGTCTATTTTAAACCTGTTCATTTCCATCCATCTCTCTGAATAATCCCTGAGCAGCAGCTCAGCTCTCCTCTCTCTGGTCTGTTGAGGTGCATCCGATCTCCCATTCATTTCAAATGTAATGGTCTTTAATGGATGAGATGGGACCTCGGAGTCTGTCTGCTTTAGTATGAAGAAAATCCAATGATGTGTCTGTCTTCCTGCTGGGTCTGACGTCACGTAAAGCTCTACTGGTGAATTGGTATTTTGTATGATCAATGATGGATCAATTTCCAGTCGTGGCAGGCAGATGTTAGCCGTGAAAAGTGAAGTTAAACACACTGTACACCTCTGCTCAGCACCAAATCACAACGTTAGAGACTAGCTGCAGCTGAAAAGCCAAATTTTGTTTTTTGTTTGTTTGTTTGTTTGTTTGTTTGTTTTGGCCACTTGGGGGCAGAATAACTCTGCCCACAAGTGTAGCGTTAAATCAGGTCCCATGTATTGTTTTTCTATTGAAAGTCTTGCTGTTTTCCAACTTAGACACTTAATACACTATCATATAATAAAAACTAAGGTTTTTAACTAAGCTTTCAAAGGTAAAATGTCTGTCTCATTATTAAAAATCTTTGCATCCACTCAGTCAGAATGATGACATTATCCTACGTTCACCGTGTCTTGTTTTTAGCTGCAGACTCAGACCTCGACAAAGACGCAGTGAACATGTTTACAGTGGCAGCATTTCCAGAAATGCATTTGTTTGGCTGAATTGTGGTTCGTTTTTTGTCCTTGACGAGGTGTCTCAAACACTTTTGAGCCAACAAATCAGCAGAAAAAAACGCAATGTCACGTGGATGAACATAAGATCGGATGTTTGTGATAATTAGGCCTGTGCAGATACAGTGAAATATCCCAACACCCAAGAGCGTGAAGTAGCACTAATTAAAGAGGGTGTATTCTTCACACTGGCCTTTGGACCGGAGGAGCAGAGGCTGGAAGCTATTTAACTTCTTGGGTCATTACACACAACGCCGGGAGACTTCATTTCACCAGAAGCCAAAAACCACTTTACAAATTACATTATGATAACTCCATCTGTACAAGTCCAAGATTTCACGTTCATCTTATTCTGTGGTTGAGCTGAGAATTTCTACATGGAAAATAAGAGGAGGTGATGTCTGTTCTCCTTGTAAATGATTAAATTCAGTCAAATTACTGGCATTTTGACAGGGCTCAACCCCCCAAGACTGGAATACATTCAAGTAAGAAAGAAAGAAATTAGAGTTATGTGTGTCTTCCTGTGACAGCTGCCAATTAGCACATTCTATTCTCGATGCATCTGCTCCATCCTAACAATGGGTATGATAGACAGACAGAAGATTTCTTCTCTCAGTGCAGCACTTTATAATAGAAAAGCTACATGTATGATCTTAAAACCTTCAATATTAATTGTTATGTTTTGGGTTCTATATTGTGTACATGGTTTGCTGCACCAGCTGGAGCTCAGTGTGAAGACTCATGTTAGCTGTGACAAAGTGTGGCTCGCCCAGATGAACTTGTTATACATCACCTATCTACCATGGATTGTGTTTTATATTGAAGGCTTCACGACATTTACCCCCCCTTGTTACTGAGATATTCCAGGAGACAGTATTTAGCACACTCATTCATTCAGATTAGACATAACTGTCAACACAAACTGCATCACAGTTGGACAGCAATTATGCAGTGATTAGACTATATGTATAGTACCAGTCAAAGGGTTAGAAAGGACTTCTCGTTCAATGTTTTTCTTTATCTTTTATTATTTTCTACATTGTACATTAGTGCTGAAGACATCAGAACTATGAGATAACACATGGAGTTATGCATAAAAAGTACTTTTACATTCTTTACAGTGGCCACATTTTGCCTCTGTAGCTTTGCACACTGTTGGCATTCTCTCAGCCTGTTTGGCTGCTTTTCCTTCACTCTGGGGTCCAACTCATCCCAAACCATCTGATTTGGGTTTAGGTCGGGTGATTTGATGGCAGCACTCCATCACTCTCCTTCTTGGTCAAATAGCCCTCATGTAGCCTGGAGGTGTGTTCAGAGTCATCATCCTACTGAAAAACAAACGACGGTCCCGCTGAGCTCAAACCAGATGGAAGCTGCCATCAAAGCAAAAGAATCTAAAATAGAAAACAGACTGTGCTTTGTTTCTATTTTTTATCATTGCATGTTATTTCATACAGTATTTTATGGGCTGTAATTGTTATCAAGGCGGCAGACAAAGAAGGCAACAGTAATCCAGGGCAGATGTGATTTTCTATCTGAGGACTGGAATATTTTTCTATTTAGCCCACTTTTCTCAGCTGATGCAACTGAGGGCATATTATGTATATCTCACTCAATATCAGCCAATCTCATTCCCTGGCCATCAAATACAGATGGAAGATACTCTTCAGTGTCTCTATTAGACGCACCAGGCTTTCAACTAACTCAACTGTAAACCCATCCCTGGCAGTATTAGATGCTCAGAACAAGGTGAAGTAGTGTAAAGAGCAAGAAAGTCCACAAATGGAGGAAGGTAGGCTGGATGGATGGTCAAACAAACATATGACTGAATCCAAAAGTGAACAACAAGACCACATTAGATCTGGACTCATCTCACCATCACAAAGACAGCGAGACAACGGCTCTTCTGTGCACAGTTGAGAGCGTCTTGACTGGCTTCATCAGTGCCTGGCATGGCAGCTGGACTGCCCTCAGAACTTGAAGAAGCCCAAAGACAAGAGCCAAAAAGAAAGGGACCGTGAGGTAGTAAGTTCTGAGGTAGGAAGTACTTCAGTAGAAGTTGTTAGTAAACATCATTAAAAAGTCATTAGTGTCTTAGTCAGTAAAAATCTGTGGTAAAAGTCCTCGTAGAAGTCATTAGTAAATGCCTGTGAAAGTCTTTGCTGAGAGTCATTACTGGAAACCTTTAGTCAAAGTTGCAGCCTTTAAAAAAATGACTGTGTCATTCTTTAGTGGAAGTCATTAGCAGTGTGAGTAGAATAAACTGCATCCTGATTTCCTGCTGTGATGCTCCACCTCATTAGCTTCCACTCTTCTTCTCCTCCACGTCCTCCTTCCCTTCAAACCTTTTTAATCCTCGGCCACCTCCTTCTTAACTTTTCTTCATCTGGCAACGCTTTGCTTTAGCCCTCTATCCTCTCATCCTCCCTTCACCTCCTCCATCTTCCTCCACCTCTGTGATGGAAGTCTTATGTTATGTATTTTCTCCAGCAGAATGATGAAGAGTTGGTTCAGCTTCATCTCAGTCTATCCTGTGGAGCAGTCGAGAGTCACAGTGTTTTCCCATCTCTCAGCGTTGGCTATCACAGTTTGTCTTATAACAAGAGGAAAAGTCCATTTCTTTGTGTAGATGGTGGAGTAAAGTAACTCTTTGCTGTCTCAGTCTGTCTTGTAAATTGACAGAAGGTCAGTACAAATTTCAGGACTCTAAAAACACTTTTCTTGTACCTGCAAGAAAAGTTTTTTATTGAAAGTCGAGTTAAATGGTCGAATGTTAACTCTTTAAACTCATCTTGTAGTTGAAGCTTAAGTTTTGGTGGCTTGAAGACCAGCTCATTTATCAAATGAATATTGGTGAGTCTGTAAAATGTGAAAGCTGCTTTTTAAATTTCATACAGTTAAGAACTGCGATGAAAGGTCTGAAGGGTTAATTATGTATGTTTAGATTTGACTGGCAGTTTATAAAACTGTTAATTCAGCACTCTCACCAGACAAGACCATTGATATCAGATGGATTAAAAAACTCCAGGTTATATTCATTCACCTTCTTTTTCTTTACATTTTTCAAACATTCAGCAAACAAATATTAACTTGGTGGCTCTAGAAAAAAAAGGATCACCAAAATCAGCAGGATGGGCTGTGCAAAAGTTCTTGCAATCCATCCAGTAGATGTTAAGATATTCCACTCAGGACCAAAGTGGTGGGCCGACAGACACATTAAGAGTCACACTGCTTGTGTGAAAGGAAAAGAAGTCAGTCTCCCAGTTAAAGCACCAGGGTGGATCCAGAATCAGTTTGTGGACAAAAAATGTTTTCAGACGGAGGAGTAAAAATATCCGTATGTGTATACAAGGCCACAGAATGTCTGACCCCTGCTCATCAACCTGGCAGACCCTGTACATCATACCGTCAGCATGTTTCAGTTCACAGCGCTGGCGTTCTGGGATCACGCGACCCTGTGAGTGAGGAGAAGAATTAAGCGAAGCCGCTGAAGCCTGAAGACCAGCAGGCAGAGCTGACAACACTTCAGCAGTTCGGACTCCTCCACAGCTTGATGACAGAAAGTCCTTCACAGGTCAAACATGGTTGAAAAGTAAAAGTCCTCTGACAAGTCGAAGGTCATTCCAATAGCTTGTTGAGAAAGTGCTTTCAAGTGCAGTGGATTTAAAGTTCTTCTGTGGCTTTTTTTCTTAAGACTCCATCAAACCCTTGTCAGCCTTGGGCTATATTTGTCTTCTGACCTTTACGCCCAGCTCCAGGCTAAAGCTTCTGTCCAGTCCCTCCTCACTCATCGCTGTCAGTGAAATCCAGTCCCCAATGTCATCATCCCAAACATGACTGATGGCGAGAAACATCACTGAGCTGCCCACTGAGGGACACAAATTAACAGCCCGTGGCACAAAATGACCTTGGAACTTCATACAAGGCTCCAAGAAATTGAATTGGTTGCAGAATACCTCCAGTAATTAATACATGATTTGGCATTTTGCTCTTGACACACCTGCTTTTCATGCAAACGATTATTTTGTGCAAATGTTCCCACTGCAACTGTGAGCCGTTGCATGTGATTAATGAGAGCCTGTGACAGAGATAATATTTCCTTTGCAATCTAGGTGTGAAAAATGGAACAGAGCTCGGTCAGAAAAGAAACATGTGCAGACTGAAGCAGAGATAAAAGTCGTGCTGCACACGGCTGTAGTAACAAAAAATAAAGTAGCTGATAGAGAATCAGCTTAGGGGTGGAAGTGCGTCCGTCAGCAACACGGAGATTAAAAATGCTTCCTTCTCTTCTTGCGGTCAGCCTCCAGCTGCAAGAATGAGTAAAACTCACAATAGACCATTTCAGGAATAAATTTGTATTTTGTTGATGTGCAGATTTGCTTTGTTGCTGAGAGTTTGATTAAAAGATATCACCCTACATGTCTTCATGTTGAATATGAAATTAGAGCCAGAAGATGCTTAGCTTAGCTTAGCTTAGCTTGACGGCTGGACTCAGAGGGAAACTGCTAGCCTGGCTTTGTCCAAAGATAACAGCATCCACCTACCAGCACCTCCAAATCTCATTAATTAACATACTGTTTGTTTAATCTGTACACAAAACGGACTGTGACAACTTGTGGTTTTAGAGGTGTTTATGTGCTAAACTAAGCTAAGCTAACCGACTGCTGTCTGTAGCTTCAGATTTAGCTAACTGACAGATAGTTGAATGGATTGGTACATAAACTCCCTTAAAACCACAACCTATCACTTTCATACTCCTTTTATACTCCTTACAAACTTATATGAAGGGCACATACATTATTTTAGAAGGTTTAATGCTTGTTGATACCATTCTCAAGTCTGTCTGGTAAATCTTAAACTACGCAGCCAGCAGTCGGTTAGCTTAGTTTAGACACCACACTTGGCCAACAAATAGTCCGATCCATGACCCTCAGTAAAACGTTGTTTCACAGGAAGTTATGTGTAGGACTACACACTGGTTTTTAGTACAGATTAAACAAACAGGGTATAAAGGGTTGATTATTGAGCTTCAGAGGATTTTGACACCTTTGGACTCAGCCGTGCAAGCTGTTTCCCTCTGTCTGGAGTATTTAAGCTAAGCTAAGCTAACCAGATACTAGCTTCATATTTAATGTACAGACATGAGTGTGGTATTGATCTTTTTGTCTAACTCTCACTAAGAAAGTGAATTAGCACATTTCCCAATATTTCAAACCGTTCCTTTCCTGCTGTTAGTCAGAAAAATATCATGTGGACTTCATAGTTCGACAAAAGTGCAGCTGAAAATGATCAAAGTGCCCCGAAAATCAGATCAAAAGAGGTTCACCTGGAAAATAATTAACAGTCCAGAGACAAATCATAGCAGAGACACAGACTCCTCTCAGACACATCAGTTTGGCTTCAATAAGAGAATGAAGCCTTAACCTAAAACCTCATCCTGGCCTTTCCTGGCTCCAGACGAAGGCGCTCACCTCCAGTCCTGATCCCAGCTCAACCTCATCCCGCACCCGTGGCCTCAGAGTCCTGCACCGTCGGCCAGCGAACAAACCTCCCACCTGATCCGCCCTCAGCCCGGCCTCCTGCTTCAGTCTGAGCTCCATCTTTCAGCCCTCAACTGTCAATCACCTGCAGCTGCAGCCATGGATCCAACAGACCGGTCGCTCTGTTTTCCACCTCAGGCAGCAAAACCAATTAGTGTCTCTGACAGCCGGCCGCAGAGCTTCTCCTCAACTTTCCAAACTCTATTTTTATTTTCTTCTCCCTGTGACCACAAAACAATCTCGTCCATTGACCCGTGTCAGCGCAGGTCAGGCAGAGAGGAGACGCTGCAGGATACCTCGGTGTTGTTGTGATTCATTTGTTCCCAGACTGTCCACATCAGATCCCGTTCGCCTGCGCGTTCGTGCCTCCAGAGGGGCTGGTTTGAGTCTCTGTTGTGGTTTATCTCCATGCAGAAAGCTTTTTTTTTTTACTGGCTATATTTTCTCACAGAAGAAATCCCGCAGAGGATGTAACAATCACAGCTGAATTACCAGCAGAGTTTGCGTGAGCTTCCTAATCTGAGATGAGACCAGACACAAATGACCCTCGCATAGCTGATGATTCCCTGAGCAGCATGTGTCTGTTTTGTTTGGGTGTGTAATGTTTTTTTTATTGTTTTCTAATCAGTCTTCCAGCTCTGTGGCATTTAGAAAACACATGCTACCACTATTGTTTCCATCTGGCAAGTGTTAACGTCGCTCGTGTGATGGTTTTCAACCGACTGTGTGACCATGAGACGGAAATATGACAGCATCCATTGTTTCTTTGAATCACTTCATCAGCACTTCTTTTATTGTTGGGAGTGACAGTAATTAAGTTAAATCTCTGTCAGTGCTTTCTTAAATGTTTCTGATTACAAAAGTCTAAGAGAAGCCCTGAAGGGATTTGTCTTATTTAAAGTTCTGTCCTATAATGAGTTAACCAGTGCCTGAAACGACTGATGCCTACGCCAACAAATTGATTTTGCATGAAAATCCTTAAATGACAAATCGTCGAGGCTCGTATATTTAATATTTTCCAACAGTTTTGGAAATGTGCATTTCCATCAAAAACGTCCTTTTTACCTGCTTTCCATTCAGACAGTGCTGCAGCTTTGAGGGAGATGTTTTGTACGTCTGCGGAGTGGGCGCTCTGATTACATTGTGCATCAGCAAGTGAAATGACAAAAAACAGAAAGAAAAAAACCCCAGATGTTTTCATAGAGAACAAGAAAGAAAAAAGAAAAAAGAAAAAAGATGAGTGCATTTGTAAACTTTTGAACAAGTCCTTGGGCATAAAACAAAAGTTGGACAAATTGGAGAAAAATCCAAAGTGGGGAAGGTGAAGGAGAGACGGATGCCGAGATACTTTCAGGAAGACAAGGTATGATTTAAGATGATTTCACCTTGAGTGCCTTTTCACCAGCGTTCTCATTATTACATCTTTTCTTCCCCTCACCTCTAATACATCCACTCAGCTACCTCTCAAACTTTTCTTCCAGTGTTTTCTCTCCCTCGCCTGCAGACCTTCTTCTTCTCTTCGAGTCCCACCTGAGTGGTCATCATCACCATCAGAAGTGCTCTTAAATACTTTTTTTTATCTCCAGCCTCTCCTACGCTGTACATGAAGCCAGATTTCAGCATTTTAAGTTTTTTACTTTCTGGATTCATTTCCACTCCTTCCCATCAGCCCACTCAGTTAACTGGCGAATTAATATGCACAATATTATGAAGAAAACAAACTATTCACTGACCTTTTGACACTAGCCATAGTTATTATACATCATATGCTAATGATTCATTAATTTATTGTTCTTGTGTGTCCTTTCTAATTTGAATTTTAAATCGTTCTCAACCAGTTAAATGTTTTGTTCAATATTCATCCTTTTTTTACTAAACACGTTCAGAACATGGACGATGGTTTCGATCAGACAGCTCAAATAGTTTCATTCCCACACAACATCAAATTAACTAATTAATGTTTTTATTGATAAACCAAGATTTTCAGCTCAGTCAAGCACAAGTCTTTTGTGATCAGTCAAATTATCTCTTGGATTTTAGTTGAAAATGTGCATAAAAACAGGCAGATGGAAACACTTTATGTAATGATGTATGAACAGATTGCTTAGATGCTCAGTTTGGCCTTGAAAGACTCCCAGAATGGAACCATTTTTATACTGCAATCTGCATAATGAAGCGTTTTTCCTTTTTTATTGAGCTTTCTTTGCCCTCTCTTTCTTGGCTTCAAAAGAAAACTCAACAAGACAGCAGGCAGGCAGGTAGAAGAAACAAAAGGTGAGCTTTAAGAGGAAAAAGCTAAAACTGCAAGCAGCAAAAGCTAAGGGAGCAGACTGAGGCAAATCCAGGAACAGCACTGAACTGAGAACAGACTGGGATGACACAGGCAGGACTAGAAAGAGATGCAGACGCCCTCAGGTACATTCTGGTCTCCTCGTTCCAGATCTCAGGCAGGAAAAAGACAAAATCAGGAAATAAATCAAAACATGACGCACGAGGGGATTGAACTTTCAAAATACAACAGGAAACTACAAGCGAACCCCAGGACCACGGCAGTGCTTTTTTCTTTGGCCCCTCACAGGCTGCAGCCGGCTGATAGCAGGCCTTCACTCAGAGAGGACGGCGCTGTGATGTTTCTATCAGCAGGCCGACCAATGAATGAACTTCCAGCGGCGCCTCTGAAACTCACCCCCACTCTGCCCTCTCACCTCCGTTCTTTTTTCTGTCCTCTCCACGCCTTCTCTCAGCCCATCCATTTGTCTCGTTGTCTTCCTATATCACTCTGTGACTCCTTTCCAGCTTCTATACAAACTGCTGTCACTCCTAGAATGTGCCTTATTCCTCCATCAGCCACTTTAACTTCCTCTCTGTGTGTTGCAGGAGCTGTGCAACGTTTCTCTGTGAAAACACCAGAGTCTCGTTAATCTTTTCAGAGCCGATTGTCCTGATCGGGCGTTGGCGTTTGAACGGCTGATGAGGTTTGGACTGGCGGTTGGTGTTTGGGCGGTGCGGTGCTTTTGACTCCTCAGTGGGAGTTCATCCAGAAGCTGCTGTTGAAGCCCAGATCAGAGCTGCTGCTGTTCAACAGCCTGACGCTGTTCGTCTGATCATTAGCTCACCAGATGTTTTTTAACATTTTGCTTAAATCTCACATGATGTGTAACGCAACATTAGTTAATTTAAGGAGAAAGTAAGTATAAGTGATTGCTATTAATGAGTTTTAGAGTCTGATTTGGATCTGGGAGTAGCTAATCAACAGTTTCTCAAAAATCATTCCTGGTGAAATAATTTCCTCAGAGACAAAGTTGTTCAGTACAATTTGCAGGAAATTTGATCGTGTTGTGATGAGAAACAACTCAAAATGATGCTTCTGGTAATGAATGCAAAGAGAGAAACGCAAGTGCTGACATGCCGAAGTCCCTGAAGGTGATGAATTTACAGAAGTCATAAAACTCTGAGCTTTGTGCTGCACATTTATTTATTTTTATGCTCAGCGTTTGGATAGAAAACACTTAAATTGATGTGCTTTCTGTCAGGCAGAGGTGGGGTGTGTGAACATGGGGAAACATCGCAGGCAGATCAGACAATATCGACTTAAAGGTCTGACTGAACAGATCCAGGACTTCTCAGCTCTGAGCCTCTGCTGCTGAATGTGACCAAACCAGGCTGCCTTCATCTAGACCTGGTCCAGAGATCCCTCTCTGGATCCATGTTGGAGAGAAACTGGACTTCCTGAGCTTTCAAAATAACTAACTGGCTTTTATTTGTGTCACCTTTGCATTAAAATCAGAAACAAATAGGCTGCATTTGTCCATGCCCCCTCCCCATATTGTAGGAGGTGATTTAGTCAGTTTTCACCCGTTTCCAGAATTCATTTGCGGACTCGTTGCCAGCGCTGACCTGCCACGTTTCCTCCAGGAATCACAGATTTTATTCTCATCACAGAAAAGACAATGTTATCATGTCATCTGTTTTAGTTGATCCTCATTCTGCTCTGATGACGAAGTGTTTGTGGAAAACACTCGGCTGAATTGATTAGGATCACTTCAAGCTGCTCAGATTCATTTGCACTCACAGCAGTACAAAGACCCAATCTTCCTGTTTTCTGCAGCTGGGGTAAACATGGGGCTCAGGAGATTGGAAAGTGGTGATTAGATTCTCCTGAAATCTAATGTGGGTTTCAAAAGTGAAGACATGAACCGAGAGATGTGGTTTTGGGGTTTGCCTCAGAATGAGTCAGAGCAAAACAACGTGTTTTATAACAGCGTGTGTGATTGATCATTGCATTTCCACGACAGTCCAATTACAACCCTGATTCCAAAAAAGCTGTGACTTTGTGAAACATAAATAAAAACAGAACACAGAATTAAAAAGTACCCTGAGCCCATGAGTAATACCCTTGTACAGTAATGAACCATGGAAACACCATATATGGTCACTGACATCACTTCACTTCACTTTGCTTAGATAAAAGTACATAAGTAATATCAGCAAAGAGTATTTCAAGTACAACAGTAAAAGTAATCAAAAATTGCCATCAGTGGTACATGTTTACATTTATATTATATTATTGAATCATCATCATCATTATCATCATAAAATACATTAAAGTAGAGGTGAAGTGAAAGCAGCTTCAGTCCTCTGTCAGTGTCTGCACAGGATGCGTTCAAGCACAGTTCAGCCTGTAGAACACCTGCATTTGGCAGCAGTCAGAGCCAAACACACAATTCACTGTAGTTATGAGCGTAAAGCAGAAGCAGATTGACTTGAGGCATGAAAATACACTTCAGGTTGCAGGTGCATGCATAAGGCACAAGTGTAGACTGTAACGTATTCCCAAAGTGTGGATTAAAAAGAGCGTACCTGAGGTGAGACAGGTGAAAAATGTGGCTAAATGATAGCCACCATGGCTATCATCACATTTGAAGATGATTTAATTCACTGTAATCACTTTCTTGCTTCAGGAAACAGTTTTTCACTAACCATTCTGGACAAATGGAGGAATAATTATATCAACAGTAATTGTTTTCTCTGATTGTGCGCAGTTAATTAAGAGTAAGTGTGAGTGGATTTGGGGTCTAAGCCAGCGAGGCTGAAACATCAAACAATGGATAATGACACTTGTGTTTACACAGACACTGGATGAACAATTACCCATGAGCCTCTGGGGCCAGGCCGAGGCATGCAGACAGAGTCGTGGGTGGTCAGCGAGTTGACACAGTAACAAGCTGTGAGCCAGCGGCCTTCTGGGAAGAGGCGGCCATGACAGACTGCAGGCTGCGTGAGAAACAAACAGTGGATGATTAATGGCTGCTGGTGGTTTTACAGCGGTGAGGAATATAAAAGTAAATGATATTATAGGAGAAGCAGAGAAGTGGCTGGTATTAGAACAGAAGAATAACAGGTATCACAGGCCTTGAATGGAGCTGCAGAATCATTTGTTGATCCATGTTTTGGTATTGGGCTGCAGAGTAATGAGAAGGTCTGAGAAACGGAGCAGAAACGACCCAACAAAGGGCCGTACCGAGGAGATGTGAGGCTCCTGGGAAATCAACATAATGAAACCTTCTCACCTGAAAACACAGACCGCCGGGCCGCAGAGAGATTGCCTTTCATCTGGCCGTCTGGATCAGATGGAAAAATGAGCCGACGATGGCGTGGACAAACACAGAGGCTTCTGAGTGAGGAGGATAATGGCCTGTAAAGATCTACCACTGCTGTTATAGACTGTGTGTTAGCCTTTAACCGCCCTGTTGCTTTATAAAACTGAATACACTGAGACACAGAGAGAAACATTTGCTCGCCACAGAACGGAGCAAGCGTCCCAGCAGAGGTACTGGAGCAATGTGATGCTGTGGATCTACAACCATAATGAAACAACCGTCCTAACAGAGTGAGGACAGCCAGTCGGACGTAAACTGAATGACCGTGGAGCAGCCTGCTGGACGAGACACTGGAAAGACCAAATCAAGCGGCAGAACATGTAACATCTGAAATCTGAAGTTTTGCTGTTTTAAAAGGTGTTATACTCTTACGGGTTAAGACCTGCGATAATAAACGAAATAAGTCGCTATATCTACCAATTTCCTGAGTTAATTACTAAACAAATGCGGCTCTAGCTGGAAGCAACAGTTCAGAACAAAGCAGCAGAGCGGCAAACATCTGCTCCTCAGAGTTTCCAAATCATCTCCGTCTAATGAGTATAAATGTCTGCCTCAGTCACTTTAAACAGAAGCTCAGGTCTTTAGTTTTATCTTTAAACCTCCGCCAACATTGACAAACTATCAACACAGTACAGGCTGCAGCCACATTGAGAGCTAATGTATGACTATCGCTAACACGCTAATCGCAATTAGCATCTATAGACTGCAATGTCTTTTAATCGCCACAGTCATCTGTAGCAAATGTTCAAATTGAATTCAATTTGTCCTCCAGTCAAATGTTTGTTAATTAAATGTGTATTTTCTTCTTGTTCCCGCAGTTGAATGTTTGTGTCTCGTTTTAACATTCACCTGCTGAGCTACCAGCATGATTTCTGACATCACAAACAGTGCGGGAGCCAATCCTGGTCCAGTATTCAGCAGCGTGATGTGGAAACCTGAAGCCTCTGAGAAAGGACGTCACAGTGAAGTCCAGCAGTTAAACTCAATGAAAATGATTTGAGTTTTCATGTACTCTGGAACTGTTAATGAGGGAGAAGATGAAAAATGGCATTTTTCTGTCTGTTTCATGAGCTTGAGGAGTTCACTCAACCTTCAACCTGCATGGACTCAGGACTGTCAGGGTGAACGGCCTCTACAGCCAGCGGGCCGGTGCAGGTCTAATGTGCAGGTAATGGAATGACTCTTGGAAAGAGCCACCATCTCCAACCGCGGCAAATGTGAATTAACAACCAAATGATGCTGAAATTAATATGGATCAGATCTCGTTATGTCTGCAGGTGTTTTCTTTCAGTCATGTGTGAGTTTATTCCCTCTCATTAACTGTGTGTGTATGTGTGTGTGTGATGAGGCGATTCCAGTGTTAAATACACGACACTTTTCATCTGGGTAGAGAAAGCGGTTTGGTGTTATGGCCGGTCTTTCTGCTGTTTGTGATTAGGAAATTATGTAAATCTAGATCTCTGTCATCTGCTCCAGTGGTTTCATTGGTTTTTAATGGGTCATCACACCAGAATCGAATCCACGGATACAACATACTGTGATGAATTCGTGCAGGCGTGTGCGTCCATTTGTCACTGGAGGTTAAGAAACTGATAAATTTCCCTCTGAGCTGTCAGTTTCTTGCATTGAGGGAGCTTGAGCAAAAGTTATTTCAGCTTAATGAAGGTCAATCAACAGAAGACCTCAGAGGACAGTCTGTGGAAGTGGTTCTAAGAAGAAATCCACGTTCCAGCAGTGTGTGCATGAAGAAAGAGAAGCAGAGTTTTCCTCCGAGATAAGTCAAAATCCCCCATGATTCCCCCGCACAGAACTGTCTGGGAGCCCAATATTTCTGATCGTGCAGTCATTTTTCTGCTCCTATCAAACAGCTGTGGCTGTGAAAGCCTTGCGGAGCACTGAGCCGTGCCAGCACTTATCAAAACTCCTGAGACCGGAGCTGAAAAACAGTCAAACAGCAGCAGGCCTGTTGAACACGCAGACACAGCGAGGGTTGATTTGCTGGGGCTGTAACAAACTGTGTGGGTGTGTGTTCAGTCGAACCGTGACTGAACATGAAAAGCCCACAGCGAGACCAGCTTGTTGTTTCCTTCCCAGGTGGATCCCCAGAGATCTCTTTTCCCCGCTTTTCAAACAAAACAACACTGAACTGATTGTGCAGTTGAGAGCAAAGAGCGAACACGAGCCGAAGTCGATTTTTAGATAATGATTTAAAATTAAGTGGTGGGAAAAGGTAAAACAAAGTTAAACCAGACTGGATGAGATGCATCGGTGCATCGACTGCCTGAACACGACAGACGGACTCCTGGATAACATCACTGATATTACATCAATTACTTTCAGGCAGCATGTTGAAATCTCTTCACTGGGAATGAAAATACTCTTTCACGCTGTCATTGTGATCACTTCATTCCTCTAAAACTGCTCTCTCTTTCATTTTGATGAATCCTTGTTTTGTTCTTTTATTTCATGCTTCGATGTGGAGGTAAACAGTGATGTAATTGTGAACTATGGCTGCCAACTTTGCACGTGGATTGTTTGTTTCAGCTCTACTGACCTTTCCCAGAGACAAACAGAGCACAACTGCCACACTTCCTGTTTCTTCCATATATGGTCATATGTCCTGTCAGCATTGGGTTATGGCGGGATCAGACTACACGATTTTTTAGGCAACTCCTACTGATAACAGCTCATCTTAAATCCTTGTGCAAAGCAGCCCTGGCCTGTTTAAACCATGACACACACTGCACAGAAACACAAGGCCACTAAATACAAACAGGGAAAAGGATCCAAAAGAACAAGTCTTTGAATTTAATTAACGGCTTCAAAACACATATTCTGATAAGCTCGACTCCACAAAGTGTTCCAGAGTTTTTCATTTGCTCTGGCCTTGTTTTCTCCTCTGCATCAGCACAACTGTGCTGCTTTGTTGATTCTCTGAGCAGCCTTTATGTTTGGTTGTAATAGGTGAGATTTTGTGTTCTCAAGGTGTTTTGGACTTGTGTGTGAAACGCATCGGAGCCACTGTGTGACAATCAGGTCAATCACCTTGCAAAGTTCAGACAGGTGCAGCTGCAGGTGCCACAGATGACAGCATGATTACTGAAGGATGCAATCATCCAACAGGACACTGACTAAACAGTATATAAAGAGGTTTCTGAGCATTGGTTCAGTTTAGTATAGCTGCAACAGAAATGCTTGGATTGGACTCATCTTAATGTGGTTTGCCTGAAGATGACAATGTAAACAGAACTAAGTCTGTGATCCTTCTTCTTCTGTTGTTGGGGTTGAGCTGCTTCTTCTTTTGATCATCTGAACAAATAAGCACATGTTCAACATGCTCTTGGGCAGTTTCTTCTTTTAATGGAAAGCACCTAAAAGTGGTCCGCTTACAACTTTTTAATCTCTGTTTAAACACGATTCTTCAGGATCAGACAGTACGACCGTCCCATAAAATACTCAACTTTCAGATAACTTAATATCACCAGGATACATATTGCATAAAAGGGATTTTCATTGCTGTTAGTGGCACATGATATCTGTCTCAAGAGTTTTTAAACAGAACAAGATAATTAGTGTTTAAATTAACTGTCCTGCTAACCTTCCCTTTTTTAAAAACTGCATTTTAACACTCATACATACTGTTTTTTTGTTTGATGTGGGTTTATGTACTTATTTTTTAAACACATTTTGCACGTCAACATCAATCAGTAAATCAATAGTTTGTTCTTTGTTGCATGTAAATAAAACATTAAGTAAAATTTACATTTCTAACTGTCAACGAGTCATCATGCAATGGTCACCAGAAAATGTAGAAATATGAGTTTTCCTGCTGTTTGATGGACCTGATAACTAAGACTGAACAGGTGTTGCTGTCTTAAATCAAACTCAACAGCCTCTCCAGCACTATTTAAATAACAGAGACTGAAACTGTGAGATCCCACAGAGAGCTGCCTTTTCTTGTTCTGCTGAAATCCGTCTTTGTCTCCTGCAGTTCAGAGTCTTGTAAACTAATAATCCATCACTGCGCTCTGACCTTGTGCCATAAGCAGCATCGCTGTGCTGTGACAGGGACACAGAGTCGTAACGGCACAGAGCTGTGGACGAGCTTCAACACCCGCTCCGACTGGCTCAATATGGACGAGTGGAAATATGGATCCAGGTGGGATCTGAAGATGGATGTGATCACAGCTCTGATTACAAACTGTAAGAGTTAATGAGATGGAGCAGGGACTACAGCGTTGACTCGATGATGAAAACACACACAGAGAGGGTTTAATGTGGCGCAGTCTGTTTGTGGTTGACTATGAGAAATCTGGTATGTAAAAACTGTGACAGTGAGGAAGCTGAAACACATCAGAACAGATGTTTTACATCCTGATGCACTGATGAAATGATGAAAAACATGACAATGGATTTATGATCATACGTTTGTCAGATACTCTCATAGATGCTTATTTCGGTTACTAAGAGACCATCCATGAGGGGATGCACTAGACCGCCTGCCTGCTGCCTCTGAGACTGCTTCTGGCTGGAGCCTGGCCATTTAGTGACTGCATTCATCAACAGCACTGCACATTACGAGTGATTTGCACATGGGCATGATCGAAATGCTTCCTGTTTACATATCAATCCATCCCACCGAGGTGTCCTTATTGCAGTATGTGTGCAGTCAGTTGCTGTCATTTGTTTGGGAAAATGGACGTTGATGCAAATTGCATTTTTCTGCTTTGCAAAAGAAAAAAAAAAGAAAAAAAAAAGAGAAAGTTTTTCACTCCATCTGAAAATAATCATACCGCACAGCGATGGGATGGTGGTCAATTTAAACTTTCAGTTTTGAGGCCACCTTTCCAAAATGAAAAAGTGATGCTCAAGTCTAACTTCAATGCTGTAAACTGTCTCCTCTGTGTGTATTTTTGACAACATTGACAAATAATACAACAAACCACAGTCCTTGTAAAAGTATAAAAACCTGCACATGTGGTATTTGTTGCAAATTGTGCAATAAGAGGTCAAATCAATGCGGGACCTCATGATAAGCGACAATGTTTCTATCAAAGCATATAGAGGCTTATAGAAGTGGAATGAAATGGTTGATATTCCAAACAATAAAGCCCACAATTACCAAGAAACCTGTTGCCGACCAGTCCAAACTCTGGCATATTACCATTCATTGCTTTGGCAAAGATGATGGACTCCTGAGCTATGTATTTATTAGCATTTATCACAAGCCATTTGACAGATGTATCATGGTGTCTTACGCTAAGTCCCTCAAATTTCCATGTAAATATTGTGGATCTTTAACCTCAAACAAACAGGTCCCATCTCACTTTCTTTTGAGAAAAATTGGGCGCAGTTGGGCGAATTTCCAGCCTGTAATATGATACAACAAACGTGCTCCTTCTATCGATGCCATGTGTTTTCAGGCTGTTGCAAAGCAAGCCCGTCTCTGCCTTTCCTATTTCATCACACTGTCTGTCATGCTTCTAAAATGTCCTTTTAGTGTCACTGAAGTGAGACTGCATGTCCTCAGAAGAACACAGTGTGTGCTCTCACTGTAGGCAGAGTCCACACCCTCTTTGAACCCTGTTAGCTCATGTTGTGTCGGGGCGTCTCCACAGAGAGAGGCACCAAGGCACCATATCTCATTTTCTCTCTGTTAATAGTTCATCACAGATCTCATTTAATCTGCGTACAGAACAACGTGTAATTCACTGAGTTTCTCTTAAAATAAGGGATGTAATCTTAGAAGAACACCATCAACGACGTCATGAAAAAACCTCCTGCACCTCTGGAGTCTCTTCAACCACAGATAAAATCCTTGGGTCTGATAAGAACTTTTGACTGATGCTACATAATGAAATGGTTTGTCTTTGATGAAAAGGTCCACATTTCTTCTGCATGTGGTTCCTGCAAACCAGGAAGTGGTGAAGAGGGGTTGTGTAATTCCTCCGTATAAGTGTTTTCCACGCACCACATCAGTACAAACACCAAAAGATGAAGTAGATAAACACAAACTAAAGCATTACGTATGAGAAAAATAGCCGATAAAATTTCATATACAAGTTTCAGCTTGTTTTGCCAAATGATATTGTTTCCTCACGGCTTGTTAGCAAATGTTCTGCCGCTCTGCACCAGTCCACAGCTGGGCGTGGACGTCTGTTATACGTAACCTACACGATGGGAAAAGCTCTCCAAAAGCGTCATGTTGAGAAAACCAAAATCTCCTGAAGCTGAAATTGAATTTCATCCATCACTTTCACAACCCCCTCGGCAGCAGCCCGCTGCTGGTGATTCTCGTTGTGATTGGCGTCTTTGTGCATTAGACATGGCGTTCTCTTTGTCGAAAGATTGACAATCAGCAGCTGACAACAAGTGACTGACACTGTCGCCATATTTGGTTTGGGGCAAACAGACACTCGCAACGACGTGACGTCCATTCAGCTCAACGTTTTCTTTACACATGCTGTATGTACCCTGCTGAGATGGAATGCTTTCTAAAACCCTCATTTCAACAGGGCCAAATCTGCCCAGTGGGGAAATTAAACTGTAGCTGTCAGCTCCACCTCAGCTGAGCTGCTCTCTGTGCGAACACACAGAACAGCAGAGAAAACCTCATCTCAGTTTAAATAGGTCCATTTGCAAATACATTATTCATGTTTCCCCTGTAAACATTAATATATTTTTACCTGCTGCTATGTTTAATTCATTACTCGGAGACATTCTCTTGCCTCCAAACTGGGTGAATAAATTGCAAGATATGCTGTGTGATATTTCTCAGAGGCTGTTGTGTCCACTCCGACGGCATGTCCCGGATGGTGCTAATGATTCCCCCAGCACCAAAATCGGCCTTAGTTTAGCAGTAAATGTTTCTCTAGGGGTTACCAAATTGGAACGAATAGCAGGTGCTACAAGTGTCAGTTGGTCGCAAAACTGTAATTATTTTCCCCGGAATGACATTACAGCAACTGTCTGGCACTTTCTGAATGTGCAACTTTTTTGCTGCACTTTTCTGTTCACTGTTGCAACAATTTGCAATCCAGTGTTTCACAAGATGCAACGGGGAGAAAAGGTGTTTCCATATTGATTTTTAATTCCTAAAAATGCTGAGATGATATTGCACATGTCCACACAAAAAAGAAATATAAGATGTATTCCAGTCAGGAAAAGGCTGTGAACTAAATCTGTGCTCAAATTTACAGAGCAGCTTCCTAAAAATGTCTTTACTGCCAGCACTGTTTCTGCAAAGCTGTTAATTCATCGATTTGATAATATACAATAAAATAAGTCTCAATTCAGAGCACAAAGTCTCTCTGTGTTTTATCTCCACTAAACAGACATAGCATATTGATCGGCATTCAAGCATCATGCAGAAAAACTGCGGATTAAAAGCGGCGACGGCCGAAAAAGTCGACAACAGAGCAAGAAACAAACAAGCTGGAAAAAAACTAAGCCAGAAAAAAACAAGAGGGTGGGTAAAAAATAAGAGTAAATTGCAGATGGAAAGGCAGAGAGAATGGGAAGAAGGAGCCCGCTGAGCTGAAAATAGCTTCATTGCGTCTGTGCGTGAGGTAACAACAAAATACGACTCCAGTGTAAATGTCAGGATGTAGGTGTGTGTAATTGGAGAGGAGCAGTCGGGTAAATGAGACACTTTAGCGAGCGACTGCCTGAAGACACCGATGACAGCGGAGCACCTCGGAGAAGATCTCCAGAGAAATGAGAGCTTTAAGTGCATGATTCAAATCAGAAGTCTCAGATGAGTTTTTAAAATCAGATTGTTCTTACTAATGAAACTCCCAGCGGCAAGCGTCGGCACAGAGAGCGTGGGCTATTTTGTCTTGTTAGCTCTATCAACAAATCCCATGAAAATACAAAAAACAACAATGAAGTTATCTGACAAGTATTCGTCTTGATACCACATAGACCTCAGCGCCTCCTCGCAGCGTAACTCCACCACTGTTCAAAAACTAAGAAATGCATCGGAGTCAGACTGTTGCATTCGATATATTCCACCAGCAACATGAACTTCAGCACCGTATAGGAAAATTAGCATTAAATGTAGCCCTACTCTAGGCTGTACTCTAAACTTTGCACAGTAATCGAAATGGCTTTTGGTTGAAGCTTGCTGTCAGGATGCCTCTCATGGTCAGGCTGTGAGAGGCACACAAGAGCATCAAGATGCCTCAAAGGCTTTTTGTCTCAAATGCTTTGGTACTGGAAGGTTAAATGCTGGTTTATGTTTAAACCGCAGTCAGACTGAGCCCATAAGAAGAGCTAAAGCAGAGCAGAACGAGGCTGATAGAAAAGATTCCTTCAACTGTTTGAACGTCAGTAAACATGAGGTGTGATCACTTTATTTATGGAGCCTGAAGATTTAATCAACAGAGCTTCGACTCCAGATGATCCACGTCTTTACTCTCTATCAGATTTAAGTGTTTGCCTGCTTATCAGAGGGATTTAAAGGAGACAGAAGATCTTAATTAATAGTCGAGGTCGTCTGGATTCAGCCGTGTCGCCCTCTTCCTCTTCCTCACACCTCTCCACCTGCCTGATAAGAGCACGCTGAGGTGAAGCTGAAAAACGTCTTTTTGGAAAATCTATTTATTATTGGACAGCGGTGCTGCGAGGTGGCTCGGCCGTGATAACTGATATGTATCAGGGTGAACGCTGACTCCTCCGTGAGGAGGCGGACAGAGAGGAGGAGCTGGAAATGTTTGGGAGGGAGAAGACGAGGATAATCCTTTAAAAGTGAGCGTCGTCTGCAGGCGGCCATGTTTAAAAAGTTGTCCTCCGCTGCTGTTATTTCTGTCACAGATTAGCTCCTTTTCTCCAGGGACTGTTATTTTCCCATTAGAGATTAGACCAGTGTTATCTCCCATTAAGAAGGAAAGGTGGGAAGAGTCAAGGTGCTCTTAAACCGAAGCTGAGACTGTAGAGCCATCTGATAAATATCCTCTGCAGACGTTCACATAAAACTTTCTCTTTCAGTTCTCATCGCCTTGTCCTGCTTTGTCTTGTCTTGTGTGTTCTCGTTTCCTCAGACGTCAGGTACCAGGTGACAGCCATCAGACACGGAGGCGTGAAGTAATTCACTGAGAACAAAGAGGGTGGAAAGACCTGTCAGACATTTGTAAGAAGCATCTTGGTAGAAACACACAGAACCTGTTTTGTTCTCGAGTCTGATTGTCTGACAGGTTTATCTTGAACTTCTTTTAGTTACTGTGCCAGACGAGACAAGACCTGGACGAGGATGAGGACTAAGCTGTTGGTTTGGCTAATGTACATGTATCAGCTAATGCTACCGTGAGGGATCTGTTTTTCAAGTCCTGACTTTCCTGTATTTCCTCATGCATTTTCTTTTCCAATCTGAAAACATGTTCCTTCAAGCCTGTAATTAAACCCCTTAATTGTTATGCCCAACCCCAACCGTCTGAATCCTGGAGCACATCATGTGTGCTTTGGCTGTTACTTGCAACAGTCAATGGATGACGAATCCTTCTTTTTTTTTTTCGATATTCATGCATCTGAACCTAAATGCGATGCTACAGGTCCATCAGAAGATGATTGCGTGTACTCTCTCACATTAGGATTGGTTCTTGACGAATACTTTCAGGGTTGCAGACATCACGTTCATCAGTGTTTATAGATTTTAATGAGCTGTTCGGTCGAGGCAGGTGCCAATCTAGCAGATGCTCTGAATTAATCAGCCCACACATGAATGAAGAGTTTGTTAGATCACTTGTTAGATAAGAGAAATGAGGATTGAAGGGGAGCGATAGTGGACTGACTCCGCTCTCTCCGTCTGTGGGCGGTTTCATAATTAGCAGGACAAACTCCGCTGTCTAATTACTCATCTGTTTGAATTCAAGCTCCACAGAGAGAGACGTCTCCACAGCCGCTCACATTATAAACTGTGGGTGGGCTGGATGACTGCCAGCAGAGATCTTTTCCCTCCAGCAGAGTGTCATGACAAAACACTGGGGGCTTCAAATCGAAGAGGAGAGAAGCTCCTCTGTTAGTCTGCTGCTGTGTAATGAGATCCTCCTTTAACTCCCCATCAGTGTCTCCCCATCTCCATCCACAATGATGACACAGCAAGTCAAATCTGAAGGAAGCAAGTTTCCAGGAGCTTTCAACCGTATCTCATGGCTTTCATGAGTGGATGGAGTTTGCTCTGGAAAACTATTATTTAGTCGCCTAAACGTAACCACAGCAGTTATAGACCAGGCAGTATTACATAAAGCGTATCAGGAAGAGCGTTCGGCCATCAGCAGTTGGTTTCCGTCATCATCTGTCTGCTCCTCTTCTCCGGCCACGTTCCATTTCATTGCCATTTTCCAGCCGTCACCTGACTGCCCATGCATCTACACACCTGTTCCCACTTCCCTCATCTCCAGTTGCCTGGCTTACCTGCCCACCTCTTCACCTGCATCTCATTTCCTCATCAGCCCAGCGCCTATTTGAGTGGCCGGCTCCTGCTCACATTCTGCCAGCTCGTCATGGTTGCTCTTTGTTTTTTGCTTTGTGTTTTTGTGTTCACGCTTCAGTTTTTCCTCGATGTTAACCCGAACTTGCACCTGCCTGTGCAAACAACCTATTTAATTTTCCTGCTCTCAGTTAACTACTAAGAAAGCTAGCCATTACATTAGCTGTCTGAGGCTAATGTGCTAATACAACATGTTAATTTAATTCTAAACTCGAACTTACTGCTGGGCTGTTACATATTTTACTTATTGCCTTTATTTTTGTGGTGTCCCTATATTTTTCTGAGTGACTTTTATTGTTATTGTACAATACTTTTGGTCTAACTCTCTTATTGTAAGTATAGTTAGGTCACTGCAGAAGGTGCACAAGCTTTATTACACCACCAGCTATGACTGACACAAGATAAGTTGAACTTTCCAGATATTAAGTTGCAGACCATATCGCCTGATCCACCTATCAATCATCTTAAAGCCTAAAAATCCTTCTCCGACTCGTCTGCTTCTGTTTGCATCTTCTCCTTTGTGGTCTTAGATTTGATAAGAGAAATCAATATGAGGAAATGGCTTTTACCCACGTTCATCTTATCAGTGCATGTAATAAAAAGAGCAAGTATCCCTGGATTTTTTGTACTTGCAGTGTGCATCTCTAACAACCCTGATGTAGTCGGAGCTGGTGGGCTGTTTGGTGCCTGCGCAAGGAGCAGTCACGCTGCAGTCTGTGAACTTTGGTTAGTGTCATCATAACCTTCTGGATGACTAAAATAGATCCAGACTGGTGGGACACTGGAAATCTGAGCGCTGACAGTGTGAGCTACTGAGTTCATGAAACTGCTTTGCCAAATGTCATTATTCAGCTCAATTACAGCATGCAACACAAACATTCAGCCAAATCACCCACTCTGTGCCAACATATTCTTATGTTTTAATTAAAATTTTTGGGACATTAGTTATTAATAAAGCTTGACTTATTTATGGACTTTACAACAGATTAAACTCAGTTGCTGTCCTAGAGGGGAGCAATAGATGTGCACAGTGTCCACACCTGCATGTCAAAAGTAATGTGATGTTATGACTGTGCAACTTGTGTGAAAGCAGCAATTATCCTGAAATGGTAATAGGTAGGTCTGTTAAACGTTGCAGAGAAAAGACACTGAAGATGCTGCAAACAGGAACCATCTGAAAGGATAGTGAGTTACGCCCCCAAATATCTGTGCACTCCAAATGAAAGAAAAGTTGGGAGAGATATTAGCACTTGAATTTAAAGAGTGTTTGGAAGATGATCTTAATCTATAAATTACCTCTAAAGGGAAAATGAGTTATACACCACATTATTAATCAGAATCATTACAGCTCCAGCAGTAGATGTTGGCAGTGTTATTCTGCTTTATTCATTGAATCATTGAATTTTCTTCTCCTACCTCAATGAATAAAAGAACAGCAGATCTTAATCTTTAAATTAGCTTCATTTTAAGCCCCATAAATGAGCATGTGCTGCAGTGAATGAGCAGGTGTCAGTCAGTATGAGTTCCTCTGTGCAGAGATGCTGTTGAGGGGATCCACCTCCTCCAGAGGGACAACAGCATCATGTGGAGAGCCGGAGACGAGTCGCTGTTCAGGATTAGATGGAGGGAAATGCATATGAAAGGAAGAGAGAGAGGCAGAGGAACACGACTTCAGGTCTTTTCCACTCTGCTTCATTACCACTAAGCCATCAACACAGCTGTTTACTGCGTTATCATCGCAGCTCTTGAGGAAGAAATAATCTCATGGAGCGAGTTAATCAGTTGGGGCCAGTGTTGTTTCTTCCAACTGAATTTAAGTGTATAAATCAGACACTCACACCTCTCGGCTTGAAAGGCGTATGTTAAAAATCTGCTACTTCTCAAATCCTGGCTCATATTACTTGGCCGAAGATGATGCTTTCATGGCTGGAAACCGAAATTTCCATTGAATCTTTCTAAATTCACTTCATCTCTGTCCATCTGCTTGTGAACTTCAACACAACACTGAATGCAATCAGTTGATGAAAGTTTCATAATCTGCATGGTGCAAATAATGAAAACTAAACCGTCTCTATGACAGCTGATCAAGGTCCATTCATAGACGGCCATGATGGCAAAAAGCCTGGAAGACATCTACAACATGAGTTAAGAATATTTTGTTGGTGGCAAAAAGGCATTTTCCATTTTTAACCACCTTCCTCAAAGTTTCAAAGTACACCCAGATTTAACATATTTAATCATGTTTAGATTAAACTGAGTGTTTGTTTGCGACGTACTGAGGATATTCATGGAAAGATGGTAGCAAACTCTCTGTGTCACTGAAGGCCAGGCTGCTTCCTTTATACAGCACAGAGGCACATTCAAAGTGTTTTACATAGACAGAGAAAAGCATTAGAATGACATTTAAAAACGATAAGCGATAAAAACCATGTGGAAAAAAAAAAAATACAGAAAATGGAACAAAATACATGAAATGAAATAAAACCAACCAGAAATAAAGTTGGAGCCGAGCGCAGTAATAAGCAGTAAGATGCCCCAAATGAAAGAAAGGAAATAAAAGTGCAGCAGAGAAACCAATCAATCAAAAGTACAGAAGAAGAGAGTTTTTCATTTAGAGTTTTAAAAGAGCGAGAGTGCGTTTGAGATCATCATCTGTGTGCAGCGGCGTCGCTCAAAGCGTTTTCATCCTGGGAGCCTTCAAGGAGATCAGAGATGTATGTTGGCCTTCGATGGAGTGATTTATAAACCAGCAGCAACATTTCAAAAACTATTCTAAGAGTAACTGGAAGCCAGTTAAAAGTTGTAAGAACCGGAGCACTGCGGTCACTCTCTTGGTTCTCATTAGACCTCTGGCTCGTCCACTCGTTCTGAGCGAGCTCAAGATGTCTGACAGCCTTTTTGGGAAGTCCAGACAGGAGACCTTTCCAGTAATCCACCCTGCTGGAAATGAAGCCAGAACGAGCGTCTCTAAGTCTTCTCTGGACATGAGACCTCTCACTCTTGGTCTTGCTCATTTAGTACCACCAGTTTCACTTCCTCTATAGTACGTTACCACTGGTCAGTAATTTGGCGGCCCCCTGCTATAAACCTCGTGCCCCCCGTGGATATCTGTTCTAGCGCTGACACTGCCAGAGCATGAAATGAATTAACTTTAATGTCCCGTTTACTTGAAAATAGACTCATGGCGTAGTGCAAAACCCTCAGCTGGTTCAGGGAGATGAGAGTTGGGATAGTTAAACAGGGAGGCTTCATTTAATGGGAAGAAATGCATGTTTCACACGAACCAATCATTTCCAGATTATGTTCAAGAATTGAATCATTCATCAGGAATGTTTTGGTCGACAGTGATCAGATACTTGGAGGGTCCTCTTGAGGCTCAGTGGGACAATCAGTAGGCTACGTATGATATGTAGTGAGACTCCTGACCAGGAGACCCCAGGCGGTGAGGGGGGACGGACACGCCTCCTCCACCCTCATCCTTAACACTGGAGCACCCCAGGGCTGTGTTTTAAGACCCCTGCTTTCCTCCACGCACACACACGACTGTTAAGCCACTTTCAACTCCAACACCATCAAGTTTGCTGTCAGAACAACAACCTACTCCTCTGGCTCTGGGAGGAAGCAGGGAAGGAAGTACGCCCCCCGAAATATAAACGAGGGCGGCAGAGGGCGGACAGCTTCAAAGTCCTCGGTGTCCACATCACTGAGGGCCTGATGTGGGTGCTGCATACTGACTCAGTGGTGAGAAAGTCGAGGCAGAGACTGTTTCACCTGAGACGCTTGAAGAGCTTCTGTGAATCCTGAACATACTGTAGCTGCACAGAGTGTGTTTGTATATTTTTGGATTCAAATCCATCAAATGAAATGAAATTCATTCTCAATCTCTGGAAAAAAAAAACAACTTTATTTTCATCAAACAGGATTTTGTCTGTAACCAAACAACCAGAATATGGTTAAAATCTTCTTTTTCTATGGCATGTCACTCAAACTCACTGACATCACTGTTATTCACCAATCACCATACTAAGTACCATTACGTTACTACAGTTACACTGAGAACCATTCAGCTTCACTACAGACCTCGCCAGGAAATAACCAATATCAGCAAAACCTGATGGCTCAAATTTAATGCCAAACATGATTTCAGGTGTACAGGTGCACATATGCAAGTTTAAACTGACACCATTGAGAGACAGGGGGACTCACAGTAACGCTGCTGACTGCCCAGTTTTCTTCTTCATGTCATGGAAGATCTAATCAACCGAGACGCACTTTTTGTCCTCTGCATGACAACGTTAATGGTTCATTAGCTGAATTTGTTGTCACTCATCCCCTTTGTAGGACAGAAATTTGCTGACCTGCTGCACTGTGACCTGTGTAGACATGATTATGTCTTCAGGTTTAAAGTTAGGAGTGACGCAGCAGAGATGCACTGGCAGCTACTTGTTAACGCCAGTGACAGAAACACTGCAGTTAACGATGCCTGCAATAAGCTGTTCACTTGTTGTGGGGTGAAAAATCCACAAATAAATAAAAATTTAAAAACAACTTTTGTCATTAAAATGCCATGTGTGTTCTGGGGTCTTTGCAGAGAGACCAACAGCTGCTGTCGATCCTCTTTCTGCTTCTCACCTCCCTCAATCAGCAGCGCTCTGCACACATGGAGGGATCTGCTTCATTTACAGTGTTAATATCAGAATAGCTGTTTTCATTACATCCGCGCCTGCTTGACTCAGTCTCTCGGATTATCTTCTTGTCTCATTCTGATCATCTCCCTGCTTTCCATCGAGTCACAGTCCACCTGTTGTTGGAGCAGATTAGCATTTCAGAAACACATTAAGTGTCTCTGCGCGCAGTGAACGAGGTGACAGACAGCCGCGGCGTCGCAGAGTCTGCGCTGCTGTCAGAGTTAAAAGCTTTACTGTTCAGAGACATTTAGAGAGCTGGGAGAGGAAGCTCCCAGCAGGAGGCATTCAGCAGGGAGGAGAAAACTTTAAGTGGGGGTTGAAAGAAAAAAGCAAAGTGAACAAGATGTGAAGGAGAGCCGCTCTTGTGATAGAAGCGATCAAAGTTCATGGATGAGGTTGGGGTTCCTGCCAAAGCCTCCTTGTTTAGGAAAGAAAGAAGAGTATCCTGAAAGCCTGTATCAGTCCA
The DNA here is from genome assembly GCF_051107435.1 of Chaetodon auriga. Taxonomy (NCBI): domain Eukaryota; kingdom Metazoa; phylum Chordata; class Actinopteri; order Chaetodontiformes; family Chaetodontidae; genus Chaetodon; species Chaetodon auriga. The sequence continues at coordinate 22,566,796 of NC_135085.1, forward strand.
CCATTACCCTCACAATGGCTCAGACGTCTCAGACCTTCACTGCACGAAGCATTCACATACAAAAGCTCTAATAAATGAATCCGGACGACACACTAGGCACCTAGTCTCAGCATGTGTTTGAACCATGGGAGTCACACTTTCTGTGGAGAAACTGCTCGACTTCCTCTCATGAAAATTTGGAAAAGCCTTTTCAGGCTGCATTACATAAGAGGCCACTCTGATAAGCTTCACATAAACCTTCTGTAGCTGCAGCTTTAATGAAACTTTTGGTGGTGATGTGTGCGGGGTAAAGGTTAATTAACAGACTCACAGCTTTCTTACTGAGAATTTTGTTAGCTTCAAGCAACATTTTCAAGAGTCTGTGGACCCTGCTTGGCTTGTAGATTTGTTTGATTGTGTGTGTGACTGATCATTGGATAAGTCATTTATCTCTTTATCTGTTTATAAGCTCATGTTCTTTATATTCCTAAAGACATTCATTAAATTATTTTTGATGTTATTTATGGTGGCTTTTTTTTCAGTAATAACCTTTCAATTCATTTACATTCTGTAATTACCTTTCTTTAAATCAGCTGGTGGCGGAGTCCGCCTTTCCCGCCATGGATTCAAACTGCCTCCCTACGCTTACCTACGGTGTAAATACAACAGAGCAGCTGCTGTATCTGTTTACAGAGCAGATGCTCGAGTGTCAACATGCAATAACTGATTTTTTTTGGCCAGCGGATACAAGTTCTGATCACCTTTTAAGTCGAAACAGCTGACTTGTTAGCAAACGATTGCGTATTTACGCATCCAGCAGTGACAGAGCAACACCATAATTCATTTGGAGTCGTGTGTTTCTGGCCATCAGTGCAGTTTTCACTGTGTTTTAGCTTCTGTTTTAGGTCTTGCTGGGGGGAATCAATGGCTGGTGAGCACAGCGGAGCGTTCAGCTGGTCGCTAACTGTGTAGTAGTGTAATGTACAGTGGGTGATGAAAGCTTTTGTGCTCTCCAGCTATGGCTGAAAACGACGCTATGAGAGTGATAATACTGATAACACTGTAGCTGCTTCAAGGATTACAATATCAAATCTCAGTATATTACGACTAAGCTCATGAATTTGAAGTCGTTTTTGGAATATGGTGAAAGAAAATTCTCTCGCAAAACGTTAGAACGTGAAAGCTTAAACCTTCAAACACATGAGTTAAAAACTGCGAGGAAGTGGAAGGATGGTGGAAAGAGAAGAAAAATCAGGGGGTTTAAAACAACATCCTGCCATTTTCAAGTTCTCTCCTGTCCCTGCATACGTGCACATCACTCCCCAGGAGAAACCCAACCACAAGAGGGCAAAGCTTCACATTTTTCCCACCAATCCACCATAAAAATACGAATACCTCCATTATTTCCAACATTTCAATATGACAAAGTGACATTAGCCAGAGATTGTTACAAAGACGTGAATTAAACATTTACATTGTTTTTGAGTATTTACAGTTGAAACAAGGATATCAACACCTCATAAGTCCAACACTGTTGCCTGTTTGTATCAGCATATCCACAATTTATAGTAAAGCAACAAAAAGACAACACTGTGTGAATTGTTCTTTTTGGCCTCCACATGCTGTGGAGCCACTTCCGCCAGCAAAGTCTCTGAGTGGCTCTGAGTGCAGTTTAAAGTCCTGAGGCGTAGCAGGACGCCCCCTGTCTGCACCCTCCGCTCCAAAACCCACCAGTTCATCAGCTCATCAGACCTCCGGTTAAATGAAATACTCCTTTGGGTTTTCACCGGAGACGTTCTGGGAGTCGGCCTGGTTGTTGAAAGGGAAATCTTGGCTGTCCTCCTGTTTGACCCCCTTCACTTCCTGGTTTCGATACGTCTCTTTTCTCCGGTAGAGGAATCTGGCAGTTATCGCCAGGCCGGTCACGATCACAAAGATCACCACTGCTATGACACCTGCACGGCAGAGGAGTTTCAAGATGTAAAAGGCTGAAATTTCAGGTAATCTTTTCTTTTCAATGCTTGAAAAACCTACGAGTTACTCCAAATTCAAAGCAAAACATAAGCCTATTTTTCCCATTGCAATGTCATTCTTACTAATCTGACTTTCAAGTACATTAAACAGCATTTTAAATCTATTGAATCTATGAGGCTCTTCTGCTGTGTTGAGCACAGCTGGGAATATGAGGACAGGTTTCATTTAATTGGAATTCCAAAATACATCTGAAATCAATTCAATACCACGTCACATTATAAAGAGACCACACTTTTTATAGATAACAGCAGAAAGTTTTCCCATCAGCGAGTCATTCCTGCATAGGTTTAATTAGGTGAGCCGCCCTTTGTGCACTGAGACGCGGTCAGGCCAGTTTAATGGACAGTTGTAAATGACTTTTCTCTGTCTCTCACCTTTTCTATCTACACGATTATAGATTGAACCTTTTCAGTCTTCACTTTGAATCAATCTGTGCTGGCAGAGCAACAAAGTTTTAAATGAGTTTTAAATGGACTCTTGTCTGGCACTTTACTTTGCCCTGGAGCTCGACATCTGTACACAACTTTGTTTACTCCAGCAAAAGTGATGTGCAAGCTTTAAAACTCATCTTTGTCAAAAAGCACTCTACAAATATATTAATTATTAACATTTGATTGGTGAAAATCAGATTGACTTGCAATGATTGTGCACCAAAAACCAAAGATGCTGGTGTTATACCAGTAAAACCAGGTGAGACAGGTTCCTGTTCCAGTACAGTGTAACATGGTGAAAAGGTTCAGTACCTCCAATCAGAGCGGAGTCGGTCCTGATGGCATTGACTAAAGGTTGACCTGAACCCACTGAACCAGACTGGTCTACAGCAGAGAAAGAGAAAAGCACAGTGGTGGAGGAAGGCAGGAAGTCAGAAGGGGGAAAAGATAAGAACGAAGAAACAAAATAATAATAATAATAAACAGATCAGATCAGAAAGGGACAGACAAAACCCCGAGACAAGATCAGAACATCACCATTCAGAGCAGACAGGGAATACTGCATCAGCTCTCCAAATGCCTCTAATAAAGCATCACAAACTGGATGAGAACAAGCCCAGAGGACAGAAATCCCAAAGGAGACTTTCCCCTCTGTGGTCCAGATTAATTAAAGCATTGATCACACTGTCATCAGTCTCCAAAAAACAAGGCGGAGAGTGTGTGCGATTAATGAGCTGGAAAAGCAGCTTTCATGCGATTTCAACACACAGGAAGGAAAAGACAACAGGAGAGGCAGAAAGCGAGCTGGAACATTATGTGTCAACCATTTCTAATTTAAAGCTATCAGTCATAATTAAGCAATGTCACCAAGAGAGTACATCTTGTACGGGAAAGCGTTGCAGAGCCATTAACTACAGCAGATTTCAACATCTGCGCGAAGAAAAATGCTTTCTCGTTTCATCCTCTTTAGCTATTGTGATTTCCATGACAACTCTAAAAGCTGCACTGCAAGTCGGGGACCAATAGCGCGGCCGGATGAGCTCTTTCAGCCACGAGACTGAGGGATGACACAAAGTGCTATCAGAAGGAAAGTCTGAATGAGCGGAGCAGTGTAGCTCGTCATGCTACATAATTAGGACTTCAGGCTTGACGAGTTAAACCAAAGACGCTTTAATGACTCTCAATACGCCAAACAACACTGCACCATTGTCACTGTCGGCTGGCTGTGACTTCTTCTTTAGTGCTTAAAGACGTAGAATCTTTATCTTTTGTTATTGTCAACAAATCCGACAAAAAGCCACAGACTTAACGCTTTCAGACTTGCCTACCCAGCTCCATTCATCCATGCTGAAGGGAAGCTGCTCAGATACACAGTTCATCTCTTCCAAAGGCTCACTGATTTTCTAAACCAGCTGTGCACGGTGGCTTTTCAGAAATCAAATGAAGCAGATGTGTTTTTCATAGCTTGAAGTGGCGCAGAGGAAGAAGCTTTCTCAGGCTTTGGCTACGCAGGTGATACTTGTTAGTAGGATCGATTCATTGTTGGTGTTGATCTGTCACGAAATATGACACAAGAGAAAAATTCTGAGATATCTCCAGGATGTCATCCAGTTCTGAGCGATATCATGAGATCTGCCTTTCCTCAGTTACTTTGTCACTTCGAGGATTGACAAAATATGCAGGATCACAGCTGTTAGTTAAGTCTCTAGGCTACGAATAGACACACAATTTGATATATTACGACATTTGCTTTTGCAGAAAAGTAAGCTTCAGTATCCTCACCATCATATCAAGTTCAATATGAATTTCCAACACCGAACCAACTCCTCCCCTCTTACCTGACAGGTGGTGTGTGTTCTCTGCCGCGTAGGGATTGGCCGAAGCCGAGGAGCCGCAGTTGGACTGAAGCAGAGGTCCGGTGATGACGACGGGGCTGGTGTCCGGGTGGAGCAGAGCAGCTTTCAGAGGGCTGATGGAGTTAAAGTGGACCACCGACAGACAGCCGGTGAAGCCGAGAGACGCCAGCCTGGCCAGGTCTGGATCCAACTCATCAGACCCTGGAGAGAGAGGAATGAAAAGAAAGAGAGCTGAATATGTGTCACTGTTGGAAAACTGCATTAAGTACACAAATTACAGAATGTGAAAAGGACATTTAAACGCTTTCGTAACGTTTATCTCAGCAGGGTCCAAACATTGAACCAGTTGGTGATTGACTTCTATTTTAATCTTGGTCATCATCTCTGTAAATAACAGCAATTTCATGCAATTTGTTGTGGATTATGTGAAATAGATCTGTTTGGACTGAGACATGTTCACCGCAAGTACAAGAAACTGACTAAATACTCTACCACCTGCAGTACTTAATGCTAGAAACACTCTCTTTTCCATTCATTCAGATGGATTTTTGTCAGTTACGAGTTGAATTCGACTCTGTTCCATTAAAATACCTTATTTTTCTCATAAAGCATATGTTTCCTTGGATAGAATTGGTGCCAGTATTGCATCAGATTTAAGAAACAGATGAATTAAATTAACATTAATTTAAAAAAAGTCCAATGTACAGGTGCTTGAAGGCAGCTGTGGCCACACACTGAATGACAGCTGGTGCTGATGATCATCTACCATCTTCACATGGGAACGAAGAGAGTCGGTGAGATTTTCCACTTCCTCCACATCCTGACATCACTTCCTGTTATTTTGCAAGGGGTTTCAGCCTGAACAGGCTTCAGTGTCTTCAGTGTTTGATCGTTTTACCTGAGTCAGGATCCATAATGCTCATCGCCATCCAATCAGAAAGCCAAACACACACACTCACCAGCTTCAACAGGCTGTCAATGACTCCGGTCTGCGTCTATCACTCCTGCAGACAGATGTGCACTCCCTCTCTATCCGTTCACTTTATTGACTGAAATCCCTCCATCATTCACCTGCACCCCTGCACAGCAGCGTAAACAGCAGCTGCGAAAGCCGACATCAGCGCCGTAAACAGCTGCATCAGTGTCTGTTCAGATGACTGAGAGGTGACTGCGGCTTCACCACAACACATCTGCATGTTGATGAGAGCAGCAGGAAGCATTACCGCAGCCTGTAAGCGCCTCTCAGCCCAAACACTCGTTACTCCATCACCTCTCTCTCCCTCCCCGACTCTCTGTATTCCTTCCAGGTCCATTAGTTAGGCTGATGGATGACGGGGTGGACAGGAAACGACAGAAAATCCACTTTCCTGCTGCTTTTCTGATCCTGATCTGACTCTCTGCTTCCTCTGGTTTGACAGAGGGGAGGACCGGTCACATGCTGACATGACGGGGTTAAACCACACTGAGCTGACTGACACCATACTGCAGCTTTACATCCAACAAGACAAAAGATCCTGAGAGCGTCTGTGCTAGTTACTCCATCAGATGTGTGGTGTGTGTGTGTGCCTCACCCAAAGATTTATTTACTTTTATGAAATGTAGTTAAATTAAGATTTGTCAGATGTGGATGTTTGAAGGCCAAAACTGAAAACCAAAGTGTTTTGAAATTAACTGAAAATGAATGCAAACCATTTTTCATTTTGATCAATTTCATGCCTAAAAATACAAGTAATTACAGTTTTTGAGAGAAGCCTGAGAGAATTTAACGAAATGAAAAATGCTTGTGTGGGATCCAGTGAAAACCACGGCGATGCTGAGCACTCACACAAGAAATATGCACGTAAACAAACTGCACTAAATTAAAGTACTAAATGCTAGAAATTAAAAAAAGACAATCATTTTCTTCATTGGTTTAACTTGCTGATTTTAGCCGACTCGTGTTTCACTGTGTTTCCGTTTGAAGTGACAGAGCGGTCTTATCAGAGCGCTGTGACTGCAGCCTCCAGCCTCTCAGCCCCTCACGTTATTAACAGCTCATGTCTCAGTCCGTCTCTGATGGAGCCATGACGGAGCCAATTACTGTCTCCACCCGACTCTGTTACAGGTCCCTGTGCAGGACTACACAGCTAAATGGATAAAGAATGGCTCTAAACCAACTCGGGTTGGTGACACTTTGCAATGAAGCATCCATTAAATGGACTCCTGGTCACTTTAGGGTAGATCAATTGGCTATCGATGAATCCATCGCCGGTTGGATCGGTGGCTGATTGTTGTCATTTTATTTTCCTATTTTAATGGTCTGACGCCACAGCACGAGTTAGAGCCGCTGCTCAGCGTCGTACTGTTCAGCGAGCCCAGCAGAACAAAGAGGCCACAGAGCGGTGGTGATGTTGGAGCGGAGGAGACGCTGCGACACGAAGGTCAGAAGTTACAGTGAAGGTCAGAATGACGTGGATTTTAGGTCATATCCTGCAGCTCAATCAGGTCCAAAAAAAATGCACTTTGTTACACGTTTTAGCCTGTTTTAGTTAACTTTGCACGTTTTCTGCGACCTTTACTGCTTTCTTTTATTCACTCTCTCTTCTCATTGACAAAGATTTTAAGTTAAGACTTTTAGACATCAGACAGACACGAGACAAGAAACTGGGTTATTTAAGAACAAAGAACAAGTCACCAAATATGTTTGAATGGTAGTATTTCATCCCTCTGTATGTCCTTAACATTTATCTAACAGGGTGATCTGGATGCTGGAGAGAACATAACTAGGTCCAGGATGTGGTTCCTGCTGTGAACAAGCAGACGTCTGACAGCATCAGCATCAACTCTCCACCTGCTCACAACAACAGCCGCAGTTCAAACGAGTCGAAGTCCAAGTGCTCTTTAACTAAAACGGCCTTGTGTCTGCTTGCACCGCCTCCTCACTTACCGTGCATTTTGCCCAACACCAGCGACTTGATGGCGTTGAATTCTCCGTCAGATGTCAGATTGAAGTCCTCTCTGGCATTCTGGTCGATCTGAAACAAACAACATATTTCTCTAATTAAAATGTAGGTAAAACTTTTTTGTCAATAAAAACAGAAACTTTAAAATGACTCAGTGACTTTGACCTTCGTGCCGTTGTTTTTCGTTATCGTTCATTATTTGGAAGTCAAAAACTGTGTGATGTCTGAATTTGGAACTCCATTCGTTTATTGTTGAATTTTAGGAACAGCGTTCAGCTTTCCCTTCATGTTTCATCTCAACCGCTCAGTGGGAGACGTGAGCGACAGGGTCCATACTTTCAGTGAAAAACGTTCAGTCATCCGGGGTGAAATTCTCCACTGGAGATTATTTTAATGAGGGCTTCTCTACAGTCTCACCATGTGGCTGCGGAGAGGAAAGCCAGTTGGAGCCGAAACTGAAGCTTCACGCTGAACCTCGAGCTTTGATGTTAAATGGCCTTTAAATGCTGAAGAGGTGCTTAATTTTAATCTAAATTTAAATCACTTTTAGCCCCATCTGACTTTTTAAGTAAGAGTTTTAAATACTGATTACTTCACTGAGGTATCGCTTGACTTGAAATTTTGGTTGAAATAAGTCAGTTCTTTTTAGCTAATGACATGACATTTAGTGCTGCATGTTTCAAGCATGAAGTCTTTAAATCTGTTGCTGGACACAGCCATGCTTTGAGCTAAAATGCTAACACTAGCATGCTAATATGCTCACAGTGCTAACATGATGATGTTATGATGGTATTTTATCACGAGTCAAAGTATTTTACAGATTAAAACTTTGACCTGATGATGGATCAACAAAGTACTGATATAAAGTTAACATTAATTCACCCTGAAATCAATCTACCAAATTTGAACCAAACTTCATAGCAATCCATCCAACAGCTGTTAAGACATTTCACTACGAACCAAAAGTGTCAACATGTTGTTGGCACAACAGGAAACGTCAGGAGGACACATCCATGAAGACCCAGTCCAGTGGACTGACAGACCACTAACACCAGCATGGCTAAACACCGCAACGAGCTGCAGCTTATGTCTGTATCGATGCAGACTGCAGCCCAGCACTCAAAATAATGTGTAACAGCGAAAACAGTGTTGCATTGCACCTGAACGCACCTTAAGGAGCAGCTTAACACCGCCTGAATATTTTATAAAGTCAAATGTTCGCTGACCTCCAGTGGTTTGCAGCGATGCAGAAATGTCCTCTGGGTTGAGAGGGCAGTGAAACGCAGCGTTTCAGCCCAGATACTCTTGAAGAGTGTGGTTGAAAGTCGGTTGAATGCACATTTATTAGAACCAAATGAAGTTTCATTTTAAATATTTCTACTTTTAAAAACACATACACCTAAAAATGTCTGCAAGTAACATAAATAAAAAATAAAAACGAGTGCAGGAAGTGGTTTCATTCTTGTGCTGCTGATACTGAAAAAAAAGCTCCAGGTAAAGTTTTGTTTTTACTTTTAATTGTTATGATTTATTTTAGTTTCCACACGTCATAATGTGAGTGCTTCTCCTCTGGTGTCTGAACGGAGTGGACTAACTGGAGCATGCTGTGAGATCAACAGGAAACCCCTGGAGGACAAACACTGGACACTCTAACAGTGCGACAAACAGAGGACACAGTGTATTGGTGGCCCAGAGTGATTTAGGCTTCAGTGAGTCATTTTTCAACAGGACATTTGCTCGGGGGAGAGGGGACCATACTGTCCACTTGTGAGACTAGTATGGAGACTGTAGGCCGCCGGCCATCAGGAAACAGCCCGCCCAAACTCTCGTCGAGGTTCGCCTGACGTCCCCGGAGCACGTTGTTAACGATATAATGATTCAAAGTGATGGAAACTGGCAATATGAGATGCACCTCATATTTCAGTGGAGCCTCACAACAAGGTGAATCAGGAAGCTGCATCCATGCACGACGAGGTCACCTTGCATTTCATCTCAGATTGCTGATAATTATGAGACGTTCAGGCGGCTGGCTCCTGCTTAGATGAAGTTAACCTCATATATCATCCAATGGTGTTAACAAATAAGACATTCAGTCGAGTCAGATACGATTAAGATGCTTCATATTTCATCTGAAGCGCTTCTTAATGTGAAGTTTGTCCCTGCTGTCCTGCCGTAGCTGAGAGCATCAACACAGGACTGTAGAAAAGTGAGTGATTGTTTCCTACTTTTTACTTATTTTAATATACCCACACATGTGGTCGACCACGTGTTGATCATTAGTTCCAGTATTCTAACATTTTAGCATCTTTAGCGCCAGCAGACGACAGAAAAAAATCCAAAATTTTAATTTTTTTGGAGGGGAATTGGTCAAATTCTGACAAATTGGAGACCATCTGTCATCATAATGTTTGTTAGTTTGCATGGAGACAAAAATCTACCGACACGGTATGAATCTACCTCAAAAATATGTTAGAATACACAGCTTTCATTCGTCACCAGTGTGGCTCTTCAAGTCTGTGACCATCGACCAGCCTGGCTTTGTGCAACAAACAGCCCAGAGTGACAATAGGAAGATTTGCAATATTTCAGCCTTTGGAAAATATTGAGCATATGGAAGGAGAACCGGATTATGCTGAACGAGAGGGCGTTTTTTTTTTTTTCTTTTTTTAATCTTCTGACTGGGTGGAAATTGTTGGAATCTACTGCAACTGCCATGAAGTCAACCTGACTGCAGCTGCCATTCTCCATCCTTCATGGCGAGCCTGTTAAAGCTGGATTTTACACAGCACAGTTACTCCTGGCAGTGCATCTTCACCCTTGTGCTCGCTTGTTACTGTGTCTGCTCTCTCTGTTTTCTCCACATGTTTTTCACCAGACTGCAAGAGGGCGGTTACCATTTCTGACAAGCAAGCTGCAACAGGACGCGGTAACAACTGGTCCTTAGGGTCGTGTCTTCTTGAATGGTAAAAGCTTTTATCCAAAACTTTGCAAGGTTTTTGCCGCTCATACACGGCGGTTAGCTCCCACACAGGGTGCTGGCCTGACCATCATCCCACCGACACTGTGATGAGTGGACGACCCGCTCTACCTCCACAGCTGCCCAGAGTTTTGTTGTTGCTCTTTGTCTCAGTCCGGTTGTTAAAAATATCACAGCTTTTATTTTGAAAGTAGCACAAGGAGTCGAACAAAACGTCCCTTCAAACGCGAATCTGAATCTCCTCTCACACATTTGTGTTTACTTGCAGATGATTTTTTTTGTGCTCTCTCAAATCTTTTGTCATCTATATGCTTCCATGAATTCGAGAACAATCTCCCAAAACACGGTACTGCATATTCACACGACTGCCTGAGCCAACAGACACACAGTGTAAGCAGTGTGTGTGCGACTGTGTGTATTGTTACCTGCACAGACACACAGTCCGTCAGCCTCCTGATGGTAACGGTGTGGAGCTGTCCGTTGGCCAGGCTCCTCACTCTGCTTCTCAGCACTTCAGCCTCTCTGCTGCTGTCCAGCTTGTATCTCACCTCCAGCTTATCTTCGCACACACACACACACACACATACACACACACATACACACACACACACGCACACAGACAAAGTTTTTCCAATTTAAACTTTTTTCTCCTGATGTAAACATCTAGGTCATCCTCTCTAATCTTTACTTATCTTCTTTAAGGATGCATTTTTCACTTCAGTGATGAATCTGAATGATGAGTATCTGAGTCAATAATGCTTTCCATATTAAGAGGATTAGCAGTTAATTCCCTATCAATACCACAACTCCAAATCTAATTAATTTTACTAATATTCGGAGGATTAAGAGCAGATTTAATTAAAGCCCTGTGATGTCTTTGGGCTTTTCAGATTGAAATTACACGTTGTCCTTCAAATGCATACACATTAACATTTATTGTACTTTTCAAGTATAGAAATTAATCCCATAAAGAACATTTCATGATTATGATTATGTCCTTTTTATTACAAAGCTACGTTTACCAAGAAGGGATAATTATTCGGTGTAAGAGCTCATCCAGTTGGCTGTTGCTTCTGATAATAAATGTATGTATTCTTGCAAACAGGCCTTAAGTGATTGACAAGGATTTTCAGTGTTTTAGCTGAGGAGGTTTAACTGCAGCAGAGTGGGAAAAGAAATAAGAAATGAGCCGAACAGGAGAAAAGCTCTCAGGGATTTAATTGGACACTTCAGTATAAGTGCATTTACCTGACGACTCCAGGGCCAGCGTGAAAACCTTAATGCCCTGCTGTCCATCAGCTTTCTCTGACTCATTAACACCAAAAACAAATCCACTTACAGCTAATCTAGCAGCAAAGTGCTGATTTTATTAGACTCCTGGATGCTGAAAATGACATTTTAAATTCAAAGTGCCTCCGACTACTCTTAAAGGCCAAACTCACAACATAATTATTTAACACAGAAGTTTATAAACTACATCAGCAAGTTTTCTGCTGTTTTATTCAGCAGCACACTGACCTGCCACCCATTAGCAGCCCACCAAACTTTCATTCCCTCAGCATCACTCATCGGGCCTCGGCGATAAGACCAGTGAACACTTATTTTTCAGCCTGAGACAAAACATAATAGCCGGCCCGGCTGGACGGATTAAAAGGCAGCAGAGGCTGACGGGGAGAATCCAGAGAGAGGAAAGATCTGACAGATCCTGATAGATCTGGTAAAGCTGCAGAGCATTGCAGAGAGGAGGAGGAGGAGGAGAGAGGAAGAGGAGCGGAGGAGAGGTCGATACCAGGAGATGTCAGGAATGAGGGAGGATGAGAGGAAGAGGAGAGGAGAGGTAAGATAAGAGGCAGGGAGGAGAGAGAAGTAATTGAAAAAAGCTGAGGGAGGGAGATGAAGGAAAAGTCTTGACAAGATTTTTGATTTGAGGTTTGAAAATGTGGACAGAATAATATCAAAGAGGGGAGAGGAAGAACCGAGAAGGGAGAGACTGAGAGGATGTAATTAACGAGGAGGTGGGGTGGGGAAAGAAGGAATTTTGAAAAAAAAGGTGTTAAAGTGGGTGAAATAAGACTGCAAGTGAGAATGAGGCAAACAGGAAAAGAAGCTTATGTGCTGCTTTTCGTAAACAGCATTCAACCTCAGGTCTGAATGACCTGGAGGAGACAGAAAAAGGATGTGAGAAAGACACGAGACAGAGGGAAATGATTAGGAGAGGTGTTTAAGAAGCTTTTTAGAAAACGTGATACTCCTAATTATTGTTGTTGCCTGAGCAAAAGCCAAAGGAACTCCTTCAAAATAAAAGCCTGGTCCTCCTCACCGTGCTTGTTGATGAGCAGGGCCAGGAACTCTCTGTAGTAGGAGCTGACGTAGAACAGCACAGCCGGACTCTGGTTGGTCCTGAAGCTCAGGGAGACGTTCTCTCCTCTCAGCGTCATGTCAGAGTAGATGGAGGACGGCAGGGCGCTGCTGTTCCTGCTTAACTCGTACGGCTCCTTGAAGGTGTAGATGACGGACGTCCCCGGCTTGAAGCTGGCCGACACGGCTGGAGGAAGAGAGGCGGCCACAGAGAGGTTACAGTAAGAACTTCTATCTGATACTGCTGGAAATGGAAAGAAAAATATCTGGTTTTAGAAGCCACGTGCAGTGTTCTTTGAAAACAGACATCAAAGATATTCCCGCAAAACCGGACAATCATACAGTCTCATAAAGCATTCAGTTCTGGCCAGTGACTCATGCAGATCCTTGAAAGATAAATGGAGGCTTTTTGATGTTTTCAGAGTGTCGCCATTGATTTTTCATCAAGGAGGTAGACTTGAGTACTTCCTCTGTCTTGTTTCGTCATTATATTTTCATTTAAGGGATTTTACACCCTCTTATTCATAATGAAGTCATTGTGGATTGCGCCCACAACACAAACAAACACCACCAGAGTCCAGATGGCACTGGACCAAGACCTTCATTTGAGGGTTCATTTGAACCCTAATAAACAGGTCAGGCATGAAAGTCCCTTCAAAAATGTCAAGATAGATCAGAAGATCAGATCAAACAATTGAAGTACATTAACTAGAAAGGTTAAGAAAGTCAGGCGTCCTCCAAGGCCAATAGTCCACTCTTCGCTGATATACAAATGTGCAGGCGAAAACGTCATGGCAGATGCTGTTGCTTGTTCTGTTTGAGGAAAAAAAGCATTGTACTGGTTGTCCCATGAAACCACTGTCCCCGAGTGCTGAGGTTTGAGCAGCTACATGTGTCGGCTACCCCAGAGGATTACTGTTCTACCTGTTATGTCATTACTGAACTTTACTACCATCTACCCTGTGACTGGATCCAAAATGCAACGGGCTCTCCCTCAGCACATGCTTCACCCTTGCGCCAAGTTTTATGAAAATCAGGCAGGTAGTTTTTCCACAATCACGCTGACAAACAAACCAAAAGGCAAACCGAGTCGAAAACACGAGCTCCTTGGTGGAGGTAATTGCTGAGCTGACTTCCACAGCCTCTAAGAGTGGGATCGATGCTCTCATTTTGCTCTCAGCAAGGAAACAAAAGAGTGTATTTGTAAAAATTTAGAGCTACTCCCTTAAAGGACCCAGCCATTAAACAATCAAGAAAATGTGGTGAGCAGCAGGAACACCTTTAAGCTAAATTTTACCAGCACATTCAAAGTTCAAAGCATCTCAAATCAACTCCTCTGATTTGATCTCAACAAAAACTGAACATTGAAAACTTGCCACCTTGTTTTGGATATGTTGGATAAGCGTTCATAATATTGAGTTCAACCTTCGTAATTCTAAATTTAAGGAATCATTTCTGAACAATAAGTGAAGCTCTGCAGGATTGAAACGCTGCTGTGATTCTCAGCCCTAAAAGCAGCAAAGTGTTTTGCTGCTGCTTATTACTTCAGTTTAATTGATAGATTTCTTGGAGGTGGAATGCATTGACTTTTTCCTGCACGAACACCATTATTCTTAATTTACTGCATCTCTTTTGTTTTTCCTCTAGTCAAATAATTATTCAATATTACCGGGAAGAGAATAATTATTTCTCTAGCAGAGCAGGTTTCATATATTTACAGTAACTTTTCACTTTCAATACTATAATTAATTGCCCAGTGTTATTTAGCTCAATAAGATATTTATGGCATCTCAACAACTTGCAGCACAAGACTGTTCTCAAAACACCAACAAAAAGCAAGAAAAAAAGCATTTATGCTGATTACAGAAAACAATATTTAACAAGTTCAACTTCATTTCCTGACAACTTTAAACACAGCTGTATTTTACCAGTGCACCAAATCAATTAAAATTCACTTTCTGTGCCTCCGCCTGCTGACATGAATGCAGAAAAGTACAGTGGATACCAGTAGCCGTTCAGGAAGAGGACAAAGAGAGTCCACTTAGTTCCTGAACGAAGACGTAAAGTTACTGTGATGACGCATTGGCAGCGCAGTGAATCTAACATCAAACGGGTGACTTAAGCGGACTCCAACACATCAAACGCACGCTCCTCGCATGAAACCTTTGATGTCACATGGTGGCTAAGTACTTCTTGATGACTGTTAAGTGCAGTAAAAGGTTCACTGGGATGATATAGATTCTTAACCTTCACACAGCGGCAGAGAAACACCCACACAATGTACGTCCTGAACAACTGCGTCTGTCTTTTCGTCTTATCTCGTGTTTGCTTGCATTTGAATCCTTTGAGTTTTGCCTTATGAGAATACATCCAACGGAAAAAACTGCCTACATGCACTAAACGACTTATCAGACATCATCTTTATGGAGATGCAGACGTTCAGGGTTCATCTGCAGAGTGAAGGACTCAGGCTCTTTCACTCTCATTACATCACAACAGCTTAACCTTAGATGTTGAAACATACGAGTCGACTATAATAAATGTAACTCAAAGGGGGCCTGAAGTGACACAGTGCATTATGCTGTGAAGTGGTTAGACAGGTGTCATAGACAGAGGTCAAAGTAGGTGGCAACATTAAAGCTGTTTGAGCTAAAGAGAAATATGTGATAAAAGAAACAGTTTCAATGGCATCAGCTTCAGGAATCCTCTGACAGCTCTGTCCACAGAACTTAAAGAGCCAGAAGTGCTGTCGAGCTAAGTTTTGTTTGTATAGTGAACGTGCACGAGGACATACACACCTGTGCAAACCTGCTGACACGCATGTTTTATGCTGTTCCACTCATTTACAACTGGTTGTGAAATGCAAATAAATATGAAGAATGAGGAAGGAACTGCATTGAACACATTTGACCTGCTGCTGTGAGGATTTCTGTGACAAAAATTCAATAGAAAAGTTATTTTTAGCAGATTTTTCTCCAAACTAGACTTTAAAAAATAATAGAAACCTCAAAATTAGCTCCAAACTGAGAAAATTCTCCAGCCATTAGACGCTGGCTAGCATGACAGCATGACGTGCCTTCATCTCTACAGTATGTGTGTACCTGTGTGGCAGAAGACCCCCGTGTATGCCGACAGGCTGCAGTCGCAGTGGAAGCCGTTGGTTCTCTCCACGCAGCGACCCTGGTTCTGGCAGAACGAGCCGTAGCTGCTGCAGTGACCCGGGCAGCCGGGTCGAACCCCGGGCGTGATCCTCGCCCTCTCCTCCAGGTCCAGGGTGACGCCGTTCAGCTGCAGAGAGCGAATGCAGCCCTGGAAGCCCTTCTGCCGGGACGCCGTGCCTCCTGCGAACATAAACACATTGCACGGCATTCAGATTTTTACAGCACAAGTTTGATTGCTTGTGATATTAGCGATGCAGCACACAGAGTCAAAGTGCGAAGAAGTCAAAGCAAACGCTCCCAGAACAAACTGTACATCCTCTTTGTCCCAACCTTTCTGTTACTTCTTTGTGTGTCAACAAGTCTCTGTTTTCCTTCTCCTCCTCATGTCATCTACAGCAGATCCACACGTCGCCTCTGCTCCCTCAGAGGCTTCAAACTGTCAACACTCTTCTTATGAAATGACACAACACTGACACAGGATGAGGCAACAAGCTGTGGGTGGAAAACAGAATCGGGGGCATAACTTTCATCAGCTGTCTTCAGGTCTGTCTGTATAGCATCATTCTAGCTGTTGACTGCCTTGCTGACTTACTGTCTGCCTGTGTCTCTGGTCATATGTCTGTCTGTGTGCAGCAGAGAGGTAGATTTCCTTTCCTTTCAATCACTTTTCCTCACACTATGTCAGATCTTTTTAAAAAAAAAAAAAAAAACTGCAAACCTGAGGATGGCGAAACAGCGTGAAAAATGTATGTACACCTTTTCACACACACACACACATATACTGAGACCACATATGAGGTGACACAGCGAGAGTTCAAACCTGACAAACTGTCATTTCTGCAAAGATCACAGGTTGAAATTGTTATTGTCGTCAGAGTTCAGACATGCCAGCACTTTGCTCTCAGCCTTCAAAGCTGACAGCTTCCTACTGTTCAGCAGCGGCAGCTTTTCACACCAATAAATCAGTGAGCTCGGCTCGGTCCCTCTCTGCTGTGACACACTGTGCAAGCCGCACACCGCAAGTCACTGGAAGCAGGGAGGCTTCGCAAAAGCAGCGACAGTGCAGAGGTAAACACTGAGACAATGAGAAGACAACTTTAATTAAGCTAAGAGTTACCATTTTATAAAAGAGGTGTGTGTTGACTGAGGAAACTCACTGGGAGCTTCTGACTCTTACGACTGTCAGAGATCAGAGTGGATCCCATTCAGATTGAACGGGATCCCAAATCCTCATGCATTTTTACTAATCTCCAAATAGTTCTAAATAAAAGGCGTTAAGGGTTATGAAATAGAACTACAAGAATAGAAAATGTTTATGTAATAATATAAACAATATATTTGTATATTTATACCTCGTATGTTCACAATATTTGGTACATATGTGCTTTCTGTAACACTGTGTTTGTGAAAATTGTCAACTTTCGCTGCTGTCTCGTCTTTTGTTAAAGCACAAAGACGACTTAATGAACTAAATGCAGCACTTCACTACAACATGTGAGCGACAGCGGTTTCTAATACCGAGCAAAGCAAAATTAAAAAAAGTGAGCGAAGCGTTGGCTGCTGCTCGTCTTTAAATGACAGACTACAGACTACACACAGGCTCTTTTAATCCATTGAAAAGAGTGTTTTCAATGACAATCAAAAGAACCAATGATTGACTGCAGCTTTGGCAGAACGTGGAAAAAAAGGCTTACGTTTGGTTTGCACAAGTTTGTTCATGGTTTCAGATTGAATTGTTGTTTTCAGAGATGAGAAAACCCGCTGATAATAGTCGTCATTCTTACTGCTTTAAGAAGCAAACTGCTCATGGAAAAGTGTGTCTTTGGTTTCTGGGTTGACTGACGACAACCACTTCGCAGATTTCATTCAAGATCGTGCAGCGTCTTTATCCGTGGACAGTCATTGAGAGTGAAACCATCAGAGTCTGGAAAGTCTGAACAGCTACACAAACAGTACAGCTCTTCAGCCTCATATCCAGCAGCACAGCTACAGCAAAGACAAGGACGACAGAGTGAAGACTGAAGCTCTTACAGGATTCACGTCTCAGAAGATCATCGCTAAAAAAGCATAATGAGACATCTGTGGAGTAAAGATTAAAGAAAAGATCAAAGAGTCTGAACGCAGGTAAACTCCACCTCTGACCAAATGAGCAAAGCAATCAGTGAGACCTTCAAAATCAGTGGGAATTTCAGCCTCCTACACAAGCTCAGCCTTAACAAGACGATTCCAGTCTCTCAACACGGGATCATACTGTGAGAGCACACGGATGAAGCATACAGTATGAGAGTGAATGGAAAAACAATTAGTGCAATGGAGATCAAAGCAACCATCGAAGTGCGTGGCTCAAAATACAAAGAGCCTCGACCTGCAGCCCCAGAAAGTGAAGTGGAGAAAGACAGGATGAAGTCAAAACTTGACTCTGGAGCACAGAAAGTTTCAAGTACTGTGAGGGGAGAGGAGCAGTGCTGACACGAAAAACAGACATCATGGAATAAAACACACAGCAGGCAGAATTAATTATCAAAAAGTACAAAAGGGCTGCAATTAATTGTCATTTTTAGTCATCATTTAAGCTAAAACACGAAGCAGCGTCCGTCCATCAGCCAGTTCGAAGCTCTTGTCTGGACAGAAATATCTCAACAGCTATTCTTCAAGCTAATTAGTAAATGTTAGCATGCTAACACGCTAAACTAAGATGGTAAACATTACACCTGCTTTACCTCAGCATGTGAGCATGTTAGCATGCTGATGTTAGCATTTAGCCGAAAGCATCGCTGCAGCTTAATACAGCATCACAGAGCTCAAATAACAGACTAATTGTTTAGTCCACAAAATGGTGAGAAGTTGAAGAATTCAAGGCAACATTTTCAAACCGCTTGTTTGTCTGGACAACAGTCCAAAACAATCCAATTTACAGTGACAGGCTATTTAACAGATAAAAGCGGGAAATCCTCTGAAACCAGAAACCTTTGAATGGCTCTCCTATTAGTGCACAGAGCACCAAACTACCACACAGACTGGCAAAACAAATTTCAAGGTCAGGAACAAACAGCAAACTGTCAGAGCGCTGCTTATTCTAGCCATTGCACCACCACTAAAATAAATATGAAGATTCGATTTTGCCTCTGCAGTAACATTGAGGACTCGTGGCGCTGAAGGCAAACAATAGCTCAAAAGCAGTCTAATAACAGCAGGTTTTATTCTAAATTAAATGGAAATACTGCGTCTTATGGCACCGCTCGCTGGATGCAGAAAACAAATATCTCAGCGCACCGGGTGACGGGGAGGCCAATGAAGCACCAATAAACTACAGCTTATCTTTCCCAAGCAGGCAACACAAGAAGTAATGTGAAATGCTGCTTGCAATGAATGCAAAACTCTTAAATTCAAACTGCTGCGTGTGGATGTTTTACACCTACAAATATCAGGCAATAAAGAAACTGGAAAAGCAATCCTATTGTTTATAAATCCACGCGAGGCAATAACACAGGTTATTAATTGAAACAATGTAATTCACTGCCTTATAAATCTGTACAAGGAATAATTAAGGCTCATAAATACTCTGTTTTTGGAATTCTGACTTATGAATTCACAAAACACAACGCTGCTCCTTATTAAGGTCTCATAAATGCCCTGCATCTGAGAACATATTGATTCAAAATGCATACATGGATTAGAAACCCAAACAAAAGTCAACATTTTTCCGTATGAATTTGTCAAAGGCAGGATTACGGCTCAGGAATAAGACGTACACAGCTTGTACAGCAGCGCTGTGGTTTCGGATTGTGTACAAGCTGAGCTGCTCTCAATTCTTATTCATACAAACACATTGTGTGCTTTACATTTGCATTTCAGGAAAGCAGCCGATGCCCTAAATAGTATTCTCAAGGACACTTTAAGAGAAAATATGTTGTTAAAACGGAGTAAATTCTTCACACCTGCACATCAAATTAAGATCATTAAGTCTGCAATCTTAAAACAAACTCATCAACAATCAAACCAACCTGGGAATAAAAACCAGCACACTTCCATTCAAACACATAAATCCACTGGACTGATTCCAGTGAACTGTCCTGATCAGTCTGAGGTAAACATACACAGGTTTAGGCTGATGGTGGTGACCTCAGAGCGGATTATCAGCCAAACACATTCAGCCAATCAATATTCACCTCGATGTGCCTCCAGCTGCCGCTGCCTTCGTCCAATCTCATCAGTTTGTTGCTTTGTTTTCCCTCCACGCCGTGTGTTTACTGATATGAAGTGACATGCATAATATTTGCAGAATGATAAAACCTGATGATAAATGTTGGATTTTTTTTTGTGCTGCAGGTCTGCAGATGGACTGAGGGGTCAAACAGAGGCTCTGAACCGTAGAAGTGATGAAGCTGAGACGAACAGGGCTGTGGTATTGATGAGTTTTAGAGATTTTCAGTGCACTGATGGTTAATTACATGACTGTCTAATGAATCGGGTTCGGCTTCATTTACAGATTATTTAAAAACCCTCTCTGCAAGAAGTCACGCCGCACATTGGCGCTCCATGATGCATGCTTTATTTATTAAACATGATGATTGTTTAGTGGTCACGAACCATCGACTCAGCACTTTCACATTCAGTAGCACTGAGCAGCTGATGGCATTTAGCCAGCAGCTGTTTAGCACTTTGAAAGGATAAGAAATATCGTGTTTCAGAGTATGTTGGACTGTGTAGGAAGAGGTCAGGCTTGCTCTTGTCTTGGGGCTTGGATCTCAGTCTATTAAGAGTTTACGCTCTAGGCTTGTGGATAGAGAAGTAGTAGAGCCCTGAAGTGCCGACTCAGCACTTTTTACATCCAATACAGCTGAGCAGGCAACACAAGTCAGCCAGTAGTAGAATAAAATGTGAAAAAGACATTATCTGTACAGTAGCCCTTTTCTGAGGGTTTAATTCCACACTGACACACAACACTGTGTGGGATCAGGTCCTGAACCACCTGCTCAGGATCTCACGACTTTATCTTAAGTGCTGAGATCAGTTTTTTGAGATTTTTTGAGTTTTTTGATCTTTACTAGCACTATGGAAGAATATTTTTAAGAGTGGGTCCCCATTTTGTTGGCACCACATGTGCGTGGGCGACTGGACACAGTCCTGGTTGCATGCTGTTCCAGTGATCGACAGTTGGTGGCAGTAATGTGTTAGAAAACACGGCAATGCCTCAACAAAGGCGGAGACGGAGACGGAGGCTGCTACCAACACAACCGAGATGCAAACAATGTAGCTTTCAAATTCTTACAAAAATTGGCTCTGCAAATGTTTTTTGAACTTGAGAGAGAAACAGATTTTCCTGCCAGGAGAGACAAAAAAAAAAATATTTGACTAAAAGTTCTGTGATCAGGCTGCTGAGCTTGAGGAGCTGCAGACAGAGAAACACTGAACTACTGATTCTCCAGAGAGCAAAGAGGATATGAGAAACAAGGCAAGCGTGTGTGGAAGTTAGTGCCTGAGAGATGTGGAGACAGACAGAGACTGTCATTCCAGTCCCACAGGACTGGAGAAAGGGCACTGAACCCACCAGCACTGAGACTACTGACGCCACAATTCGCTCACACAGATTTGTACTGTTATAAGATTCTGTTTCATAAGAGTCCCTTAAAGAAGCAGCAAAATGACCAGACTATGGAGGATTTTGTCTGAAAAAACAAAAGGAGTGCATCCTGCTCCTCACCTATGAACAGCTGGCTGTTGAGCTGCAGGTGGAAGTGTCCGTCTGCAGGCGCTTCCTGTGTGGCGGCTGGAAGTTCGTCCAGTCGAAGCGAGGCCTCCTTGACGTTCCGCTCGGCTCGGACCCGGTGCCACCTGTCGTCATTCAGCGGGACGCTCGACTCCACGTGGACCTCCAGGGGCCCGTTACCCACGTCGAAGGAGAAAACCACCTGAGTGGAGGCTGACAGAGGGGCAGAGATAGGAGTGACAGGGAAGGATGATTGATGAAGTGATGGAAGAGCAGAGGGAGAAGGGAAAAGGGGGACATAGAATCACATCAAAAGAGAAAAAAATAAACATAATTAATTAATAATTAATTGTCATATCAACCCTCAGACATCTACCATCTGTTTGGCAATTGTAACACTATAAAATCTGTTGCCTGATGAAGCAGATGTATTTCATTTTGCAAAGATATTTTTGAATAATTCTTCTCCAAATCAAGCTTCAAGTTCTGATGATACAGTGTTTTCATTAAACTGTCACAACAAATGTTTTTTCTTTTCTTCCAACCGAACCAAATTTAACCAAGGGGGTGAATTCAGGTCCATCAATCGACTAAAATCCTTCTTCACAAAAAGTTCATCTTGGATTAAACAATGCCAGATCCTAAATATAACAGCTGAACATTAAACTTTGCAAAAACAAAATGTGATAGCTCCATATGGCAACCAAATGGAGGTCTGATAATGATTTGATATTGGTCTTGTTGGACTGCTGCTTCTGGACAAAGGAGCCTGCAGACCCAACACCAGCACTCTGTCCAAACAGGCTCAGAACGAATGGGACACCGCTGACACCTCATTGTGTGATTCAGGCTGAAGGAGGCAGCAGTATTTTACATAAAAAGCTGGTACAAATCTTCACTTTAGAGCTGCATATTTTCACACAGCTCCTGCAGTCTGCCTAAGACCTGCCAACGCCACAAATGGGAAAAGAAACGAGGAGCTTTAACAAGCAGGTAGGTTGGACTCAAGTGTATGGAGACCAAACAAGCAGATGGGGGGAATGTAGGGCTCCCTGGAATGTGGATTAATTACCCTTCCACAGCAAAACAACAAGCACGAACGCCAGCAGAGCTCCTAACTAAGCAGACTGGGTACAGTTCTCACAGGATAACAACAAACAAAAGACTAGAGAGTCTGGCAAGAAGTCATGTACTGATTCTGTGGAAGAACTTGCAGTGTGAAAGGAAAAATGTCATGCAGGCAACCTCCCAGGTTGGTGCAGAGTCTATTCTGGGCCTCTCACTCTCAGCCAGCACATTTATTCCAGTAAATGTACTTGTAACTTCTAACTAGTACAGTTTTGAGGTACCTGTACTTTCAAAATTTCCATTTTATACTACTTTATATTCATACTGCACCACATGTCAGAGGGAAATCTTGTACTACGACTGCTAACAGTAGCTACAATGTATAGCGATTGTACAGAGATTTTATGTCTTACAGGTTAGAAGTATAATTGTAAAAGCTGTTAGTTTAGCTGCACAATAACCAGCTACAACAATAAAGGCTGCAGAATGTTTTCTAACACTTTAAAATATCCTGATGTGCAAAATAAGTCTCTGCATGTGGCATCACGCTGTTCTGGGTACATCAAATATCAAGCCAACTCTGTGCGTGCTGACACACAAAACATATAATAATTATGCTCATTTATAGTGACACGTTGCAATGATTGCACTAGCTAACTTTACAGTATATAAATAGATATAACATCACTTAACTCTAAAATCATGGTGAGACCAGGTGCCAAGCACATTGCACAGCTTTTGACAATGGAAAATAAAAAAAAAAAAAGAGCAAGCCGAGCCAGGCAGTGGAAACACAGATTTAGTGACGTTTCCCTCTGAGCTCCAGCGTCATGAATCAGGACCACGGCCAGCTCCTGGGCCCTGTTGGTGCTGCCCTGTTTCAGCACCGCGGACAGCTCCTCGGTGCTGAACGTCTGCGTTTACTCGTCTCAGGCTGCTCGGCTCTCTGCTCTCTCCAGCATCAGCAAAACACGTAGGAGAGCCCCGCCAAGCAAACCGTCATCCTTCACGCTGAGCCGAAGGAGGGTGAGGATGTATTACTATGAGGGTGCAGAACAAGATGAAACAATATCCCAGCATCCTCCAGTAACTTCATTTTTGAAATTGTTCTCAGGCTCAGCCGCAGAGTTACACAGCGATCTGAGGAAGCTGGCAGCAGAGCAGCTGTATTCAGAGCTGGAACAACCACACTGACAATGATTTCCCTGAGGAGAGACACTGTTGGTGCAGCGGTGTCCCTGTATTAGGTTTAGGTTCTCTGTGTGTCCCTTCAAATCCCTTTTCTAAAGCAACGTCCTCCAAAATGCAACACAAGAAGAACCAAAAAAAACAGCAAATTAAACCAAACTTAGTCACATGAAGTGAAAGAGCTTCAAAAGGACTCTAATAACTGATACATGGCACTTACATAAGCTGCTCTTAATGACCACTGCTGCCCATAAATGTGCACCTCAGATCATCCACAATATTGTTATAACCACTCGAGCACAAGGACACCTTGCTGGGTATTACTGATATCTTTTAAATGGCACAATATACAGTAGGCTATAAACATACATCTCACACCCGGCCACATTTCCATGGCACCCATAAACTACATTACACCCTGTTGGTTATGACTGTCATCATCTAAATGACAGTCTATGGTGACCATTAAATTTTGAATTACACAAGAGGCAGGAATTAAGGCAGGGTCACAGCTAAGATGTCCCTGAGAGTTCATAAAACAGTAAAATTAAAAACAAGAGCACAAAAAATAAAAGCTGTAATATTATGAGTTCCCTTTAGTATTGATTTGAGCTTGGATAGATGTTATTTGCGCTGTGAATACAGTGTCGTCCCATGCAGGCCAGCAGCGTATGACAGTGCAGTGCATTGAGCTGAGGTCTGTGGGGGAAGAAAATTGATCGGAAAACAGCAAACAATGCAACCTAAAACCGAACAACACGTTGGAAACCCGCAAGCAGCACCAGAAGAATACACAGTCCATACAATAAATAACATCACCGTAAAGGATTAAAAGACACTCAGATCGCCTTTAACTTTGATCTGGAGTCAGCCTCCATCCTTCAGCTCCTACTCACAGCTCAGTTCGATCCGGATGAAGTCTTTGATGCCCAGGTTTTCCAGGAACACACCAGAGGAGGCCGTGGTTTTAAACAGGAAGGAGATGTCTGCGCTCAGCTCTCCGTGGAAGGTGGGAAAGTGGAGGTACGACGTCTCCTTGTCGAAAAACGCAGCGTTCCAGAAGTTCTCTGAGAAACATCATGAAAACGTGCAAAGTCAGAAACAAATGAGCCAACTTTGTGTGTCAACTGTCTGGAAACAAAGGTGCACACCACATCAATGGGTTCCAGCCTCTCTGTAATGCTAAGCTAACCGGCTGCTAACTGTAGCTTCACATCAAATGGACAAACCGGAGAGTGGTATCGATCTAAGTCTGCACCAAAAGAGCACATAAGTGTATCTCCCGAAAGGTCAAAATACTGTTTTAAAAGCATTTCTTGGTCAGATATCTTTGAATTGGAAGGTCACTGTGTGGAGAAAAATGAAGACTGATTTGTTGGACCTACATTAGTTGGGCCTCAGCTCTTCTGTCAGTTGTGCAACAGTAATTTCTATAATAACAACACTTCTGTCATCTCAGCATCATGTGTAACCAGGCAAACTTACTGTCTCCATGACAACGGAGCGGCCCGACCCTGTAAGCGGCCTCTGACCCCGGCCTCTGGACGTCGCCCAGCACCAGAGACCGGACGGGGAGGCTCTCCTTGTGGGTGAGCAGGCCCGAGTCTTCAGCCCTACAGGCAGAGAGCAGAAGAAGAAGAGAGGATGTAAACTTAAGTGAATGAGGAGGAGAAGCAGGAGGAGGAGAAGGAAAGAAAGAAAACAAGCAGAGGAGGAAGACAAAGCTGAAGAAGATGGAGAAGTAGGAGGATGACTAAAGGAATATTGATAAGTAGAAGAAGCAAAAAGGTGGATGTGGCGAATCATCAAATACGCTAATCACAAAAAGCTTGAGTGCACAAATGAAATCTGTTGTTTTCAGGCGTTACATCACTCTTGTGACAACATTACATGTTGTAACTCGCTGATGTAAACATTACAGCCTGTAAGTGCATCTCGTAGCGGCCTATTGATTCCACAAGTGAATTCTAACCATCCTGACAGTCAACATCCATCCCTGTCAGTTTCTGGAGCAGCTACTCCCAAAACAAGACACCTCCTGTCCACCTACGCCCACACGCAGCTTCATGCACTCCAGATAATCCGCCCGTTAGCCTCGTTGCTGAGGAAAGTTGTATATAAAAATACATCCAGGACTGGCAGGACTGGAAGCGAGGAGTGTAAACAGCACTTTGTGAATCTGATGAAATATTGAAGAGCAGCAGTGGCAGCTCCGGCCTGTAAAAATAGAGTCGTCACTGCACAAACAGTTTGAACTGAGAAAAGACGGAGCGAAGGAAGTGGAGCGCAGGCAGGACGGCTTACACCACCAGGAAAGGTTAAAGCGGTTTTGTTTTTTTTTTCCTCTGCTCGATTTGTCCCGGTCGATTTGGTGTTTGCTTAACTGCCGAAGCTCCGAGTCAAACGAGGAGCGTTTGCGAAAAGAGTCTGCAGGTTCTAACAAAAGGTCGGAAAAAGTTCAACCTCTGAGACCACTTCTCTGTCTGAAGTTTCCTCTCCTGTATTCGGTAAAAGAGGACCTCTCTTTATCAATTATCTTGTTCAGTTAACTTCACAGAGCAGTTTCTTTGATCACCGGATCGTCTCCAGATGGGCCTGACACCACAGCGTCCAACGATCAGGAGAAATTCTAACTTCAGCCATGAGCCCTGCATGAAAGCCAGAAATGTCTCTTTGTATACCTTTAAGTGAGTTTCTCCTGATTTAATTACTATCCTATCCATATTTACACACACAAAAAAATCTATTTTTAGGTCTCTTATCTGTTTTCTTCATGCTCATTTCTACCTCTTCTGCTTTCTTTTCATGAAACATGGTGGAAAGCTGATGGCAGAGAGCAATAAGTATGTATGTATTCATTTCAGTACCACTCCATGCGGTCGGCGTCACAGTTGCAGTAGTGTTGTGGGTCCACACAGTCGCCCTGCAGGCCGCAGGCACACTGCTGGCTGCCCGGCTGAGCTCCGCCCCAGTAAGTCTGGACACGACCGGGACCGGGACCACCGAGCCACCAGCTGAACGGAGAGCCCTCTGAAACACACACACAGATAAATGTGCCACATATGAGAAGACGTTTTCTTCGATTAGATTCAGCCTTTCAGAGTCTCACTACTGTTCAACCATGTGAACTGTTATTGTCTGTCTGCGTGGGCTGAGAGAAAACAGTTCAGTGCAGTTCGAAGTTATTTTGCTTCATAAAACCAAGGATGCAAACTTTGCTTCTTCCAAATGTTTGACCAAAAGAGAGACATATTAATGTAGCAAAGGGTGGTTTAACCATGTCAGCCTTTGTGGCATTTCCTGCCCTCTCCATATCAGGTTCTCTGAGCAATTCATAATCACCCACAATGCTCCTGTTCTTGCCTGCCTGCTTCCCTCTGTCTGCTGCTTGTCTGCGTAACCTTGAATTAACCTTACAATAGTGTTGGTCTGGCTCCAAAAGGCCACAAAGAGAACACAAACAGAGTCAGACGACCACACAACAGAGCTTCAAAAGTCAAATCCAACCCAACCAGTAGGAAATGCAGGCTGGGAGCGGCAAGCCACTGCTAGCAATAAAGACTCTGTCGAGCTAACGTTAGCATCAGCAGCAACACCAGCGGCTACCGCTACGGCAGCCGACTATGACAACACACTGCTGGCACTTGTTTTTTCCCACTTCAAGCGCTGCTTCCAATTAAAGTGAAAACAATTTTTGGAAAGAAAGACAAAAAAAACCCCTTGAGGATATAAAAATGTCTCCTCTCATGAGTTGGGAGCGTCATTAATATTTGAACATTGTGAGTTAAGGTCAGGAAAGGTTGATCCATTCCCTCAATCTAAAAGAAAAAAAACCCAAAAAATCAATAATATCCCTCCACATTGCTTTTATTTCATGTATATTGCTGGAACCTCTGCTGCACCACAACACTCCAATATGTCTATAAATACTGCTTTTACATTGTTGCTGTCAGCATGTACTGCTCTTTTCTTGTCATTTTGATGTACAGACTGAACATTTTTCAGCCATAACACTTTATTATAAGCCACTAAAGGCCAAGAAAATAAAACACTGCCTCCCTCCATCCATTTGTTCTTTGCCATTCTCTTGTTTTCCTGCCAACTGTCTTCACTGCAACCAGACAGAGGGTAGAAAAAGGATGCAAATGCGCAAGATAAATGTTGAATTTAGAAAAAAGCCAGTATAAAGATTTGTTCTTGGTTGTTTAACTGACTCTCAGCATCATGGTCAATGAATGACTTCTCCCTGGAGCCTGATTAAGTTTGAAGCAATGAGCGGAACAATCATTTTGCTTTGTCTGGTGGAGCGAGAAAGTGTGGAGCCGCAGGGAGTTAGATTGTTTTCTCCAGAGCTTTTGTTTTTGAACAAAATGATCCATGCCTCATAACTCACTCTGCTAAAAATTAAATTCAAAGGCAGCACAAAATGTAAAACAAATGTTTGTACCATTCAGTGTTTACAACTTGAGTAAATCAAGTCCCCGATAGAAAGAAAAAAACAGAGCATTTCGCTGAGCTGAAGATGATCATTTCATGTGAGTTAAAGCTTGTTTTCCCACCGGAGTTAAATGAAGCCGATCTTTCACCTAAAACGCAAACGCAGGCTGCACCACCAGGCTTCACGTTCAGAGAAAACAATCGGAGGCACCAAACAAACAGGCTTTACCTGGAGTGTTGAGGAGGCGGGACTTCCTGCAGTGGTAGGACAGTTCCTGTTCGCAGTGTTCTGATTGGCTGATGGTGGCTAGTAGCTGCTCTTCTTCAGCTGAGTATTCAAAGTGGGCCGAATGCGGGTTTCCACCTGGAGACGGTCGGACTCTGGTGAGCTCTGTGTTGTTGTGCTGGATCACCATCCATGTGGTCTCCTCTGCAGACGGACAGACAGACAGCAAATTAGCCACAATGCTATGGGGTCAAAGGTAGTTTGGTTTCTGCTTGCAACTGGTCTCACTTACTGCATGACATATTAAATTATTCATTTATTTATTTATATTTTGAGGTGCTCAACCTTCATCAGGTATATGGGCAAACATCACCACAGTTTCATACTGTATATATACAACATATGTCGGCAAAATGATCCAATCAGAGGACCAAAGACTGTTGAATTGTTTGACACACCTTGAGGAAACACATATGTAATAAACATGGTTTGGGATGAGTCTCATGTTCAGGTGTCCATGTACTTTTAGTCATGAATGTGGGAAACAGACAGACTGAGAGAGGGAGAAAAAAAAACTGCAAAAAGTCGAAAAGAAGCTTAACTATTCAAATTTGTACAATTATTTAAATAATGTGGAAAACTGATATAGATGGAGAGAATGATGTATGTGATGAAAGCAGGGAAAAATAAAATCAACAAAGTTCTACATCATCATTATACAAATTCTATAAAGCATCCAGACATGCACAGACAGGGAGATGAATGTGGGAGAGAGACACTGAAGTCGAACAGGGAGCAGAAAGAGAGAGAGAGAGAGCTTTGCAGAAAAAGGAGGATGGAAGGTAAAGTGGATCAAAGCGTGATGACAGGAGCAGCATCACTTACAATTATGGAAATGTTAATCTTACAAACGTTGAGTGATGATTGGAGGATGACTGTGTGTGTGTGCGTGCGTGTCACCTGTCATGTTGCAGTAGACCAGCTGCGGCTTGATTGGCCCGCTGCCGTCCACGTCGATATAAAAATGTCCCGACGTGTTGCCGTTGTGTTTGTACGCCTCGCAGGACTGTTCGTACACAGCTGGGAGGAAAATAATGAGATCAGCTCCAGCGTGAATCACATCAACATCAACACATCAGCTGGCAGACGCACACAGGGGCTGTGAGGGGATGGAGCTCGCACACAGTGGAGGATTATGGGTACCGCTTCGTTCGTATGTGTCGCCACTGAATCACCATCTCATCAGCAGAGTGAAGGCAATCATCTTAAGTTTTATTTCTGCCGCAGCGTCCCATAAAGTAAAGATTAATCCAACTGGAGGGGACAGCAATGACTGATGGGAGTACAAAGCCTCCATAAATAAAACTTTAGACCTTTATCGGCCCTGCGTCCTCCTCTCTATCTCCTCGAGTCCTCCTCTGCCGCCTCTCTGTCTCTCACACACCGGTGCGTCCTCTGCAATCAGAGAATCGAGCCCTTCGAGTCAAGTCCGTATCTAAAGGTTCCCACACTCTGCTCACCTGTTTATCTTTCTTCTCAGCAGCCGAAGACCTTTTATTCATCGCATTCCCTCAGTGTGGTTCGAAAAAGGTTTTCACAGAAACATCAGCAATAAAAATGAGACCAGAGGTGAACCGTGGGAGAAACTCTCCTCTTCTGGGCTCCAGGATGTGACTGGAGAGAATCGGCACAGAACCAGTAAATCTCACCTATTAGCTCACCTCACCGCTGCGGCTCCGTTTATTCATTCAGTATCCGCTACAGTCTCATTAGCTTCCATCATATCACTCATCCACAAACAGGTTTCATAAATATTCCACTAATACTGCACCGCATGAGCTCACAAAGGGGTCAGTTTATTTGAAAACCAAAACCCTCTTTTTTTTTTTTTGTCCTGCCATAGTTCACAGCCCGCAGCAGCTACGCTAAAGAGGAGAAACCTGCACGACGGTAATTACTGAACAATACGTCTGGTGAGTGCATCTGTGATTGGCAACCCCGGAGTTACAGACTTTCTCTATCCTGAGCTGTAAACTAAGCCTCTTTGTCACTCGGAGCTGCCAAAAGTCTCATGAATACCTTTGACATGACGGAGCCGAACGCAGAACGTTAGCAGTCTCCAGCTGCTTCCATCATGCATTTTTCACTGTTCTCATGCGTCTCTATTCACTTGTTTCTAATTTCCATTTCATCTGTCGTAGCTCACTAATTCTTTCTTTGCTTCTTGCGCTGTCCCTTTCTGAATCTGTATTCAACCATGTCTGCTAGAAATTACATCCACATACCACAAATGTGCAACAGGAGACACATTTAGGAGGAATCGTAATGCTGCTGGAATTATGTTTCCTATCAACAGAATTAGGAAACATTTTTGGAAAACGTGTTTTTCATTTATCCGCTCATAGTGACTAAAGCATGATTCAGGTTTTTTCTGGCTATGGTTAACATCTGGTTACGGGTAGGGAAAGACTGTGGAAACAACATGTTGACTGGAACCACATCCTGCCCCCTGTCCCTCTGTGTCCCCTGAGTCTAGACTGGGTGGTTCCTCCTATCGTGATTCACCCTCACCTGGTCCTCGTGCCAATCAGGCACCACAGCTGCAGTAAATCAACAAATCACCAACTACGGGATAAATACCCGGTTCTCCTCACCAGTTTCTGCCAGATTTTTGCACCTTCCAGCCTGATAACAAGTCTCAGCCACTGTACTATTAAAATGATTTTGGAAAGCCAAACTAGTTGTACCAAGCTTTTTTGTTCCTGTCAAATGTTGATGCCCTGCCTTGTGCCAAAATCTGCTTTTAATAGCTCTATTATTTCATTTGATGTTACGCTTATTCAGAGCATTTCTCTACAGTAATTAATCTGATGTTAAAAAGAATTAATGCACAGCAAACCCGGAAGCTGAATAGTGTTTCAGCAGAGGAGTACTGGTATGGAGCCATGCGCTTTCTGCTGAGTGCTCTGGACCTGATGTGTGCTTAAAAGCAACAGGACACAAAGCAAGGACAGTGGAGGAACTGGTGGGTCCCTCAGGGGCTGACAGCGCTCTAATGGTTCAATCTGTGCTGCCGTTTGACTGACAGGTGACTTACAGCTGTGACAGGTCGCGCCGCTGTAGCCGCTGTCAGAGCAGTTACAGTGGAAGCCGGTCCAGGACTGACTGCAGAGGCTGCCATGTTCACAGCGGCTGGGAGAACACCTGAGAGAGAGAGAGAGAGAACAAAGTTTATCAAAAGTTTCTCAAAGATTTGTTTTGTTCAGTCTCCAACAGTATCTTGACAGACATGTGTATGGGAGGATCTTCAAGGATATGTTTTGGCTGTCAAGACGAAAGAAGACGAAGAGAGAAGTGCATAATTATATATTCTTTATGTACAGTAAGACAGCAGATTTGAAAAATCCATTTGCTTGTTTTGGCAGCTCAAACATTTGGAAACATTTCTGCAGATTTTACAGCAGAATAGAACAAAAGCAATAGAATAGAATAGAATAGGACAAAAGCAGACAACGGCAATAAACACCTTTCATCCTTTACTGTCAAGAGAAGTTAACTTTTCTTTGTTGGTTTGTTTGAAAAAGCAGCTGAAGCATCTTTTATGCTGCAGCTGAGTCATTTATCTTACAGTGAGCGAGCAGGCGCCGTCGTTCGTGGAAACTTGTGGCTGCCAGGGTCAAACACTGACCTTTTTGGTTACTTTACAGATGATACTGGATCGTGATGATTGGCAGAAAATGCTGTCAAACTCTCGTTAACATCACAAAAACAAAAGCGTGCTTGAATGTGCAAAATGAGTCTGTTACATAAAGCTTTTCCCTTTAATGGGCAGTGGGCATTTCAAATTATGTTTACTCCAGCTTGTTATTTGTTTCATGGCCAAATGTGTGTGGGAGGGTCAGGAATAATGAAGCTAGCTGAAAGAGAAAATATTCATTTTTAATATTTGGAGAGGTCATACTTTCCATTTAGGCAACATGTTGTGGGAGGTTGTAGAAAAAAATCTCTCTGAAACCTTTCATTTCTACTGTTGACTGGAGAAAAAAATTCAGCTTTCCAGCCTTCTTCAGTCAACAGTAGAAATCATTTTACTTTCTCACAACTTTCTCTCACTAGATGCTTTAAAGAGAAAACTTTCCTTCTGACAGAGAACATTAAAAATAATTTGTCCGTCTTGATTCCAGATTATGAGACTTTTGAGGCTCCTCTTTAAAATACGCTCCTCCAGTGTTTGAAGTTGGGCTCTTGATCCAAAATGAGCTTATTCTGACGTGACAGAACATGCAAGAACACTGCACCCTGTGGTTCTGTCAGTTCATCTGATTAATCATAGCTTAGACAGACGATATATGAAGACATCAAGTTCCCTCATTCTGCTGAACTGGGAAAGATAAGAACAAACATGCAGTGAGGATGAAAAGATAATTAACAGCTGCATGAGCTTTGCTTTCTAAGTGTCGCGCTGCCTGAGAAAACATGTTACCTGTCTGCATGTTACATTTACTTTCACTTCATCTTTCACTCTGTGTGCGCTTCAGCTGACTTGTGGGCACCAGGAGTTAAAGAAATGTGACATTATTTTGCCAGCAATGCGCTTCAGACTGTCTTTATATTGATCCTGCCACGGCCTCTTTTCAAAGCGCTTTTCTCTTGAGGCATCTGACTCAGATAACATTATTTTTGTCCATGTGTGTTGCTTCCATGTCCTTCAGCAAGGTTTGATTCACACACACATAAAAACAAATTACAACAACCCCTTCAATCCATTGTCATCATTTTTCAGTGAGTACAGCGCATTTGCGTGTTGGTAATTGTGGGGCTGTTCAGAAATGGATGTTTTTGCACTAAATGTGAACATATGTTTTTGAGTGTGTGTTTGCAAAGCCAGGCAGGAGTATGGAAGAGGAAAAAGATGATGGTACAGAACCTGCAGCTCCCCCCGTTATCTCGGAAAAAGGCCTGAATCAGCAGCCTGTCAGTCTGCTTCAGTGAGAGTTTTACCTCCATTTATCTCAATACTGCTTTGATCTAAAGTGAGCTAGTTAGCATTTACATTAAATTTTTAGTGACATCTATTCACTAGAAACATTAGCAGATACAGTTCTTGGGGGGTGTTTATTCGTTTGTTCAGCCATGACGATGATGACAATGATAGCACAGATGAAGAAGGTGCATTTGAAGGAAAAAGAAGAGGAAGAATTGGAGACCTCCCTTTTAATAAAACAAGAAAAATCAGTCACAACATGGTACCACACATAAAAAAGAATAAAAGAAACAAAGAGCCCTCCACCCCTCCACCCAAAACAATCCCGTCCCACGCATATATCATGGAAACATAACAGACAGCCTCTGACAACCTGATTCTCCTGCAGAGACAAAACAATGCAGCGTCACAGATGGATAGCCAGTTGAGTTCCTTTCAGGCTGCGAACAGCCTCATCGAACCCACTGAAACGTCATTCACAGAAACACAGAGCTCATATTTAGCTCTAAGGCAGCCAACGACCAGCCAGCCCTTAAACACTAACTGTTTGCAGTCTGCTTCCCCTTTTCCCTGCGTGTCATGTGTTTCCTGTACACTCGGCGGGTTGGCTCCATCTACCCACGCCTCCTCCTCATCCCCTGATCACACCTGATGCTCATCTTCCAATCAAGACTCACCTGCTCAGCAGTATTTCAGCACCGGTTCTCCACCCCATATTCATCAAATTGCTTCTTACTTAATGTGGTAACACTCCATTCACTAAAGTTTGCTCTGTTTGTTCTGCTGCTCACCTGCCTCCCTGATACCTGTGTGTCAGTTTAATCTCCAGCCACATGCTGGAGTGCAAAGCCTGCATTCTCTACCTGCTCTCCCTTCTGTTGGATCGTCTTTATTCTTCTGTTACACGTCCAAAATTGAACTGCTCATCAAAGATATTGCTCTTCACCACCTCCCTGTCTATAGGTGTGTCCCAATTCAGGGGCTGCATCCTTCGGAGGACCCAGCCTACGCGGTCTCTGGAGGCTGGGTCCTGCGGAGGATCCTCCGTCGGCCGCATCAACTATCGGTAAATGGGACGGTCTAGCCTTCGGAGCGTGTCCTGATTGCGTCACGACGTCATAACTTCTTCCCTCCTAACCCGGGAAAAACACAAGTACGGGGTGCAGAGATGCGCCTGTACAGCTCCTATCGCTTGTAAGAGGCGCGAAATGTAGCCTATTATACAACTTACAAATTCACCTGATGTGAATATCTTCACAGCTTCGCGTCGGACGGCGCAACTGTTATATTAGACCTAATCAGTGGAGGGAAGTGACATGATTGCTTAACGTTATGTTACGTGATACAAAGTATCGTTTCAGAGGGCAAGTGCACCTCTTACCGCTTGTGTGTGTCCAGAGGATGATGCCAAATTTTGTTTCAAAGACTCAAAGTCCACAGATAGTTTCCTAAATCATTTTTATTGCAAGAAATATTATCCACGATTCACTCTGATCATTAAATGTGGTTAAAGGAAACTATAAAATCACTCATGTTGTCTCCTGTCTTGCCGTTGTGTTAAATAAACTGTGAAATAACGTATGTTCTGAGTTTCTGTTGCCACGGTTACCAACTAGCGTTTGAGCCAGCGCAATAATTTAGAACAATCAGGCTATTTGTCCGGAACTTTTTTATAGTTGTCCTACAACTCTTTTTAACGGAGACCCTGCAGCCAATCACAATCGAGTATTCACCCAAAATAAGATATCAGTTGACATGCGAGCTTGTAACATTTGTAAGTGAAGAGTTTTAATAAGGCTAACTGTTAACTGAGCTCCTCATATCAACAGGTCGCCATTATTAAAAAAAAAAACAATCGGTGCGCAAAGCATCTTGGGATATGGGAGGCCGTGAAGGATAGTAGCGACGCATCCTCCAAATACAGGGAAAAGGAGGACGCATTTGTCGGCTGCATTTGGAGGATCCTTCGAATTTGGACGAATTGGGACAGCCTTCGCGCAGCGTTATGACGTAAGCGGCCTTCAAATCCATCCTCCGAAGGATGCAGCCCCTGAATTGGGACACAGCTTATGAGTCTGAGTGCAGCCTCTGCCCTCCGTCCTGCGGCGCCTCATGAGCTTCGTGGTCAGTTTAAACTGACCAAACCCAAAATTCAGAGTTGATTTCAGGATGAGAGAGAACGACAGACTCTGCACTTTGTTCACAGTCAATAAAAACGCAGAGGTGAAAGATATATTCAGATCCACACTGTGCTGTTAAGTTCCGACAGTAAAAGGCCTGCATTTAAAACCTCAGTATCATGTATTCAAAGTATGTATAAAAATGTTTTATACCTGATGTTTGTATCTGTGTACGTTGCCTGTTATGGCTGTAGATGTTTAAGGTTGTGCTCATTTTATGCACTTTATATACTGCTGCATATTTTAATCTACAGCAGCATCTAAATCTCTACAATCTTTAAAAAGTCAACAGAAAAACAGCTTTGTTTTCAGTTTTGTGAAGATGCATTTTCCAGCTAATCCAAGAGGCTTTTTCAACAGTTTATTCAGATTAAGAAGGGGAATTTTCTCAACCCATACAGGAACACTTGATCCTTCAGTTTATCACATTCACATTCAAAATCACAGGATGGGATATGGGTATGAAAAATTGTAATCTGAGATGTAACTAGTAACTAAAGCTGTCAGACAAATGAGGTGGAGTAACACATACAACATTTGCCTGTATTAAGTTGGGCATAATGGAAATACTCAACAAAAACATAAGTACCTCAAATTTGTACTAAAAGGCAGTACTCAAAAAATGTATCTAGTTACATTCCACCAGTGTAAAAACCTGGTGCACAGATTCAGGTGTGCCATGCCCCACATCCACATACAACTGAAGAAGAAGAAGAAGAAGAAGAAGAAGAAAAGAAAATTCCCTTTCATCCTTTCAAAGTTCCCCAGACACCAGAAGAAGAAAGAGAGGAAAGAGAAGAGGCAGGAGGAGGACGAGCAGGAGCAGATGGAGGAGGAGGAGGAGGAGGAGGAGGAGGAGGAGGAGGAGGTAACAACGATGACGACAACCACCGCACACATGGACACACAAACGCAAAAAGTCCGTCAGTGCAAAGACAGTAAAAAGAGTATAAAAATAACGGTGACTGTCATGATGCTGATAACACACACACGCACCCTGACGTGCATCCTCACAGTCATTTTCTCATGTGTGTTCACGTGCTCACGCTTTGATCATGTGACCTAAAACGAGCAGGCGGCTTTGATGCAACACAAGGTGCTGAAGTGATGCTGTGGAGAGGCTCCTTGTGGGTTTGAGCTCCATTTGTGCTTTTAATGGAGTGTTTGCTTTGGCTAATAGTACTCTTTTGCTACTGGCAACAATCATAAAACACACACACACACACACACACACACACACACACACACACACACACATACACACACACTGTAGCTATAATAACCCACTCTGAAGTATGACCACAACACTGAAGCTGTGTGGGTGAGTCCATTTTCCACCTGACTTTACAGTGCAGTATATCCCATGGGCTGAAATTCAATCAGCAGGATTACACTGAGAGCATGTGCGAGATGTTTTTCCCTCTTTCCTTGAAAACAGGATTTTTTTTTTCTTTTCTGTGGGTTCATTTCAGTCGGGTCTGTGCAGGAACTGTATTCTGCTGAACATAATAATCTGAACGCAGAAACACGGACACATTTAATTAAAAGCAGTCGAGCAGATTCTTCTTATCTGGCAAAGATACATGGGGTGCAATATTTGTGTGTATGTGTATGTGCGGTTTACTGTGTTTGTGGCGTGTGTGTATGTTTGTGTGTGTTTTCTGTGTGTGTGTGTGTGTGGTATACCCCAGAGGGGGCTTTATAATTGCTGTAATTGTCTCATTAATTGTGCTCCTATTTGGCGTGACACCAAAGCAGCAAATGATTTGTTCTGCGCTCCCTCGTCTTCTTCTTCTTCTTCGTCTTCTTCTTCTTCTTCTCTCTGTCTCGTTCAATCCTGAGGTTGAAGTTCTCACTCCTGATCCTGCCCTGTCATTGATGATATATTTATACTTTTGTTTATCATCTTACCAGCAGTGACAAACATTGGAAATATTTATCACTGAGTCCAAAACGACTCTCAGTTTCAATTCAACTTACGATCCTTTATTTTGCTGACGGTGTCACACAAGTTACAGCTGGACTGCATCTAAAACCTGATCAAGGATTTAAAAAACAAATCCAAAAATACTGACAGATAGCAAAATTTCTGTTCCTTCCACTGGATTTGGTTTTCACCATTTTTGTTCTTCTAATTGTCGTTTTTTCCTCAAAGTGTTTTCCTGAGTTCATCCCTGTTTCTGCCTCACATGCCAGGCAGTAAACTCATTAACTCTCTTTCTTTTTATAGCCACTTAATCGTCTTTTCTCTCTCTCTCCCTGTGCCTGTCATACATAACTATATCGCCAGACGTTGACATGGTGACGGTTGTGCAATCCAAACCCACCCTTGATTTACCTTCATCTCTGAAGGTATGTGGGGGCTCCACTGGAAATGACATTTATATAATGTAACTTGTCATTTTTGCCACCCACTCATTACTATAATTGCATTTAATATTGATGTATGGCCTGATGTGCCAATCAACGACACAAAAGAATAAAAAATGGAAAAGAAGTTGATAACAGCACCTTATATTACACTCAAATGTGATTGTTGAACGTTTCTTTTCAGAATCATGGCCATTATCAGCTGACTGGTAAGACTACAGCTGTAACGCCACTGAGCAATAGTGATGAATGTCATTGTGGAGATACTGAGTGTGTGTGCAGGCTGATGATTGTTTGCGAGCAGCTGAGTGTGTCCCGGACGGTGCAGCCTCTCTCTACAACGCCGCCCCGCTTCACCTCACAAATACATTACTCTGCCAGCACAGAAAAAGACAGAAAAATGATGTTTCAATACAAGAAAAGTTGCTTCTCAAAAAAAGTTGCACAATAAAACAATCAAGGGCACAAGAAACATGTCAAAAAACACACAACCGTTTGACGGAAACAGTGCTGATATTATTCTGTCACAATCACCTTGTTGTGTTTTGTTTTACCACAACACGTCTGGAGAAAACTGTTCATTAAATTCTGCTTAGTGGCTGCAGGAGAAAGAGTTTTCACCAGTTTTCTGTCTAAAGGAGAAAGAGGTAAAAAAATGCTTTGAAGATGCTTGACAACAAAATGACACTTGTGAAATAACAATCTTTTAACCGCCACTCATGATGACATGGACTCATGAATTATGACTAATTCCCAACTGACTTTATTTATCCTCTGCCGACAGCAAAAGCGAAGGCCTGTCGGATGTATATGGACGTATTTATCCACGCACGATGCAGTAATTGGACATCATGTAATGACGTTCTCACTGCAGTCTTGGAATAGTTTCAAAAGACAAGCGTCAGTCACGGTTATAAAAGAATGGCCGAGTGGTTCAGGGCTGGACTTAAGATCCAATGAGCAAAATCCCTTTTGGGTTGAAGCCTCACAGCTGGTTTTTGATTACAGGCAGTGAATTGGAGACAATGCATCAAATTTTATAAAAAGACACACATCATCAGTGGGTCTGAGCAGGAAGTGGCACAGCAACATTCACGCATGCATCCTCCCAGAATAGGTCCTGCTGCATTGTGACACTGCTTCTTCTTTTACTTTGGCAGACTGGATTTGTATTAAATTGGATGAAATAATAGCTCCCTCAATGCTGAATTCTCAAAATAAGACAAAACCCTGTGCTCATTTACTTCACCTCTGCAAGCAAATGCATTGATCATGGCCACTTCTGTCCAAAACAGATTTAACACTTAAATCTGGTGTGATTAAACTCACCAGGCTGGGCAGAATATCTGGGGAGGGTTGCGTTCGCTGTAATAACAAAGCTACAAAAACGCCAATGAACATCTTGTTGGCGACAGACCTGTCGATGATTCCACACATGTCGATCTGCAGGTTGCTGTAGACTCCCAGCTGCTTCTGCTGCACCATGATCAGGTCCACGATTTGGTTGTCCAGAGTCAGGAGACGCATGCAGCCCTGGAAGACATTGAAGGGGTTTCTGCACTCCTGCGTGTCGTCTTCAGCGGGACAACCTGAAAAGAAGAGAGTCCACGTGAGAGCCATGACACATCAAGTCACATGAAATCAGTTTTTAGGGATGGGCTGACACATTTGAACATCATCACTCTTGAGCAGAAATATAATGAGGTTAAAGATAAAGATGTGTAGATAGATAGCAGATGTACCTTTTTGTTTAATTTCACTATAACACTGCATTATGGGCTGTTAGTTACACTGATTACAGTTTCACTCATGTGTTTTCAGGTCTTTATATCAGTCTGCTCCCACATGGCTGTTTCACACTTGGTCTAATTTCGAAGAAAGATGCAGCTGATCTGTTCCACTCTTACCACCAAAGAAGAGGTGGCTGTCGATGGTGACTGGAAACGAGGGGCTGGCATGAGCGCTGCCTCCTTCCTCTTTATCCACAGTGATGCTCAGACGACCACGTCTGGCATTCAGCTCCACCGAATGCCACTGGCCGTCGTTTAGAGTGGACCCTGGGAATGAAACACCCATTAATTGTTTTCTTATTCATTGTTTGTTACATGTCCATGGCTGCACATCGAGCCATTAGGACCTGCAGGAGAAGCTGGCAAAGCATGATTTTTTTCTAAGGCTGCAGCCAAGCATGAGTACTTGTGTAGTAATGACTAAATTAGATATTGTGTCACACGACCTGCCAAAATGCACCAAACTGACTATTTGCAAACAGCTTGCTCTCTCTCACTGAAGCAGTATTTAGAAGAATATCAGTCAGGACTAACAAATGATTTGGGAAATGTGTAAATTAATGCCTGCTGGTGGGTAGACGTGGTACAAATGGATTGAAAAGCCATCGCGAGCAGGTGAGTGCAGATCACACGGCCATCTCCTTTATTTCCTGCATCGTCTGTGTGACTGACCTGCAACAAGTACCAGCCGGGCATCGGCTGCCCTGTGAATCTGTGTGTTGTTAGGAGATGAGGGAATAGATCAATATCTCATTACCTCCTCTATTTTTCTTACTGACAATACTTTGCTCAAGAACACACCCCAGTCGTCTTACAGTGCCATCGACTGCACTGCCGTCTGCCAGACTGAGGTGCATGTGTGACCAGAGCTTTGGCTGCTAGGATAATACAGTCGATTGTAAGTTAAACACTGGACGTATACGTGGAATTGTTGGAGACTTTGTTAGAGAAAGAAGTGCTTAAGTGTCCTTGTTGGTTCAATCTTTATCCCCAATTTATTAGAGAAACATTAGAAGTGATCAGTTACTAAACCAATATCTGACCTGCAATCGTCCAGTCACAGCTGTGCAACTGGAAGGTTTCTCCACATGCTGAAGTGGCCTGCATGGGGTTTATGAGACTGATACTTCACATATTGAATCGAGATTTGATGGTTTTAATCGCCTGTCCAAAACCATGTGACCAAAAGTGTAGG
The DNA here is from genome assembly GCF_051107435.1 of Chaetodon auriga. Lineage (NCBI taxonomy): Eukaryota > Metazoa > Chordata > Actinopteri > Chaetodontiformes > Chaetodontidae > Chaetodon > Chaetodon auriga. The sequence goes on from NC_135085.1 coordinate 22,607,682, forward strand.
GAATGGATTAACCAGTGATTTCATCTGCTCTAACATAAACTGCAAATGTTAGCATGCACAGCTAAGTAGTTTATTACCTACAGTATTAATCAAGAGCAGTATTGAAAGCCAAAGAAGAGTATCATTAACCGACTGTTGGATTAGTTTGTGGGGTTATATGTTTAAAAAAGCCATGTCCACACATACTGTGTATTATTTCCCCTCTTCGAGCTCTGACAGCTGGAAACCAGTCATGTAGAGACAGCAATATCAACCACACTAATATTAGCTTAATTAGCTTGCCTGCTATAGCTGATAAAATCACCTGCTAGGAATGAGAAGCCTGATTGCCTTGGCCAGACTTATGCCAAAGAGAAGCAGTTCCAGCCATCAGATTAGAAGTTAGTATGATATATGTGTTTAATAATTTAGCATGGCCCTCGAAGGACGTTATAAAAATTGAAATGGCCCTTGAAAAGGTTCCCCACCTCTGGTGTAGCAATTAAGGGTTTGGCTTTAGACTGACCTGCGCTGAGCTCCAGCAGCGCTCTGCCAGCTTTATGGATCTGCAGCCGCAGCCTGGCCTCACTCAGGTACAGCCAGGCCACGCCCCCATCCTGAGGCAGGGCAAAGGTGAGCAGAAGCCCCGCCTTGTTCCACGTCCTGAACTGGAACCCCACGGACACGCCCCCAAGGGAGGCCGCCGTCGCCCCCGGCAGCTGGAGGAAGCTCTGGGGGCCGGGGAACGTGACGGCGACGGAAACTGGCTCAGCACAAGAGAAGGTCACATTGCCCTGAGAGAGGAACATCCAGAGCGGAGACAGAGGAGGTGGGACAGAAAAAGTGATTACTAGAGAGATAAAACAACACAAAACATGAATATTAATCAGCTGCAGAGGGCGTGTCGCTGTGACCTCTGTCGCAATGATCTCATCAGCAAGTCTCCTTAAAGAGGACGTCGATATTACCATAATGATAACAGCAAGCCTTAGAATAAGATCAGGAGGCAAGCTGAAAATACCAAAGTCACCCAGCTTGAAGGTAAAAGAGATAAAGAATGAAAATGAAAGAGAGCATACAGTAAGCCCAGCACTACAATATCTTGACATCTCTGTTACACTCCATTGTTTTGAGTAGTGGTAATGACACCAGGTCCATCGCTGCAGCCGCAGGGGTAATACGTTACAGTCCCGGCTCTCTGCTGGGAATATCAGTCTGCTATCTTTATAATGCTTCGGAAACACAGATGACATCTAAAAGCCCTTTGTGGTGCAGTTAAAGTGATGTACAATAACTCATGTTGGAGTGCCTTAACACCCTCAAAAGTCTACAGCACTGACACAAAAGTCTTCCTTCATCCACGCTCTTATTTTCTTGGTATCAGGGCCCCCTAACAGAGCCATGAGAAGCACCGTTTAGTCTCTGTGCTAAATTGGACCATAACATGTGGCTAGCACCTCAAGAGCCTCAGTACCAATATAAAATTGCCTCCATTAGGTCTTCAGCCATGCATGTGAAATCTCTGAATCTCTTTACCAAGAATTTGTGCTTTTTTCCCTCTCTGTTGCCTGGGCCTTTGCTGTAATGAGACAGCATTTATTACTCCGCAGAAACGCTTCGCAGTCTCTCTCTGATAAGCTTGCTCCACTCAGCGTGAATGTGGAAACATCTGAAGGTCCTAATGGCCACGATGAGGAGGCATTAGTGACAGTCTAACCACCGTCGACGCTCCTTTGTCCTGGCTTCATTTAGCATCAGCAGAAGCATCCAGAATAACAAGCCAAGGTTTCACCACTATGATTGAATGCCAGTAGGGACAAAGGGAATCACACACACACACACACACACACACACACACACACACACACACACAAAAAACAACCGGGTGACCAATAAAACACTGCTGGAAAAAACAAACAATCCGATTACTTAAAACAAAATAAAATATAACCCACAAGAACAATAAAAGATATACATGCATACTCTGTGCACATGTATGCACTGTGTTGAATTATTGATCACAAAATCACAAAAAAAAAAAAAACACCAAGCAGAATATTTTATCAATGTCTGAGCGACCAAAAGGAATTTCATGGAGGCAGCCTGGTAGATTTTGGTTTCGGTGGCCCTCGTCCAGTGATTGATGCTGTAACCTCCCAGATAAAAGCATAAAAGCACAAAAAGAGTCCAGAGAGTTAGAAGAAGCTGAACTTTAAAAGTGCAAAGCTGAATTCTCCTCAGTTAAACATCCATGTTGTGTAAATTCTAAGGGTCTAAGGACCAATAATAAATAAAGAAACACTGCAGCCCGTCATACGTTGGACTAACGTGCTGGTTGATCAGGCCTTTGGTTTGCTGGAAAGGTGACCTTTCTTCCAGATTACCACAGTGTTGTGTCCACCCCATTTCATGACCACAGAAGATCTCAGATCAGATCCAAGAGCAGGTGATTGAGTTGAGCTCAGTTAACTTACCATCACAGTAACCTGGTGGTCTTTGTGTTTCACTCGTTGTATCAGATTGAGGCCGTTGTACAGCAGGTTTTCCAGGCAGCCATAGAAGTTTCTACCGGAGACGACTGGTTTCTGAGAACCGAGGCTCTGGACTGCCCCGACACTCAACTGTATGTGGACAAAAACACACACACACACAGAGGGATGCACATTAAATAATACATTCAGTGGTTGTACACTTAGGTGTGTGTGTGTGTGTGTGTGTGTGTGTGTGTGTGTTTCCTGTGTCTTATCCCACCTGTTCCATGTCCCAGCGGCTGAACTCTGCAGGGATCTGAACCCTCTCGGTGTGTTTGTCCACAGTGAGGTTGAGGTGAGAGCTGCGCCGCTCCACCGCCAAATGGTGCCAATGCTGATCATCCAACAGGCTGCCAAGAGAGGTGAGACGCCGGGGTTCATGGGTGGAAGTCTTACCTGGAAGAGACGACGAAGAGGAGGAGGAGGAGGAGGAGGAGGACGGGGGTGACAAGAGGGAGTATAAAGATGTGATTCTCTGATCTCAGGAGGAAGACTGTTTTACATTAGCTGACCCGTTGCAAAGAGAAATGAACACCAGCCCAATACAAGCTTCTTTAATGTAAATAATATTTTAATTTCCTCAGTATCCCACAGGGAGGAGCACGCCGAGGTCAGCCTCTCTCATCTCATTAGGGACGACGGGACATCTGCATATGTGCACCGAGAACTGAAGCCAAATATGTGATAATCCCTAATTTGAAAAACTGCAGAGGAAACATGGAGAGACATTATTAATGATAGATGAGCAGCAGCCGGTCCAAATTAGTGGATCCATTTCTGCATCCCCAAAAGTACTGGGAAAGAAAGTTTGTATTTCTGCTGAGAGAAGAGCTGAATACAGTCGGCCATTAAAAATGTATTAGGTATTCTTCGGGGAGACACAATGCCAACTTCAGAGAGAACCAGAGACAGTTTGGAGGATGATGGACAAATGTATTTTGGATTCTTCAGCCCATTTTGTGAGATGATATATTTGATTACAGCTCGGATGAGAAAAACATCTTTATTTGGGGAGGAAAAGTTCGGATGTGGACCTCGTGGTACAGAGGAAGTCTGTCCTGTCAACAGTTATTGTGATGAGTTATTTGATTAAAGTCTGGATGAGCGGGAAAGAGACAGAGAGATCAATACGAGAGGCACCATGACAAGACTTAAAAACAAATCAGACGTTGTTGAAGGGAGAGAAGAGGTGCAGAGGACCTTATGATTGAGAGTTTCATTGAATGGATGATTTAATTACTGGCTGCACGTCTGCAAAGAGAAAGCAGGAATCAATAGAGAGGTCCAAGGGCAAACAAATAGAAACTTAATTGATATTATTATTATAAGGAACCCTCTCTTTCCTTTTCTCTGTCGCTGTCGTCAGGGAGAAGAAATTTTTAATTGGGAAAAATCTTGACGTGGAACAACAACAACAAAAATAATGCTGTATTCTGTGTGAAATCTACCGTCAGTGAGCCCTTCAGCGAGACTGTGATATGAATTGAGATGAGGGTCACCAAAAATCAATAGGTTACTTCCTGATGGGAGCATGAATGTGCACGGAAAATATTAACAAGCAAAGGGTCAGCAGATATGAAAAATTTAAAGATCAGGGTGATGGTAGCGCAGAAGAAAGGTCACGAGGGCTCAAAAGTCAAAACATTTTCATCTTTGGAGCATGAACGTGCACAGTAAGCTTCAATGTGCTTCGTTTTCTGAGATATGCTGGTCATATATGCACCGTACTGAAGTATTTGGAGCTCTACATAAGCAGACTGTGAGTCTGGAGACTGGAGGAGAAAGACAACACATTGTGCTCAACACTTATGCTCAAAAGGGGCCCCCTGCCTTAAAAAGTCAAACCAAGGGGTCTCGACTAAGTGTCCATACGTGATGAGTTGAGAGTGAGAGCAGCTTGGAGCAAGTATGGTTCACAAAATCTCTGGATAACCAGCACGTAAGAAACTGCTATTAGCTCCAGAATTTTCCGTTAATGTCGAGGAGGGTCAGGCTGGATGTGATTGCTTCTCTCTTGCAGCGTCTGCTGAACATTCTGTCGGCAATATCATTACAGCTGTTCACTCTAAACATGATTACACAGGAAGACTACGACGGCCCTTATCAGGAACTGCTGCCACTGTAATCAGCTGCAAACATAATTTTGAAACTGTAAACACACTTACAATACAAATATATCTGCACGTTAACTTGTGTATCTCATAAGGAAAGTGTCATTACAAGCTACATCAATTGTGTCTGCATGTTCTAGTGTCTGCTGATGAGGGAACTCTGTAATATGTCTTTCACATAAGGCCTTTAAAAATCTGCACTCTAGGGATGGACAAGTATCCCAGCATGCATTCTGCATGAACTAAAGGCAGAGGACACGAGCAAGACTGGTACAGAAGTTGTCCCACAACAGTTATCGTGTCAGTCTTGGTATTTTTCTAAGGTATGCACTGGGACAGGACGCACCGACATAAAATGACTAAAGCAACAGGAAAGGACTGCGCTGAGTTATGAGCCAACAAAGATACAATATACTAACCTGACATTTTGATGAATGTAAAGCAGAGGGGAATGGTTTCGGATAGCAGACATAAATCTTATCAAACCACCAAGTTCATTTCAGCTGTTTGGACAGCAGCTAGCAGATGTTTACTACATTTTGTGCTGCTCTGCGTCACAGCAAGCCATGTAAAGATTTGACACGGGAAACAGAGCTCAGAGAATCCTCCATCTCTGCCCTGAACACAGTCAGGACTGAATGTGAGCTGACCAACAACACTAAAATCTGCCTCTTCTGACTGCTTCACTTTTTTTTGTCTTTTTGTCCTCGTTGAGCTGTTGGTCTTTTCTCCAAAGTACATGTTTAAACCGGAGTCAGATTCTTCATATGTGCAAACATATTTGGACAATAAGGCCGATTCTGACTCTGATTCTGACTCGGTTTCTGATTCATATATGCATGTTATGCTGGTGTTTGGGTGCCTCAGGGTGTCATGACAAAAACTGGTCATTATGTGACCATAAAAACACACAGACCAAAATCTCCCATCACTTTGTGAACCATGGCGTTTTGTTTCCTCTGTTATCCAGGACAGAGTTGCTGGGCTGTTACGCACAGTTGCCTCATAAAGCGAACTGCATCTGCTCCGGGGGGTCAGACCTGGATGCGTTAGTGTTGTTAGTGTTAGCAGAGCAGAGCGAACCATGCATGAGCTCGGGGTCAATGCACGCAGCAGATGACCTAAATTACACAATCTGTAACCTAAAAAGCCTGGGCAGAGACAGAGAGAGAGGATGGAAAGGAAGCAGAGGGCAAGAAAAGACTGAAAGGAAGGCAGTGACAGAAATAATGAGAGACAGAATGATGAAGAGCAGCAAAAAAAAAAAAAGATCAAAAAGGTGGTTGAGAACTGAAACAGAATACCAAAATGTTAAGAGAAGAACAAAAAACATGGTGTAGAGCTGACAAAGGCACATGGCCTCTTCTGAAATGTAAAAAATAAAGGAACGGGGGATCAGTGGAAAACATAGAGGAGTTGTAAGAGGGACCGAGATGGAGGAAGACAAGAAAGAAGAAGATGCTAATTGCTGTTTTCAGCGCTGGTCTGAAGCAACAGACGCAGAGCTGCTCTCATTCTCTTTTCTATCGTTCCAATGGACGGCTTCAGTTTTCTCTCACTGAGCTGCAGTCTTTCTTTAAGATGGAACAGTCTGTCTGTAAAGATTCATAATGACACCAAGGTCACCAAGCCTTTAAAGCCACAGTGAAATGACAGTTAGAGCAGCTTTAGCTTCGGTAATGTGAGTGAAATCATCAAAAAAGCATCAAAATATGCTTAAAGTACCAAAAGGTTACAGTACTTGTTTAATGTACTTTGTTACTTTCCACCACTGTGGCAATGACATATTTAACATGACAAAGTGCTCCTTTCCTTTCCCCGTCTTTATCGGACTCTGTCTTTCAAAGGATGGATGAAAGATGGATGGATGAAGAACCAGACGGATAGACGTGAGGATAAAGACAGAGGTGGCAAAGTGAAGGACGTGATAGAGGGAGGCAGAGGTAGAAGAAGCAGGCGATGGATGGATGGATGGAGAAAGTATCCCAGCAGCCAGATGGGGCTCCTGATGAGAGGTGAGCCATATGGTGATGATTCAGCATGGCAGCCTGACAACCTCTGGTTTAACCCCGTTTACACACACACACACACACACACACAGCTCTGTACAGTAAGCCGTGCATCACGTCTTGCTCAGTCCGGCCCTAACACATGCTACAGTGAACGGGAACCATCCATCATGGCTGTAACTAGACAGAGATGCAGCAGCGGAGCGTGAGCCAAGATTTAAACCAATCAGGCGACAGCGTGCGTGTCGCCCATCTCACCCAACCGCAACCAATCTAAAGTTATTTCAGAGTGGATTATATTGTCCTCCACTTTATACAGACGTTCCGCACCAGTGCAGCCATAAAGTACTCCACAAAGAACAAAATGTCTCTTTGCTGATCAAATTGTTTCAGCTATTTTTTTTTTTTTTTTTTTAATGGAAACAGTTGTTTCTCTGTCTGTCGGATGGTACAGATGGAAACGTCATGTTCTTTGTCGGAAGAAATGTGTTTACTGCTGCATTTTCACTTTTACCGGGGATGCCAACAAAATAAGCTTCTTAAATCTCCCATTTCTAAAGGTAGATTTGGTTGTGGCGCCTTTATCCGCTATCATTCTCCAGCAGATTGTCGTGTTACACTCCAGCATGCGCATCAGCATGAATAGATGTTGGTATCAGTAGATATCAGGATCTGCTGTGTTGTACCTCGTCTGAGCAGCAGCTGTAGCTTTCCTCTCTCCAGCTCCAGACTGAGGCCGAGTCCTCCCTCTCCCTCTGCGTGCAGCAGTATCCCAGAATTCCTCAGGGTTTTAAACTTCAGGGAGACGACGTCCCGGGACGTCCGCCTCAGTCCAGGACTCAACCTGTACACCAGACTGCTGCCGCCGTCCAGACTCACAACGTCAGAGGCTGGAAGACAAAGCAGAGAGCAGTGAGGACTTTGGGGTCAGTATGTTACACTGCAGAGCAAAAGGACAGCGAAGCATTCAAACCGAAACATAACGTGTTTGTCCAACGTCCGTCTCCTTGTAATCAGGTTTGTAACTAATTTGCCATAGCGAATAATGTAATGTATTAGAGTTAAAGCAGGCGTAAAGCAGGCATCTCACAATATACTGAATCTATCAGCGAAATGTTGACTGACAACGTGTTTCATTTGTTTTCCACCAAAATGTCCAATCATCTACTCGCAGTGACAACTTTCTATGGTTATGCCCAGGCGCTCGTTTAAGATTTAGGAAAAATCGTGGTCCTGTTTTAACACAGAAAAAGTCCACAGTGACTTCAATTTAACTAACACCACCATCTTCTCCAAGCTTTAACCAAAGTTCCTTTGTTGCCTAAACTGAACGACAGACGGGACTCAAACCACAGTCTCTGGTGTCAAAGTCGTCCTCTGTGTCTGCCCACCCCCCACCCCCACCACGTCCCTGTGGCTCTGCTGCAGTACATAAATGTGACCATTCATTCACTCAGAAAAACTGCTCTGAACATAATCCAGGCAGCAATTACATGTGCCAGCACAGAGTAATTGGAAAACCATTTAGTGATATATAAACCTATTTCCGAGGAGACGGGGCCGGTTTGACACAACCTACGTCTCTATAGATTTTATGACATTAGACTGGAATGACCAATGCAGGCCACTGGGTCCGGGCTGGTTTCTCCCCCCTCCACTGACTTGCCATAATAGGCATGTTGGTACATGCAGGGCTCCAACACATATTCAGCATCACCTCGCAGACACCGTCTTAAATGGATATCGCAGTAGATCATATTTTTGTGCAATTCATTAGTGATGGTCTCTATTGAAAAAGCTCTTTAATCTGCTATCAGCAAATTGAACTGATAATGTGTTTTCACGGTGAAATTACGTGATAGTGATGTGTTAATTTTCTCTTTAAAATAAAAGGTGGATGAATACAATTAAGAAGAAAGTGGGATATTTTTCCCTCATAGGAGTAGCAAAAATATTGAAAATCTGTTGTAAAACATGGAAAACAGAAGGTGAATCAGTAAGATATTGTTTTAATGTCTGTAAAAACACGTTGTGGTTGCTTTTTTGTGTTGATAGCAGAGTTAATGACGCAAATCTGCTGTGAAACACACAAAACGCAAATGAAACCAGTTATTTAAACTGTGAACAGAATATGTTTTCCTGCTTTCTGGGAGAAAAGTGTGAAACGCGGTGGTCATCAGTGTTGAGGTGAGAATCCAAACGTGTAGCGGGAGACGACAGTTGGCAGGAAGCCTTTGTCTGTCTCGGCACATGAAATTTGAAAATTTAGCAGGAAGAAAAGGTGTGATGTGATGTGTTGAGAACAGCATGTAAAGCAATAACACAACAGATGTACACACTTAAAATAATACATGTGGAAATTGTGAGGAGAGAAAACATAAGTCACTTTAAATGATTATAAAGTGTTCAGAGGAAACAGTTCATCATTATTATAATATGAAACCAACTAAAAGTCCATCAGATGAAGAAGAACGTGCCTCCACACAACACTTTCCCACAGGTCCGCCTTAAAGATGGAACATTATAAAAGTATTTTTGGATTAGTAGCCTTTATTAAAACACATTGTTTTTCTTTGCAAAACGCTGAAGCTGTCCAGAATTTACTCATTATTATTCATATGCCTTAAAACAAGAGCAAAAATCTGCTATTACTGGTAAATAAACTCAACCTGCTCTCCTGGTTCAGTCCCCTCACCTGAGCTTCTCTCCACCTGCACCTCCTCCCCCTGTCAGTTTCTTTGTGAAAATATCAGTGTCTGCAGTTACACATTGAAGCACTCTGATCAGAAGTGATGTGTACATGAGGACTTTTTCCTCAAATGAAGTATTTTCAGGCACTAAACTGCAGCCTGCCGGTGAAGCAGACTCACTGTAAGGACACCCGTAGGTCTCCAGCCGGAGTCCGATCCTCCCGCTGGGGTTCCAGTCCAGAGGAATGAGGCGGAGGAAGCGAGCGACGGCCGGCTGCTGCAGTTTGTACTGAACCACGCTGTCTGCATTACTGTTCCCTGGAAAAAACTGAAAACACACAGACACAATGAAAACTGACTGCACTTCACTTTTAAGTTTACCTCTGAAGTCAGGTTTCTAATTCTCCAGTCAATGCCTTTAAACCACCGCAGAAGAAGAAGACGTCATGGAAAAACTGGTTCATGTACTTATTTGGTGGACATTTAAGAGTCACATGCTTCAAATACATCATGATTTATTCTCTGTTTGATTTATTTCAAATTTCCACCATTTCTAAAGCACAAATTGAAAATGTGCATGGGAAGAAGTGGAGGTTTTTTAAATCACAGATATACGAAATGCCCCATTTTTACATGACTTTGTTCTGGATTAACCATTTTCTGCAAAAAGTGAAATATAAATATTGAACGGATCGCTCTGTCTCCTTCCTGACTCTTGGCTGACTGCCTGATGGATAGCTCTTTTCATCTCTTTCCATCTCTCCCATCTGGACATCTATCCTAATTACATCCCTCCCTTGAAGTTGACATGCTGGTTAACTGACTCTCCCACTGCTGAAGAAAAGCTTAGACACATAATTAACTTATTAATTCCTCTGTAATCATGAGAGAGTGAAGCCAGATCTCCTCATATGATGAGGAGAGACGTGTTGTAATATAACGTAGTAGTCTGAGCATAGTGTGTTGTGTTGAGTGTGTGTGTGCATGTGTGTATTTGTGTCTGGATCCCAATTTGCCTTAACAAACCTTAATTGTTCTTCCAGCTGAAAGGAACAAATTCACTTTCTGGATACACAAATAACGCACACACATAGCAGCAAACACACAGCAGCATATTAAAATCATAAAACCAGCAAATATTTGGGGTGTGTGTGTGTATTTACTGTATATACTGCATATATGTGAATATACTGTACAGCTGAGAGTCATCAATTAGACTCACGCATCAGCTTTTTTTCAGACCAAGCAGCTGAACGCAGCTTTTCCTCAAAGCTGATGAACCAGAAGAGCCGTCAGCTCAGCAAACTGGCGAGAAAACAGCATCGTATCTATTTCTAGAAAAATGACCTGAGTCTCTCAAAGTGTTTGAAAGACAGAGAGCAGGAGAAACAGGAAGTCTGTTCACACTGCGGAGGCTAAACATCTCCCACAGTGCTCAGCTTCCTGTCTTCACACCTGTGTTTACTGCCTTCCATCCATACGGTTTCAGTGTGGTGAATTCACACGGCAGACGCATTGGAGAGCTAAAGTTGGACGGTGTTGTGCAAAGGAAAACAGCTGCTATTAATGGCAGGTGAGAAGTTCTAGTTTTCCTCCTGTTGATATTAATGTGCATCTCATCCTTCACTCAAGATGGCTTCTTCATTTCAAAGTTTACAAGATAGTTTACAAGATATTTACATCATATTACTCCTATCCTCAGTATTTCCCGCTCAAAGCTCACAGAAAGAGAGAATGTAATGAAATGAGAATGTAAAGAAAAGAGTAAAAGAGAAAACTTCCTCTTCCTCTCTTCTCTTCTTCTTGAAGCTTAGTAGGTTGATCCAACAACTCCGTCCTCTGACAGACTCTGTAAGCTGGGCTGTCTAATGCACAGAGGTTGAGAAACACTTTGAAATGTGACTGGGATTGTGCTCAGTTTATGCAGAGCGTCAGATCAACCTGTTTTTAAGCTGTGAGAAGCCTCCCTGCTCTTTCAGAGAAGATCCTCAGTGCTGAGATTAGCTGGATTCCCTCCATATGAGGAAACTGCCTCTACTTCTAATCCAGCCCTCCTCTCTGCACCGCTGTAACAAAGGCGCTTTTACCCTGCGTAAGTGTCCGTGCTCGCTGTTGGTAAAGCGGGTGTTTTCCACATTTGTTGCACTATTTGAATTGGTATGAGGCCCACTAGGAGCACGCAGGAGAGAAACTCAGACATATTTTGAACTGGCTGACACAATCCATCACTGTGTTTGCTTCCTACACAAACAAGATCAAAACTACTTAGTATTCCTGTGGCTGCAGACTGAACCATGTACCATCACCACAGCGGGACAAACACGAGTCCAACGCAACACAAGCGCGATGGGGGAACACTGAAGGGGAGTGTGTGTCTACCAGGAGGTGGGAGGTGAAGCCTCACCGCCTCTGCTGTCCATCTGACTGACTCCTTCATTAATCAGCTCGACACATACGAGCTTCTGACAGTACAGTTTACAGCCTGGAGTAAGGCTACTCGTGCTTACATGATGTATGAAACCCTGAACATTTTTCCATTTGTGACCTCCGTTTATGATGATGTAACACTCTTCATCGTCTTTATTGTCACTCTCTGCTTCATACTGTTGCTGGAAATACAAAAATAAGGAGATGAACATGTGTGTAAAAGCACCACAGCTTTGGTTGAGCAGACACTGGTATTTCTCCTCATTGATTTCATTTCTGCGGCTGCAATGCGTGCTCTCAGCCGGGAGAAGTGGCGCTCCGCTGCCTCTCTGCCCCGCTCTGTGTCCATCAACAGCAGCTTAAGTGTTTTGGCAACAGGTCCGCACAGTCAGCAGAGCCCTTTCATTGGCTCATCCATTATTAATGAAGAGTCAAAGGCTGCTGATGACTGTGATTATCTCCTCAGGATGGACTGATCCCTGCAGACCAGCGCTGCTAAACACCATGTCCACTGTAAATATGACTGTGGTCGTCCAGGAAAATTAGCTGTAATGAACCTGAGAGGTGTTTGCTTTCACACTGACTCCCTGATACTGTACCTACAGTACTGTTTGTGGACTGCTGTAAGGTGGTCCTGTCTCACACCACTGGGGCCTTAGCTCTCCTTGTTTTTAATGGTTTAATTGTCTCCCATTTGGCTCCAGCTACATTGTCCAGTGTAAATATATTGTTTAAAAGGGAATTACACACCTATAATGTCTTCCTGCCAGTGTGACAAGGTAAAGGACAACACATCCCAGCTAGAAGGTCATTAAACTCATGGACTGTAATAAGATTAATTCATAGATTCATGATTTACACGTCATAGTGGCAAATGAAAGCCATGTTTTGTTTAAATATATTAGCAATGCATTATGTTTAAAATGCTAAGAACACATTCAGTTTTCTGTGTTTTAATTGTTTCTTTTCTTATTATAATTTTACGCTTCAGGGATTTAAAAGCTGCGGGACAAATTTGGGATTTACTGATATATGAAGAAATTCTACTTGATTTGACATCATCGTTCTGTTTGGGACAGTCTGTTGTAGTTGAACAGCCCCTGTGTTACATTATATTCAGACGGACAACAGCATGAAGTGAAAAAATGCAGCCTGTTCATCCATTTCGAGGAAAGGACTGCTTTAGCACATTCGGGGCCCTCAAGCAGATGCTTCCAACAACAAAAAAAATGCAGCGTCGTTGAGTTTTGTCACTGGACTTGGCTGTTTTCAGTCTGAGCGCTCAACTGATGTCCTCCAACAACACGGGCTGCAATAATCACTTCAGCGTGGACTCACCCCGATGCTGTCCTCCTGTCTGTACTGTTTCCAGTTGTGTCCCGTGTCGCTGAACATCAGCAGGTACGACGTCAGCCAATCAGAGCTGCCGTAGCGACCCTGAGTAGCGACGGCGGTGATCTTGGTCCGCTCGCCCAGGTCGACCTCCAACCACTGATACCTGTCTGAGGTGAGAGGAGACCAACCTCCAGCTCCTGCAGGGAGAGAAAATTAAAGATTGATTTATTACATTCCAACCTTTAAGGTAAAGGATGCAATAAGCCTCTGAGTCGCTGGTGTGTGTGCTGCGTGTGTGTGTGTGTGTGTGTGTGTGTGTGTGTGAGGAATGAATTGCTTGACCTTTGAGTTTTACCTGACATCACATTTTGTTGCTCGAGCTAAAATAAAACACATCTTTAGTCATTATAACATCTAGCTTGTTTACCATAACTATTTTAGCATGCTAGCACGCTAACATTCACAATAAACCCTAAACTCAAAGTACAAATGAGGCTTATTTTGCATTTGAATTTTCATTATCTGCATTAATCTGGTCATGGACAAATACAATTTTGGCCTGATTCATGCTGAGGTGGACGCAAATGTCTGTACCAAACGACCAGAAGAAGCACGCAGTGGTTTAGTCCTGCATGATTTCAATCACTGAAGCATTTTCTTTTCTCAAGTGTCCTGACATGCTCATGGCGAGATCCCACGCTTGCATCTTCTTTGACCTCCGTGCTGAGAGGTTTTACTGGATTTAGCTCATGACAAACCACCACACACCACTGCGCAGCTCCTTATTACATTTCCAAAAGAAAACATCATCAATAAGAAGCTGCATTGATTTGCTTCACAGAGCAGCAGTCCATTTACATCCCTTCCCAAATATAGCATCGCTAAGAGGCTGTGGTGTGATCCATTGATTAGTTGAACAGTTTGCTTTCAAGTCTGGATCTTTTGCTATATTGAATATCATCAATAGGAGCTGGTGGTGCCAAGCATTGATTAGTTTTGCAGAGCCCCTGCAGGTCTGTATCCTTTCCCGTATTACATTTCACGAATAAAGAGCAGTGTTGTGACATATTGATCGGTTGAATTCCAGGTCAATAGGCTGAGAAAATGAAAAGCGGGTTTGGTGAAACATGCTGGTAATTTATTTAAAAAGTGTGGTTTTTTCAATGGGCTTTTCCTATCTGTAGCATTGTCTTGCTGTTAATTATGCCAGTAACGATGTGTCTTCCAATGAACACTGTGGTGTTATTGATTAGCCACATACAAGTTCATTGCCATTACATTTGTTTGTGTTTTTAGATACAGAGACAACTGCTACAAGAGAAAGAGCCAGAAACTGTGTGCGTGTGTGTGTGTGTGTGTGTGTGTGTCTGTGTGGGTGTGTGTAGGTATGTGTGTGTGCTCAGTGGGACACTGGTCAGCAGCCTCCTCCTTCAGAGTCGTCCATCTGGCGTTTGAGCTCTGAGGCGTTGCTTTGGCCTGACAAAGCACTATCCAACAAACACACACACACTGAGACACACACACAAACAGAGAATAGAGAAATGGCACAAACATACACAACCACTAATACAGAGGAAGAGAGAGAGGAGTCGGGACCGCACACACACCAACAATGGGAGTCGATGAGTTCTTGGAAAGCATTAAATGCTTTGCAAGACACCAAAACAACAAACACAGTGTAAATGTCAATTGTCCTCATGATACCACTCTGTTGTCTGCTGTTTGTTGTCGCAGCAGCTAGTATTTTGAAACAAAGCTACAATCTGAATTTATCCCATGCCTCCAGAGGACAGTACTGAACTGTTCAGTTTTGGGCTAAGAACTGAAGACCGAACTGATGCCTGTGAGCCTATAAATCCTCTTTGACACACAAATCCATTGAAAAGCATTGGCTGTAAAACAGAGAGCACACTTTGTGTTATTTGTTTGGTCCGGTTGGTCAGCCAGGCTGCTGATGTCATAGTGACCCAACAAGCAGGTGGTCCTGGGAAGTGGGCGTGTTGAAACTTTTGCAGAGGATGCACCAAACATCAATCAACTGGTAAATAAGAGAGTTTCACCTTCTAGCTCAGCCTCTTCTTCAACATGATTCTCTATTGAAATGCCTCAATCAGTACAGATACTGAACCAGTCTATGAGCTGCATCACGCAGGGCTGCCACTCACTCCCAACCTGCAGGGGGCGTACCACCATCACAGCTGATTCACATTCGGCGACAAAATAAGAGATGGAAGCCAGCAAAGATTCAATTGGCAAAAAGCAGAACTGATGACCAGTCACATCTTTGATGTTTGAGCTGAGCGGTGGTAGTAAACAGCTCCACTTCCTGTAAAACTAGCACAGGATGGCTCTTAATTAACCACCCTGGCATGGCATCTTGTTAGCTGCCCAACTACATCAAGAGAAGCAGTCATGAGCCTTATCCAAGGCTTTGAACAGGTTGGGCAAACTTCCATGACCCTGCAGCGTTCTTGCAAGAGTCAAGAGTTTCGTCGTTGTACAACGGCCAGAACAGAATTTGATACTTCAACAGATACCTCTCGAGTCGTTGTCAAGCGACTCATCCAGCACCGTGACAAGTGTTCCCACAGAACTGAGGAGTATAGTAGACTATATATAGTCCAATCAGGAATCTGTCTACGAAGACACGTTTCACACGTGCTAGAAAACAAGGTGGCGACCTCCCAACAGCAAACCAAAGAACTTCTTTGTTCTATTTGGCTGAAGAAGAAAAAGAAGAAAAAAAAATGAGACTAGGAGCAAAGATGGAGATTACATAAAGCAAAGGTTCAGGTTCACTTCATCTGCTTCTGTTTTTCTGTTTCCTGATCTCTAATGTAAGGCGTCCAATAAAAACAAAGTCAACGAAGCAAATAAAATTACATTTAAGAAACTCAGGAGGGAACGGTTTAAATTTCAGGGTGAAACATTCGCTTCACTTCATCTCAGGTACTGGAATCTAATGGTAGCAAAAGATCAGCTTTGTTGCACACGCACCTGCAGTAAATGTCCTTGTGATCGAAATTAAGTTTGGTTTTCTGATTAAGGTTGAATAGATCTTATGTCTTTCTTCATGGGTTGAAGTAATACTGGTTTCTTTGCACCTTGGAAAACAAACACGTTCTGTATTTCCTCTGTGAACATGAATCAGGGTCGGTCTGGCTGGTGGAGCCTGATCTTTAACGAGCTAAAGGCCAAAGCTAATAAACATTGGCTAACAGATGTGTCCAGTGACAGAAGAAGAGAAAAGAGCAGACACTCTGACCTTTTACTCATGAAGATTATACCACAGAAGAAAAGAGAAAGAGATCAGAGGGAAACGACCAAGAGAGGCGAGGGGCGTCCCAAAGATTTACTGTGTCCACCCTGTCAGATATAATTGAAACAGCAGCGGACTGATGGCTAATGGTCCGAATACTTCCTGTCATGGCTGTCACTTTAAATCAAAGAGATCTCCCTGCTCTCTTTCTCCTCTGGTGTCTGTCAAGGAACCGACTCTAACCATCCGCTGAGGAACGTAGTTACCAGCCAATTAGAACGCCAAACTCTCCTCCGCTTTGACTTTACCAGTCAGGGAACGGTTTCTCACTCACGGATAAAACAGCAAAGTTTTTTATTTGTGGATTTAGTCGTACACGCTACTGTTGCGTAAAGGCTTAGTCACATCTGATTTTACTGACAATAATGTCACTACTGTTTGATTGATACCAAGCAGCTTTGTTAAGATACCGAACATGTCCAAACGGGGCTGATGTCACGCGAGTCCATCAGGCCCCAAAACTCTGGAACAAACTACCTACAGATATGAGGGAAGCAGCTCGCTGAATATCTTCAAAAGAAACTTAAAGCTCATCACTTTGAGCTGCAATTCCTATATGAAAGGTGCTCTACAAAAAAACCCTTAATCTGATTATTAGGATGTCTGGGAAGAAAGACAGAATTTCGACCACTTAGACCCCTAAACCGGATCTATACTGGAGTGGTTTATGCCATAGCAACATATGTGGTCCCAACATATGTGTCAGCCTCCCTCTCTATTCCCCTGCATCTATAATGGATCTCTCAAATCTTATCAATCCACACCAGATGCCCTCAGAGTTTCTTTGGCCGTCACCTGCACACCTGTCCCTCATTTCCTCTTTGAGCCACACCTGTGCTTTGTTACCTCGTTAAGTCTCAGTACAAATACCAGGCTCTGTCACTGCTGCTGTGCTGCTATCATACTGAGCCATTTCTGCATGTTCTCCTGCCTGTTTCACAAAAACCTGCCTGTTGCCTTCAGCCGTGTTCAAAGACCTTCTGCTTATCTTTGACCAGGCTTCCAGCTTCTTCCCTGTCAGACTTTGTTTACCTTTTCATACTGTCGTCTGGCCAACCATAGACTCGCTGACAGCCTAAAGTCCCTTTAATTCGCCCAGTGTGTTGGCATTTGGGTCCTTTCCCTTGTCTATATCTTGAAATGTGACAGCTGTAGGTAATGCAGAGGCTCATATGCATTGAGCGTGCATATCCCTCAAAAATGTAATTAAAGGTCCAGCCAACAGCAGCTACAGAAATGCCATCTGGAGACTTGCACTGCTTGTTTTGTCCTCAACAAGTCTCTGATGCTGCTGCAGATTACTGAGAGCATCATCAGCATAAAGCTTCAGTGCTCAGTAATCTTCTCTTTTTTCAGTAATACAAGACATAGTTTCTGCGCTCATCTCTCTGTATCGCTGAATGAAAGATAATAAGGTTTGCTCTACTTTTGGTGCATATAGTTAAAGCATGATCCAACATGGTAATGTACAACACATCTATCCAGTGTTGCAGTGGTGAAATCCAACACTGCACAGCAAATCACTTCCTGCGCCAAAGGCACAGCAGCACAATCACAATAATACTATCTTCACAAACGATCCATTTTACTTCAAATGCTTCACATAAAACGATGTGTGCTCATACTTGCGGGCATCTTGTAAATAAACTCACAGCCACTGACTTCCCATTGCTAGCTCAGCCTGCTATTCTGTGGCTTAAACATGAGCATCAGTAACTTTTTAAGGGTGTTGGAAAATGAGAGCAAATTCTGTTTCATAAAACAGTGAAACAATATTCTATAGAGCAGTATAACCCAGCTTGAGGTAGGCTTCCTCATACCTGATACTTCAGTGCTGCACTTCACCTTTAAGGACT
Organism: Chaetodon auriga; assembly: GCF_051107435.1. Classification (NCBI taxonomy): domain Eukaryota; kingdom Metazoa; phylum Chordata; class Actinopteri; order Chaetodontiformes; family Chaetodontidae; genus Chaetodon; species Chaetodon auriga. The sequence goes on from NC_135085.1 coordinate 22,625,939, forward strand.
GTGACACCTGAAACTAACTCAATTTGTCTCTCTCCCTCTTGTCTCTGGTTATTAGAGCAGCACAGGTACAGTAGTGTAGGTAACAGGTGAGCATGAGCGCTGGTCCGGCTGCACAGCTCTCCTTCTGCTTTACTGCTGAAGGGAAACCAAGCTTGACGCGAGTCCACTCCGGACAGCAGCTTCACAGTAAGAAACAGATGGATGGATGAGTAAAGAAAGGACCGCTGAATCATTAATAATGCACCGATATTCCACCTGACAGGTACGGAGGACTCACACGAACAAACACAGTCTGAGGAGTAAAATGAAGAGTCGAGTCGAATCGAAAAGGCCGGGCGGGCAGAGGAAGAGGTGAGCCCTTAAAGTGAGACGCAGGTAGCAGAGTGACCAGGCGGAATAGAGACAGGTAACAGGCCGACTATTTAAAGCAGGTCTGGAGTGACAGCTCAGCATTTACATGAGAAAAGCAAGCCTGGATGGAAATTTCAGCAGCCTGATAACATGTCAGACGGGCAGACAGCCTAATGGACACGAGGAAACGGGAGGATGGAAAACAACGGACGTCTCCTGTCAGCAAAGTACAACACTCGATTTTCAAGCATAACATCGGAACTTTACAATAACACACACACACACCGAACACACTCATGTAAATCAATACTGGAGTTCATACAGACAACCAGAACAGGTTCCAGTCAAAGCTGAACTCCACTTCTAGACCTCATTAATGTAAAAAGTGGTTCCTGTGGCACAATAATTCTTTTTCAAGTCTGTTCCAGCACAATTGCAGCAGCACCATCATATGTAACATTGCCTGAGAAAAGAAAACGTTTAAACATGAAGACGGCTATTAACATTTGGCAAGAGGACAGAGTTGGTTAATTAGTTCTCACCAATGAAAATGTGACTGTGGATGGAGTGAGTAATGATGGCAATGCAACACTGTACAGAAGAGTAGACGATCATTTAAAGTTGATAATTTAGAGGAAGGACGAAGGAGAAGGGAAGGGAACGAAAACGAAGAATAAGACAGACTGAGGATCAAAACAGAGCTGTGAGCCCAAAATAGTGAGTCATCCATCCTGCAGGTCCTCGCTGAAAGAGACATTCATCTCCAATCAGCTGCCTGACAGAGCTTTTCAGCCAATTCTGGCTCCCAGATGTAAAAATGATGTGCATGCACAAAATATTGAGTGTGTAACCTTTCAAAAGAAACTGCCATGTATAAAAAGAGTGTGTGTGTGTGTGTGTGTGTGTGTGTGTGCGTGTGTGTGTGTGTGTGTGTGTGTCTCGCTTTACGCCACACACAAACACATTTATCACCGCTGAGCTGCGTGTCATAAAACAATGTGGCAAAAAAAAAAACAACCTCAAAGAGGGAATCTGTGGACATTTGAGCCAAAGCCTTTATCTGTTCAGCATGTTGTAATCTGTTTAGTAGAATGTAAAGCAAAGCTCTCAACAGTGGCAGATACTGTATCAACCTGCTGCACACAAAGGCCAGCGCCAGACGGAGGAAACAACGGCGCTGCTTTACATTAGCAAGATTAAGTAGGAGTGAATTAAGGCGTGTTTGAGGGTAGAAAATACTCAGGTATTTGTTTTCCAGTGAAACAAAAGTCGTATTTTCTTATACTTGGAAGTCAAAGTAAAGTCCAGCTGACTTTTGACTGGACGACTGAGAATCTTCAGATGTATTTTCTTGAGAATATCTGCCAGTAGAGTTAGAAAAACTCAACCTTTCATCAAAATCACGTCTTTCCTGACTTCTCTTTCTTGATTCATGTGCAGCCACCTGAATTATCATGTTGTCTTGAACAAAGCAAAACACAAACAACATCATTTCTATTTGAAACAGGTGAGAATACAGTCACTGCACTGACAGCCGATGTTTTGTGTGTTTTCATCCTAAAATCTTTTAAAGGTGATGAGGCAGATTTTTAAGATGCTAATGAAATTATCATGTTAGGCCTCTACGGACATGCTACCGTCACTGTTGGTGCTCCTCCTATGAGCACATTATGAATATGACACTGATGTTTGACTAATGCGCCGCTGCCGGTGGCGACCATATGAAACGAATGATTTCCTGCTGACTAACCTTCAACACACAATATGTCTCTTTCTGTAACCACATGGCAACACAACACCATCATTTGCTTTAATCAGTGACACCTTTTCAGTCTGTTAGCGTCAGCAGCGCTAATTCATGTCAGACCTGTGAAATACAGTCTGGTGCTGCAGATAATGGTGAAGTTTAGCATAATCTCATTAGAGGTCTTTGTCTCAATCTACATGTAGTATTACTGTGTGCGTCAGGCTCTTTATACAGTCTATGATCAGACTACACACGTTTTAAGTCTCTCAGAAGAAGAGATCCATCACCTGGTGTTGCACATAAACCTCTACCATGAAGTAAGGGACTCAGTTTTGATCACAGTCCAGTGCCCATGTATAAAATACCTGTGTTTATCCTGCGCTGGTATTCTAGGGCTCTGATAATCTGCTCATTTAGTGAGTAAATGAACGGAAAGCAAAGCTGCTCCTCTGAGAACAACTGGAGGAGGCAGAGAGTTAGCAGCAGCAGCAGGAGATGGAAATGAGATGGATGCGTTCATTTATTCATCGATTTCCACAGCAAACAGCTGGAATCGTGTCGGCTTCGCACCCCGAATACAGCCAGGGAGGAAAATGTGACACAAACAGCTCTAATCTACCGACGACGAGAGCTAGATTTGAAAAATGCTGATCTGATGCTAATCCCTGCATTTTCTCATATTGACGTGATTACTATTAATGTGAGGGAGTGTGCTCTTTGCACAGGAGGATGAGGATGTACAGCACCTCCACCAACAGCCGCAGGTTAGAAAAACATGCAGCACAGATTTGGTTATAAAGGGTAAGGCTGTTATGGTGGGAATGACATGACTGGAAGCTCACCATTCTGAATTTAAATTGAATTACCACATTTTTTTGCCACTTTGGGGCAACATAATAACCCGCTAACATGCAGACTATTACATTATAAAGCTGATACAGTGAACATGTTAGCAAACAGATGCTTATCTGCCCAGCAGGACAACATTAGGCTTCATTTGAAGGCGTGTGTGGGTCCACCTGATGAATGCATGTCTCAGCATCTTTTTTAACAGTGCTCTGACTTTTTTCTGTGGCCACTGTGAGCGCTGCTACTTGAAAATATATGAACTTTACAGCCCTTTTCAGGCAACCAATGGGGCGTGACTTGATATCATAACAGAGACACCAAAAAAAAAAAAAACATGTGGGAGTAGATTGGAACATCTAATGTCAATCAAAACCCATGTGCTTACGTGTTTATAGTTGTGCTTCTGTGTTTATAGAGATGACAGGAAGTCCATTAAATATGCTGACTAGCTTTTCAGAGCCTGGTCGTTCAAAGACAGCTGACTGGCAGCATCTCGCAGCAAAATCATTGTTTGCTTAAAGTCTCAATCATCAAACTAACTGAGGACTGAGCAGCGTTCTGCAGGCGCGGCTGCCTTCGCTCTCCGAGGTGGTGAAAATCATTCAGATCCAGATTAAACCCATCTCGCCCTCCCAGCTGATTCTCAGCTTTGATGTCGGGATAAAGCAGCGAAGCTCGTTCCCTGCAGAAAGCGCCACAACAAACCATGATCTTCATTTTGTCAAAGCCTCACATCAGCATCCAGCACAGGACTCCCTGCTGGCTTTTCATGTTGGATGAACAAACAACATTCGCATTTATCCAATACATACAGCATCTATAGAGAATAAGACGAGACAAAGCAGCTCTGGCTTGTTCTTTCTTTTATTCTGCCGTGCCTCTTAGAAACTTTTCTGATCCTCCATCTCCCTCTAAAGTAGTCACTGGTGAGTTGTCTGATAGTCTTTGCGAATCCATTAAAAACTTTCCTGTTTTCTAGCTTTTGTGCTGCGTGTCCTGAGCTTAAACGGAGCCTCACTGGCGCTGAGCTCAAGTGCTGCATAGGAACTGCTCAGTAAGAGACGACTGCACCTCTCCTGAATAAAAACATTTGATAGAGACAAAACAACATTTAGATAACCTTTAATCTGCATTTAGCTGCATGCATAATTGTCTTAAACAACAGCAAGAATTCCATCAAATACCTTTGAGAGGAAAACAAGCTGCAAAGCCAGACAGAGATTTCGTATTAGAAGCTGACAGTTTCAGGGTGTCCTGGTAAACTAGGTTCCTACTATATAATTGCAGTCACAGTCCCCACTTTTCTCACCTGTCTCTGCAATGTCATCTTGAATAAAGGCAAGAAATGGCAAAGAAATGACCTATCATTGAAGCATTAGCATGAAAACAGACTGGATGCACAGATAGTAAAAAACACTTTTGGTGGCATTCAGAATGACCACTTCAGGCCTCATTGACCAATTATCCTTATGTGAGAAGTGCCATAAGAAGACACATAGCAGCAAATGACACTACAGTTGGTAATTGTTTGAAAACCATAAACCAGCTACACTTCAGCCGTATTAGCAACACTATTCAGTCGTTTCATACAAAGTAGATGATGTCAGTCATCGGTTTTCTATAACCACCTTTCCTTTTGGAGGGTCGCGGGCGCGCTGGAGCTGTTTCTAGCTGATAAAAACCGCCATCCTATTAAAAACACCATCCTATTTAGCCAAATCAGAGCGTACATTTTGAGTCAAATCCAGTGTTTGGGACCCACTCATCAGTCCATAATTCACTCTCAGCAGCAGAAACTCTTCCTCACCGTCTCTCCTGTTGAGTTTGGCGAAGACCGGCGCGTGACTGCTGGACAGCTGGGAGGAGCTTCTGAAGGACGACGGCGGCAGATTGGACACCAGTGTGCTGTCACACAACTCTGTCAACCAATCACAAAGCAGAAAAAGAGCACATGTTAGGGCTTCACACGTCAAATCCGTTTTGGTTTGGTGTTTGTTGGCCAAAAAGCTTAGCGTTGTGGAGTATTCACTCAAGAAAACAATAGGAAATGAAACCTTTGTTGGTTGTTCATGATAATCAATGCATTTCCTCTAATATACTGTATGATTGTTGGCCCTGTAACACAACAGTGGCTTTGACCTTTCTTATACGGCTGTTGCAGAAGGAGCTGAATATAATGGTGCAGCTGATATTGATGGGACACTCCAGGTGTTGATCTGTATGTAAATCACATGCAGATTTCCGTTGCATGATTATTAAATTGTTTGACAATCTGTTTTTGTCCAAAGCAATCAGCAAATAACAGCGTACATTATGGGATCACACAGATGTTGTGTAAATGCACATGTTAGAAATGTGACGTCACCATTACAGCTGACAAATTACACGCAGTTCTGCAACACAAATCAACAACAAATCAGTGTTTCAAAGACACGTTAGCGCCTAAAAAGCTGCAGTAAAGTTCGAGGATAAAGAAGTTTTAATGAGAAAAGGAAACAGCACACTTTATTTCACCAAACTTCCAGCTTTTTAATTAATCTAAATCAACTTTAATGAATCAAAAGTTTAATTATTAAATTTATGTGGCGTTGAGTAAGTGTGCAAGCGTTACCTTTTTCATGTACACTATTTTCTGATAGGCTTGCACCTACAGCAAATGGAGTGCTTATTACTGCTCTCCTTCAGCTCAGTAATAAGTTTTCAGCCAGCATCCATTCATCTTTGCAGAGGCTCAGAATGGTGGGGATGGCTGAAAGGAGGTACCACAACACTTATCCTGAGTGATGCAGCACTTGGAGGTTCAGAAAAGCAGAATACTCGAGGTAACGGGGCAGGAGCTTCACATTTTTTTAGCCTCAATGAACACCATTGAGCAGCTAAAGAGGAGTGGAGTTTTATCATTGAGCTGCTGCTTTAATGTCAGCTGAGTGGAAATAGGCCTTTGACATTACGCTCCAGTCTCTCAGTGAACAGAAAGTAGTTCATAACAGCGGGCTGATCCAGGAATATCTCCTCTCAGCACGAGTATAAATAGTTTTCTGTGGTTCAAAATCATAAAAGCAGTAGGCAGGAAGCGTCCAAACTTTTCTTCAGAGTGATATCACGAAATCAGACACGAGAAGACGGATTATTCTCCATCTTCCAGTCTGAGTGAAAAACCATATAATTGTTAAAAAAACAGCAGGATGGGAGCTCGCCGGCGCTGAGAGGCGAGAGCACCTCAAAATCATCATGCAGAGCTGCTGACAGCTTGACCATCACACATTTCAGAGATACACGGAGAAGCAAATGCCTTTAAGTAAAAACCCCAAACTCAGTTATGAGTTCTTTGTATGACAACAGCTTCATCATCGTTTGTACTGAGTGTGTGAATATTCACAGGAGGGTCAGAGTGGAGTCCAATCATCGAGAAGCAGCAGTCTAATGTTCCCCAGGTGGAAACAGGTCTTTCGGCTCTAATGGCACCACATTAGATGAATGAACAGTGTAATAATGTCCAGTTGGATGAATGAATGGTGTAATTCTACGAAGGCCGTTAAATGAATGCTGTAATCATGTCGTGTTGTGGAGATGAATGGCGTCCTGACTGGCTCATTACAGGCTGGATACTGATGGAGACGAATCAGCGTTGTCAGAAGCAAAATGTTTCACACTTTAATGGTTTATGGATGATCGCCTGCAATAAAAGACGTCATATACTGTGCATAATGTGCAATAATTATCCTTTTAATTGGCTTATCTCTCCAGAGAGCACATCTTTTGTCACCATCCTACAGCTGCTCCAACCTTCACTTTTTGCACAATGCGTTTTTTATTTTTTTATTTTTTACTGTAGTTCTGCTTTGTGCTAAGATGCAGAATAAAGTGACAGCTCTTGGTTAAAAAATAAAGAATGAATATTGTGTCAACAGGATGCATCATTTTGTTGAGTTTGCCATAATTTTGGTGATTGCTATCCTGCAGTTCATTCATGTTTGTGCACATTGAAAAAGTGGCAGCCGTCTGATATTTGATGATAATTACATGTTCACAGCAGGAGATGTTCTTTTTGAATGGACAGATTATCGGCGTAACGCCGGCTCCTGCACACAGTGTTGCAGTACAGGTTGTTTGTAGCGAGGCTACTGAGTATCTCCAAGGCTGCTTATGGTGTTTCCTTTGGAGTTAATCCTTCCTAAAAGTGCTTCTTTAGCCCAGTTTAACTTACAGGAGTTTCTGATGGCTCACATAACGTGTTTTGCTGCCATGGAGGAATTAACAGGAGGAGAAGGAGGAGCTGAAACAGACATTTAAAAAAAACTCTAACAGGCTGAGAAAATAATATTAACCACTTCCAAGAGCCTGACAGGAGTGTGTGAGTGTATGTGTGATAGAAAAGCCACACAAATGTGGGATTTACGTGAGGCTTTAACGGTATTATGACAAGAGAAAAGGCTTCAAAGAGAAGGACTCTCTCCCTCTTCAGGGAGCCTTTCCCAACAGGACTTGTGTGAAACTGTGTATCTTCAAAAAGCCTTTTCCCAAAAGTAAGTGTTTTAAAGGAGGACTGTCTTATATTTAGTCTAATATGGTATTAGTATATTAACTATTAAGGTTGAAATTGGTGTTCGCCATCTTAAATTCTTTTGCACTAAAGTGAAACGTGATGTTCAGCCGCCGTCCCCACCCCACTCATTTTTGTGCAGTCCCTTAATTATCTTTAAATAGAAACATATTAAATTAAAAACAAGAATAGCCTACAAGAAATTAAGGCGAATTTATTGTATAATGAAGCACTGCATCTCTATTTACGTAGCTGCATAAATCATTTGTCATTATAAACACTATGCTAAACAGTAGAAATGCAGCCTGTAGTGTAACTGTAGCCCACATACACACACACTCAGATTCGTGAACATCAGCTCAGTAAATATTCACAGCTTTCCTCTCGAGCTCCAAACTGTAAGCCAAAGCCAAACTAACGCTGCCTCCATCTAAAGCCTCTCTGTTAATGGATGTTGTTCTCCACCTCTGAGACAAGAGCCAATTACCGTGATTCACGCTACGGTCCGATCCCGGCCCACAACTCTCACGACGAGGCTTCAGCTTTGATTACTCTGTCAACATCAGTGTACTTCATCTGAACAACACGAGGTCTTCATCAGCCTCTTGATATCCACCGCGGCCTGCTGATTTCACTTTTTAAAGAGGAGTAACACTGAATTTAAAGAGACACAGATTTCCCGACAGTGTCAGTGTGTTTACCCTGAATGGATAACTTGTGTCATATTAAGTGAAGAGAAGCACACGTGCTAATTGGAAGGTGAACTGTGATGTTTGGAGGATTACAATTAAAAAATGAGACACTTGTTGAGCTGCCTCAGTGCACATTTTTCTGAAGAAGTAAGACTACAATTCCCAAAATACCAAAGGGATCAAATATTTGGCTGGCCTAAAGAGGATAAATGTTCAGGTGATGTTGAAACCTGCATTACGACAGAATGGGTCATTTGCTGATGACTCCCAAACAACATATATGAGTGTTGAAGAGTGTAAGCAACAGGCACACGTGAGTACATTTGTCAAGTTTTCCAATGACATTTCTGGACTCTGATTGGCTTTGATCAGGTCACTTCCTTTTAGTTGGTAGTCATTACATAATATAAATAGCAATATCATATAATTAATATCCCACCCCTATTCATCACATGGTGTCCCAGTGTAGTTGGTAATGATTTGATGTTTTGATCTGATGTTAAATGTTGCGCTTGGCTCCCTTAAAGGTGTCATATATGCATATACTGAGTTTTAAAGTCGATGAATATTTAATCCAACAACATCAGAACGCCTCTGGCTTGGCTTCAGTGACGCCGTGGCTCTGAGTAGTTTCTCTTTGATGATGAAATTATCTGATATTAACTGAGTCTGAAGTCAATTTCGGTCAGCTTGTTACGGCAGTTATCACCGAGCATCCTCAAGTACAGTTATATTACACTTAAAAGTAAATCTTTAATAATTCTATTGTGAGTAACAGAGTGGCTTTGAGCTTCATGCATATTTAATTCCACTGTTTTAAATGCTGTCTGGCTCTGAAGTCCTCTGGAGCTCCTCCTGATAGCCTTCATCATCCTGTTACTGTGGGTGGTGGGGGAGCCCTCGGCGTGAAAAGCAGGTGAATTACAGTAGTCTGAAGAGGTGAAACGAGAGGGACAGCTCTCCAATACCAAGTGCTGTAATCCCCGAGGAGATAATGTGTGGTGAGAGCACATCCTCGCTGAGGTAACACTCAGCGGAGTGAGAGGGTTTAAAAACACCGGGCCAGTTTTCCTCAGCGGAGCTTTGGCATTTAAGAGTGGACATCCCTGACAGCGTGACCAGCGGAGCACAAACACAGACGGCTCAGAGGAAAATGGAGCTAAATGTTGAATACCTGCTGGACGCTGCAGCCACTGAACCTCGAAACTGACCCTGGCTGTGTAGAACGGAGAGCTTTCCTGAATATTAAACTACCGCGCCTTCCTCCTTGGCACGAAAACAAACGCACCGTCTCTGTCTTTCTGTCAGCCTCGACGTCTCATGGAGGGTAAATTTAGAAAAAAAACTGTCTTCCTCTGCTTTTTATATTTTAGGCATCCAGGTTAACACAAGGGGGAAAAAAGATGACATTTCTGAATCAGCAGCATAGTTTGCCATCGACAATGAGCAGTTCAAGATGTCAGTGCTATAACACACTTAGAGCAGAACATTTCCATGAAATTAGACGGCCTGTTGGAGAACAGGGCTAGGAAAATGAGAGCAGTTTTGCTTCATGAAATTTCAGGAGGAAAATATGGGAGAAGAGGTTACTGAGGACACAGAAGCAACTGAGGTAAGATGACTTCCCAGCCTATAACAGAATAAAGGAAATGATTCTCCTGTCTCCTGTCTTATATCTGCTATGGTAGAAAATAACAGTGTTAACTGAAGTAATACTTCACCAAAATATGATGCTGTTTGCTCCTCAGGTGAAAAATAAAAGGCGGGAAGTTCCAGGGTAATGCAGAACTTCAGCGACCATGATATTCACATTTGAGTGATGGGATATGGGTTTTCATCTCAATAAAATATCCTCCCATCAAATGAATGTTTAATCGTTTCTGGTTCCTGAGAAGGATTTAGAGGGAGAGAAAGAGTCAAAGCTCTCTCCCACAGCCCATCCATCCACCCACAGTGTCAGTTTTATCATTCGGGGTGAATAAACTGTGAATCTGATGGCAGTAAAAAGTCTCAAAAGCTTTAAAAAAAAAAAGATCTCTGGAGTGCCGAGGCCTTGGCACTGTCAAGCACAATTAATCACCACTGACATGATAGGCAGACTAATACTTGGCACAGGAAAGACAGAGAGGGAGACCACGGCTCATTCACCTGCATTGTCCACTTCTTTACTGTTTTGTTGAATAGCAAAGTACCCACAGAGTCCATGACAGAGCTGGAGACCCTGAATACCGATGAGCTCCATCCATCACCTCAACAAACAGCAGTGAACAGAAGGTCCTGCACTTCAGAGCTCTATAAGCCCCACAAACCCAGAGTTCAGTGCTTCTCAGTATGAGCCGGGCCGACTTATTTAGCTATTCAGAGCGTGTAGCTGTAAGCAGGATAATGAGGCTCCGGCGACGGTTGTTTTTGCTCCGGAGCACTAACAATCATCCTCGAGCAGAAAATGTCAATGTTCATTTTACTAATCCGCCCAACTTCTACCTTAAGTTTGACCCAAAGAGATCCGGTCTGAGAGCAGAGAGGAAATACAAAAATGCGTTTGTTTTGATGTTGCACAATGGGGTATTTTAACAAGGCAACTTCAGCTTTTGAGTTCACGTTGCACTAGACAAGATTCTAATGAAAGAAAAAAAAAAACATATTAGATCAGAGTCTGTGCAGAGAGCGAGAGCATCCATCACCATAACTAGGATGGACAAATTCTTATCTGTTTACCTCGTTTCATTTCAGCTGTCAGACACAAATACTGGCAGAACGTTTTCTCCATGCATAAGGTTTCCATAACTAATTAATCTGTTCATTATTTGAACAGTTAATTAACTAATTATTTAGTCTATAAAATGTTGGAAGATGGTGAAAAACAGCTATCAAATTTGGATTTTTCTGCTTTTTTGTGGAGCAATTTATCCTCCAACAGAGCAGCTTTATATGCTCAAAAGGAAGACGCAACACAGCTAATAACCAACAATCGTCTGCTCCATTTTGGACTCCTTCAAAAGTCACCACTGTCAACGGCTACACTCCATTTGCACAATCAAGTGTTAAATGTATGATTTTACAAACTGGACATCACTTCCTGTCACCTCTACAGTAACAATACCTTTGCTAAACTTCGTGATCACGGTGTTTTTTTATCCTTTACTTCACTTTTTACAGTTAGCTGGTGCATAGTGTTAATATTGTTAATAGTAGCTTATCCAGTCAGCTAGCCTAGCTGGCTACCTAAGTGAAGACAAGCATCAAGTTAAAGACGAGAGCGATCAGCTCAGTGGAGTTTTGCTCAGTCCCTCTTTGCTCTTCATCTAAGTTAGATGCTAAGTTCTCCTCCACGAGATTCACAGCTCACTTTCGCAAGACAGTGTTTTGGCAGCTCTTCCAAGCACCAATTGATAGCGACCTAACGTTAGTGAAGCAGTGAAGGGTAAGGTTGGTGCTACACTGAGGGACTAGCTAACGTCGCTAACGGTTATCTATGAGACTGAGGTGATTGTCAAATGATCAGAAACAGTCAATACAAAAAGGAACGGTAAGTACTATTAACAATACGCACAATGCTAAATTGGAAGCGATGGTACCATTGCTGTAGACTTAACAGGAAGTAAACAAATGTGCAGCTCCTAAAAGGGATGCACAAGTTCAAATGTCCCAATCCACCGAATGATTGACAGCTAAATGAAAGACTGTGTCCTCACTACGGTGGACACCGGACTGAAAAACTGATAAAAACAAAAATAATGATCTCATTCAAGAATCTGTGACGACATGCATCAGCTGTGAAGATGAACAGTAAACCAAAAATAACAGTAACACCATTTTTTGATTTAATTTATACTCCATGTTAGATTTATATTCCGGCCGTGACAGATAGAACAAGCTGATTAAAACTGCTGAATTATTCAACAGGAGCCAGTATCTGTTCTAAAGCTGCCTGTGGCCCGACTTGTTAATTGATTAATTGAAATGCAGAGCAGCGTACTGTGCTAACTAATACCCTGAAGGTAAGGACATGGCAGGAGCTCTCCTCTCCTAGTTTAATTAGCATTGCTTTGACACATAATTAATAGCAGTGGATGAGAGAATCTGATCAGGCTTCACACCAGCATATGGCACAGCCACGCTGCAACTACAAAGGCCTCGCCGAGGCATTCAGTGCAGTTTATTCTAACATGTGCGTGGTTGTGCTGCAACTTAAACAGGAAAAGCAAAGAAACTGATTTGAGGAATAACACAGAACATGACCGAAATAAGTGCAGCAAGGACTGTAAACTGTACTGAAACATGAAATATCCTCAAGAATCAGGACACAAAGCACTCCGACCTTTTGTTTCTTAGATTTTGACAGCTGTTAAAAGAATTATATTATATTATATTATATTATATTATATTATATTATAGAAAATTGTAATTTGTGTAAAATTACTAAGTTCAAAAAAGTGGATTTTGTATTCTGTTACACTCAGAATACAATTTTATTATTATTATTTTTTTTTTTTGCTGACAGATGAGAAGATTGATTCCACTTTCAAGCTACGGTCATCAGTGACTCGGCAATTACTTCAGCTCCTTAAAGATCAACAATCAATACAGTTTATCTCATTTGTGTGTAAGCAACAGTGCTTTTTCATGTTTCCCTTTATAAAGTGACATATGCAGCAGCGTAAAATGAAATGAAAATTTCTGCTTTGTGGACCAGAAGAAATCTATGACTTTGCCTCATCATATTCCCAGCCTACAAGGCAATGTCTGGTTGACCACTTGTTGTTGTTGTTGTTGTTGTTGTTGTTGTTGTTTTTAAGAATTAAACCTTTATTTAAATATCTTGAGATCACACAGTATATTTTCCAAGGGGCCCTGGCCAAGACAGCAGCATTACAGTGTTTCAAGCATAAAAAGAATAAAAGAATAAAAACACCAAAACAAAACACACAGTATCAACTGGCATTAAAGTGGTTCAGACCACATGCATGCAAGCATAAGTACAGTGAGGATTTTAAGAGCCAGTCTTCAAACTCTGGAGCCAAACTAACAATTAAAAACTGACACATCTCGTAGCACAAACAGACACTGAGACGTGCTCTGCCATTTTGGATTTGCACTAAAGCTTTAAAAGAGAGTACTGACGTCTTGTTATGCTAATCTCAAGCAAATCCAGCTCAGTGTGTGTGTGTGTGTGTGTGTGTGTGTGTGTGTGTGTGTGTGTGTGTGTGTGCGCGCGTGTGTGTATTACTCACGTTGTGGGGACAAAAATCTGTTCACACTGTGGGGACTCGCCTTACTTGTGGGGACAAAATGCAGGTCCCCATAATGTAAATCATTCTAGGGGGATGACTGGGGCGAAGGTTAGCGTAAGCAGTAGGGTCAGGGTAAGTCTCCAGGAAATGAATGTTTGTCTATGTAATGTCCCGAAAAGTGATGTAAACCTAGCGTGCGTGTGTGTGTCTGTTTTTTTGAATTTGCAAAGTGGGTTTATTCAAGCTAAAAATTGGTGTCAAGTTGCTCTTTCAGCACCACGCACTGCATCAATTTAACACCAGCTCACCCAGACTGGAACAGGCTCGGTCCAATTTGGTCCGATCACTCATGGGGTGCTGACAATAATCACACCAGCATTCGCAATGTGCCCCCACCTTTAAGCAGTGCAGTGAAGATGAAATCAGTTGACAGAGGGTCATTTTTCTGCTGTAGAACCGCTGCCTTCTGAAGAGAAAGTCTAATAAAAGTTGTTCTCTTTAGTGTCAAAAGATCCATCGGCATCACATGGTTCACAAAGGCTCATGTACAGTGAGCAGCCCACACAAACAGCATCCTAATGCACACACCACTCTGCATTACATTAATCTATAGCTGCCTTTGAAAGGATAGAACAATCATCCTCATTGAAGCGCGTCACACTGAGCAGCGATGTGGGTGTCTGTGTGGGAGACAGACATCAACCAAATGAAGTGATCAAAACAGCGCCGAGCCACATCACGGCAGCATTTAAAATCTCTTCATCTTTAAACCGCCAGGTTTGACTCACATAAACGCAGACAGAGCTGAAACAAGCTGCCGAGAAACAAGGCTTCAGTTCATTCACTGTCAGTCTGAGCGCCAGAAATATGCAGATTTAGAGGGAATGCTGCAGGCTACATCACTGCTACTAATTGCTCCAGGGGGAGATATGTATCATAAAATATCTACTAATTCACCAGCTGCAGTAAGTAAGTGATTTGAATATATTTGCCTCTTAATTGAAAATATCTGCACATATCCATAGAAAAAAAAGTTAATTTGCTTCTGTCATTCAGGCAAAAAGCACATAGATATTCACATCACCATGGCAAAATTAATTTCTCTCAAAAGTGAGACATTAAATTCAATGGGACACAGAGGGCTCATAACATGGGGAGGAAAGCAGCACTGCTTCAGCTGCTGGAGTTATAATGCAGAAAATACTGATGCAAGAACAGCACATTACAAACCGTTTCTCCTGCAATCCACTGATCTAAGTGCAGCAAGTGAGGATTTATGCAAAGATTGTTCTCATGCTTAAAACAAAGCACAATGCACAGCCTGTTTCCACCTTCACTAAACCACAACAGGAGCTGCAGTCACAGCATCTACTTAGTTAGACTTTACAGCCGTCCTCCCTCCGGAGACATTAGAAGATAAGTGATGTTTAAAGAAACTTCTCTGCAGATAATGTGATGTTCTGCATCTTCTCCTGCGTCTCACACACTCAGAGCTCAGCTTTCCTGAGGCTGGAAACACAAAAGATACTTCGATTTCTTTAACCAAGAGAAGAGTTTCTGTCCTTTCCAGAAGACGTGGAGACAATCTTTGATGCTTCACGCGATGGCGTAACCGGAAGAAGCAGAGGTTAAAACCCTGACAGACTCCAATTAGAGCGCCAGTCAGAAATGTACGATATGGTGGTGAGTCTCTCCTGTCAGAGCGTGTGGGAATGGTCACATCCCTCTGAACAGACTGATCTTCAGAAACAGAAGCTTCGGTCCACAGAGGTCATAGTTGTCTGTTGACATTTTGATCATCTTGAATCGTCACAGCTTTTTCCAGAGGAGGACATTTACACCAGATAACACATAAACTAACAAACTTCACACCAAGGAGACTCTCCACTTCCTGTTCAGAGCGATGCTGGTGGTGCTGGTGGTGGTGGTGGTGGTTAGGAAGCAGAGGACTCTTCCTCCAGACCATATTACACACATTTGTTCTCTGCCTGCCTTTAATTTAATCTTTTGCTGAAGCTTGAGGTCAATTTTATCTCTGAGTTGATAATGCAATTCACAGAAATTCAATTTTTTGCTGTTCGGTTCTCTGGGTTAGAATTCATCATCCTGTGGTGATGTGACTGATCAAGGCCTGAAAAGCTCCAGCAGCTACACCCTGCTGCAGCAGCATCAGACTGCTCTGAGAGTCCACTTAGAAAACATCGCATAAGTCGAGATTGTTTTTCCAGACTGATAACTGATGCAGTATTAAATCCCTATGGGAGCATTATCTTTTCTCTTGCCTCTATAAAGGAAGGTTTAAGATCAGCTACAGAATGTAGTTGGTGGGGATTTAGTGTCATTATGGACCTCTCTAATCACCGCCCCATGTAATAACATAATATACTGTACTGAGTGGAACATAATGTCATGTAAACCCCTTAAGCATGAGATGATATAACCATATGATATAACTCTCTTGAGCCTGATGCAAATTATTTTTTCATTAAACTCGAGGCATAATTTAAAAGAAATATGCTTGAGCAATGAATCATACTATAGCGAAGTCATGATATATCCTAGTTAGCAACAACCTAGCCTACAGCAGTTCTCTATGTAGCCTTGTAAGTGTTTCATGGAAGACAGTTTGAATTGAGGAAAAGCAGACGAGTAAATAATAAAATTAACGCTGGCTGAATTCCCTATAGCTGCTTCAGCTTCGAGGTCCTGGTATTGAGCATGCTGACTCACTGTCATGCTTACTGGGACACACATAGAAAACAGAGCCAATGCTAATGGTAGTAACACCTGTGCTTTTCCTAAAAAAACGAGTAAAAATGCCATACTTAGAATATTTTCACTTCTTTGCCTTGCTGTCAGACAGCCCTCTCTGATGGGGAACTGAAGCTCTCTTCACAACCACCAGACTCCTTTGACAAAAACAACAATTTCACCTGGTTGAACAGTTGCTTGTCTACCGTTGCCTCGATGGGTTAGTTTGTTTCTGTTATTGGGAGACTTTGGTGTTTTAACATGTTCAGAGCAAACCCTTTCAAACTCCAAAGTCACACAATAACACAAAGGAACCGATCAAGGCAGCAGTCACCAACAACTCCCTTGTTCTGTGAGGTAAAATTACTGCTTTTGTCAAAGGAGTCTGGTTCAAGAGAGCAGTGCAGCAGCTTCAGTTTCCCATTGGAGAGAGCTTATTCTTAATATAGTGTACACTTAAACTGATATTGATTTTTTAAGTGGGCCTTTTCTAGAAAGCTAAAATATGTTTTGCCGCTGTGCCCAGACCACAGTGTGACCACAGAGACCAATGTAGCCTCTTTTACGTACACTAGCATGGTGATGGCAATAGCAACGAGAAGTTGAGTACAACTTAAAGAAGACATAAAATAAGTCTAAATCTAAAGTCAAATCTAAAAAATATCAACTTATCACCAGTCAGTGTCTTAAATATTTACTGCAATTAATTGATTTAAATAAGTTTAATAATGGTACGTACAGTTAATTTCTTCTTGATGTTATAATTACTTACATGGAAGGTACAACGCCTCATCATCGCAGCAGATATAGTCGGAAAGGACAAATATTCAATGTAAAGCACTGTACGTATTTACTGAAATAGAGAGCAGAGTGTGAGGAACACAGAGGGACAGAGGAAATCCCAGTCTGGAACAGGCTCCTTCTTCAAATTTCAGATATCGCTAGAATCCCTTTTTTTTCTGGCCAGGCATTAATATTTATACCAGTGCAGCCTTGCAAAAAGCCATGACTTGCAGGCCTCTGCAAAACTGAGAGCTGAACATGAAAACACAGATACACATAAATGCATACACACACACACACACACACACACACACACACACACACAGAAACACACACGCGCACACTCCAAAGCCAGCAGGGGGTGAAATTGTAGAGGCGGTTGAGAATGTCACTGCAGGGAAACAGCCAGGGGGAAACTGCTATATTCTCTGAGCAGAACTATCTGTTCATCCCTCCAATATCTTCTTTTCCTCACTTCACCTCTATTGACCCGTCTAGTCTCCTCACTCGCATTTATCCTTTTCCAGCGTTCGCTTCCTTTATGTCCCCTTGCTGTCCTAATTCCTCTTTCATTCTCTCCTCACTTTCCTTCGTACCTGCTGTCCGTCCTGTCATCCTCCTCCCTGTCTGCCTCCTGCTTCATCTTATGAAGTCAAATCATTTCAAAGATGTGATGCGGTGCATCCAGAAAGCAGATGGTGGCCCGTAGACACACAGACACACACACATAGGAAAGTCATTGAGGGATAAAATGGGAAATGCAGTAGAAATGTCACTGCAGTTGTGAGAAACACAGAGGGAATACTCCTCCCAGACAGTCTGCAGACTCTGGCCCCTAAAGTTTATCCTCTCATTCCTTATATTGCTCCTCCTATTATTATTCTTTCCTTCCCTTATCCCCCTTCAATCCTCCCACCCTCCTCCTCCCCCTCTGTTTCACCTCAGCGTATTAGCTCTGATGAAGCTCTGTCTCGTTGTGTTGAGACTCAGCCTTCCTCTTCCATCTTTAATGGCCACTGACTCAGCTCTGTCCTCCTCTCTAATCCAAACTGACCGGCCCTGCTTCTTCTCATCAGCAGTCAATCCAGAGCGACAGTCTGCAGAGCTGTGGTCACGCAGCCCTGACTTCATAAAAAATACACAGCAGTCACAGCATTAAGCTGCAATCAGCTATTTCAGTGTGTAACGAGGACACATTAGAGTCCGGACGGGGAGGTATGAAGTTATGGAGACGCGCTGATGCCGAAGACAGATATCAGCCAATTAGCTTTGTGAATTTAGAGCGATACATAGTTTATAAGTAACACATTAAGGGGCAACTTTTCAGATTTTCAAGGTGAGGCTTATTATTCTAATGTAGAGAGGGCATATGAAAATGTGACATTAAAATTCCCACAGCAGTCTCCAGAGCTCGGCAACACCACCTGTCTCTCTCCGTGGCTTGATGTAGAGCCTGTATTTCATCATTTTTAGTGGGTTCAAGTGAGAGTAAAGGCAATGTCAAACTCATAGCAGCAGCCTGCTAGTTGTTGATGTCTAACATAAAACGTATCAACAAATACCTCTTCAGTGATGTGATGTAGCTTTTGGGTTTGCTCCTGTTGCCAATGAGGTTTTGTTAAATGCTTGCAAAATAATTGTTGTTTTATCAGTAATATTTCACAAAAAGACCAACAACATCCTGAGTGAGTCAACTTCATTAAGATTTAATGCACAGCTAAATGAATAATGGTGAATCAATGGGAATATAACTCATATTGACGAATTCCACAGGTGAGAACGCTGAAGTCTGAACACTGGATTGTGATAAAAGCCAAATAATTTATGACCACATCAAGGTGAAGTTGTAACAAATAACTGAAGCAATAAGATTCAGGGTGAAACAAGGCCGCAACAACAAACAAAAGAATCCATCTCAAATAGTGCTGACTGACCCAAGGTTACCCAAACAGACACAGAGACGTTCACTGAACTCCCTGAGATAAAATGTGACAACACGCGGATCATTAATCAATTTACAAAATGTACACAGATACATCTCACTGAACACCGATGGAACAAGGCCAACAGGATCTCACAGATTTAACACATGAATGAGTATCAGCGGTTATTGAATGCTGCTGGATGGTCAGGTGTGGACTCAGAGGAGCCCAGAGTTTGCATTCTTGTCACAGACCTGCGTTTATCTTTATGTTTTAACCATGACAATAATTGCGCAGTCTTTTGTATGTCCCTTTGTCCTACGCAAGTATATTGAGTGCAGTGTCTAAACTGGAGTCACACTCCTTTCCTGTGCACACATACTTCTGATTCTCTGCACTGAGTTAAATCTACTCGTCCCTTTTCCCGTAAACAAACACTTACATGGGTTTTAAAAACTCACACCTGAAACTGAACCACACAAGAAAGACGAAGGTGTCCCCAACATCGTCCCCCAACATGAATGACAGAGCACCACGACCTCCGCAGGTGGAGCAGATCCAGCAAGTCATCCGAAGTTATGACAGTCTCACATGACAAATGGCTTCATTTTTTTGGAGGCAGACTTCTTCTGGGGACGGCCTTGAACAAATACAGCAGAGCAGCAGGTCCTAATATCAAATGGATGGACAGCAGTCCTCTGTCAGCTCCATCACTTAACTACCTGTTCCTGGGTTAGTAAATCCAGATTCATGACTGGTGGCCCCACATTCGTTCTGTAACCTTGACTTCATCAGATCTCATTCATGGCTCCACTATGCCTGCACACATTTCCATAAATGACACTAAAGAAGAAATATGACAGGGATTTATGCTCAGCTGCTTTCCTTTTTCCTCATCCTGGCTCGAGCTGATGCTGCCCCCTCATGAATCACACAGGACCGGGAGGTTTAAATTTCACCATATTCACACCCAGTGTGTTTTTTTTTTTTATTCACAGGTTTATGTTCTTCTCAGCACAAACAACCAGCTCACTGAAGAGCAATAAATTCGTACGAGACAGGGCAGTACCACACCTGAGATAGGCTGCTGAATTCACCCCAACCTCAGCATTTCCTTCACCAGATTAATCCTGGAGAAGACGAGGATAGTCAGAGATTTAATCAAGCACCCCTAATTTTCCCCTGGAGCCTCCACAGCTTAAATAACCAGCTCTTTTAAGAAGAGCCCAATAGCCTTCATTGGTGGTAATGCCGCCCCTGAGTTTGCCATTCAGCCGCCAGCATCTCAAAAACTCTCTTCAGCTTCAAATATGTGAATAACGGAACCACTCTGTCTTTAATTAGCAGAAACACGAGTGACAAGATCAAGGCTAAAGATTTCACGATGAGCTGCCTGTCATGTCTGCCTCTTAAGACGTGATCACACATTAAAGACGGCAGCAAGAAATTTAAAAGCCTGTCTGGATGTGAATGAATTTCACCTCGACTTTCAAAACATCTGACTTCCATACAATTGACTCTGAGGCAGGACGGGACGCCTTTCTTTCTCTCCGCAGGCAGAAAACAAAGACCACTAATAGCGTTTCAGGTTCAAAACTTCTCTCCTGAAGGACGACTGGGAATCCTGTGACTCCGGTGGGCCACCATCATCTTAACACCCAGCAAATCAGCATACACACACAGTAGGAGTGTAGAGGAATTATCTGTCATTAGACTCAGATTAAAGTCATTTGGTGTTCTTGAGATTATCTGTCATTAGCCTATGATTATAGCACACACTCCAGCGGCTCTAAATCAGCTCAGAGGGGAGATAAAAACCACAGGCAAGACTGATGACACCGAGAGAGAGCGAGAAAGAGGAAGACAGGGAGCATACCTGCAGATTTCAGTTTGGAAAGTGAGTGCAACCATCTATCCTTCATGTGTGGATGATGAGTATCATGATTAATGACTTCAACACCAAAAAAACACTTCATTTCTGCCACTGCAGAGCCTGCTACAGAAGACAGTAGTGTTATATGAATAAATGATAGGCTGTGTGTGGGGGGGGGGATCATAGCTCATCATGAATTGAACGTAACGTGACCCTGTTTTTACTCACAACTCGGCCCAGAACATGATGTGAAGATGAAGAGGAAGGAGCCATCTCTGCCCACGACTTCCAGCTGTAACTGCATGATACAGCGTACATGTGTTTTCATTTATTCGGCTGTGATGTCCAAGTCACTGATGTTACACAAACGGCCTCAGGGGAGTTCAAAGGGAGCAACCACAGCACCAGATCACAGGATGGTTCAAGGCCTATATATATTTGTGACTAATTAGCTTTGTGATGATTGGTTCATGTGACTGACTCTCCCTGTTGTGATCTTGTATGTCATTTCCTCTCAGATCTCTCTTGAGGCAGAGATCTTGAAGTCAATGAGACTTCCTGGATAATTAGCAAACTAGCTAACAGCTAGCTTAATCAGCTGGAGACTAAAGAGGGGATAGCCAAAGGGAACTGCTAGGCCAAGGCGAGGGTCATGTGACCAGCGGAGGTCACTGAGCTAGCACTAGCAGCTAGTGACTCTTGGGAGGACAGTCTCCAGTTTGAACACAATGGGTGCAAGCTTCGTATGGCTACGACAGCATAACTGTAAGAGCCTAAACAAAGGAAAACCAATGGGGATTTCCATTGCTGTGAAAACCAGTTGGCATTTCACTGTTTTAAACTTCAAGGACAGTTACAATAATCCACCTGTCTGCCAGTAACTTTTGTCAGTACAAACATCCAAACTAGCTCAGCTATCGAAGGACAGCCTCTGTCGGTCGTACATGCTGCTGAGGAGTACCAGGGACCACACAGTTTGTTTTGGTGCTTGTACAAAATGCACATCTTTACTCACAGGATAGGATGTTCCCCTGCAAAACTGCTCTGCAGCGTTTTGGAATAAAACTGTCTGAGTGTTTCCCTCATTGATAAATCAATACATCATCTATCTTAAAGTGCCTGTCATTAAGCACTGAAACAAGCGGTACACCGCACAGATGCTGAATTACTCTGAGGGAAGAAACACAAACATCATAATCTCTCAGGACGGATTTTAGCTCGTTCCGTTCACTCTGACAAACAGCTTCGGACAGACCTTGCCCCTGGCACTGGCAGCGCAGCGAAGTAAATGACGTGTGGAGAGAAGTCAGGAGATTATTAAGTGAATGATGAACAATAGGTGGGCTCTCTGTGGAGTAAACGGCTGAAGGACAACATACAGGTTTGAGCGAGCTCTTTTTTCTTTTGGCTGTGGCTCTGAAATGCCAGATTCTTCTCGCTTTCCAAAGGAATTTCCTTTGAGGCACTAAATTCTTTAATCCGGCTGCTGTCGGTCGATACTAACCTCATGGCTGTCTTTATCATATTTTCTGTCCATCACTCTTTCCTTTCATTTGTCCATCCAGCTCTTTTGGTCTGATCCCTCAATAGTAATTTGCTTATCGAAGTATTATAACACGCCTGACTCATTGTGTCTGTTGTGATATCTATTTGTCATCCATTCCTTACTTTTATACTGCTGATCAATCCTTTTGCCAGTTTAACATGTGATCTCTAACCTGACGTGTTTAAATCATGTCGTCATCCTAAAATTTGCATGTATAAGTAACAATATACACAGCATGACTTGAGCGTTTCCACTGCAACTTTCTCATCCACAGCCTCGGCCTGAGGAGGTAGAGGAGAGGCAGGGAGAGTCTTCTCCACAGGAATGGACTCGTTACTGTGCTTAGCAGCAGGTCAGATCAACTCAAGGCGGCCACGTCTTCATATAAATGTGCTTACATAAACTTTAACCTCATGTTTGCTTTAAACACTCAGGGCCAATCCAATTACTGTAAACCCACAGTGGGGAGAGTAACACACATGAATCTATTACACCTACACACCAGTCCACTCATTAGGACCTACACACATGTGGTTTGTACCATGTTCAACACAGAGGTAACGACAGCTCTCTGTGGTCTTCAAAGGGCTGATTTTACACATGGAGCTCTGTTTACCTGCCTCTGTTATAACTTAAGGTGTGGAGTTTTAAAGGTGTTGGTGTTTACCAGGCAGCATAGGCTAAATTAAAAACAGCTTGAGTAGCATGGTGGGAAATGTAGGATCCACTGGTTTTGGAGCTTGAACCATATTAGGGACAACAAATTAAATATCTTGGTTTCCGCTACTTTGATTTTTATTCATCTGTCTCTTGTGCCTCCTTCAGCTTTATGGAAGTACTATACTAAACTGCTGCCTCTTTAAAACTGAAACTTTTATCTTTTTTTCTAAGAAGTCCATTTCATTCGAGTCCCTGTCTGCCACACCTATGCTTTTATGGTTATAACGAATTGTTTTATGGTTTATATAAACACTGACCACATCACAGCATAGTTACAGCAAAAACAGTGATGTTGAAGTACAGCAAGAAAAAAAACAGATGTGAAAACTAAATTTGCTAAATAAATGAATAAATGTTCTTTTCATTGCAGCTATAAAACATGAGCATGTATCACAAAAAGAGTCATATGTGGAAAAAGTGAATTGTTCTGTGGGGATTCCCAAGAAACATTATGAAAATCACAGGAATTAACGCAGAGAAAAAGACAAAGTAAAAGATTAGAAAAGCCAAACTTCTTGACATAACAGCTGCTGGAATTAACTGGACATCACACGTCAAAGTGTATCTAACTCTTTAATTAGGCAGTTTGTGCTCACCCTCTGCTTCAGTCCACTTTTGCATAATGGAGGCCTTTGTGTTTGTTATTGTAAGGGCACAATAGTCATGGGGAAATCAAGCTCTGTCAATCAATAATAGAGTTTGTCCCCCAAAGCTGGTATTAACTGCTGCATATGAGCACAACACAGGCCTTCATGTATAATTACAGTGAACAATTAACAAGAGGAGTGTTGAATAACATAACCAGGCTTGACATGTCTTCAGTGCACTGAATTCATGCTTTGAGAAACAGTTGAATTACCCAGAAAAATAACTAGTGCGAGAATCAGGAGAATTTCTGAAGGCAACAAAGGAAACCACAGCCTAACAATACAGAAAAACTAATTAAATAATTCACTAATTAATGTAGAAATACATCCAAGGCAGTGTTGTACTTAGTCAAATTATGCTTGAAGAAACACTAAAATGAAGCAGAACAAAATAACTCACAAGAGATCCAAACTTTCTGAGGGCACAATTAGAGACTCAGCAGAAACCAATAAACACCAGAGAAGAGGAAACACAGCAGCCTCTACTCGCGTCCGTCTGCTCTGGAAGAATAATAGAGCAGGTTTTACTGTTGTTGACATCAATGTGATTCAGAGGAGGTCAGCGAAAAATGTGCCGTTTTTCAGCTGCATCCTGCATCAATGGCACACGTTCACATTTTTAGTCACACCGGCTCTATTGAAGGCAACACTGGGATTTGTGGCAGCTGGAAATATGTCACAAACTGCTGCATGGATTGCCCTGAAATAATGGATGTTCCCGGAGGATGAATCCTGCTGACTTCAGCGATCACCTGACTTCTCCTCTTCAACCACTACAAGCAGGACCAACTTTGAATTTGTTCAATACTTTGCTTTATTACATCAAGCTTCGATTGTCCTTTGAGTTTATGATAATTGGCTAATGTGAGCACGCTGGCTATATTTTAACTAACACATACCATGCATGTGCGTGTGTATTTTCATCCCAAATAATAACAATTTACGACTAAAAAGTGCTAATTTCATATTGAAATTGTGCAAAATTTCCAGAATTCTCAGTAAACCCGAACTTCCCTATCTGAAAATTTACCAACTCTTTGCAGCCCTATAGACTTACCTTCATCAGATACACCAGAAACACAACTCCAAATGTACACTAATGTTACTCCACATGCACCAAATGTGTAACAGCAAAAGGTTCATGACAGCTTTATGAAGTAATGATGTATTAATGACACTTACAGCTTGTTCTGCTGCCCCCAAGTGGCCAGAAGGATCCATTCATACCCCTTTAGCATCATCACCTGAACTAACCACTGTTTTCTCCGTATTCCCATGAGAAACAATGGCTCCTGTCTAATCACACCTTTTGGTAAAACTACATCCTCTGCAAGGCCGACCCGCCCCATTCCACTACCTTCATGTAAGAAGCTATTCGAAAACATACAGTGACTTTATCCTGCTGTTAATATCAGAAGGCGATTAAACGCACAGTGACTTTACTGCCCTGCGGGTAGCTGTTTCACACGCTGACTTCCTTGAATCTCATCACATAAACCCCAGCGCTTCACTCCTCCGGCTAACAAGTCATCGGAGTGCCATCTGCGGCTGTTAAAATATGTATTTCTACTTTGTTGTCATTTAGTACCACCTCCATAATGAACAGTGAACTGTCTGCAGGGGGGACGGAGATGTAAAGCTGAGTGTGAAACCTGCGGCTGGGATCCCTCCACCTCTGCAGTCTTAACTTATTATGCTGCTGTGGTTTATGGTCCGTGCATGATGAGTGTGCCGCTGGGTCACGCCGGCGAGATAAACAGAGAGATAGACAGAGGAGGGGAGGGCTGGGTGAATGGATAAGGCACAAAAGCCGAAACCAAAGAGGGAGAATGAAAGATAGAACCACTTCTAGTGAACAGAACTGCATGAGAACAAACTGTAAAACACACCTTAACTGCTTATTCACAAATGGCCATAATTATGTATCCAAATGCATCCAAGACTTTCTCAATCACTGAACAGGTGTGGTGGGTAAACCTGCTTTGGAGAACTGCAAACCCTGAATCAATGTCATCACTGTGAGCCTCAGTGGAGGGTTTTAGTGTCTCTTTGTGGTCTAAACGCTGTTTCAGAGGCTTTTACACACTGACAGCAATCAGGCTGAGGGGAGAAGCAGAAGCATTCGCATTGGTTTGGGTACTGAAATCCCCTTATGAGTGAAGCTCGACTCGGAACAGATGTACAGTAGGAGGTGACGGCAGAAACATTAAATCACCTGAAAAAAGAGCAGGAGTATAGAGTACAGACAGGGAATTGATGAGATTTGGCCAAGAAACAGGAGGAAAACATGAGCAGGAGGGGGGAAGGTAAAGAGGAGGGATTAGGAAGGAAAGATCTGGCGACACAGCAGCAGGGCAGAGATTCGGGTGGAGGAGACAGAAAGACGCAGCAAGCATGGAGAGGGAGGAGAAGAAGAGAGAGACAGGACGAACCATGAGAGGAAGAGGACAGAAGCTGACAGAAAACAGCAGAGAAGACGAAGAGTTAGCAGCAGACCTGAGTCAGAAACAGCCAACTGAAGGACAGAAACAGCAGGAGGTGAAGAGACAGAAAGGAGAGGAAAAAGACTAAGAAACTCAGATATTTTGGTTCAGCTACAGATGTTTCTTTCAGGAAGGAAGAACTAGAGATCTGTTCTAACAGCATACTCCTGCTCATATCATCTCTTTTCTCGTGTGTCCAACTGCAGAAGAAGCGATCAGTCTTATGTCGCTCTCTAACTGTCTCACAGCCCGATGCCTTTCCATTAAGCTGCAGCAGAACCATCAGACCTCAATCATCACTGTGCACGTTGCTTCATGTGACATCTTCATGATGATGTGTGAGAGACAGTCTGTCGCAGGGAGGACCACAGAGAGGATTAAAACTCAAGTGAAGCCAGAGAGGGAGGTGGGAGAGGTTGGTCTGGGGAAAAGAAAGGAAGCTAATAAAAACACACAAAAAAGAGATCAAATAAAACAGAAAAGAAGAATCAAAGAGAGGATCAGCTGGCATATCAATGAAATGTGAAAGAGAAGCAGAAAACCGAGGAGAGATGGAGGAATTTTACAGCCATCTGCTTCAATTACATACAAGCATGTCTCATTACACACTGAGATTCATCTCAATTCATCTCTATCCTCCCTTCATCTGATTCTCTCCATCAATTCTCTTGGATTTTTCTTTGTTTTCACCTCCCCTCAAACATACCTGCACATGAGCAGCTGAGCTAAACTGCCTGTTTACAGCATGATGCACTGGCCTGAAATAACTTAACACAGTTCCTCCTTCACTTCTCCATCACAGAAGTCAGATCATCCAACCTACAGCCTCTCAGTTCCATGCTAACTTCTCCAACCTGCAGAGGCTGCCACCTTTTTCTCTCACACACACCTTCACACCCTGGCTGCTCTCCGGAGTGCGTGAGCACAAACGTGGCTCAGTTCCAGGCTGCACATCACGCTGCGCCGAGCGCCAAATTAACCAGAGAACAAAGCGACAGCGTTGCTTTACGCACACGGTGGATGAACTGGCTTCTAACGCGTTCGGGTGACAGTCACATGTTTCTGTTGGCTCTGAATGTGTCGTTTAGCATTTCTATCCAGAGCAACAGCATCCTTAGATTATGCAAAGCTCCCCATGAGGGAATATAACCATGACAAACCCCGAAGTAAAACAGCTAAATAAAATGCGACAAAACATCCTGAATTAAGGAAGCTATAAACCACATGTAACTACAACAGCTGTCTACTTTTAAAACTGATGCTGTTCTTGTAAATAACAGAACACTAACATCATTTAAATCAAACCACTTAAACTCTCCTTAATTCTCCTCTACAATCGAGCGCTGATGCGTAACTGAGACGCGCAAAATCCCAGTTAAAAAAAAAAAAAAAGAAAGAAAGAAAGAAAACCTGCACTTTATTCAAATTGACATAACAAGTAAACACGACAAACTGCTGAATATCCCTGAATCCAAGCACCAGAATCCTTGTATCTTTCCAGGCGGTACGACAGAGGTATGGAGCCCCGTTTCAAACCGCCTCTCCGGGTCTGCGCTGCCCGGACTCGCTCCGTCTCCTCCGGGAAAAGTGAAAAAGCGCACGGCCTGCTCACCTTCTCCGGCGGTCCCGCACGAGCTGGAGAGAAGCAGGGCGACCTGAACGATAATCCCAGCGACTCTTTTAGTCCCCAGATCCATGATGAAGCGGCGGGAGGCTGCAGAGAAGCCCGGCGGGTGCTGGAGGAGAGAGACGGCCAACCTCTCCTCTCAGCTCCAAGAGAGATCTCCTCCACCCCGACTGAAGGAGGAGAGAGAGAGAGAGGGGGGGGGGGGGGGGGGGGGGGGGGTCAGTGAAGTGCTCTGTGTTGGAGGCAGGCTCTCTCACTCACTTATGCATAAGTTGTCACTTGAAGGCGTTTAAATGGGAACTTTATTACCCGCAAAGTGGAAACTGTCTTAAGTTTCACCACATGGTATTAATTAAAGGGAAACAATTAGCCGACACTGGTACAGAAACCACATCAACCAACAGCAGGACTTTACATGACAAAAACAAAATAAAGCTAAGTAATTATTATTATATTAGCTGAATGCTAATATCAGCGTGTTAACCTGCTCACAATGCTAAATATCAGTTGGCAGTATGCCAGGTTAAGTCAGCCGTCTGGTTGCAGTGGGGAGATGTAACTGAATGCATTTACTCAAGTACTTTAGTGAAGTAGGCTGCAATTTTGACATACTCAAGTATTTCTAATATGTTACTTTATGCCTTTACTTCACTATATTTCAGAGGGACATATTGTACTTTCTTGCTCCATTTGTTAGCACTTAGTTACGAGTTACTGTTTTCATAAAAAAAAAAAAAAAAAAAAAAAAAGCACATGATAAACCCAAAGGCTACTACTATGTTCAGAAAACATTAAAATTCTCTTACATGTATTTGTTCATGATAAAAACAGAATAATAAGATAAATAATAACATAACACTGTGATAGGAGCCATTCAGTGCTTTTACTTTGATATTTTAAGCACATTTTACTGTTAATGGAGTATTTTCAGATTATGGTATTTATAGTTTTACTAAAGTAGAGGACCTGAGTACTTCTTCCTCCACTGCTTAGTTTAACAGCTGTGACATCTCCCACATGGTCAAAAGAAGTTGCATTAAAGATGCAAAACAGCTGCAAAGCCACTATTACAGCCATTCACTTAATTGAAATACAAAATAAACACTGATACAATTTATTTAATTTAAAATGCAAAATGCTTTTAAAGTGAGGTTCATTAACTAAACTATTAACATCCGCAAAGAGCCAACAACAACAGTAGCTCATATTTGACGTGTCTGACTACAAAGCTGGAGTGGAGGTAAACCTCTTGGAATAACTGGTCCTTCCCAATCTCCCACATGCCAGATGCATATACTAGATATACTAGATCACTGAAGACTGACACCCAATGAAAAGTCAGGAGCTCTCCAGGGCCATTAGGATTCATCCTCTGTGGACATCTGCACAAAATTTCCTAGCATCCATCCAATTTTGCAAAGATATTTCAGTCTTGACCAAAGTGGTGCACCGACCGACGAACCAGTGCTGCCATCCAGATAGACTCACTAGTATGGCTAAAAATCATTACATGGAAATGAAAGAGGGGGCCTGGGTGCAGAATTTTGACACTGAAGGAGATATAAGGATGCTGTGTATTCAGTAACGACTTGATGTCGCCATTAAAATTATAAACCGCCCTGATTAAGGCAAAATAGCCAAATACAACTGGAGAATAAAACATTGTATGATTGAAGAGCTGTGCCACAATTTCAGTGGACAAATGTAACATGTAAAGGAATCATATCCAGCAGGAACGGATAGGAGGTGGATCAGTGCTGAGCAGATATGAGTGACAGTAACATCGTTAGGAAGTAGAAGTCTGCAGTGTTTCAGAACAGATAGCAGAAGGAGTGCATGCCTACTCTGCCCCAGGGGGTTCAAAAACCAGGTACCGTACAGATTGTTAGCTGTGAACAGAAATAAATGAGTCAGACACAGAGTGAAAGATGACAAACAAAGAATAGAAATAAGTAGGAGGCAGATCGCACAGACCCCACAGGAAATAACGTGAACACATACATATGAGAAGACTTATGTGATCCCATCCAGGCCATGAGAGCGTCGAGGTGTCCTATCATACGTGACGGCAAATCAGATGACTGGAAATCAAATAAAACAGACCGGACCGGAAACCTACTTTGCAGTATTTATGGGCGTTAGATTTTTGAGGAGGATTGTGGGAATTCAAGCACCAATTATTTTCAGCGGGGACGAGGTTTGAAGTCAACTTGAACCGAACTTTATTCTCTCCTTCAGTCTCTGTTTGATTGACTTCTGATCGACAAGAATCCCCCACCTGCTCCTTTACAGACACCAAGGAGGAATTCTTCAGCGAGACGAGTTCAATCGAATCGTGGCTTCGGTGGCAGAATTTTCCCTGCTGGCTTGAAGAAACTTAAATTTGACTTGACATTATTCATGCTGAGACCATCATGGATAATGTGAGTGTCTGACAGGTGTCCATTAAAATCGTATTACCTCAAAAATATGTGAACAGACGCTGGTTTGTCTATGTTGTCAATTAGGTATTTTAAAAAAGATGCTCCACCTGAAATCCAAGTGGCTGTTAAAAGCTTTTGGTTTCCACATAAACAGAGAAAAGTGGTTGTGATTAGTTTGAATTGGTTTGATTTTAATGGTGAGATTTTTCACAGTGGAAAAATAATATCAGGACATACAAAGAAAGCACTGCTGAGGCGTAGCCCGCTTCTCCACCGTCCATCTGTAGGTTCAATGTGCTCTAAACACTCACAGCTTCAATATAATATGGATGTGTATGTTTCGAGCTGGGCGACAGATCTTGTCAGCTCTGGAATCCATTGCGACCTCTGTTAATTAACTCTTCCTGCTGCTTTTGTAGTATTTTGGGAATTCAAGGTCAGCTAATGTTAGCAGGCTGCAGTCTCTTTACAGCCTGCAGGAGGTGAGGGGACTTTTTTAATGGTTTGCAGGAAACTGTAGGAGGAATTCTTATACCCCGCACTTGAAAAATACTAACACTTAAAACATAATTTGCTTTGGTAAGTGGCTACTTTATAAGCACATGAAGGCACTCTGAGAGTTCCCTCAAAAGAAAATAATGGACTTCATGGAAGAAACACTGCTGTGCTTTGCATCAAGGCTTCCATCCAAGCTTTATTTTCTTATATAGGAACACCATGTTTTACTTTTTTGCTTATATAACTCATTCAAAAAAGGGTTTTATATCCAATTTAGAATAAAAGAAAGGTGCAGTCCCCAACATTAAAATGAATACCAGTGGGCATTCAGCGCAAGAAAAAAGACATGCAAAATACGAACTGTTTTCCATTCGCCTCACGTAGCTGACCATGAAAACCTGGCTAAGACTGCTCTGTGATAGCTCAGATGCACATCCCTGTTAGTGGACAAGAGGAGTAACTGTGAACCCACATGGGAGGGGAGCTCTCGGTAGCATTCGGCAGGGTTTGTACGTTAAAAGGAAAAGCCCTGAAAACAGAGAGCAGAGGGGGAGGCGAGCAGAGAGTCAGCAGGGGAATCTGATAATGGAAACCTACTGAGAGTATAGACAGCAGGGGAATCGGACGATAAAAAACCTGTTGAGAGCAAACACAATGGGGGAATCAAGATAACACTGAAGTCAGTGTCTGCCAAAAATAAGGGATCACACCGTGCACTGACACACACACTCAACGCAAGCGTCACACACCTCGGTGGCCCACGCACACACCTCACGCAGAGAAAGCAGCTGGATGTTTAATGTTCAGATCCGATGGGTGACAGACTGTAAAAATTAGCAGGCCTGAGATACGCAACGGCCTATTTAATGCTCACAATGAAGATTTTTCTGTCAGCTTTATTGTCTGCAGCTCACAGCTCCCACTTCTCTCCCAAAAACCCTCCATTTCAGAAAAATGCTTCATGATGGAGTGATGACACAATGTGGCTTTTGTTAAGACTTCCATTGTTGGAAAAAACCATCTTCAGCTTTGCCTCCTGTGAGAAAGCAGATTAATACCATTTCAGTTTTGTTAAGGGAAGATTGCTTGTTGCTGGCCCCAGAAGTCTGATAAAATCTCTCGGCTGTCGTGAGTGAAACTGGGCCACAATGGGAAGTGTGGGAAAAGCAATTTGTTTGGTTTCAAAGAGAAATGTGCTTTACCTTGTAGCTAATCACGCTTTCACAGCAATGTGTGTAAAACCGCATCGTAACCAGAAGACTTGAGAGTTTTTGCCACCATTAGGCCTTTAGATTCCCAGGAATCTGTCGAGATATTTGTCTCAACGGACACGATTCCCTCTCGTTTCCCAAATCAAGACGTTTAATCATCATGCAGTCTTACTCATACGGCGTCACGGGTAAATCAGTCTTGGCGGACCATTGAGGGAGGGGCTTTGACTTCCAGAGTGTCACTTTTAAGGTCATGAGCTTTGAGCGGTGACAGAAACTATAAGATCCAAGCAGTCAAATAAATTTCCATCACTGAGCGTCCGGGCACATCCTTCGGGACGGGGCGAAGAGATTGGATATCCAGGAGGAGTGAAAGGAGCCTAATGAGTCGTTTATTCAAGCATCTCATCAGCATGTCTCCTTGCAACCCCATGTCCTATGATGACAGCAGCAAATGAGTATTGGCTATTACCCTTTTTTGGGAGGACATGTGGTTGTCACTCAGATTATGCCAACTGGTACTTGGAATTACTTTCACAGGGCTGTTTTTATGGAGTAAGTTTTGATATGTAACAGTCGGAAAAGCACAACTCCTCTTCAGGATCCCAGGAAACATACAAAAAATACTCAGTTTGAGACTCAACACAACAGTTGGCCAACAAAAATAAATCAAAGTGACACCTCTTGCATCCATTAGACAAGCTCAATTCATTTAAATTTTGCGGGCCGAATGGGAGGTTTGATCATTATGTCGCCATGTGTAGCGAATTTCACGGCAATCCAATCAACAATTGATGAGACATTTCAGTCAAAGCTACAAATGTCAGCCTCGTGGTGGTAGAGCAAAGGTCGTCAAAGTTATTGGCGTTCATCGTCTGGGATCCTGCACGTCTGCACCAAACTGTGCGCCCATGCTTTTTGTAGTTGTTGAGATATTTCACTCGATACATGAACATCAATACTCTCTCCAAGAAAACACGTTAAATATTTACATTCTGTTACCATTTGCCAACTTTTTTACCCTCAGTTCACTTTGTTCTGGTCAGACGTCGAAGCTGCTGGCCGGCCCTCATCCTCACCCGTCTCTGGACTCAGAGACTCCTGACAAACCATGCAGCAGTTCTCTTAGAAGAAGGAAATTAACTTGGATTTTCAGGTTTTTCTGTTAATTAGCGCCCCCCGAGTCCAAACGACTTCACTCTCACTTTGCCAAATGAACCACGCTAAATGAGGAAAGGACTCAGAGATTGAACACACTGTTGCAAACAATTATGTGATTCAGCACTTACTCAGTAATTGACTCCTTACAGCTAAATAAACATACTGAATGGACTTTTGAAGAGAAGAAGGGACGGCAGCGGGGAGCAGGTTGGAGAGGCAGTGTCATATGATGAGAGTGTCATCTGGACAATGTGTCATCCTCAACTCATCCTGGTTGCTTCTTTCATGTGTCGGTGGAGCATCGGCCTTCAGGCTGCTCACTGTGTTTTCACACTTTAACAGTGAATTTGAAAACACCTTTTTCACTCATAATGAGTACTAGCTGAATATTCATGTGCAAACATTTGAGAAAACATTGGCTCAGGATTTCTTAGTGATTCTGTTTGATTCAGTGGATAAATATTGATCAGAAACAGAAGCTTTTCGTTTGAGTCGGTTTACATCAGCGTCCTCTGTGATCTGAATGATGTCAATAATCATATTTGTGGTTATGTTCGTGTCTAATAATGACGATCAGAGATTTCCTTTAACATACACACAGCGTGGAGGAGGAATGTGTGTATTTTTTACAGCAAGTCATTATTCTTTTCTGCATAAATCGTCTCAAATACCTTCGATTGAGCTGATACTCAAAGTGGGGAGTCAAAGCCACTGTGAGCTGTCAGTAAACAGTTATTAGCAGATAATGGAGTGAAGTGAAGTACTAAAGGCTCAAAGTGTCTCTGAAACGATGAGTGAGTTTGCTGCTGAATGATGCGAGTTGTTCCTGAGCCGCTGCCTCGTCTTTTTGTCCGGGCTCGTATTCACGTTGAATACCAGATGGAGCGAGCCGGTGATCGATGCACTCTGACTGTACTTTATATTCACAGCAGCAGCTGCAGGCTGTTGGAGGCCTGCTGCCCGACCGGCCGGCCAGTTGGCTGAAACAGAAAAGACATTCAGAGTTTCTTTGAGAGCGGAGCAGAGATCAAGCTGCTGGAAGCCAGAAGAGAGGGAGGGAAATCAACGCGTTTCAGAGACAAGTCAACTCCTCTGTGAACTGTACACTGATGTATTATAGTTTAGGTAGTGAGGGCTGACACTCTTTCCACTGTAAATTCAGTACAATAGGTCTCTGCCATGCGCAGGAAATGGAGGTCTCGTTCTAAGTTTGTTCCAGTGCACTGTAGGTGATGAGGTCTGAAGATTGTTTTGGGCGTCTCGGTCCCTCAGTCAGGCCTGGCAGGCACTGACCTCCTGCCAGGCAGACATCCTGGACCACCTCATCCTTCTGCTCCACGAGCCTCTGAACTCTTCCTGCTCTCACTATGCAGCAGGAGAAACACAAACTGGTTTTACTGTATTGGACAACAAACTCAATTCTAATAATAAGAAATCCGATAAAGATGAGATAATATACATATTTAGAACAAATGGGTAAAATAAAGTAGATTGGTAGCAAGAGAAATGGATTCACAATCATGTAACTGTCAGATTATATGATTGTCCTTCATTCCAGGAGGAAACTTCTATCACCAGTGACAGAACAACATTTCCCATGATGGCAGAAAATGCAGGGTAACGCTTGAAGGGATGTGACACGACGCCATCACAACACGAACATGAAAAAGTCTTTTTAATGGTTAAGTGTCATAATGTTTAATGCAAAGTTGACATTGTCTGAGATGTCTTGAGTGTGATATAAATCATGACAATGTGGCCTAATTGCCTCATAAACATGCCATTGCAGGCTTAATTATCAAGCTTAAAGAAACTATTCAGCTTTATGTGTGAACATTACGCTGAGCTGTCATATGTGGTTGGTTTTGACATTGAGACCATTACAGTTGTCTCATGAATAATTTCTCTGACCTCAATTGGTACAATTTGGA
Source organism: Chaetodon auriga (assembly GCF_051107435.1). NCBI lineage: Eukaryota > Metazoa > Chordata > Actinopteri > Chaetodontiformes > Chaetodontidae > Chaetodon > Chaetodon auriga. The sequence goes on from NC_135085.1 coordinate 22,660,931, forward strand.
CTTCTCATTAAAGCGTCTTTAAACCGAGGTGATTTACAGTTTCCTGATGGACAGTTAGCTTTGCTGCTAAAGTAACTTCTAATTGATGCGGTTCGTCGTGCAGTTCACAAAACACTGGAAAAAAGAAATCCCTACATCAGTGAAAGTTAGTGATAATTATGCTGAAGTGGAAGCAGTGGTTGATGTTTGAATTCAACCTAAACTGGAAACCAGTGTTGCTGCCCAAGACTTATTTCTGTACTTCACAAATTGACTACATTACTGAGAGACTAAAAGGCATTTGTAATCAGTGGAGTGAAGTCCTGTTTGCTTGTTGGTCAGCCAGCTCAGCTTGTAACTGCTGCTTTGGATTCCTTCACACGTTTTCATCTGCTGTATCACACAGCGGTGATGAAGACACCTGGACACCCTCAAGGCTTTTCTGCTCCAGCTGAAATATTAAGGGGAGACCTCTAAATGTACGGTGGCCTGCCAGAGTACATTTCACAATCCGTTCAAGGCATCAGGAACAAAGTGATGCTAACTACAGGCTGCCAAGCATGCAAGCAGTGACACTGCAGCAGAGCGACAAGTTAAACCTCCCAGTAAGACGATGAACGGCACCAGGCTGCCAGGCGTCCTAAAGAGGGCCGCAAAATGACACCTATGACGCTATTTGAGGAAATGCGAGTGGAGTCTGTGAGGCACTTAAATGTGATTTTAGCCGTGACAGTGAGGAGCGACACGGGTGGCACAAACACTCTACCTGCATTATCTGATGTACAACCACAAGCACATTTCAGGAGTATCTGTGGGTAAATCCCCACATGTTAAACTGGCTATAGACACTTTTTTTTTTTTTTTTTTTTTTGCTTTACTGTGTCCTCATGAAGTAAATGTTGATTGCACGCTGTAATGGCTGCAGAGCGGTGACACTTTCATTATCCAGATCCGTCTGCCACCGGTTCAACCTGCCAGGAGAAGTAAGGCTGACTGGTGATTCAGGACGGCTGCCATCGTTTCATACGCTTTCATGTCTCCATTAGAGACTAAATGAATGAATGAACTCACTACTTTAAGGAATGTCAGTCAATACAATGTCCTCACAAGTATTGCAGTTTTTTTGTATTTACCCACCCACAAACCCGCACTGACTTTCTCTCAGTGTGTTTCTGAAGCTTCAAACCCTTTTGTTTTTGTTTTATTTAGAGTTGATTAATTTATTAGTGTAACAGATTTTATTTTGGCTGAGCAGCTCCCCACTGGGCATCATTGTCCCACAGTCATGTTTTTGGCTGCCAGCACACTTTGATAAAATCACATTCTGTTTTACATTATGAAAACATTTCAGCTTGTTTGCCAGAAATAAACAGTTTTATTTCCAGAGTCGTTTAGCGTCGCTCAGCTCTGTAGAACAAACCTCAGAGAACAAACCTACGGAGCGACGCGTCTCCCTCGGCTCTCGGGCCTCCCACTGGTCTGTGGGAGGAGGTTCAGGTTCATAGCGGAGGCCTTATAAACAGCCATTGGACCCGGCTGAGGTCGACACTACACTCCAAACTAGATCAAATTGAGCATGTTCACAGTTTAACGTGTTATTTGTGGTGTCCTGTATGGGAGAAATGCCAGCGTGGTTTAATGAAGCAGGTTGGCAGCATTAACACTCAGAATTCAAGGCACTGCTTCAGGACAATGTGTGATTTGTTGGGCTTATTAGCTTCATAGCTCTTTTGCTTTTTAGGCAGAGGCTACGCACGACTGTCGAGGGAAATTAAATTATGTTGACTTTAAAGCCTCCGAATGTTAAACTGAGAAGAGTCAGAATTAAATTCATGTGCTTTTATCCTCTGCTGACACCCCACTGTTTCTCAACCAACACAATAGTACATAAAGGACGACAATAAAAGCAGTCAGATTCTCGAACCCTAATCCTGCGGGCTCTGTCTGATCATTCCTATCTCCAGATTTAATGACCGCATTTTGTGCAACACTTAAAATTCACACTGCTTCTGGAAACTATTGCACTATTCATCTGTAGGCACAAAAATAAGAAAATCCATGAATGTTTGTTTGTAGCCCATTTCTGTCCAATAAGTCCAACTCTGATGATCCTATCAGGTCTGTAGAAATTGTTCTGCAGGACTTTTAGGGGTTCTATACTATATTTAAAAATACAAAAAGACGCTCCGTTAAATCATGGCAAACAGCACCTCCCTCTGTGTGACTCACTGGTGATAGAAAACACAAACCAGAGACCTCTCGCTCCAGACTTTTGCCTTTAAATGTCAGATGCCTGCCAAGCCTTACATTTGGTTTATTTACTTTGCAGAGTAAATAGCAAAGCAATAATGGCATCAATGCTGCAGTGATTCTGTCATATTACTCATTTATGTGTAGCCAACAACGGGATTATGTCGGCTACAATCAGACTAAATGTCAGCTGTCACTATCAGCATCAGAGGCTGAAGCACTTTTATTACTGCAGTCCTCTGAAATGAACTGGGATTACATGACTTCTTCAAACCCGAGAGTCACCCATCGTTCAAATCTCTGCAGCCCCGCATGCTAACAGACTAAAAAAAGAGAGTGGACATGGTGAACATGCTGCACCTGTAAAACATCAGCATTGTCCTACATTTGTCATACATTTAATAAAAAATAGATGAAGTCATTGACGTGTTTCTTCTCCTGCTTGCGGATAAAAATAAAGCAGAATGTTTCTCATGTGTTCAGGTGCGGATCATTAGTTAGATAACTCAGGTGAGACCGTCGCTGTGCTGGATGGGGGTGAAACTGGTCAAATCTCTGTGTGTGGCTGAGCTATCGTATCTGACCTTCCCTCACCTCGAAGCCTCTCCTCCTGCCAGACGCTATAAACATAAATGCTGTTTTTACTCAACACAACTGGCTCAATAACAGTTAAAACAACCTCAAGGTGTTTTATAAGCCTGGATTTATGGAAGAAGGTCAGAGAAGAAAGGACATGCAAATGCAAGTTTTATCCTTGAAACATTTATGTTAGAAAACTACAGACAGCACCTTCACTAATCCTCTTGGTTTGTCTTTTGGAGCAACTCCGGTTTTCTGTTGTTTTGGAACAAAGCTGATCAGACTGGCAGGAGCCTCCTGGAAGCTGCAGAGAGTCGAGCTGCTGCAGCTCATCTCTTCCAGGAATTAACACGCTTACCGCTGGATTACACAGCAGCAGAAAGCATCTCCGCGTCCACATCACAGTCCAAACTTTCACCAACGCCTCATAAAAGGAAAATGTTGCAGTGTAATCTTCACACCCTGTGCAATCCTTTAACAATCAAACATTAAAATATCAAAGAAGAAAGAGCAAGCCAAGCGGAAACAGATCTCTTTATTCATGACGTTTACCAACATTCATCTACAGAACAAAGATGATACAGCTAATCCATCAGAATGCAATAATTAGCAGAAGAAAGCATCCTGCTCCTTTGCTTTTTTGTTCTTCTGCAAATGTCTCTATGAAATGGTCTTTTTATTTACCATCAGTCAGATGCCTCAGATGCATCTGTGTTTAATGTTTTCTTACCAACAACTTTGCTTAAGTACACTACATTTTAATCCAGCAGCATCTTTTCAAAGGGTAAATAACAAAACTAAACATTTACTGCTGTGAGACATCAACAAACAACACAGGAGCTTTATAACAGTGACACTGTTTGTATTTACATTACTCATCCATAAAACCTGGCCTGCATAGAGACCTGTTTATATTATGCCACTGTATAATCTCAGGATTCTGACTCCAGAGTCCCTTTAGGATTCAAATCACTGCAGACTTTTTCTGTCTTAAACCAAGACCGCGATCTTTGCCTCGACCTGTCCGGGTGCTGCTAGAGCCTAAAACATAAAAACATATCAATACAAAGCCGACCGGTGCTGCAGTCACTGCGGGCAGATACTTCACTGCAAGATTGGCTGTTTTCACATACACTTTTTTGCAAACAGATGCTTGCAGATGATTTTTTCTGGGACGCATTACCTTCAAAACACAATGGGGCCGCAGCATGAAGCCCAGCATAGTAAACCAAATTAAGCCATTCGTCACAAGGCAGTAGTTTTTAGAATCTTTTGTATATAATCTCCATAGCTTCTGTAGTTTATTGTTGTGTTTCCTTTTGTATTTGCTTGTCTTATGTTATAGTTCTATACATATTGGTGAAATCTACATTTTGTCCCTCCTTATTCATATTTAAGGTATCTATGCTTATGTTTTGGCTGTATGTCATTTTATATTGAGGCCATTTACTGTTTTTATCACTTCAAATTGTTTGTAAAACCCCTATTAGCACGAAAACCTTGGTTTGAAGTGATCTGAACTGTACATAGCCCATTTACGTGGCTTATCGGCATGTTGCTTTGAGCCGATGGTTAACGGGAAGTAATTGTTTACATTTGCTGTGTGACTTGATGCCAGCAGAGCTCGGTGACGACGCCGTGGCTGAGAACACCATCGCTGTTGTCACACTTGTATATTCAGTTGTCAGCCCCCGTTACTTAAAACATCTTCCTGTGGTTTGACTGCTCTATAATTTAGCCAGCAGTGGTTTCTGCACCAGAATGTTTATCTGAAACTGTCATATTTACAGTTTTAGGCACATTGTTGAGGGCTGCTCTGCCAACAGGAAGTCAGCTTTAGTTTTGGTGCAGAAAGGCAGCAGATTTTTAACAGATAGGATTGATGGATACATGGCTCCAGAGCAGATTTAATCCCTTTTATTCTTTTTTTTTTTTTTTTTTTGCAGTGTTAATTATAGATGTGCTGTCAGTGTCAGTGACTCATATAACACCCATTTACCACAGTGAGACAATATCCTCCCTGCTAATCCATCGATCATCGCTGTGCAGAACACATATGGATTTACCTCGACTGAAAGTATATTATTTATCAACCTCTATTCTTTTGTGTTATTAGGAAAAAGGAGTGAGCATTTGATTTTGATGAAGGAAATCTATTGATCAGGACCTTATGTGTTATATTACTATCATTACATATATGGATTTTACTTTGACTGAAAGCACAAAGTTTTCTATTGGTGCATAAATACTCCAACGATCAATATTTGAAGATACCTCTTAGAAATACTTCATAACGCGATGAATCCAATCATTGATCAGAGCAGATAACTGGAGTGTACATTCATTCCACCTGAGCTTCACTATTAATATCCATTAATGACCTCATTTGAGGAAAAGAGGGAACTAGGCTTTCATTAAACCTGAAAATAGCATTTCAATTCACCTTCTTCATTAAAAATGTTGTTGAAAGGAAATTCATCAGAGCCAAAATCATCCGTTATTGGAGAGCAGCTCAACTGGTGAGGGAATTAATCAAGCAGATCATAATTACCACCCTGAATATTGGCTCGATGTGTCTGTCTCTGCGTCTCCAACCTTCAGTCCGGAGAAGGAAACTAGTGGGTGATTATTTCTAATGATGCACAAGTTTAATATGGATTTACTTGGATTTATTTTGTTGTAATGTGATGTTGCTGAATGTGTAATGGTTTCTGCTGCCAGAGCGCAGTTTTTCAACTACGCTGTAGCGCAGAGAAGAAGAGGAGCTTTATCCAAAATAGCTCAATTACTCAGAATATTGGCTGGTGAACATGGTGTGCAGACAGGCAGGATGGATGGATGGTCAGCCAGCAGAGTCGGTGGAAGATGAAATTATTGTGGAGGAATTCATTTCGACAGAGTTTCACTTCCTGACAAGATCTTATCATTACACACACAGTAGAGTGTTACAAATAAAATACTGCGTTCAGACAGAAAGGCAGCCACCCACACACCGTGGAGCCAGACTCACGGAGTAGTGGCTTCTGGATATCAGCCAGTCACAAAATGCAGTTATAGGGTTGAGAATTTATTCATTTAGTTTTATTGTGGATGAGCACATAAGCAGCAGTCATCACAACTTTCAACCTCTGACACCGTACGACAGATTAACTCCTCTTCAGATGTGTTTCTGACGTGCGTTTGAAAGCATTTGCCCACAACACAACGACACATTTATGCTTGAAAGTTTTAAAAAAGGACTCAGAGCACAACTAAACGCTTCACATCACAGTTACGGATAAAGACACAGCTGTGTTGTAGCTGGTTTTAGCTGAAGTCTTCGTGTCTGATGATGGGACGTCGAGACCGTTTGATCCGAGCTGTTATAGTTGAAAATTTCCTCAGCTGATAAACTGGTTTTTGTACTTTTGAAGTGTAGAACTGAAGTGGAGAGCAAACCAGAGCTACAAGGATACAAGGACCATATCAACTTAAAAGGTGATAAAATGTCAGTTTCCACTGCCCCCAAGTGGTAAAAAAAAAACAGGTATTGCAGGTTTAAAGGAGTTAAAGAACCAATTAAAAGGACACAAACCATCTTCTGCAAACAATTAACGCTGCAGAAGCAGGTCTTAAAATATCAACACACACTCGTCTCCTGAGTATAAGTCTCGTGTTTTACCCACAAGGCCGTGTTTCTCTTGTCTTCCCTTCCAGAAATGTATCTGATTCACACTGAACGACCTCAGAAATGGAAATATTCCCTCTTTCTTAAAGTTGTGCTTCAGGTCTTTATTCACTTTACTCAGATGAGATTTATTCACACAATGTCAGGCAGAGGCGAAAATATACATGAAAAAAAAAGTGTGAACTGACTAAATCTATGAGGCCGTGTTCGGTTTATCTCGCCTGACGCCTCAGAAGTGGAAACATCTCTTTCAAGATAAGAGACAGCAGAGCTCCTAAACCTTTCTCACATATATGAAGGATGTACAATTACTGTTTATCTGAGATCAGGCAGTGAGACGCTGTGACAGAGTGTCTGGTAAATGCCTTTTGGTTGAAATGTCATGTTGATCTTAAAGCTTATCTCTGTTATTCTGTTCATTTTTCCTGCTACGAAAGGAAAGTATCCTGAATTGAGTTTTAACTGATACAAACTCAAAATGTGTGTCTGCAAACAAAACAGGACGTCCCAAAGTCCTGTCCTCCTCATTCTATCACGGACTGACTGACTTCTTACAGAATTTATCTTTATGGACCAGAGAGTGTTTTTGTTGATTAGCTCTCTTTTGAAGCCATAACAGGATCAAACAAACATGATGTTTACTGAGAGACGCTCAGATAGTCAGCGAGGTACTCCAGTGTTTACCTGCAGAAACTGTCCAACAAGATGTTGCAATAATTTCACAGAATTTTTCATAACACTGAGAAAGTCAATAGAGAAGTGTTTACCGACCGCTGAATCTTTGAGCACTGTCGGCAGTTTGATCAGACGCACTGCAGAAATTCAAGTGGTATAAATGATGCGCAGAGCAAAAACATGAATACAGGTACAATGATGTTTTGTTCATGATGTGAACTTAGCATGTAACCTCCCATTGCCCTGAAACAGATGATCTCCTGGCATGGTTATTGAATATAGATTGGTTCGATTTCCAGGCAACATTTAGTCTTCAGTATTATTTATTGTTTTACGTCAGTCTTGGAGATCATGTGGCATCTGTTTTGGGGTTGCACAAGGCAGCTGCTTCGGTCCATTACTGTTCTCACTGTACATGCTGCCCTCATTAGACAGCACAATGTTTGCTTCTACAGTTGTACGCAGATGACAAACAACTGTACATCTGTGCCAAACCAAATGATGCTTCAGCTGTGGACTCCATTACTAACTGTGTTTTGGCAATAAATAAATGGATGAGCAATAATTTCTTGAAGTTAAACGAGGACAAAACATTCAGGATTGATTTTAAGGTCCTCCTCCTCAGACACAAAGCCCTGAAGGGACCAAGCTACATCACTAACTCCTTCGTTTATTATTTGCCCTCAAGAACATGGCGATCACCTGCTGCTGCTCTACTGGAGGTTTCCAGCAAAAGGCAAAAGAAAACTGGGGATGCAGCCTGTGTCCATTACAGCCCAAAGCTCTGGAACACATTACCTACAGACATCAGGGAAGCAGCTCGCCGAATATTTTCAAAAGACAGAATAAAAACTCATGTCTTCACTTTGTGACTTCCTGACACAGGCCTGAGATTTCAAAATGTCCTATGGGAGGAAGACAGTTTTAGGTGACTGGATTTAAAACACTGTGTTTATGTGTAAAAACAGAGCAAATTGTCTATCGCTTTGGTATGAGGTGATGCACTTATGGTTGATAGGTTCAGCACATGGGCTGAGTGTATCGGTTACTGACTGATGAACTAACTCACTGTTTTCATGGCTGCGGGGCACTGAGTGTTGTGGAGCATGACATTAGCCCAGAGCTTCACTGCAGGACTGAATGAATGACTGAGCGGGAGAGTGTCTGTTTGACTGATTTTTGAGGTTTGTATCCAGCTGGGGATCCCTGAGGAGTGTTGTGAAGCGTGATATTAGACCCTGAGCTTCACAACGGGAGGCTTCAGAGTCCTAACAACCTCTGAGCATCTCTGACCCGTCAGCTGTGACTGACAGCTGCTGTCATCTGGACCAAAACGCTGCTAAAAGAGAGAAACTGCCTCAATAGTGTGAAATGGCGAGGAGAGGGTCAGCAGACTGAACCTGCTATTAGGACAGACTCACTGCCCACAGATTACTGGACGCTTTTAGAACACTGACGGATTTGGACGAGACAAAAAAGTGAACGTGCTAATATGAGAGCGAACCAGCCACAGTTCGCTGGATAACATGATCACACTATTAAAAGTCTAAGCTCACTGCCCAGTCACACCAGAAAGTGAGAAATTCATTACTGCTGGCCTTGCAAAAAAGGTGACGCTGCAAGCTTTGCGGCGTAGTGACAAAAGCTGTGGCAAAATGGATACGAAGAGGAGGCAGCGTTCGGGCGCAACAGAGCCTTTATTATAGCTTCCTCCATCTTGGACTCTCAAGGACTCACTGGAAGATCAGAACCTTCAAGACATTCTACAATGTGGTTAAAGGTGCAAATTCACATATTCACTGAAATTGAATGACATTAAAGAATCGCGAGGATTTACGTCTCTTCCACTGCAAATCCTCCGCTCAGATCTATTGATTTTGTTGTGAATTTGTTCCACATGTCGGTCTGACCGAGCCCTTAGACAGAGAAACTATTCAGTGAATTTTCACCCCGTTCATTTGACAGAGCAGGGGTTGAAATGTGTTTACATCCTATTACAAATCCACCTGCATAAACTTTGACCTCCAAAAAAAAGAGAGTTTGCCAATAAAACCCAGCCAATGAAAGAGGCACTCTGAGACTCCTCTAATTCTAAAGGTATGGATTGTGGCCGTTCAGTGCATCCTTGTTTGTGGACCTGAATACTAAAAGGCTACAAGCAGTGGTAAAGAGTAGGAGGGATGTTACAGGCTGAGCAGAGGCTGCCAGGATGAAGATACAGAGTGAAGGTGATACAGTAATCGATTAATAAAATGGCCAGAAAATGGATTATGGTCTAGATGAACAATTGCAGATGATCACAACCCTGATTCCAAAAAGTTGGGAATGCTCTGTAACTAATGTCAGATTGTTTATAGCCATTAATAAAGCCATTTCTCATTACTCTTGAACCCTTTCTTATTAATTATCCCATATTAAAAAGTGGCATTTTCACGTTGCAGAATGCTCACGTTAACTTAAATCCGCCTTGTTTTTTCCCACATTGTGTGAGTAAATTCCCAAAAGTAACACGAGGTGTCAGAGAGGACTGAGGTCTGACTGCTCTGTGGGTTTTCAAACACATGTTGGTTGGACTCATTTTCTAAAATACTGCACTGCTGCTGTTCTGGTTTGGGGCCTCAAACCTATAAAAAGGAAATTGCCCACATATACATTTGGACAATAATTCATTTCTAATAACCTGCTTCACACTCCTCGGTAATCACATAATTTCCTGCTCTTCACTAACTCTTAATGCATTTAGCGCAGCCTTAGGCGACATTCTCCATTTAGATTAAGTTTCTCCTTCACATATGTAATTTCCTCCTCTTCCTCTCCGCCTGTCTTACTGAATATAGGCTGTCATCCTCCTGTCTGTCCCTCTCCATCTGTTTGTCCATCTCTCGTCAGATTATTGTCTCTCTTCCATCTCTCACTCCTCCTCTGTCTTTCTTCCCGTCAGTGTCGGCCATTTTTCTCTGCAGGGCTTCTTCCCGTCACAGCTGACACTTGTTTCCCCTCCACCGATCTCCTGCTGACAGCAGCGTGGCTGATCGGAGCAAACTATTTCTCCTCCCATGTAAACATCCATTACTGACCACAGAGAGAGGGAGAGGGAGAGGGGATGTAAGATGCCACAAGGTGTTCGTGCATCCACAGCTGACGTGTTTCAAACGTCTTGAGCAAAACAAACCTTGTGAAAGCTTTGACCTCAATTCCACAGCAGGTGAAGACATTTCCATGCAGCAGTCTGCTTCCATTACAAAAACTCCACCAGCGTCAGATGTTCCCAACAGCAGCTCGCTTCAGGAGAGGACATCAGCAAGTGAGGAGACAAGAAAACACTGCTATGATCACGACATATCACAGCAGAAAAATAACAACGTTTGTACCTGGAATAGACACAACAACCTTATGAAGTTAATATGGCAAATTTGTTTGAGTGGACAAGGAGCAACATTGTGTTTCTGTCCACTGTTCAGTATTAAGTCAAATATTCACTCTCTTTTTAGCTCTGGTTTGGGTTCCACCAACTCCTGAGAAAAATATCTGCCTTTAGCTGTAAAACGCTTCACTATGGTTACAGCCAGTTGCTAACTTTTCTGTTTTCTATGGTGCTGCACAGGAGAGCTGTGAGAGTGAACAAAGGTCAGAAAGGTACGATTCATAAAGCCAAAACAATAAGCTGAAAGAGGCTAAAAGTCCTTTTCTTTGGGTTTGTCACAACAAGCAAACTCCGTCACATTACACGTAGTCATGTGACCCATTGTTAATATAAAACATTGATCAGATCAGCTTTGTGTGATGACTGGCTGAAACTCTAGTTTGCTTCATTTCCTGTTTTATTTTGTAGTAACTTCACCTTCATGCACTCCATTATGTTAGACTTCCTGCCATTGTTCAGTTTCCCGCCAGTTTCACTCGTCACCTGTTCTCTATTATCCAATCAGTCCTCCTGGTACTTAAACTCCTCGCTGTTCGTCACCTGTTTGACAGATTCTTGACTTCTGTTATTGTTTTTGTTCTCCTGCTCTGCTTTGTTTGTGGGTTTTGTGTGTAAGTGTGTGTCATTGCATTTGAGTCTCTTTGGGTTCTCGCCTTCCCTCTTCACATTTACTTCGAACAGACACAGAGCAACATGAGATTGATTTGGCTGGAGTGAAGTTTCTGGCCACGTCAGCCCAACATTAACTCTTCTTTTATCTCTGGCTTGATGTCCACCATCTCTTTAAAGCTGCTTTTGGAAATGGGGTTTATGAGAGCAGCGAGACTGATCCAAACAATAAATGTGCCATAAAACTAAAACTGCAGGTTAAAGGAGACTAAAATGACCTGTAGCACTGAGTTGGATGATAAATCTCTTCAGGTTCATCACTGTGAGCACACCTTTCACATTATGAGTCATTTAGATTAATTATTAAAACAAATATCGATCAAAAAATGAATTAAAATGGCGCAAGTGGAACATTAAAGGTTATGCAATAACATAAAGAATCAAAGTTGGACATGTCCAACCCCAATTAGCACAATCGTAACAACAAGTGACAGAATCGCGGCGATGATGTTAACACTGTTGTGATGATCTGGAGACAAAAAGTTTGTCCTTCTCTGCTTCATGTTCACCTTAAACTATTCCTGTACATATCATCCATCATTATGGATGTAACATCAAACTGAACAAGATTTAACGAAGCCTTGGATGATGAAACCTTGTACGGCAGCTTCCTTGCAGCAGAACATGGACGATGCTCTTGAGACGTCAACACCTGAGCGTAAAACTGTCAGATCCTTTTTTATCTGGTGTCAGATTGTTGCTCCGTCCTGTCAGAGGTCGGACTCCATCTGCACTGACGCTCACGGTCGGACTGACGCAGAATAACTTAAACACCTCATTTCCCATCAGCTCTTTGCTGCAGAAGGTCAAGCGATCACATGATAATCAGCATTTTTATGAGCACGCTGCGCTGCTCCTCAGAGCTCAGGACTGTCTCAGCGCTCAGCATCAAAATGTCACCGATCATCTGTTGATTCAGTATCGTGATGTTTGACCTGCGAAGCTACATTTGAATTTTCTCCAGTGTTCGGAGGAACTGATTCGCTGTGCTGTAATGAGCTTCTTCTCAGTAACTGCAGACATGCTTGTTTAGTCCACAGGCTGTTTGAATTGTTGTCTGCTGAGGACGAAGCGCTGAGTGTGGAATTAATGGAGACGCTAATGACTCCACTGAATCAGAGAGGAGCTGTTTGTGCTTCAGCGGCTGCAGGTTCAAACAGCTAATGGATTATTTCTCCTTTAGGGCCAGGAGGTCAAATAATGTGATGATATGGTAATCCGAGGAGAGGAAACGAGAGGAGAGGATGTTTGATTATTTCTGTTTGGTCTTCCTTTATAGCTCCCATCCCTCTCTTTCTCTATCTGAAGGCGCAAACCTGCAAACACATTGTAATTCTCCTCAGCAGTGTTAAATAGCAGCAGAGATTCAGCAGGTCATTTATTCATAGTTACACTCATTTATGTTCAGCCAAGACTAATTAGATGCTTAATATTCCCTTTTTGTCACAGTAGAATTAATTAATGCCCTGACCCGAGCAAAAATCACGCTGAATCATCTGGGTTTTTTCTCTGTCTGCAATGAGTAAATACTGAAATGAAAACTGACACTGTTACGCTGACAATCGTAGTTTTAATGAATGCTGTCGACAGCCATAAAAAATTTTTTCTTCAAATAAACTGTACCCACCTGCAAACCAGGGCTGCTGACAAAAAAAGCTTCATCGGTTTTATTTTGAAGTACATTTTCTGATCAATAACTTGTTCGTGAGGCTGAATACGCAGTGTCTTCCTGATCCTGTCTTCAGATGAATGTGTTTTTTTAACTGCTGCACAGAACGTTCGAACATGCACAAAACGTGTCTCCTTTTCTCCAATACTTCATTTCTACATCGAGTGCAGATGTAGCTGTAAGAGTATGTGAGTCAGAAATAAATATGGATTAACTGTCTGTGTCTGCCTGGGTTTCGTGCTGGTCCAATCAGAAGAGATGTGACATTAGTTAATTGATGAAATGTTATTTTGTAATGGCCGATGGTTCCGGGCCTCTGACCCCGAATAAAAATCAGATGCAGACCTTTGAGTAATAAGTTTGAGAACCGATGAACTACACAGAACCACAAAGATGATTAACTCACAGCTTCATCTGAAACCAGCAAGTGGTAGTCTGACAGAGCAGAGGATTGTGGGCCGTGGCGTCTGACCATTCTTCCCACCAACAGAGCTGGACTGGGCTCAGTCACATCACACTGGCTGTACAAGTGAGAGTCTCTCAGCGCTGTGTAATTATCACCATTTGACACAGCCTGAGCGTCTCGTCTGGAATATGAATGAGGAAGATAAAAATACTGAGATCACAGCGAACTGAAGCCTCGTACCTGAAAGAATTATCAACGCCTCGACTCCCATCAATGTCCTCGCTGAGCCCTCGCTAACAGACAACAATTATCTCGTTTGTGGCCGCTTTGCCTCCTCGCATCTTCAGGCTGGTGATTTACTTTCTTTGGGAGGTGAATTCCTGCTGTAAAGCCTGAATATCAGCCAGTGTGTCGCAGGTTTGTGGAGGCTGTGTGGCACCAAGCCCAGACCTGCTATTGATGTGTACAGCTTTTAGTGATGCAGCTAATAAGAGCTTAATGACTTGTGTGTGCGTTTGTGTTTGAAATGCCTCGTCTCATGGGAATCCTCTTCCCTCATACCGGAGGTCGGGTCCAGGCAGTTTGTCATCACATCCTGTTTACTGAGCTCTGATAAAACAAAGTAGGAATCAGGCCTTTCAAACGTCCTCTTTAGCCTTGACCTTCCTAAAATATGTTAATCCGAAACGCACAAAGACGTCCTTGTAAATTAAATCCACTCCTTTCGTTTCAGCTTCATGCAAAGGCTGATACGTGACAAAAGAAACTAAATCCCTTTAAAGTAACTGACGGGAAGCGTGTTAATTGCTGAGGCTGTTTTGGCACTGAAGGATGAAAGACATGTTTGAGAAAAATGTCTTGTATCCTCAGAAAGGTGTTGATTTAATTTCCACTTCAGATGGTGAAGGCAGGCAGAAAGCTCTTTTTTCTACTCCTTAAACGAAGACCTTTGAAAGACCACTGAAAGAAGAGGAAAACATCTCCTGTCATGTCATCATCATCGACATGATCCGTCAGCTCTGACTGTACTTTCAATAAAGTAAATCGTGTGGTTTTCCTCGTCAGCTGAGCTGCCCTTGGCTCTGAAAAGCCTCATTAGGCCCCGTGGTGAAAAAGACAGCCCAAAGGCTCCCGCCGACTCGCCTCGTCAAGGCCTGACTGGCAGGCTAATGGCCCCGCTGGCTAATTATACCTCATAAGATTCTAATTCAGAGCTTGAAAATCATAAGTTCATAATGTCGCACTTGGCAATAAAAACAAAACGGACAGTGTAAAAAACAGACATTTGTTTTCAGGAATCTGAGTGTGCTGTGGAGGGAGAAAGAAGTGGAGATAATCCAGATGAAGCACGAACGAGCGACAAACACAGAGAGATGTAAAAGAATCCAGACTAAAGATAATCTTACTAGCTTTTGTCACCTCGAGGCCTGATGGGATGCAGAGTGCTTCACACCACAGCTCACACTGTCCATCACACGCTGCGGTCACCAACCACAACATTACAGTTTCTGTAAAATCGGCGTCTCCGCTGGCGGTGCGGCGGCAGACATCGACACTTCCGCTGCTCATGGTTCTCACTGACGGTCCTGTGGGTTCAGTACTGACGCACGGAGGCAGGCATTAACTGACTTACACTGAGCTGGCAGAAATTATACAGAGCGCATCCAGCTGAAGGACATAAATACAGCACAGGTCTGACATAAACGCATTAAGCTGCATCGGGAATAAACGCTGAGTCGACAAGAATAAACATGTGATTATGCAACGGTTTGGATGCTGAACGTCATTAATTTTACATGAATCGAACTGAACACAAATTAATTAAGCTGATGCAAACACATTATACTGATATACGCATGAACTTATTGAGTGAGATTCATTCAGGATTCTTTGAGACACATTCATGTTTCTATCTCTAATGAAGAGTTTGCGGCGCCACCGACAAGACAGACAACTGCAGCTGTGGGACGCATTAAAATAAGTAATTCTCAGATAAGCAGAATGTGGTACAGAAGCAAAGCAAAATCATTAATTCTTCATCTCAGTCGCGACCTTTCTGCACCTCCTCCGGCCCGCACGGCGCTGTCTGTCTGCCTGCGTGGAAGGAGAAGAGATTAAAACCAGACGCCAAAAGTTTTCCACGCGGCAGAAAGAAGAGCAGAACATGACCAGAGCAAAGAGCACAGAATCAATTTCAAGCCAGATTTCAAGACGGTTTGCTTGGTTCGTTATCTTATGCTCAGGATGTCGGTTTCATACCGACAGAGCGTTTTAAAGTCTGCACATTATGTTAAAACTGAAGCTCACAGAGGGAGGTGTACGAGTGTGATCGGTCAGTGTGTCAAATGACACTCGACAAACCACAACACTGTCAGTGAAGACGGCAGAAATGCATTTTAAAACATATTAAAGCATATTTGGTGTGTTTTCATGTGTGTCGAGGTGCGTCTCGTTACTACAGCCCAATCAGGGCTGCAGCCACATCAGAGAGACAACATTCAACCTGCTGTCAGCTACAGTCGTGTGTTTCAACCAATGGGGAATGAGAGAGGCTGAGAAGGAAAAGGATAAAGGAAATAGTGGAAGGTAATGAGAGAAGGCAAAGATATGAGACCAAACAGAGATGTTCGGACAGAATGAAAGAGCAGCAGAGACAGAGAGGAGGTGGAAGGAGAGGCATAAAGGTAGTTTTTGTCCGATACAGATTGTCAGCCTTCCAGTGTCTGCGTGGAAATAAAAGAGCGAGCAGGTCCCATCAGCTGGCAGGAGGTCGATAAACTGGGACGGGACACTGGAGCTGTGTGTTCAGCTGCTGAATGGAGCTCCTCCGGGAGACCACAGACCTACTCTCTCTCACGTTTATCAAGGTCATCTAATCCTTTGATGAGCCGCTAATGAACCCCGGAGCAGAGCAGTCATTGTGTCGGCGTGGAAACGCCTGAGATGGGATGCAGTCAACAGACAGACAACATCTGCTGTCAAGAAACAATCATAAACACAAATTCATTTTTCTTTTGAGTGACATCATGTTCACAGTTACACACCTGTTACTGGTTGGACTGAGGTCTAAGATTTATTTAGATCCTTAAAAGTGTCAATACCACATTGTAAAAATACTCATCAATCACAAAAATGTACTTTAAGTATCAAAGTATTCAAATGCAGAGAAGTGGCACCTGTACCTATACTATAATATATAACATTATTCATGCATTAATGTGTAAGCAGCATTTTACAGCTGTAATTTAGAGCAGACAGGTTTGCAAAGTGACACCGTCACAATCAAACATGTCAGAATACATGTCAGAAAGTCTGTAAGAATAAAGACTTTTTGGTGGCTTTAAATCTGATTCTTGTGTCTGTATCTGCATTTCTGTGCTTAAAAAACAAGTTAAACATCCAAACAGCATCATTAGAAGTGAAGGTGTTTGGGTTGTTTCCAGTAATGTTCTTTAGGTAATGCACCTTAACAGGAAGGACTTTCATGTTAAATGCTGCTAAAGATGCACTCTGACATTTTGTTCTTCACCCAGCACAGACATTAAAGCCCTAAATCCCCCATAAAGAGCTCTAATTGGACTATTTATGTTCATTTGCTCACTATTAGCATGTGGTGACAAAGCCCTGCAGATTAAAGAGGAACATTTTGTCACAGTCACACTGATAACTGCCTGCTTAATGTGGTCTTCCTTTGTAAATGTTCATCCTGTCGTATTTCAAGATGGTCACTTTCATATGATGATAAGGAAACTAAAAGAGCGAGGCTTGAATCTGTTCCCGCTTGTTTTTCAGAGTATTTCCGTCTCTCTCTCTCTTCATCCTCCCTCTTGTTAAATAGTTTCTGCTGTTTTTTTTTTCTTTTTTTTAGTTTAACATTCAGTTTCTGCCTTCAGAGACGAGGAAGCTTCAAATAGAGCTTTGATTACAGTTTAGAAACAAAAAACTGCAGTTTGTCCGACTGAAAGAGGAGATGCTTTCAGTGTATATTTAATTTTTTCAGACTTGTGAAAAGTCTTTCTCATCGTATTCATCACCTCCTTCTTGATTAAAGGGCCAATTGATGTGAAGTTTACTCATGATTGTAGCCCGAGGAAAGAGATTTGGTGTTTTCTGTGGCTTTTTGTAAAGAAAATAACCTAAAATCTTGGGCAGGTAATGTATTTTAGATGCATTTGTGTTAAATATGTTGAAATTCTCCATCTCAAATGATTGCATGTCCTACCTGCCTGTCTGTACGTACCTGCCTACCCTAACTTCTCTGGTTTAGCAGCCCCAGCTTTAACGTCGTCATGGACCACAAACCTGTACCAGAAAGCCGCATTATGAACTGGGGCACGGAGTTTTGGAGACATCAGCATCCACAAACAATGGGTAATTAAAGAAAAGACACTATGGAGATGCATTTGGGTTTTTCAGTGGGGGACAATGAGTAATGTTTAGCTGGTTAGGAAAAACATCATTTTTTGGCTTCAGTCTCCACAGACGGAGCTCGAACAATAGTCCACTGTTTGGCCACCACCCTCCTCCTGATGAGAAACCGCTGGGCTCATATACATGTCCCCATAGACTGGACTGCATACAGTAAATCCTCCTTCTAGCCAGTCGTGATGGTGTGCACGAGGACATCAGCAGCTGTAGATTTTATGTATCCATTATTACACCAAAGCTTGTAATTATCTGCCCATTGTAGCTTCTTGCTCGGCACATTATCCACTCAGAGATGACAGTGAAACAGGCCGGGAGGGAGGGAGAGGGAGTTTGTGTATTGCTGTGTTGACAGATGTTGTCAGTTTGAGCTCTGCTTTACTGTCATGTTGACAGAATGTGTGTGCGTGTGTGTGTGTGGTCTGTTGAAGGGCAACGCTATCTACATGCAGCCAGTCAACACAGCGCCCAGGCTGCGAGGAGCAGACAAACTGTTCCTCATCCCAGAGGAGCGCATTTCTGATTCAGCTCCGGTGGCACGCTGTAACGCTGTCAAACGTTCACATTAACACATGTCCTGCTTTTTCCTCCCCTGTTAATTATCATGCAGACAGATGACTGCTCGCGGTATTTGGAAATGTGAGGCTCTCTCTAAATTAAGCCTCCTTAGTGTCAGTGCTTCATTAACAAGGAAACAAGTTGGCAAAAGTTTGCTCAACAATCAGCTGTACTTCACAAACCAAACAAGCTGTTTGTATGAGTCAGAAAGACCTTTTCTCAGGATTAGAGAACATGTGGTTGATCTTATTCCCTTCTGTTTGCCACGTTGACTTCTGTCAGCGCCCGGACTTGTAAATCCCGATGAGTTGTCCAGGACCAAAATAGACGGAGGAAAAATTTTGACTTGTACTTACTGACAAAACACAGGAGGAACTAATAACATTGATAATGGCTTCATCAGGTGAAGTGCCTCAGTGAGCCGGCATGCACAGCGGCAGGGCAGTCATCCATTGTTAATGGTATTAATTAAACCTGATGTTTTCTTGCAAGGAACTGTCAAAGGACGTACCGTGAAAAAGACCTATCCGCTTCCATTATTCTATTTTAAGCACAGGTGTTTCAGGTGACTTTGTTCACGTGTTCGTTACAGGTGTAACTTGTATTTATAATCAGGCTGAAGCAAACACCAAATGTGTAAAAATATAAATATGGCAGATGGCATCAGATGGTATGTAATAGCATATATTCTGTTTCCAATAGATCGAGGGATCAAAATTGGATGGAGACACACAGAATTTTCTTCTCCACCAATCGACGTTGTTCATATCTGAACTGTCTTACTTGGTGTCTTCTTTAAAAAGGAACCCACCTGGTCAGCGATCAAACTTCTGTCACCTACTCTAATGAGCTGTGCTTCCTCCAGTGTCAACACAATATATATAGTGAAATGTAAAACGGTTTCTCACATGCATACTTAAGTAAAACAAATTTCAAATCTGACAGCGTAAAGCCGTAAAAAAGAACATGTCATCTGTAAAGAGTCAGATGCCAGACGGAAAGTGGAGCAATTCCAATGCAAAATGTGAAAATCTTTCAATAATTAAGCAGTTTTGAACACATCCTGTGGGTCATAAACTGCCACCAGCATGACGGTTCAGTGCCAAAGAGTCATGAATCCTAATTTTCAGCAGCCTGTCAGCATAGAGAAGCTGTTGTTGTTGACATTGTTGTTGTTATGTGTTCCAAAATGGGAACCCTGTCATGTTTAATTCAGCGTTCACTGTAAAATCACTCAACATCATTTCCCCCACAGAGAAGTCGAGCTTTCCTTCAGTGAGCTTTGAACGCCAGAGCTCAACATGGAGACCTTTCTGCATGTTCAGAGCTGCAGGGGAGAGCACACACACACACACACACACACGCACACACACACACACACACACACACTCACAGGGCTCTGTGGGAGTCGATTTGATGCAGGCTTGATTAATGATTTGATATCTGTTGAGGCGTTAAACAGAGCACAAGGAAAGGCGAGAATCCCAGATGAGGAGTGAAAGCAGAGCTGAACTGGCTGCTAATATGTGATGATGTTCCTCTCCACCTGCTGCAACACAAGCTCTCTGTCTGTCCATCTGTCTGTCTGTCTGTCTCTTAATACAGCTTCTTAACACCCAACCTGCTGAAAAAAAACTACTGAAGTACTCCAGAAAAACGACAAACTGGATGAAACCTGAGAAGAAATGAACAGAGATGGAATAGTTTGGTGTAGTTGTTTGGTTTTTTTCTGTTTTACTGTTTGCATCATTTAACATACTGGAGGTAACAATGCACATATGACATTGTAACATCTGAGGTTTGTGTCTCAGCACCAACGCATGTGCAGATAACCTGTCAGTAAAAGCTCCAGTCTTGCAGTGCAGCACAGATTTCCATCTGTGGGGTCTTGAGAATTAGCATAACTTGCCGTAACCCTGTTTTCTGTTTGCTCACCAGTGGGAAAAGGGACATCTGCCCTCAGCCACCCTGCTAAAACAAGCAGTTTTGCAAATCTGCTTCATTCTTATGAGAAATTAAATTTCCTCTGCTCTTGTGAAACTATGTCGGTCTCCAGTGAGCAGTGCTGAAAAAAAACGACCCGTGTTTGAACCTAATTGCTGGTCCCTGCTGTACGCGATTATGGTTTTCTACCCAAACTGTAAACACATATTCACCTTTTATAACCAGCAGCACATGCATGCAGCATGACGGCTGAGACAATTACAATCACCGAACTGTGGAAAGCACTCATCCGGAACACTTCCAACATCTAATAAAGTGATCTCTGCGGATTCCACGTTGTGTTTATACACAGCGTACAGTACTAGCTTAGGGTGGAGCACAATGGATTTGTTTGATGAGAAAGTTCAGGCAGTGGTGATCACGAATCCAGGAGGGCAAAGTGAAAAAGCGCACTCCATCACCTGATTCCACCGTGGTCGTTTGTGGTTGATTACATCAATAAACCAGCTAACAGTGGTTTCAGCTCGACTCTGTGGCTCCTCTCCGCTGCCATTAACAGCCCGGCTGCAGCTCTGTTCTGCTCTCTGAGCTGCAGGCAACGTCGACCACTAAAGAAACAGGACAATTAGACACATAATGAACACTGCCGAGAGGAGGAATTAAAATTTAAACCGAGCCAGGTGTACCGCTGAACGAGAGAGTCAAACGTGCCGCCAGGTTTATGAAGTCAGACAGAAGGGCGAGAGGAAGAGGCGGGACTGAATCCATAATCAAACTGACGTGAGGAGAGAATTCATCCGACCCGTTAGATTTCTCTTCATCGGCGGCTGGTTCCAGATCAGAGCTGATGATGCAAAGGGAGTAAAACACAAAGAGAAAAACAGTTTCTGTCCTTCGGCTGCTTTTGCATCAAGCAGCTGTTGAGTTTTGGAGTTTTATATTTTACAACCTCTTGATTAAAGACCTCCCATGTTGTAAAATCATGCAGACTTTGGCAAATGTGACTGTTTGAAGATGAAAGTGTTTTTATTCCAGAGCAGAAAGTTGCGTTCATGCTGCCTCGTAACTCTCTGCCTCTCTCTCTGATGACCTTATTTCCTCTAAACTGTTATTCAGAGGTCTTGAGTTAAGCGGCCTTTTGATCTAAATGATGTTATTAATCAGCACCCAGAGGAGAGGAATCACTAATGACCTTTATAATGAGAGGGCTGGAGTCAACATGCTTCTTCTTCTCTCCTCCTCACCTCCTGCCGTGCACTCCTCCTCCTCAGACGTTGCTCTTTTGTCCTTTCCAGCCCTCATTTCCTCTCTTTTCTTTTCTTCTTTCTCCTCCAGTCTCCTTCATGATTTACTCTTGCAGGCTCCCCCCTCCCAATTTATTTTGAAATATGGCTCAGAGGTTGTGTTTTTTTCCATTTTACCATTTATTAAACAGGCTTCTTCAGGTGCAGGTGTACGTCATGACCTGACAATTTTCCCTCTGCTGATACCTTCGTGCTGTTGCTGTTCATTTCAAGGTGACATGAAGAGATGAAGTTTGTTATGAGCATAAATCACTTCATTGAGTTTCACTGCTTGGGGGTGTTTTCCACACAATCCATTACATTTCTCTCTCTTTTTTTGTACATAGATAAAAAAAAAAATCCATATTTACATATTCCACTTATATCCTTCCCTCCTTAGTTACGTTTGCTCTGCCTTTCAAACAGAAAGAGTACCTGGGGTCACTCAGGTAGCCAAAAGCAAATGATTTTTTTTAGTGCATAGCGAAGGAAATGACAATTTTGAGGGGCAGGTTTTTTCATCTAGCTATTGATCCAAACTGTTTCTGATTGGCCCCTGTCAAAGTTTCCTTGGACAAGATATTGAAACCCAAAATGTGTGTAACTGTGTGTGAAGAGGAATAGAAAAAATGACATAAGCTATCATGTGTTACATTGGCAGGCATGTAGTTGGCGTGTCAATACCATATAAATTCTGTATTGTTACCTTTAACCCCACATTATGATGCAGGCAGATTATGACATGCTAACTCTTAGCCATGCACATGTCAATCGCATTTACTAATTAGCCAGACATGTTAAGTTACACACACCATTTAACCCTTTTCTTACACTTCTGCTGTTGCATTATTGGTTGAGGAGAGGAAATAAAAAGCTCATGATGGCAGCATGTGTCACGGTCATCCCATTTGACCAAGTATGAGTCCGACACCCGTCATCAGCAGGGACAGCAGCACTGAGCATCCAACCCAGTAATGACATTTTAATACCACAATTCCTGATTTGATTGGTCTTCAGGCAGCTAGAACGTCTCTGTATTTAGGAGCTAACCCTGTGAGTCAACAGTCCATAACAGCAGCTTCTTCTTCTCCTGCTCGTAATGAAAAGGTTGTACGGTTCCTCCACAGCACTCTTTGTAGTTATTAGCTCCCAATATATAAACATGCTTCAATGCCATGTTTAGAAAGAGCATATGCTTATCCTTAAACGACAATGTCAGGTGCCCATTAATAAATGCATTTTAGCTATATGCATGAAAAGACTATTAGCAAATGTTGTTTGCAGCTGAACCGGAGCACCGCTGGCTTTGCAGTTGCATGTGGGACGGAGAACAATCCTGCCTCTACTTGAATGGTTTTTCTGAACTTTTCATTGCAGGTTTCCATCTGATTCATCAGCTAAACAAATACAGTGGGACTTAAACTGCTGTGAAACAAGGAAAAGCTCTGAGTTCAATCGGTTTTCTCAGTCTTAAACATCACAAAAGGGAAATAAGACTGACTCCAGGCGAAAGATCAAATCAGCGCTCGATTGTACGTTACCTTTGGTTGATTTCTGTGAGCTGTTTTTCTGCCACCTTTGCTGCACATGTTGATGCCGGCTGGTTACACAGTTAAAAGAAAAAAATGAAACCGTGGGCAGAAAGCTCTGCCTGGAGGGCAAAGACTTAAATAGAGGCATATCTGAGGCACATACATGCACACAGACACACAGATGCAGCATGTGGCTGCTTTTTTTGGCTTTCAGAGTCTCAGTTCAGATCAGAAGGAAGGAAGGGAGGAAGACAGAGATGGAGACGAGAGGCAGCATTCAACAACTGTAATCTGCCAACATGAAAGAATGACAACACAAAAACAGAGGAGTAGAAAAGGAGGAGCTGGTCCTCCTCCGGCCACGCTCCCGTCCACACACGGTTTCTATGGAAACCGAGCAGGCTGGCGACTGAGGCTGAGACCAGAGAGACCCACCCAAAATCTCAGCAGGAAACATCAGATAAGATGAAACTTCAGTGATCACTGCCGGAGAAATTTCAGTTGGATTTTTTATGCTTCGCCTCGCTCTGGAGCTCGATAGCATCGCCCTGCTTGGTGCCAGGTTAGCATCACCGAACGTCCAGCAGATATGAGCCTGCTGTCACAGAGACCAGACACACATCAAACAGGGCAGTGTTGTATTCAAGTCACATTCAGGTCCCACTTTTTCAATTTGTACAGTTCTAAAATTAGAGGTGATTTGGACACAAATGCGAACAACTCTTTGAGGCTATAGCATGCTCTGAGCTAAATGCTAATGTCAGCATGCTAACGTGCTCACACTGACAATGCTAACATGCTGATGTTAGGCAGGTGTGATGTTTACTGTGTCCACCATCTCAGCGCTAAAGACACACGTTTATAGCTGAGGCTGATGGGAATGTCTTTAGCGTCTCTGGTGTTTGACACGTAAAGTTTGACCTGATGATGGAGCAAGAAAAGTGAAACGTTAAGGGTTATTACACTCATCCAATAGCTGCTGAGACATCACTCAAAGCTATAAATGTTAACCTCATGGTGGTGCTAGAAGAAAAAAGAGGGGATAAAGTCATAAAGTCATTAGGATTCATCCTCTTGGGATCATGAATGAATGAATGAAACCAATAATTGCTCAGATGTTGAAGTCTCCATCAGACAGACCTGCACTGCCATCTTTAGAGCAATGCTAAAATCAAACTGCTGGACATGACATTCTTGTGTAGTTCTGATTTATTGTGACGCACGTAAAGGACTAAAATTAACAAATTAAAAGTCTCCGTCTAAGACAAGTTCCACCTTTTTTAAATGAGTACTTTCATGTGAAGGAGACACACTCAAATCCTCACCTGATAACATAAAGCAACAACTAAAAAAAACAGAAGAAAAGACACTGGATCGTCAGAATGAAGCCAGCCGAGCCTGAAATGTCACAAAGTACTTTGGAGCATTAATCCATTCAAAGTGAGAGTCTTGTTTTTTCTCTTTAATAATCCAGCGCGAGGAAAACAAAACATCAATTACTCAGAGATGAAAGTAGGGACAAATGATCAAAAGACGATGCATCGAATGAAACCCCTCCGCTGTCCCACACACACTCCACCGTCCATCATCAGCTCCGCCATCCAGAGCTGTAATCATTTTAATCCTCCAGCTGGAGACTTTGTCCTGAATGTTTGCTTCCTGTTTGTGTGTTTGTCTGGCACAGTGTGAGAGCGTCTGTTTGGAGCCGACTTCGTCCTTTAGCTCTGATGTTTGGCACTTCGAGCCCTCCGCTTCTCTTTTTAAAACACAGTCAACAGTAACTCTCCAGCAGCAGACGGCTCATCATTAAAATGTTGTGCATTGAGGTGTAAAACCAGCCAGGAATTCACACGGCGGGCAGGCTCAGCTAGGCCTGTTCTCAGTGCATTTTATATGTGTGAATACAGACTACGGCACTTCACTGCAGGAGAAAACACACAGAAGGTTTGCTGTTTAAAGTGATAACTATCCACACTGTGTCTGAGCATCTGCTGTCAATTTACGGATGGCAGGAGCATGTGCAGTGTTTTACTGCTTCCCACAAATGAGCATCAGTCTGTTTGTGTGATTTTTTTTTTTTTTTTTGATAATTATTATTCCAGATGGAGTAATGCAAATGCTTCCAGACTCTCTGAAGTAGCGATGTCCACTGAGAAGAAGGGCTTACAAACACTCAAACACTGACGAACACAGTGAGACTTTTTGGAAAAATGAGAAACCAGAATTTGCAGTAATGATGTCTCTGCTGTTTTAAAGAAGTGTTAAATCACCAAAAACTACTGCAGCAAAATATGTATTTTCAAGTTTGATGATAAACTAAAGGATTAAGTGTTGTCCTACTTCTTCAGATAAACCATTTGAAAACATGGCAGTTTGTCTCAAAAAACACGAAAAGCTGACATTTTTGAGATGCATGACTCAGACTCCTGCAGCTTGTGAGGCAACGACGGCAATGCATTCCCTTCGTCAAGACATTTCATTCAAACCCACATATTTTAAACTCATGGTGGTGTTAGAGGAAAAGTCAGAGGGATCACCAAAGTCAGCAGGATTCATCCTCTGAGGATCATGAACGACAGCTGTTATTTCAGTCCGGAACAAAGTGGTGGATTGACTGACATCTCCATACCTGGAGGAAACCATGCTGCTAGCATGGCAAAAACCTTGCAGAGGGATGACTATGTTTGCAGAATTCCACCTTAAAATATGGAGCAGTGGGTTCGAGCAGAGCACCAGGCATCAGTGGTTCACCTGTAATCCACTCGTACCTGCTGCAGCTCCTCTCACACTCAATTCTCCTCCTATTATATCAAAGCTCTCGGTTTTCTTGACTGTACGATCTGATGTTCATGTATGTGTTGAAGGGGGACCACGTCTCCCAGCAGAACCCCCGTCACTCTTCGTGAGCTCCCTCAAACAGCCGAGCCGTTCCCCCCAAACCTTACATTAAACAAAGGAAAGGTGTCCGACTGAAGTGCTGTTTCGCTCAGATTTGAAACAACAGCACTTCATGTTTTTAATCTCTCTTGGCTCGCTCTCTTTTTGGAAGTAATCGTTTTGAGAGAGTTTTCACAGCTTCTCTTTTATCAGAGCTCGCTGCTCATCCCGTCCGCTCAGACACCGAAGCTGGAGTCTCGCCAAGGACGCCCGTCCGCCCCGACAAGCTCCCGTCAAATCCAAACAAGTCCAACTCCCACTGGACGGACACACCTCTTGTTGTTGCTGTTGTTGCTGCTGCGATGAAATGACCTTGGACTTGTTGTACTGGGGGAATTTGAAACAAAGCCGAATAACGCTTGTGAGGATTTTTTGTTTTTATCAACATTCAGCTGCTGCAGATAAAGATTCCTCAGAGAGCCGGGCGTCCACAGTGGTACCATGTTTGTTTGGAGCTTTTCTGTGAAAGCGTAAAGCTGCAGGTTTGTTATGTAGTATCAGAGTAACACAGTTGCTTCATTAGCTGCAGATGAGTCTCTCTACAGACATCATTATCTGGTTAATGAGTAATGAGAGGCAGGTGTGTCTGCAGCAGCTAACAGTCGGGTAAAAGCTCTGTCGCCTTTCCGAGCCGCTGAAGTATGATGAAGTACCTTGATGTCTCCTTACTGCTTTCAACCTTTTTGACTCTGAATACCCCAGGAGTGAGTGTAAGTGATGAACAGTTAATTAACAGTTTGCCCCCTGTTAATGCAGTTTCATTCAATTAATTATCACAGCCTAAAGGTTCAAAACGATGAAGTGTTTCCTCAAAAGAAAAAGCAAAAACCTCATAAAAATGTACAAGGAAGACCACAATCATTATTTCAGAGTTTATCCGTTACTGTACAGCTGCATCATATTCTCGTTCAATGAAATCTCCCCAAACTCTCCCTGAAGGAGGACATGATGTCATGTTTCTGAGGTGGGAAGTAATAAATATTGATCAGAGCGATCACAAACTGTTAACGGTGAATGAGAGCAATGCTGCAGTTCGTAGTCAGGTAGTGTGCTAAACGCTGGAAAAACAATTTCCCCATTTCCAAACACAGCGCGTCAGTGCTTCTATTGGCCGACTGAGCAGATCCACCCAGTCACAGCTGAACTCAGGTGAACTAGAATCCGCCACAGCCGGCTGGAGGTCACACCAGAACAGCAAACGCACACTTGAACTCATCTGTTGTGCAGGCTTCATTAGAAAGAAACGGGAAATGGAGCGAATACTCTTTTGAGTGAACTCTTTGCACTATTTTTGGTGTCCCCAATAGAGTTTCTGTCAACCCATCGGCCCCTGTATCTCGATTTTGGCAAGATTATGAACCTCTAAAGCTCCTACTGCAACTGCAGAGAGATATAGAGAGTAAAATAGATTAACTTGAGAGGGTTTATGAGTTGTCATTAATTATCCCCAATTACACCATTAATGGGTTCTTATTATTGTCGCCTCTGCCCTGCAGAAGTGGCAGCTTGGTTCGTCCACTCAGCCTCGACCCGGTCGTTGGTTAACTCTGTTTCAGGTCATAGAGAGCCTTCAGTCGGCCCTCTGAAATGATTAATTACTCTTCAGGCGGCACACTCACAAAGCTGCTCTATGTAAAGCCTGAATTTCACACACCTGGTTTATTTTACCTTTAGCAGAAGCATTCCTGCAAAAAAAATGAATTATAGCTGCAGGACACAGGCTGTATGTCTCCGTCCAGATTAGAATAAAAATGGATATAAATGTGTCTTATTGAGGGAAAACCAAGTTCAAAATGCATGACTCTATTTGTCATGTCAGTGCCAACGCAATAATAACAACAACAACAACAACAACAACAACGACAAATGAACAGTGAAGCTTAGCATCAGTCACGGCACACGGTGAGCACGATGCTAGTTAGTGCCTGAGGCAACATTCTGGTTGTCGGCCTCCGCCTCATTTTCAATTACATCTTATCTTTTTAAATTTTCATTCGGTTTCTACCCTTTTAGTTTGTTTTTATATGTATTATTCTGTACATCTAATCTAATGTCTGCTGTACATTATGTAGCATGTTAAACTGCCTTTGGCCATGAAATCTGGGGTTCATTTATCAGTTGCTGCACTTTTAAATATGCTGTAATTTTCTTTCCATTTCTAATGTGAAATAATATTTTTTTACCCATGAATTATACGTGAGCTGTGTGACCAGGGGAGCAGTTAACAATTAACCCTCCCTGTTTCCTTTTGTTTTTAGTTACATGTGAAAATGATTGTTTCTTTTCTGACATTTTATTTCACTGAGCTGCACTTTATTTTATAAACTTTGTGTCGCAGTGTAGTAATCCGCCTTTAAATGTCTCTTCTCACATTATTCTTTCATGAATTCTGACTCTAGCACAGGTCGCTGAGAGACTTTCAGGCAGTCCTTGAGCATAATTCAAAATCTCCATTCTGATTGGCTTAAAAACACCAAGTCATCAAAGAGCTCTGTCCTCTGCAACACGCCTCAGTAAACTGAACAGAAGCGTATTCAGCGAGGAGGATTTTCTTTTAAAACCGCTGATTAAAGTGTGTTGGATTTGAAAATGACTGAATGCATGAAGAGCTGAAGAGGAGTTCTTGTTTAGTGTTATTTCTGGTTGATTAACAATTTAATTCTTAATGTTTTCAACTTGTTTGCAGTGGGTGAACTAAGTTTATGAAGTTTAAAGAAAGTGAAGCCAGTGGATGAATCATTTCCATGCAGTTCAACCAGTTTCATACCTGAGACCATCCTCACTTTGATTTTTAAAACATTAAGACCTGAACTGTTAGGTGTACTTTATTGTTCATGCATGATGTTGATGTTCAGACTGGGCATATTGTTCTCGCATCGATGTCATCAGTTATTTAATTAGTGCATGATGATCTGACACTCAATGAAAAATTGTTCATGTCTGCAGGTGTGTTCACATTCTCACCTTTACCTGAGGCAGAAACATTGTCAGGCATGTCCACATGAAGTAAAAGAAGGACTGGGAAGGAGACAGAGACGGCACTGTGTAGAGATTTGTGTCTTTCTCTTGAAATATTTAAGACGCTGCTGCTCAGTTTGAAGACACTTCAGGAAATTAAGCATCTTACCAGCTGACTGAAATGTTTTCTAGGACCAATTGGCCCGAGGAGCCCCGTTAGTTCAAGTCACGCCGGATCTTGAGTGGCCAAGACAGAGACTGTATTATTCATAGCAGGGAAGAACAGCGTTTTTTTTTTTGTTTGTTTGTTTGTTTGTTTGTTTTTGGCTGTAAATAACACCGACAAACTGTATCATCATCTTCTAAAGTTGATATCATGAACAGGTTAGCAAACAGTCGCCTATTTCCACATCCAGCATGCAGTGGGTTAATGAGAGTGTTTCTGCTGAAAACAGCTGACTGTGACAGCGGTGAGAGTGAAGGTGTGGACTATAAACCAAAACAGCGAGCTGAAAGTTGCTAAAACGCTTTGCAGAGCTGAGACAAACGGCAGAGTCAGGTGTTCTCTGCTACGAGTGACCCCTTTAACAATGCACATAGTCCTTTTCTCCATAGCTAATATTAAAATAGTGACGTCAGTGCAGCTTTAAATGGCTTGTTCTAACAGGACCGAGTTGACTGAGCTCGACTCTACTCTCATGCTGCGTAATTTAGTTTCACATATAAAAGATATTCTAACTTCAGAAAACTTACTGAACTCTTTCCATCTTTGCTTGTGTTAAGCTTTAACTGGCTGGAGAGCAAACTGTCAGAAAAGAGTTTGACGGAGCCACAGAAAGCAGAGAAACAGACGCAGAAGTCCTGTGAAGCTCAACAAGTCAAACATTTCCTCCACAGTCAGTGGTTTTATTTCCACTGGGACCATCTAAAGTCAGAGTCCATGAGCTCTCAGTACTGTGAGCTGCTGCAGATAAGAGCGTCCGGCCAGCTGCGTGTACGTATGATGACACTGAGGTGTTGATATCTGTCTCTCTCTGCTGCCTCTGTCTTCTCTTCACATGCTGCGTCATCTTGTTGTTGCAGAGACAAAGAGGAAAAACTACTGCTAGACAAAAAAAAAAAAACCTCCCGACTGCCTGGTTGAGCCAACGCTTCCTGTCTGACCGTGTCCTGATAGAATCCAGTGGAGACCAGACTCTTCCAAAGGTTTATCAGCAGCCAACAGCAGCACAATTACACCACAATCTACAATGGAAACGATTACTGGAAACAGCTTCTGGAAATTTACATAACTCCGAATGACTGTCTGCCTCTCTCCCAGCATCTCTGCTCCTCTCTGCAGCATCCAGCATCATCCTCAGCTCCACAGTTAAACCTGTTAACTTGTATTACACGGAGCAAAAGGATTCTCACATTTTAATTCACGTTGCTGTGATTTCCAGAACTGTTGTGTTGCTCTGGCAGGTTTAAGTACGACAGCGATTAGTGATGGAAACATGGAGGAAACATCATCCTTTGCTTCCAAAGCAGCTCAAAGAGTATAAACATCTCCACTTTCTGTCAGCGTGCCTCCTCCGTCTTCACAGGCAGACAGATTTCAGGCTGGATTTTGTATTTGCTGATAGGTAACAAATAAAACGGTCCACTCTGTCCTACACTGTGAGGATGGATGAAAGGGAAAAAGAAACTGTTCCCCAACCAGCTCGTAGCACCCGAGAGGGCAGCTCTTATGTAAATGACTTCAGATATCAAAGCGTGTGATGTTTTCCACTGGAACTTGTTGACAGCAAATGACTGGAGAAGTGGAACTTGTTGGGAGTAATCAGGCAAGACAGCGAAGCTCGAAGCCGACACGGTGGTCAAACTTAACTGAGCATGTAAAATCACGACGTGCCGTTCCTCCTCCTTTTGTTCGACAGCCTCCCCGAGGAGCGGGAAGCTCACTGATCTAACCAAGCATGCTGTGTTAGCAGATGCTGCGACGATCTGCAGGATCTATTTAATGATTTCAGATGGAGATGGTTAGCTGCTCCCGGTGTCTTGAAAGCTAAACAAAAGCGAATGAAAACAGCCATTCAGCCTGGACGCCCAAAGTTTAGGAGGACGTGTTTGTCCTGCTGCTATTTTATGCAGTGAATACATTTACTGGAGACGGTGTATGGCGACAAATCCATGAGCTGTTCCTTGATGCTTTATGCTAATCTGCTCTATTATTTGCCCTTTATGGAGACAGATGCACCCTCAGGCATGTTGGAGAAATGCTAGCATTGATCTGATATTGTGCCTTCTAGCACCAATCTGTGTCACAGCTACAACCAGCAGACATTCACGAGCTCTGTCATCCAGCACAGCACAGTAACACAGGGATGCAGATGCTCTCATTTATTGTTTGTGTTGATAAGAGCGTTTGCGATGACTTTAAAATGTAGCTGGAAACGTCTGAAATGTTTTTTTCCTTCTTATACAAAGACCTAGAATACTGGATAGCGGGGAGATGCTGAGTGCAGCTGATTGTTGACTGTGAAAAGCTTATAACACCAGTATGTGGCTCAAGTTTAAGTGGAGAAAATGTTTACACGCTGGTCTGATTGGAGCTTCTGGAAGCTTCTTAATGCCATCGCAGCTCTTTTTCTTTGTGTAGAAAAACAAATATACGCATATTAGTAATCAAAATACAGCGTAGTCGCATTTTGACGTGGCTGGTAGTTCACCGCACTTCAGTCAGGAACTACAACAGTGACAGTGATTTCTCCTTCACTCCTCCCTACGGCATTCATTGAACTGAAGGTCCGCTGGGCTAACCAGCTAATGTTAATACAGCAGCAAAAGCAGACTTCATATGGACTCAGTGTCACCAAACCTCTGCAGAGAAACAAGCAATCCAGTGTCCCAACACACTGGGTTGCCTGCATGAAGTGTGCAGCACTTTCTATGTGATAAAACATGAAAAAACTGCAGCATTCAGAATTGATATAGAATGAAAACTTAATTTATATGATTTATTTAGTTTTAATGCCATTTTTTAGTCCTTATTCTTGGGAGGAAAGAGAATGAGACAACAAGTAATGAGACAGGTTGCAATATCGGTTTAGGCAGCAGGTGGGAAAACCTGAATTTAATCTTGCATCGCGCCTCTTTATTTTCTGAGTATTAACAGAAACGAGCCTGGAAGGAACAAAGACAACCAAAACAAAAAGAAATGAAAGACAAGAAAAAAAACAATTCAGTAGTGTCTGTATGTTCACAACTTTCTGAGATCAACAGTAAGCGAGCATGACATCTACACTTTAATCTAAACTTCTGTTTGGTTCAAACACATGAGATGATTACGTTTCCAGAGCAGCTCTACATCAGAGAAATGTTTAGAAAGCTGCAGTCTCACAGCACAGGCAGCACTGCTGAAATGATTTGTTGTTAGTATCTGGTACAAGCTAAGTGGTTATTAAATCCCCAAAGTCACAACGTACACACTGTGCGTTTTTCCTTCATACATACACTAAAGGCGCTCTTTATAGCCAGTGTTTGGTTTGTCCATTCTGGGCTCCTGTAGAAACATGGCAGACTCTGTGGAAGAGGACCTGGAGCAACGGTATGAATAGCATTTCAACGCTCTTTGACGAAATGTCTTAAAAATACTAAACTGCTTCACACTTTGCAAAGACAACATGCTGCCTTCAGGCAACTGGGTAGAACCGGGGAGAAGGTAAAGGTCTCAGTGCGAGTGCTCAGATCACACCTGTGCAAAAGATGCACCATGGATGATCTGTGAGTGAGCTCAACTCGCTTTCAGGCGTCGCTTCACCTGCAGCGTTGACTCGCGTCCTGCTCCAGTCCTTTTCTCATGTTCCTGAGTTAAACCAGATGACTTCAGGGATGAGCGCTATCACCCAGAAACTTGTATCTCCTTCCTCTTCCACCTCGTCCTCTCTCTCTCTCTCTCTCTCTCTCTCTCTCTGACAGGCTCGTAGGACCCATCCTCTTGACGATTAGCAGCCAATCAGATATTCCGATGACGACCTGTGACAGAAACAGAAATGCACAGTGAAAAGGACACAAGAGTCCTCTTATCTCCTCTTCCTCAACCACTGCCTCTCAGGTTCCCTGAAGCACTCAAAACTGAACAGGTCCAGACTGAATGCATGTGTCTGAGTTTTACTGAAAGCTCATTAGAAATGGCATCTTAAATGTTTCACCCAGTATAGGCATGATATTGTTCCGTGGAAAAGTGGACAAAGAGGAATGAATAACACAATTTATCTCACTTTAAAAGAGTTTAGAGAAATATCGAGGGCACTGAAGGTTAAGAGGCTAATTGACATGTTTCTCTCACTTTGAACTGCTTTCCTGGAAGACTTCTGAAAACAAAAGCTAAAGGCATTTATGATGGGCTGAACAACACACACATACAAATGGAGGCTCAGCCGGTGAATCAGAGGTCACTGGATTTCACGGTGAAGTAAGTTCAGCTAGCAAAGACGGGAGAGCGGAGCTACGCTGAGCATTAAATTACCATTTATTAAACAGTGAATCAAGACCGTGAATTTCAAAGACTCGGGGTCAGTTTAGTCAGGGTCAATTAGTCGTTATTAATCCATTCAGAAAATGAATATTCAAATGGGCAAACTGCACTCTGGTTAAATGCCTGTAATATCGAATTCCTGTGGAAAGCAGCCTGAAGCACTGCAGACCTGTCAAAACAGCCTGGATTTACTGCAGAGGTATTGTGCCATGACATTCAAAATATTAGATCTTAAACTACTACATTAAATCTTATTGTAGTTATTCCCCGTGTGTGACTGTCAGTCACCTGTTTTCTCACTGAATTACATTCAGTTCCATTACAACTCTTTTTCCCAACCATTGGTTGAAGCATCAAGCATCAATGGTTCGATGGATGAAACTTAGTAAAGATGTGCTTAAATTATATTTTCTAAGTGTAAAGTGTTTCTTCTGAATCCTGGGGCTCATTTCAAAACACTTCCCATTTTTCAGTTGTCACCTTGTGTGAGATCTGCTCAGGTATGACTTATTCTAACGATTCTTTTCTAGAGATACTTTTCAACGTTTGATGCATGCAGGGTCTGCACTGGTTCATGCTGCCTCCAGCAAATAGCCATATCCTCAACCAAAGGACGCATATGCAACCTTAAATATACACACAGGTGTGAGAGGAGACTCTTTCTGAACCTCTTCCTTTGCTGCATTGATGTCATATCAGAGTTAATATATGTTTACCTGTCTCCATGTTGTAAATATTGCTTATGTTACTGTGGTACTTTAACCTTTTTTGTGAAACTGCATCTGTCCTTTACTGATAGTCAACAGTAGAGAGATGACAGGGAATGAATGTGAATGTCTTCATAAGATAAGTAAGGCTACAAGTTAGAAACCTGAGACAAGAAACCACAACAAGAAACCTGAGAAACTCTTGACGGAAGGTGATTCCAACAGCAGCATGTGTGCTTTATACAGAACCCATTTTAATGATTAGATAATGAGAAATATCTCAGGAAAGCTGACCCTCTTCTCAAGCTTTAGATGAAGAACAGCATGCAACAAAGGTCCTCCAGGTAGGCGACTCAACTGCTAGGCCACCACAATACAGTATGTCTTTCCTTGGCACTATATAATGCTAAAGTGTCTGACGAGCTAATAAACATGGACGCCTTATTTGCTTAAAGTCAATCAATCAATGCAACAACACCTAATTTAATGTATATTTTCTAAATGCACACAAGTTTGAAGTGCATCTTAACGCTAAACGTTCCATCAGCAAATTATAGCGAGCGTCAGTAAAATTAGCATCTTGGGTTGTCAGATGGCATGAGCAAATGGATTCATCACCACGGGAATCTTACCCATCATTACCCTCCATCCTGCATGATGTGAAAGCCACATAAGAGCTTCGTACAGGCAGAACAGAGGACACGTGGCAGAGCGGCGCTGAGCGTGGCGTCCCACAGCGCTTTGTACCAGCAGTATGAAGTCGTTAGAGCCACGTCGCACGATGTGCAGGCAGATCTAAGCAGCAGACTCTCCCTTTTTTCATTCGATGAGGCTTCTGGATGAGCGAGCTGCAATGTGGACATGCAGAGTGTTGACATGCAGCTCACTGTGGGGAGCGTAATCGTCATGCAGATCTGGTAGCGGGAGTCAGCAGAGAAGCCTGTCAGGCCGTGAGTGTGTGTGTGAGTGTGTTTTAATGATTAAGGAGAGTGTGATTACCATGCAGACCTGGTAGCAAGAGTCAGAGAAGAGGTCCTGAGTGTGTGTGAGGGAGTTCCTGTGTGGACGGGAACACACACACGCAGCCTGGGGAGTGTGTGTGTGTGTTTACTGTCCACCATTAAGATTTTATGCGCAGGACTTTTTCAACTCGGCCGCTTGATGAAAGCTAAACAAATGTGGAAATATCACATTACAGGGAAGCGTACAGCCAGCTCCATTAGAAAAAAACTATTAGCATTCATGAAGGGATAATGTTAATAATCACTTTGTGTGGCGCAGCGAAGCTTGAGACTGAGCCTTCATGGTCGAAGAGATGAGGAGTAATGACATGAGGAGAATATCTGCAAGAAATCTGCCACCAATGAGCCTCTTTAGCGCTAAACGAATCTGTGTGGGAATCAGCCGTTCGCCACAAATATGGAAATCTAATCAAGTGTGTTTAAGGCTTTTCAAATGTTGTTTTTCTTCTTAAATTTCATTTGAAAGTCACCACCAGCACTAACTGACACGGTGATTAAACTTGAGATTTGATTGTAATTTGTGCAGAATGTGGATTTGTATGAGAGACACACTGACAACCTTCCCCGCTGCTGTGTTTCCCTTCTCTTAATTACACATAATGGATGTGGCAGTGTGTTACTCACGTTAATCATACAATAGTGATCATATCGAAGTAATCATATGTCCCATGTGGTGTTTCCTTTACTTTCCTTCATTTTGGTGGCTGCACTGGACCGAACACAGTGATTTCAGTGGGCACGGTGTTTGAATAATGAACAGTAAACACAGACTTTACCACTTCTAAATCCTGGCTGTGGCCCTGTTGACAAGCTGGCTTGATGTAACAGTAACAGACAATAAAATTAGCTCGGACGGACTTTTATGTCCACGTTTGTTCCAAAGTGACATCCACCACTTGAAAAACACGCCTGATATTATTTCAGAGTGATTGTGTTCTTACGACAATGGTAATCGGTTGTTTGCTCAGATATAAAAAGCAATTTTCAGAACTTCCAGGAAGATGAGTGTGATCAGAGGAGGACGACCAGGCGATTCATGAATGCAGCTGGAGTTATTTTCTCATGAATCCCTGTGTGTTATCCTGCTCCCTCATTCGTCAGCATCTCCTCTGCCCTAAATCCCAATCTGCCAACAGCTCGTACATACTTTGCAAGGTGATGTGCCTCTCTGTCCTCTGATTGGATCCCTTTTTACCGTTTGGGTCTTACTTTTCTAGTTTTAGTCTTTTGTGATAGACTTTTTATGGATATGACACCTGGAGCAGGAGGTAAAAATCAGCCTATCAGAGATATTAAAAGTCAAGAAAGTCAAATTTCTCTGCACCTCGTTTGATTTTATATATATTCACCATATGGACTTAAAATGTGACGATATGTCAGCGTTGTGCTTACAGCTTGTTTCCACTGACACCAAGTGGCCAAAACATGTTACTGCATGTTTAAGCATCATAACTTCAAAAACATCTGGGTGACATCATTTTAGAAATGGTGGTCCAGGATGAGGTCATTATTCTAGAATTAGTCATATGCTGTATTATTGTACAACAATTCTGCAGCACACGTGGATCACAGGTATTTGTGGTTCTACTTGATGTTCAGCTGCTGTCATTCAGAGTGGCTTGTAATGGGTGACAACAGTATCATTATCTTTCTCAGGGACATTTGAGCACTCTGGAAGGCGACTGTAGCAGGGGTGGAACCTGTGACATTTTGTCTATGGCACAGTCACTGTAGACACTAAGTCAATCTGTCACCCTTTCCCTGTCTTGTGTTTTGTTTCGAGCACCTTGCCCTGGATTTCAGCTACAGCGTCCTCTATTGTTGAATAACAATAGCCCCGAGGCTGGATTCCAGTTTCTATTCTCCTGATGGAGTGGACAGCAGCTCGGCCCGTCTTTATCATTTCCCATACAGCCAGCGACTGAGCAGATATTAGCTTGGCCTTATCAGCAGCAGCCACAAAGGGCTGATGGTGAAGACGAGAGGATGCTGAGGGGAGAACGGCTCCTCAGGGAGGCAGCTAATGATTGTCCCCGCTGATGGAGCCTGACGCCGGGCCTGGGTGCCGCCACGGCAGCCTCTCTGTGGACGACCAACAGCGACAGCTACCATGTAATTTCAATGTGAACAGATGAATCTTCTCATCCAATGAAGTCTGAGTGTGCAGAGTTTGTGGCATCCGAACTGTGTGTGATCAAAATTCAGGCTGGAAGCAATCTGGTGGTTGGAAAATGAGGCTGATGGCTGTAAAGTCGCTCACCTCCTCCCCAAACTTTTCAGTGTAGTATCACCTGATGTCTGGACTCAAATACAGTCAGACACTGCTTTATTGAAGCATTGATTCAATTTGATTTACTAAGCAGAAGTCATTCCACAAGCAAAACTGTTGGATTTGGAGAGGAGCAGAATACAATAATTAATCAATATGTTCAAACTGTCGCAACTTTGT
Source organism: Chaetodon auriga (assembly GCF_051107435.1). Lineage (NCBI taxonomy): Eukaryota > Metazoa > Chordata > Actinopteri > Chaetodontiformes > Chaetodontidae > Chaetodon > Chaetodon auriga. Next base: position 22,698,583 of record NC_135085.1, read on the forward strand.
TCAGTTCTATTGTAGTTTTTCAAGCTGCAGTTGTTTGTCGCTCTGTGATTACAGTAACATGCTGCAGCTTAAGGGGGTTTCTGTTATTTTGTCCACCCCCTGTGTGTTGTCACTGTTTCAGAGATGTTCCCACTGGAATCATAATTAGCATCATCAGTGTCTTCAAGCAAATGGCACATATTTGATGATGAAATGGACATAATTTAAAATGCAAAGGGAAACAACACTGCACAGTTGTGTTATAGGACACTTTGGCCTCCATTTTGCTGCTAATACACTATCTGACTGATAGTTTGGACTCACTGGACTCTTTGCACCCAAAACAAAGCGTTGAAGGACTGACCCACATCAAGTTTGACTTAAATCAAATTCAACAGCACCCTGTGGAAATTTTCACCATTACAGAGCAATGTTTTTATGACTGAATGCCGTTTTGCTCACAGAATCACCAAAATTATGTTGGCATTGATCGTTTCTGCGATCCAACGATGTGTTGGAGAAATGTATGAAACTTCATATTTCTTTATATTTTCAACATTTTGCTTCATTTACGATTTTTCAGTTTTAAATTGTGACAGCGCTGTGGTTAAAATCAACTTGATTAGGGTTAGAAAAAGCTCATTCATCACCTCGCCTGCCTCTCACACCACCACCATCCCCTCCATCTCCTCCTGATGGCTCAGCTCACAGGTACTGAACTACGTCTGTTGTGCAAACAGGGTGCAGATTTTTCTGAACTGTCTGAACTTTTCTGTCAACAACCAAACTCATCCATTATCTAAAATATCAAAAATATACCTAATCTTACCTATATTCATAAGATGATTGCTCAAAGTAATCCAGCGGCTGTTGTTGTAAACCACTGCGTCTGATCTCCAGAATAATAATGAGCTGATGGTTCAGAGTTGCAGAAGGACAAATACAGCAAAGTGTTTTTGAAGTGTCTAAACTTTCTCATACTGGCCTTGACCTTTTGTTCTTCTTATATAAATGCAGCGCCTATGGCCTTAAAACGGCGCTCATTATTTTCTATTAGTATGTGCTTTCCCCCTCAGCGTGTCATAGCTGCTTTCTTACAAAGTTGTGGGCTTTGATGTACAGGATTCCTTTAACTACCAGCACGCAGCTTTCACTGAATCCAGCAGTTTATTTAAAGGTAGGTTCACGGAGTTCACTCCATGCAGATAGCTTCTTGTTTTAGGGGTCCAGATTCTTTGCAGCCCGTCCTCTGTGACACACATGGACATTCACTGAGAGTGGGTGAGGAAGAAAGACCACATATAGAGGGGACGGGGTGGATGGACGGATCAAGCTAACACGGGATTTTCACCCAGGAGACTGCTGTTCATGTCCTGAGTGAAACTGAAGTCAACATTGTACAACGTACCATGATCTTTTCTTAAACCAAACCAAGAATTTTTTTGCCTAAATCAAACCAAGTCGTGACCGTTTCACAGCGTTAATCACGTGACGATGCAGGTCTGGTTCGCTGGTCGGTGATGTGTGTCGTTTTGGGAGTTATTGACGATCGATGTGCTCAGTTCGATATGAGGACGTTGTTGGTTTTGACATTTCTGCCTCTGTAACATCAACAATACCCTTACAACACAACTGTTTTCACTGGAACACCGTTCTACAAATAGCCCTTCATAGAGCAGTTTGGGTGATGCAGAGTAATGGAACATTGTTTGCATCAATCTCAAAGGGAAATATCTCACAACCAGGACAAATAGAACCGAAATTACCTGAATAATAGAAGCAGGGATTTTTTTTTTCTTTAATTTGTGTGAACCAACTCTTTAAAGTGGATTAATTTGTTTCCAGAGTGGTATGTCCTTCAGGGATTTATATTCCTCCAAAGAATGACTAACAGTTGTATTTGATTATTCAGTCTTTGCCCAGCAGCCTGCTGAGAGGAAACATAAAGAGCGTTTTGATGATACATTTCTCCTCTCCCACTGTTACACTACCTCTCCACCTGCAGTGAAGACGATTACAATTCAGATCTAACGTCATATCTAATGACAACAATCCTCTCAGCTGGTGTTTGGGAGGGAAACGTCTCATCAAATGTAATCTGTGGTCTGAAGCGTATCGTTGCGATCAGAAAAAAGAGCACGTGCGTCTGAAGCAGACATCTGTAGGAGGCTGCACAGCATGTCGTATGTTTGCTGTGTTTCTGCCTGGATCTGTCAGATCTCTACGTGTTGTTTCACACCTCAGGCGTGACTGCTGTTGTACAGTTGAGGAAGTTGGCAGTTATGGATTCAAGCAGATAACTTGCCCTCAGAGCCATCGCTTTACATCATAAAACCAATCAGAATATCCTGTTGAGGGAATCCTAAAACCTGTTGGAGAACAAACGCGTCTGAAATGGGCCTGCAGGCAGCGCGAGAGATATCTAATACATTCTTTATGCATTTCTCTAAGAGCACATATCTTTTCTGTGGATCTGGAGCGGCCAAATGTGATATCAGGGGCCAGAGAACAGCAGGGGAGAAAAGTCAGAATGTTTCCCCAACTTAGAAGATGTTTCCATAGCAGGATAAAAGAAAACGTTTTCTTGTGCCAAATGCTTTGCATTCACCTTCTTACAGCGGGGGATCGCTGATAAAAGAATCCATTATCGAGGTTTAACCCCGACAGACATGAAAGATCTCATCAGATTCATTTCAAAGAGGAACGCTGCCATACAGCAGAATGGACTTTGTGCTTTGCTTCAGTGTGATTTTGGTTCTAATTCTCCTTTGGAAATTGATGTGTGATGTTTGTCTGCAGCCTTTTTTACGTTTGTCTGCACTGAAAAGGAGATAAAGTTAATCTCAGAGCGGTCTCATGATTTTAGAGCGGTGGGTTAAAACACGCTGGAATGACAATCGTGTTAGAGCTCAAACATACGCACAAGTCCGACATTTTGTCCCCTGAGCTTCAGTGTGCGCGTGCACCTGCCTTCCTTATGGGGACAAATCGCAAGTCCTCATAACGTAAATCATGAAATTTTAGGGTGAGGACTTGGGTTAAGGTGAGGGTAAGGTTAGGATTGGGCCAGTAGTGGTCATGTTCGGGGTAAGTCTCCAAAAAACACATCAATGAAATGTCCTCTGCAGTGATGGAGACATGACAGTGTGTGTGTGTGTGTGTGTGTGTGTGTGTGTGTGTGTGTGTGTGTGTGTGTGTGTGTGTGTGTGTGATGGATGGCTCTTGTTGCCGGCTGTGGAGAGCACAGCAGAAATCTCTGTCAGTGAAACTATTAGATGTTGCTCTCAGACGTTGTCATGTCGGCTCATTTGCTCTCTGCTTCACTGAGACGGCAAATAAACAGTGACAACACACAGGGGGTGGACAAAATAACAGAAACCCCCTTAAGCTGCAGCATGTTACTGTAATCACAGAGCGACAAACAACTGCAGCTTGAAAAACTACAATAGAACTGAACAAAGTTGTGCCAGTTTGAACATATTGATTAATTACTGAATCTATAAATGACTAATCTTAAGTCTATGAGGTCATTTTTTTCATATCATTACTGTTTTTATGTATTTACTTTTTATGTATTCTGCTCCTCTCTTTATTTCCCTTTAAATCCAGCTTGTGGAATGACTTCTGCTTAGTAAATCAAATTGAATTAGTGCTTCAATAAAGCAGCGTCTGACTGTATTTGAGTCCAGACATCAGGTGATACTACGCTGAAAAGTTTGAGGAGGACCAGGAGAGTTCTGAATGTGGTGTAAGTTGACGGCATGTGACAGTTGTTTCCACGGTGTGAAAACTTTCATCCGACACTCTGACACCTGCAGGTACCACTGACTCTCATCAACACTTCGAGTTCATGTGAAGCTGCATGTTAAATACATTTGAGCTTCACAAAGAGATTCTTATCCAGAGAGTCCAACGCTGACTGTTCTGTGAAGGAGGTTTGCTTTTGCTGTGAAGTAAAACCTGTAATGAACCTCCAGGTGGACACACAGACACAGACAGAGTGATTGTGCACAGAAATGTTAAGTGTGCAGATCTTTACAGGAAGAGGAAACTGCATTATTTCCTGTGCAAAATGAACAATAAAGGTACCAAACGCGGTGTCTTTGTCTCCCCAGAAGCAGCGCAGAGTCTCTCAGGGGCAAAAATGAGAAGCAGCATCTCTTATGTTCAGGGTTTTGCGGTCACAGTCGAGGTTTAATTTGCCCCATGACGTCAAACCAGAGAGGCATTTGAGCTAAGCAGAGGGGCAGCTGGGGGGGCTCAGATTCCACTGTGGTGTGAGCAGATCACCGAATCTGCTTACAGTCACTCAAACTTCTTAATCGAATCAAAATCCTTTCAACTCCCATAAAAACACAACATCAACTTAAATTTAACTTACGCTAAATCCTGATCCTTCTAATAAAACAATGAATAAATATTTAAATTGACTATTTATTATGTTTTGATCTTAAGAAATCTGGGTGGTTTTGGAGCTGAATTCAGTAATCCAACCAAACCCAGCTTTAAAAAATGAAGTGTATGATTGGACGGATGGATGGATATAGATAGATATAAACAGACAGGCAGCCTCCAGCCACATGCTGAACAGGTCACATGGTTTGTATGTCAACACTGAACATCCTTCACTGATCGGCAGCTGCTGACATGCTGCTGTGAGGCTGTATTGCTCAAACTCGGAGCAGTTTTACGTCTCTGCACTCAGGAAAGCGTCTCCTAACGTGGTGATGACTGTATTTTCCAGCTCGGCTCGATAGACCGATCATGCACTGAGCTACAATGAGTTTCAAACACAGAGGTTGCAAAGGTATATCTGACTTATGTAGAGCAGCATATAGGAAGAAAGACAAAGAAGATCAGATTGGCTTTGTTCCTTCATCTTAACCAACCGTGCTCCATGTGAGGACCTCAGTTTTGCTCGGCGTCCTCCAGGAGAGGCTGTGATTCTCGTCACCATTAGGGGAATATTTTTCCCTCGTCTGCCGCACGTTGCTGCCCTTCTGTTTGACATTTCTGTTAGAAGTTGTCATGCGGGCTGGTCGGCTCCTCGGCGGCTGAAGATTCAGAGCCGCTGCTGTCTAAATATTATGTGAGATCATCTGAGCGCAGAAACAGTGAGGACACACCTGAATTAATCATCATCTCTCCAGCGTGTGACACCGATTGGACAGCTGAGTGTTTTTTCTTTCACCTGCTCTCTTCGTTCAGTCTGGGCTTTTTTTCAGAGGGTTAATAAGCACAGCGGGGTTGATTATTTAATTTTATTTTTTATTTATTGAATATTGTTTGGCTCACAAATAATGAAGGTGGCCTCAGGATTGACAGCCGCTCTTGTGTCTGCAGCCACAGACTGCGACGTGACATTCTGCTTGTTTACAGGCTTCATTGGAGACCTTTACCTTACCTTTCCCACAAAATGTAATTAATATAAGTTCAGTTCTGCTTCTTCAGCCTCACCAATGCATCCAACACTCTCTCTTAAAGGGTCTGTTTTTCTTCTCATCTCATATCGCCGTGCAGATATTTTTGGTTTTATGCATTAAAGTTCTACAGACAGAGACTTTGCAGACTTGGAGCTTCCTTCAGAGCCTCAGAAGACTGTATACATCTGTCATAGTCACAGGCTAAATAGTGCTCCCCATCACGAGGATCGTGATCTTGATGTGTAAAATTGATGTGTTGTCCCTTTAAACTTAAATTAAGGAAGAATTCAATCCACAGATCTCACAGTCAGCAGTTTTCTTAGGGAGTATTTCTTTGGTAGAAACGAATTTCCAGCGATAACCTTCAATGCAAGAAATCACTTGTTAAAATGTGGGTGAACTGACCCTTTAAATGAACATGTGTATTGCCTGAAACTGTAATTCCCTGTCGATGGTTTTCCTGTTGTTTCATGATCATTTAATGATGGCATCGTATATGTTTTGGACCGTACGCCTGTTTTTTTCTCTTTGTACGTGAGGGGATCCCGGTGAGAAATCTACCACTGAGCCATCAATGCTAAGGAGAGACCTTTTCATTCTGCTTTAATTTAACACAGGTTGCATTATTGCTTTGGCCAGAAATGGCATCCAGACCCCCCAGGTAGAAGGTGTGAACTTCCCCACTGAGCGATCAATGATACGTTGTGGTTGAAAGGGCAGTTGTTATTATTCTTTTCCGATGTGATCCAGGTTGAAAAGGTTATTGCATTTTTCCGGGAATCAAACCTGGGCCTCCTGCGTGGATGGCGAGGTCCGACTAAAACATCACTGCTATGTTTTCACTCTAGTAACGGGTAGTGTTAATGGGGCCCCTGGAGACCTGTCATCATTATTATTTTCCACACCTTGGTTGGTACATCATGATGCCTGGAATGACTCTGGTAACCCCTGACTCTGACCTTCACTGCCTCATTTGTCGGTCTTTTAGCTGTTGTCAGACACTCGGCAAATACTGCCTCTAACTGTCTAGTATCGCTTTAGATTTCAGCACGACGGCAGAGCAACTAGAAATCATGCACGCCATCAATATTTAGGCCCCTGTCCATCATCTTAATCACATTTCTAAACCCTGCTGAGAAAGATTCATCCTAACAAGTGATGTGTGAACAGTCTGGTTCCCTCATTTCTACTCATAATAAGCTTCACCTGATGCAGACAGATGATGACAAGCAGTGAAGCTGAGTGGAGGCTGCCCTCGCGTTGGCCAGTGATCTGTCTGGAAAAGTTGATGATGAGGTTACTGAAGGTTTTGTATGTCAGCGTTGTCTTTCTTGAATATCTTTGTCACAGCAGCTCGTTAAAAATCCAAATGTATATTGTTGTGATGCACTAATAAGGCTGCTCATCTCCTCCCTGCAGCCTGCAGAGGAGCCGCTTTTTCTTCATTTATAACTGCCTTCTGCTGCTGTCACGCCGCCTATTCCAATTTATTGGCCAGTCGGTTTCCCTGTTTAAAGCAAATTAAAAGCAGCGCTTATTATCCATTAACCGTTTTACGATCTTTGATCCTTGTGGCTCAGTTTGCAGTCAGCATTTTATTTCTTTAAAACAGCAGTATTGCCATAATTCAGGTACAGCACAATCTTATAGAAGGATTTCAAGCTTCACAAACCATCAATACTCCATTGTGGTGATTTCTATTTCTTGGGTTATGTGTGCTAAGCTATCACCAAGTATTGTACCTGTTCTACCGAGCTGAAAGCCCTGTGACATGATGGGGGCAATGGGGTGTTAAAAGGGGTGAGAAAGCTGCGATATCACAGTAAAACCATCCCAGAATACATCCACTACATCACACCTGAGCCTGATGAAACGTCACTTACTCCTGAGAAACAGCTTTCAGTGTTTTCACAGGTGTTTCTGCATCATCAATGAAAGAGCCGTCCACTGAATGCTTGTATGAAGGTTTAAAGGCTGGTGTTCTTCCAGATTTTCTTATTGTCAACAAATCCTAATTAATCTTTACAAACGGGTCAACGATTCATAGTGTAGCTTTAAAAATGCCCAGTTATTCCCTAAAACACCTGGGTATTGTAGTTTTTAGCGAACATTACTCAAACATAAGTAAATAGTGGATTTGATGGGAACTATCTCAGCTGCAGAATGATGCACATGTCGTGCTCTACTAAGTATTTACAGCAGCAGGATGGTGCACGTAAGACTGAGTCAGAATTGACTACAATGTGTGTTTATTGTAATAAAGGAATAACATTTATCAGACTTTGGATGCTCAGAGGATATTTCCATCACTATCTTTATTCCTAAACTATATCGTCATTCTGTTGCCGTTGTTGTCCTGTAGAGGGCAGCCTGCAGCCCTCATCCCACCGGAAGTAAGAATGGGCACACGTGACATTTAACAGGAAGTAAATAAACTACCTTCCCGCGCAGTTAAAACTGTTCAGCAAGACGTCCATATACACGAACAGTCTAACAAAATGGACGAGCTTTATTTGGATAATATCGACGAGTTTGTCAACGACCACAACAAGATAGTAAGTGCACCCTTGATTAGTGATATGTCTTCTTCTTTAATGTTGTCCCGGGTGAAATAATGCCACCTGACTGACGCTAGCCCCGGTACAATTAGCCGTCGAACTGCGTTCAAAAACTGCATCATTAATTTTTGATAAGAATATACATCGGCCTGAAAGGTAGCCTAGGGTGGCTTACAATTTTATAAGATTTGTGTGAAGGGTCTGGTGAATTCGGCTTATGAATGATGTTGAAATTAGCTTTCAATTAAACAAAAACTTATTTTTTTATATATATATGATTAGCTTCAGTTATTGCTAGAAACCGCCAACTGTTGTTTTGGAAATAACGTCAGTCGAACACTGTAGGATTTATGAAACGTTTAACAAGAGTTAAAGGCTGTAATTATGTTAGCTAAACGACATATTTATCAAATTTAACGATGGAAACCAAACGGTTAACGTTACTAAGAATGGCACGTTAGCTAACGTTAGCTCGGTGCGAAACGTACTGTAACGTTAACTGTAATTGTTACGTTAGGCTGACGAATAAAACGCGAACATTAAATATCTGCCTTTGTTTGAATTGCAGTTGTCGCCTCATTCTTGTAGCAAACAAATATGACTGACAACGACACTGAAATTCAAATGCTGTGGTGTGTTTTCTGGTTAACAGGTGACCTATAAATGGCTCAGTCTCACTCTCGGAGTCCATGTCAACACAGCCAAACAGTGAGTTTCTGCTCTTCAGGCTTCTGCCACAATGTTCAAGCTTTACAGAAACGGGAACAAGCCAAAGATCCAGACTTTGATTAGAAAACATGAGGTTTTCCTGTTTATGCTGTTTGGAGGAACAATCACTGCATCCTCAGTAATGATTGAATGATTTAAGGCTAATTTGCTTTAGAGTAAATTCTCCAGCACAGAAAATGGGGCAACCCGCTTAAAATCATCAGTTTAGTTTAATAAAACAAATCAGATCGCACTTTGCAGTTATCAGAGAGATAATTTAGTTGTTATGAATGATGTTACCTGTGGACTTCTGGGCAGGTGATGATTTATTATCGTCATTCACCAGTTTCCAAGGTCAAGAAAGAACCTTTAAGTTCAAGAAATTATCCAAATTATCATTAAAATCAAGGCAAAAAACAAATAAAAAAAATGTTCACTGCCAGCATGTGGGAAGCAGTGTGGTGTCACTGACTGTTACCGAGCTCAGACTTAAAGCAACTTTATGAAAATAAAATCTGAATAGAGAAGAAAAAATGTCTGTCTTGTCTTCAGGATGCTCTTCCATTATTTGGATCACAAGAGGAAGGAAAGCTCAGCTCAGCTTCACGCCACCTACCTCGTGTCAGGCAAGTTTGTGGACAATGGCCAAACGGTGAGAAACAGTCAGTGAATAAGACCTGTTTGCATATTTCTGCACACTCCTCTGATTTTGAGGTTTAATTTTGTGTTGCTGACGTTGTTGCTCCTTTCAGAGTCACAAGGTGTCAGTTGTCAAAGAGGACCAGTTGGAAGGTGAGTGTTTAAACTCGTAATTATTTCCTCATCTCTCTGTTTTGTTTATTTATCTTTTGTAGAATCATCATCTAACCTCACATGTTTTTCGTCTGCAGATTTCAAATCCAAGCTGAGCCTAATCGTCAGCGTCCACGTCTACAGTGTCCAGAAAGCTTTACTGAAAGACAGCGGCCCCCTCTACAGCGTTGACTACGATGCTGTGAAAGACAATCTGAAGAACTGCAGCAGGTGTGTTGATGTTTGTGTGCTTAAAAGTAGAAATCGATCAGAGTCTCCCCACAGGTGAGGAAAAGCTGGTTCATCTCATGAGTAGATGAGAAATAAACCCTTCCATCAGTTTTCTACTTCATCACGTACTGTAGTTAAGATGGTCCTTTATTAATCCCTCAGGGGGGAATATGCAGTGTTACAGCAGCAGAGGGTGATAAATGATGTGATAAATAAGTAAAGAATGTAAGAAGTAAAACACACAGTGGGTGAATTCACATTATTGGAAGCTTTGATGTTGCACGTGAGTGTGGAGGTTTCAGTCTAGAAGGGGAAACAGATCAAACCTGTGTAATGTGAGAACGGTCAGACTTGATGGACGCGTCGAATCGTCCCCTCTGCTCTGTTTGCAGGTACAGTGCGATCCGCTGTGCCGGGGCGGTGCCCATGTCTTCTCTGGAGCTGCAGCAGGCGAGAGAAATCCATCGAGCTCCCACACCAGAGCCCGAGCACAAAAGATCTGTCGTGAACGGCGAGGCTAACGGCGCTTCAAAACCTTCCACCAAGCCGCAGAAAGGCATCATGGGAATGTTTGCAAATAAGACCGCTCCTAAGAACCAGGACAATGGCAAAGACATTAAGTCGGAGCAGGCGGATGCACCTGTGGTACGGCTTTGTATTCTTTGGTCTGATTAACTGCTGTTCACAAAGGAATAAACGATCGCTGTAGTTTTTATACTTCTGTGTTCGGTGTTTTAGGTCGATGCCCCCAAAAGCAAACCAGCCACAAAAGCCAGTCCCATGGCGAACTTCTTCGGGAGTCAAACTCAAAGTGAGTGTTTCTTGAATAGAATTCACCTTTTCTGTTCCTGTTCCTGCTGCATGAGAGCAAAGTCATTCTCTGTTTGGGTGTCAATGTAGTGTGAACTTCATTTCACCAAAAAATACACTTCACACCTTTTTATGAAATCCCTTCAAAGTCTTCACCACATACATTAAATGAGTCTGGACAGACGTGGATGACAACTGCAACTCGACTGGTCGGTGGAGGCGTGCAGCAGTGAGGCGTTAATTCTCGTCCTCGTTTCTTTAGAGAAACCAGTCAAGACTGTGAAGGAGGAGGAAGCAGCTCCGTCATCATCCTCCGCAGAGCAGCGACGCCAGAGTCCACAGCCTGAAGAGAAGCAAGAAGCTGCAGCAGTGAAGCCGTCGAAAGACACTAAGAAAGACTCCAGGAGGTGCGTGTGTCCATGTAACCCTTCAGGGGAAAAAGCATCAACTTTGAATGTGGATTATTTCAAACTGATATTATTGGTTTGATGCAGATAAGTCCTGGATTTTGTGTTTGTTACCTAGAAAAGTCTTGATTTTAATGACCTGTAGAAATGTAAGAGATGGTCTTCGCTGAGTGATGATGGACAATGAAGGCTATAAACATATTTAAGCACAAGTGTTTCTCCTGTTGAAGCAAAACCAAGCGAACAGTAGATTCTGACAGCGAGGAGGAGAAAATGGGGAAGAAGAAGCGACGAAGGATTAAGAAGCCTGAACCCGACAGCAGCGATGAAGACGGTGAGCGGTGACCTTTCGAAGTCTTTCATCAATAGTTAAAGTTAAAAATAGGCCTGAGAACACATGAACAGTGGTGTTGATCGACTACAGGAAGAAGACTAACGTTTGTTCACCTCTTCAGTCATTCCAGATTCTCCTGAGCAGATGGAAACAAGAGAGCCATCACCTTCACCTCCGAAGAAGGAGGCCGAGTCCGTTTCACAGTCACATGTAAGTCGTCAAAGCTGGTGATTAGATATTAAAACGTATTCAATGTTCAGCTGAAAAGTTCTTTGTGTGTTTAACACCGAATGTTGCTCATCCAGTGTTTTTATGTGTTTTTGTTGGACAGCAGAGGAACTCTGAAATGAAGACGAGGAAGAGGAGACAAGTCCTGAAGTCTCGCACCTTTGTCGATGATGAAGGATGCATCGGTATGAAAAGACTGAACAGACTGAAAACTTCTGTCTGGATTTATTAAACTTACATTAAATGTCATTCATAAACTTGAGAGAGAATTCATAAAAACTTACACGAGAGAGAACAATGTGTTTAATACTGACTCTCATCGTTTGGTTGATATATTCTCAGAACAATTACTGTGTTTAAAAGCCTCTAATATTTTGGGTTTGTTGAAATGTGTGAGAGCTGCAACAGTTTTCAATATCAGTTAATTTGCCAGGACGAAAGCCCATCACGATTTCCCAAATCCTAAATTGACGGCTTAAAATTGCTTGTTTTGTTGGACCCACCGTCCAAAACCCAAAGGTATTTAATTTAATATTCTCAAGGGCGAATAAGAGCCCAAATATGAACATCTGAGAAACTGGAAATTGTACATTTTTGGCATTTTTGCTTTGTTATTCAAAAACAGCTTCATTATTTAATTGTTGAAATGTTGAATTAATCATCAGCTCTGATTCAGTTGCATTGTAATTTTCATATCTGTAATTTGCACTTACTGCATTGTATTTAAAGCTCCTTCTTCTGTGTGTATAAATGGGATTTGACAATACTTTTTAAAATAATACCAGCACAGTGGAGCCTAAAATCGCTGTGGTTTATCTTCTTTTTCCACAGTGACAGAGAAAGGCTATGAGAGTGAATCGTACTCTGAAACAGAAGATGACGTTCAGGCCACCAAACCAGCTCCAAAAGACCCCTTCCCAGCAAAACCAGCAGCAAGTAACAAACAGGACGAGAAGAAAAGTCACAAGAAAACTTCCGCAAATGCAAATAAAGGAACTAAACAAGCGTCCATCATGGGATTTTTCCAAAAGAAATGATGGCGGAACCACAAGCACTGCTGCAGACTCTCAGTCATGATCTTCTGTTAAAACCGGTTCAGCTGAACCACGTGACTCTCCAAAAGGACTTCAGCTGCACGGACTCCCCCATTTTACCTTCCCTCGCCATGAGCAGCTGTGAACACATGCGATACTGAATAAACATTAAAAACTCAAAGTCGACGTGTTTTTCCTCAAAGGAAGTTTCAGTTTCAGTTTCAGTTTGAGAACAAATTCTAAGTTTGCTGTGCAGAATCAAATCAGCTGATTAAAAAAATGATGAAGCTCTGATTATAGCAGAAAACTCGTCTCAGCTTCTGATTAAACAGGCAAGCAGAAGCAGGGACGCTTTAATGTTTACGGGTTTAATGTCACACAACAGGTGAATCCAAGTAGATTTCAGAAGTTTTTAGCATTTCAATATTTGCAGTCCTGAATATTTCCACTCACTGCACTCAGTACTTATTGGCTCTGAATTAATTTCTCTAAAACCCAAAGTGAGTCCTTCCCAGTGCTCAAATAAGAAATTACCATCCTAGCTCACTGTATCTAATCCAAAACTTGTTCGCCCAGCATGTTAATAAATAATTCATTGTGTAGGAGCCACCCACATTGAACACTCAGACTGGAGTGTAGATCTGAGGAGAAGTATGTCCTCACCACAATCAAAAAGCCATGGATGCAAAGAATTATCTCCATTATCACTTTATCTTTTCAAAAATCAGTCCCAAGAGCCAAAGAGGACATCTTCACACTGCTTGTTTTCTCTTGAGTAACAGTCTCAATCCTCATTTAGTCAACTTACTATATGTATATAAAGCAATACAAAGCCTGAATAACGGCTTGAACGTGTTCTGGAAATTGTTTTAACTGTCATTTAAAGCCGAAAGTTGAGCTGATTATCTCTGAAGTCTCTTTCCTAAACTACATTGATCACATGAAGCTGATGTACAGCTGAAATGTCTACTTTATAAGACTTCAGAGGTCCTCGGCTGGACTGTCGTCCCTTCCTCTTTCGGTTTTCGGCTTTCCGTCTTCCAGGCTGGATCTTCAGCGGGACGACAAAGGGCGGACAAACGCTGGAACGCACCAGAGAACAAGACAAGTAAGTTTACACGCAACTGGAATCATTATGACACTGATGAGACATTTAGGGCTAAAACTGCAGGACACTGAGAGAACACCTCAAAGGGAACATTGTGGAACAGTCCACCACTAAATATGTCTGCATGGGCTCAAATCCCCACTGATGTCGTACTGAAGGAATCCTGTCATGCCCTCTGTCGAGGTTTATTGACTGTATTTTGTGTTGCCCCTGAGAATCCATCAGCAGCAAATGCCCAATGTTCTTGCAGAGCACCCATTGATGGGTGGCCATAGATTGTAATATGAAATCATTAATTAGACAAAAGACATTAAGCTCTTTTCAAGGCTTCCAGAGTTACAGGAAAAGTCCTCCTAAAACACTGACCTGTCTGAAGGTCCCTGCTGTCAGACAAATCTGTCCAGCTGCCCACAGTGGCACCATGAGAACAGAGGAGAGTGTCATGGTCCATCCTACTGCGTACGCCCAGCCAGGGTAAATGTACCAGTCGTTAATCCTGAGGTGTTGGTAATCAACCAGGTACAGGATAAAGGAGGCCTGTAGAGGTGCAGAGAATTCAAACAAACCCAAAAAAGTGAGTACAGAGAGCCTTTCTAATAGTCTTAGTTAACCTGCACAAATATGCACCATAGCTCTAGATATGGCAATGTTGGTTGGTTGGTCCACCTTCATACTGAAACATCTGAACAGTAATTGGAAGGATTAGTAATTGATGAAGCTAGTTAGCGAATGTTAGCATGCTAAACCACAATGTGGTATTGCCTCCCAGCAACATTGTGCTTATGCTCAGAGGTGCTGGCATGGCTGTAGACTTGTTTAGAACAATTTTTCTGTTAAAACCTCCCTGACTCACCAGTGACAGCAGAGGGATGATGTATTTCCAGCACAGTTTGAAGAAAACAGACGGTCTCTGTCCTGTCATGTCCTCAATGATGTTAATAACACGATCAGCACCTGACAGGATTTTTAGATTGTACATTAGGCCAATTTAAAAGTTGTACAAAGTTTTTTTTATTAGTATAACAGCATGTTGTCACTAAAATAAGTTACATTCAGACAATGTAGTCAATCTAACTGAAGCTGCCTACTGAAATCATATAAGATGTAAATGTTTTTTTGCTTACCCAAACTCCAGGCCAGAGCCAGACACTCAGATAAAGCCATGAAATAATGACAGACTCTGGTGGTGCCATAATAATCAATAAGCTGGAATATGTAAATCCCTCCCTGCAGCAGGAAGACAACATATGAATGTAAGAAATTGTTTTATAAAAACCTTTTCTGACAGCAGGATGTACTTTCACAGATATAGTTTATGCACCTCAGTGACCAACATCAGATGTATGAGGAAGAAGAACGAGCAGATGACGAGGGTGAAGATCTCATGTCTTCCAGGTTTACGAAACAGCTTCGGAAACAAGTCGCTCAATGAGGTGATAAAACATTCGACCGTCACAAACTGAAATGAAATGAGCAAACAGTTTATTGTGCCTGCAATGCATTGGTAATTAATCAAGAGGCAGTACAACAAAACATCTTACATGTGTGTCAACACTGAGGAAAAAGAGCATCAGGAAGAAGCAGATGGTCCAGAACTGTGGCAAAGGCATCAGAGATGTTGCCTGAGGGTAAGCAATGAAGGCCAAACCTGGACCTGTGAACAGGAATCAAACAAGAAAGACAAAGTTATTTAAATTTGGACTAACATGGAATTACAGAAGCAGCTTATATCAAATCAAGTATACCTGACTCAGCCACAGTGTCGACAGGAACACCCTGTCTCTGAGCCATGAATCCAAGTACAGAGAAGATGACAAATCCAGCAACAAAGCTGGTCCCACTGTTCAGCAGACAGAGCCAGAAGCTGTCCCTAGAGGCCACACAAAGACAACAGACCCTTGTGAGGACATTCCTCTGCCTACTTGCAAAACATGTTTCTTTTTGATATATTGTCTTTTAAAACTTTTTTGTAAAGGCAACTGTATGTAATATGGTGTCAGAGATGTTGTAATATCTGTGTCATACTCACTTGTAACAGTTGTTGTTGTACTCATTATAGCTGCTCAGGACATTTAGAGTCCCTACAGTCAGGCTGTAGGAGAAACATATTTGAGACCCCGCCTCTATCCACACCTGAAATGTAAGAAAAGATGCATTATATACTGAAGGGGGAGTCCTAGTTTAACTTTCAGTGCAATGAGTGCAGTGAGATGCTTGATGAATGGGGGCCTTTGACTGGTATGTTACCAGTTCAAAATGATAACATGAAAAAGGAAGGTATTCTTACATCAGTGATTGTGTTTTGTAGCTTACTTGGACTCATTAAAGCTGCCCCAATACATTCTGAATTCCTAATGTCGCACTTTGTGGCCCTGTCTCTATCAACATGTAGAATGTCACAAAAAGTACATTAATATGCCTATAATAATAATAATAACATACTTGTTTTCTGCAGATCCTCTTTGTCATCATGTTTGTCATTTGTTCTTAGAAAGACTTAACAGGCCTTCCTTCACTTGTAGGAAGGTTTATTTGACACTTTGGCCTGTCTTTTTAAGAGTCAAGTCTCATGGCTCAAAGTGCAGACATAATGCACCATGCACAGTGAGCTGAGGTGCATCCTTAGGTCATTTCGGTAATTTTGTGGCCACTTTGGGTTTTTTTTATTTGACGCAGTTCTTGCCCACGGTTACCGGGTGCATTTTTCACTGGACTGAGTGAACCCTTTCTAGCATTGTTCCCGGTCTTTGGCAACATGTGAGCCTAACCCCGAATTTAAATGGCTAGCTCATTCATAACCACTCAGAAACCTGGCCATTTTTGATCTTCCAGGTTTTTGCAGGATAAGGCCATCTCAGTCCAACCTCATTAAATCAGATGGCTGTACACTGTTCAAAGGAAGACAAATGAACAGAAGCAACTTCAAAATATTTCAGGCACTCTGGAGAAAGAAATGGGATAGAAATATGGTCTGTGATTGAACCTCACGTAGAGTGACTGTCAGTATACTCTAGATGCAAATATAAACAAGATTACCTCAAGGTTAGCCAGGCGGTTCAGGTCTGGATACAGGTAGTAGTAGATCCCGTCCCAGGCTCCAGGCAGAGTCAAGCCTCTGATGAGCAGTATTATGAGCATCACATAGGGGAAAGTGGCGGTGAAGCATGCAACCTTTTAAAAAAAAAGACGTTATAATGGAAATAAGATAAAATACTTCAATAAAAATGCAGAATGACAGTTTCTGTCTCCTACAAGTATAACATTTAGATAAACTATTTCCACTGGCCTTTCCAGATGATCTGACACTTTTCCAGATACTAAAGTAGCAGAACACCCAGCAGGCCAGCAGACACAAGGCCAGCTCCCATCTCACACTGCCCAGCTCCTCAATACCTCCAGACATGCCCAGCACCCGCCGTCTGTCGAGAGGGGACGCACGATACAGTATGACAAGAAATTATGATGAATGATCTCCAGATATTTGGCAGTGTTACAAATGATGTCAAGTCATGTCACTCAGATATTAAACAGTTTAAATGTTTTTACTTTCATCTATGTCTTTAACATACTGCGCACACAAGCCAAGGTAGGAAACCCGGTCTTTCAAGAATCAATTTTGCCAGTGATTTACATGTATTTGTTTGGAATATTATCAGCAGATAAGTGGATACCTGACCTGGAATTTGTCTCACAATGGCCTGAAGCGGTTGTATGAAAATTCTGAGATTGTTTTTCTGTTTTTAAATTTCAGCATCACTACAAAAGAAATTGCAACAGCTTTAAGAGGTTCATCTCTCGACAAAGAAACACACACTTTGTAGAACGCTGTTGTGGCACATTAATGACATGGTACGTCTCAGGCTTTTTTCCAGGTTTGCACTGTGTAATAGTCTTTCCGTGAAGTGCTTGTGAAAAGTCAATCCAATATCATTATTGGTCAGTGACAGAAAACGAATTTAGACTCACTCCCAGAACTCAGCAGCAGCAGAGGTGGTGTTTCTCAGCATGCTCTGATTTGTCAGATTTGTTAAAGGAGAATCCAAAATCTGAAGATCCAAACAGTTAGCTGGTTTAGAGGACAAACAGAGGAGTAACAGTGAATATGAGGAATTACTGTTATACAGATGACAGATGAATAGATGATGCTCCTCAGACAACAGTGCAGATATGCTGTAAGGATATTATAGAACCTATTTGCAAGCTGTACTCAATATTTAAAGTCTACCTGAATTCCAGGTGTTCTCACAGGTGGTCCAGGGGAGCTGGGATCTAAACGAGGACACCAGGTAGAAGAGAGCCCAGACTTCGATCATAATGTAGCTGAAGTCATACAGTTTGATTATAGCCTGTCCATATCCAATTCCTAAAAAACAAATAGGAAACATAGTTTACTCTGTTTAGGGTTTTCATTTCCAGGTGTCTGGAGACGGTACAGATATGTCTGTGAACCACACTGTCAGAGCTGCTTTCTCAAGTTGATCTTAAAGTATCATGTTAAAATGTTTTTTATGCTGAGTCCATCCTTCATCTCAACACACATCAACTCGCCTTGTGCCAGTGGACATAACTTCCTCCAGCAGGTGATGAATCCTTCCTGGGTGTACTGACCAAATGAGGTCTCCAGCAGGAACAGAGGTATCCCACACACCACAGCAAACAGACCATATGGCACCAGAAAGGCACCTGTAGGTTTATAAAAATACGGACATGTGCCCCCATGGCAAAGGCAGTTCATTGAGTAATTCTGTTTACTTACCAATTGGTGATATTAATGATATTTTGATGCACCGTAATGCAACTCTGCAAAGAAATGTTTGTGATTCACCTCCACCATTCTTGTAGCAGAGGTAAGGAAATCTCCATACGTTGCCCAGGCCGACCACATTTCCTGCAACAACCAGAATATATTCTTTTTTATTGGTCCATTGTCCTCTGTCTCCAGCCCTCTTCTGATTTTCTGTTCGTCTTCTTCTTCTCAACATCAAAGACATCGTCCGTGGTGTGTTTCAGTTAAAATTCCAAAGTACTGCAAACTTTGCTGCTTTTATATATGACTTTCCTTAATTTGACTACATTCTGGATCCAATGCTTGGTTTTTGATTTGCAAAATCCAGAGGAGCTCTTGAGGGCCTCGTTTAATTGCTCTTGTAATGCAGCTTTATGGAGCCGACACAAAGTCGTTGCTCTCTATTTGAACTGTGTCTGTGCCAGGGGCTGCTTTAATGATAAGCAAACCGATCACTTAGTAAGATGAGCTTGTTTTTAATTGACGTCACAGGTTCACCAGTTGTATTATTTTTCTAACCTTTTAGTGCACATTTTTTCTATTTCCTGCTCTGCAAAAGTAATGTTAAGAACTGAGACGTGCTCGACCACCCCATCACCTTTTTCTTTCCTGGATCAGCATTCGTCCATCCTTTGTCACCTTGCTTTAGACCCATCCTGGAAGAAGAGGAAGTTGGAGAGGTGGAAACCAGCATTGGACTGACAGCATCTCCACTGTAATGTTGCTGCAGCAGCAACACTGACAGAGTCAAGTTAGCAACACACGACAAACAATATATATATATATATATATATATATATATATATATATATATATATATATACATATATAAACTTATCTTAATAAATGCTTTAAGATATGGGATTATCCTCAGGTTTCAATTGTTATTTTAAACTGTGTATTTATAACGTGAGAGGACAGTCAAACCAACCTAATAAATAATTTAGGGTGAATTCATGTTTTTTTATTTACGTTGGTTTACTGTGGTGAATTTCTAGTTGTAAGAATTTTTAGCATCTGGCAGGACACTGCTGTGATGATAGGACAGTTTTTCTGACCTTGAGGCCATGTTGGCAGCTGAATTTGTAGAAAAAAGTTGTTCCATAAACTAAAATCTCAAGATAGCTACTTAAATGCTTTGAGTCACATGTTACATGTTTCTGAGCAATCTGTGAGGTGTAATGATCCACAGTAAAATGTGACTCAATGTCTTTTATTTGTCAGCTGTTAGCCGTCCCTATCAGCTATTGGCTGTGCCTTGAGGCACAGCTTGTTTTCCTGGTTTTCAAGGTTTTATCAGGACAGTATGGGTCAAACCAGTGTTATTGCATGTTTCAACTCATTAACAAAACTTCCCACCTCTGCAAATCATTTTGCAAACACGCTACTGTGTCCTAGAAATTTGTTTGTACTCATGTCCTGAACTCCACTATTTCCATACAGTATGAAAATTAATTAGCACACAAAAAAAAAACATAGTTTTGTAGCCCATCACTCTGAACATCAGATCAGATAGCATTGATTTTTATATTATTAAGCTACATTATTGTTGTGAAGTAATGCAGAACAGACTTTTAAATGCATGTACAGCATCACTGTATTATGTGATTTCTGATTATTTCATTTCAATTATTCTGTTTGCTTTTTTCTTACATCTTTAACACGTATTCCTGGTCAAGTGCAAAACCTGCTACAAAAATGAAAATTATACAAAATAATTATATATATATTTAAGAGCTGAAACCTTACAGACGCACTGGGATGATTCTTCATTGTAAGTGCTGAAAGTTTCAGTTGTGATATTAGAAAAGCACTAAATCCTCAAATTATCATTGAATTCTGTCCTTCACCTTCACCCACAGGCTTCCTGAGGGATTTTGTTACCAAAGTGACTTTTACAGACTTTATATTTTAAATGGCTGATTGTTTATTCTTTTCTAAAATGCATAGAGCTTTGTGTAAATAAATGGCTATTGCCTCATTTCTAAGTACTTATCATTACAGACAATGTAGATTGATGTAATGTTATTCCGCCGTGCCTGCCTGCAGTCGAACGCATTAACAATGAAAGAGAAGCTACGAGACTATAATAACCAAGACACAGCTGTCAACTAATAGGCTTAATTGTATGCTGAGCCCTTTGGTACACGGTTAGGGTGGGGTGGGAGGTGGGGGGGGGTCTTAAATACATATGTAACGTAGTATGATAAACTAACATCTCAGCCTGCTTCCTCCTGCTAAAGCAAAGTAGCAGAATTTGCAAAGAAAGGTGTAAAGAGAACAAAACCAGCTCATGTTAAAGAATAACCTTTGCATTCCCGTAGATGATGAACAGCAGACAATGTGGTCTTTGGCACTTGTTGCTCTGTGACAACTAGACTACCCTGTTAGCTCACACTGGAGCACCACACCCTTTCGCTCCCTCGGTGAACACACAAGTAGGCCAGTAGAACTGGTATTTGTATCAGCTCAGCACTCCAGCATGAAAAAGGATATCCTTCACTGTTTCAGGGAGTGGCCAGAAAATGTGCTCAGCCACTCGTGGTTTTGACATGGCTTTTTGCTCCATTATAGCATCTGTTGAGTGAGGTCAGACATGATGAATTTTTATTTAGGAGGCTCCACAGCTGCAGCTCTCACAGCATACAGTCTAAAAACAGCTGAGTCACAGGCTGCAGTAATATCCTCTTTTGGGTGCAACAATAGCACCAGTGTTCCTAATATTTCCATGACACTTTCCTTCCATCTTCCACATTGTGTGATGTCGTACTCTGCATCATTTGCTCCAGTGTTTAATTGAAGCTTTATCACACTTATATTCAGTTAAACATTCAAAAGAAAGGAGCTGTTTTTTATTGCATCAAATGGAAATTTCTCGTAGTTTTGTGTTTCATTTCACACACATTTCCCTGTAATTCAGCGTAACGTATTTGTAATCCTGGGAGACCTGGGACAAGAAAAAAAACTTCAAGGGTTTCAACCATAGACTGTACATAACAAAGTTTGTCTTCTCATTATTCGTAGATATGGATATGCAAATGAGTTCATTGGGTTCCACAGGTTAAAAGACACGACGAATTATTACAAGCACATTTTGCACATTTTTCCCCTAAACTCCAATGTGATGAAGTACCTTCACTTGTTAAGTACTTATTTTGCTTGATTTGCCTGAAACAGATACCCCTGTTGTGCTATTGTACTGGTACTCTAAGTACTGCATATTATCATTTTGCTAGACTTTGCTAGTCAACTACATGTCAATGGGAAATACTGACTTGCCTTTCTATACTTGTTTATCCTCTGACCTCATAAAACCAGATCAACTGTTAAAGTTTAACTCATTTATCTGGTGGTCAGATGACGACAAGATTGTGACACAGACGCAGTTCCGCAGTTTTTATTAAGGTGTTCAGACGAAGGAGAGATTGGCAACTGTCTTGGCCCAGATGGTCGAGGTTAGGACTACTTTACCTGGATAGGTCCAAGTGGAATGTAAGTATGCATTTCCTCAAGCACTACACTTAAATACAATCTTTAGGTACTGTTACTTTCCTGGACTTCTTTCAATCTATTTTACTTTATACTTCTATTCCACCACATTTCAAAGGCAAATATTTGTACTTTATGGTCCACTCCATTCACCTGACACCTGTAGTTACTATTTATTTTTCAAATTAAGATTTTCCATAGAAAATAACCAGAAAAAGATAAAACCACCCAATATGTAAAATGGTTAAAATAGCTCCAACTTAACCAGCTAAAACCCAGTTGTTATGTTATTAGATTATTTCTGATTCATTAACACATAAGCAGCATTTTAATGTTTAAATCACTTTACACATTATTTATTAGTCTCATTTATGCCAATGAACCATGTCTTTATAAGCTGATCACGTTTTGCATGTAAAATCTTTATCTGCAAAGGAAAAAGTAAATATAGACGTAAAGAGCACAAAATTTCCCTGTGAAACGCAGTAGAAATGAGCAGAAAAGTGAAAAGTACATATAAAAAGTAAACAGACTACAGCACTTGAGTGAATGCACTTTCTAAGTTACTCAGACAAAAAAAAAGCAAATGTCTGTGAATAAATGTTAAACCTCGTGCTTCATTTTGACATTTTCTCTTGCTCGTGGAGGCTGAGAGGTGTTTTTGTTGATGCTCGCTGATTATTCAGAGTTTCATTACAGCAACACAAACACAGTGAGGAGGGGAGCGCCGGGGTGACGTCATGGTGAACCACAGCCACAGCAGCAGGAGGGGTGAGGTGGCCAGCCGCTGATCCACCGGTATCATGGCTTCCTAACAGGAGGGGGAAGCGATTGAGAGGAAAACAAGGATTTCTGTTGTATGCCCGACAGATAATCGCCCTTTCCAGAACCTGAGATTGGGACAGAGGGGCTCGGCCTCCCTTTTCGCCCCCCACGGCCGCTCCTGGGATCCAGGATATACTTAAATTTTATTGGTGAATTTCCATTCGTAAACCGTGGAAGATGGCCGACCCGGCGGAGTGCACCATCAAAGTGATGTGCCGTTTTAGGCCCCTGAACAGCTCCGAGGTGGTCAGGGGTGACAGATACATTCCCAAGTTTCAAGGGGACGAGACCGTTGTTATTGCGGTGAGTTATTTTGTGTTGCTACCTATTTGACAGGGCCCTCAGGGACGGTCAGCAGTACGCCATTTTTGATTGTCTTGTAGCTACTGTAGTTAGCACCTTAGCATATTAGCTAACGTTAGCAAGGGCTGACCCCTCACCGTTGCGTTGTTCCGCTGGCCCTTAGCTGCTGCCAACTTCTGGTGCCACCGAAACAGTCAGTTATATTAAACGTGGTACCCTTTCAGTGTCCAGTTCGTGGACAGTCGAAAGCAGCATTCAGTTTCACATTTCTCAAAGTCGGACAATTACTGTTGCCGTAAAATGTCTATTCGCAGTTGCTCTGTCATGGCTAGCGAGCTGTCATTCAACAAAGCCACCAACACTTAGGCTCGCACAGGTTAAAATGTCGCCAGCGTTAGCGTGCCGACCCTGCACGCCATTCACTGCATTATTACCACGACATTAATTAATAAGTGGCTGTGCATCTGTAACGATAAAGCTATTTAATGTGAACAGTTTGCGTCAGCATAAAGCGTAAGCCAGCTTTGATTTAGTAGTGGCTAACAGCCTGTTGGCTAGCAGGCTAGGCCAGCTGGTAGTTGACAGATTAGCCGGCCTTGGCTAGCTAGCTAGTTTTAATACTGTTGCTTAATTAAAGCTAACATTAGCTAGCTGACCAGCTGGCTACATAACCATGACCTATGTAGATCAAGCCGAAATTATTCAGAGTTTTGAATGTAACCTCGAATGAAAATCTGCTTCCATTTCTGAATCGGAAACAGACAATAGTAACGTCCAAATGATATCAGTGACAGTGGAAATGTCAAATTATTGGCAGACCAGGGTACTCGGTTGGCCTTGAGTGACTGGACACTTTACAGTCAGTAACCCAGTAGGTCCAACAACATATTCAGAAATTTCAGGAAATACTTAATATGTTTTCTTTTAAAGAGGGCATTCAGTTTGGAATCAAACCAAGTTTATGTGTGGTTTGATTAGCCTAGTAGTGATACAGACCCCTGCAGCACTTGATAAGGATAATGGCATGGGCACAACTTCCACTGTGACAAAAGAAGGAAATGCCTGTGCTAATGTAGTGCCATGTTACCTCAACTTTACTGAATCATCAAAGAATTTTCCCTTATATCAGTGTGTAAATGATGTGTTCTTGATGCATTGTCATCGTACACGTATACAGTGGGCTTGTCTCTAAAAAGGCAGTTTACACAGCTTGGATTCATACCGTTGCGTGCCTCTGCACTACATCCATATAAAAGGAAAAGGGAAAGGTTGGTCTTTTCATAGGCTTTGTGACTTTAGTAATTGGGAAGCAGCATAAAAGCCAGGCAAATATCTCAAGTCGGGACATGCCAAATGTTCAAAAGCCACAGTATATCATTTGAAAACAAAAATCAAGGTTAAACATTACGCATCCCCAGCGACAAACTACCATCCTCTTGTTGGACTTTGGTGTCGAGGCTCACCTACACTTTGAAAGATTTTACAAGGAAGGAGAACGTGACCTTGAATTCCTTCATGAAGTTGCATGTTTTGGCCGAGTGGATATGAATCAAGTCCTCTTTGGAGTGAAACTACTAATTTGGGTGGTGAATTTGGAAACAACAGGATGATTATTTTTTTTCTGTCCTGCAAAACAGAAGACTGTTGTTGCTGTGGTGGCTTCTTGAATAGTTTTGCTGACACTGACTTCAGGCGTTTAACTAATAGCAAGCGTACTGTCTGTGCCCCTCAGGCATGATGTGGCCCAGCCCAGTTCAGAGTGCCAGTCATACTGCCAAAATGCCAGTGAACATTGCAAAGAACGCAAGTGTTGCAGGCTAGAGCCTAGTTGCCTCAGATGGTGCATCTGCTTTGAGAAGTACAACACTTACAGTGCTCATAAGCAGCGGCACAGCCTTCTGTGTAATCCCCTTGTGTTTTCTCTCCTGGTAACCAGCTGTTCAACCAATCAGAGCAGGCAGTTGGCCGGGCGCTGGGCAATCTCTCTGGGTAGGGAGGGTAATAATTATTATGATGGTGTACTTTTGTTTTGCAGATGCTCTTATCCTGGTAGGTGACTGACTCATTTAGCTCATATTTTTATCCGTTTTGAAACAATCTGGGGCGTGGACCGAGAGGCCGAAGCCTCGATTGCATTGGTCGGCCAGTGGTGAAGCTGACCACATTGCGCGCTGTGGAGAAGTCTTACAAGCAGCTACACCACCTTTGCCTTGGCCTTGATTCTGCTTTGATACTCTCAGATATTCATGGAGGGTCACTGGCTCTGCACACCAGAGATGTTGTCTTAGAACACATTTCTGCAGTGGGCCCTTACTCAGCTCGCTTTAAAGTCCTGCCAGTGTTTTGCTGGAAAGGGAGGGAGATGAAGTTTCCGGATGAGGCTGTATGGCTGTCATAACTAGAATGGTTTGCCAAGCTGGGTTTGCCAGTGTAGTGTGCAGCAGGTGAATTATTCATACATCCATTACTTCCTTGTTGGTTTTGCACATAAAAGATCAGGTCATTGCCCCATGCTTTGCTGTCACATTTCCTATTAGCATACTGTAACCTGGGACGCCCTGCAAGAACATGACTGAGTTACTTTTAGATGGTGGAGGTGCGTTAGGGATGAGAGGAGGGAAAAGGATTAGAGAGATAAGTAAAACTGCTCGTAACACATTTGAAAAAGTAAATAAACATATAAGTAATTCACACCTGGTTTTCCTACCAACTGTGTACCATGAAACAAGGTTATCAACAAACTCACGTTGAAAGAATTTTCTTATTTTGTCATAGCAAAACAAATCGAAGTAGATTTCATGCATTATACAACAAAATCATGAGGATTCTGCAGAATAACCTTGGACTGTGTATTACTGTCTCTCCCGAATAGCTTGACCTGGCCAAGTATCATAACAAAGCCGTCAGGAGGCAGAAACATGACAGAGCACTTATTAATACTCTAACAATTCTTTTCACTTTAATTACATTTTCAGCCAGTAATCCCATCAGACAGAAGTGTAGGTAACGAGGCCAGTAGCAGCAGTAACAATGAGGACTTTAAACTCAGGCTGCGCTATTGTTTGCTGACAGCGGCTGGCAGGCCTGATAGTGGCTCAGCACTCATGTTCTGGACAGGGTTAATTGCCAGGATGTGGCGAGCTGGAGTGAATTATCATCGTCTTAAGATGCTGCTGGTCTGTGTTACACCGGGCTGTGCTTCACATGTGACCGTCTGTCGGGGGGATTATGAGCCGGAGTCCATATTCAGGACATCTCAGCTGTAGTAGTCCGAATAATTGTAGTACTGGTAAAGGTGGTGTGGCTTCTAATGTCAGGCAGTGACCTATTTGGTTTCACCTTGAGTTATGATTGTGTTTGCCCTCAACGAGAAAGCGCTAATGGGTGGTGTCTCCAGGTGACACTAGCTGCTTGACAACATTCTTAGCCGTCTGTTGCTCTTACAGGTGTCAACACTGAATCTGACAGTAACTAATCTGCTGCCACTAATGTGAGTACGTTTTGTAACCTGGGGTATCAGATGTGATGGGGCTGTCTTGTTGTGAAACTCTTCATACATCACAGCTAGAACCCCACCCATCAGGCCGAAGAAGAGATGAGTCAACCGGGACTTCAAACCTCCAAAGCCATCTCAGTTGAACCTCAGAAGTGCCTCTAGCATCAGTTTTCTTACCTTGCAGTTGCCAGCTTAAATCCAGCTATCGACCGCTATCCTCCTGGAACTGTGCTTTGAAGTTTTGACTGGCCCATGGGATATCACAGTCAGCTACAGTCTGCTTGTTTGAGACTGGCTGGCTTAGTTAGCGGTAAAAGCTGAGAATCTAGTTAGGTCGATCGTAAATGCTGTGTCCAGATTGTTGGAGAGGAGTTTAAATGAGATATGAGGAGTTGTATCGTTTGAGTTTAGCAGGGGATCTTTGTTGCTTGTCCTTCCTGTTACCCTCATTTTCTGTTGCATCTCTGTTGTCTTCTATCAAATAAGAGCGATGTCAGAAAAAATACTACTGAACTAATGTCGAATGGCTTCTGCGTTTGTCATCTTGTGAAAGAAAGTGCACACAGATGGTTTACAAAACATGCCACAGATTATCATTTTCAATAAGGTTACATAATAATGGCTTTTGTTTTGGTGCCATGACTGTTACTCACTCGCTCTTCTTCTCTTCTTTCCAGGGCAAACCGTACATGTTTGACAGAGTGTTTCAGTCAAACACAACACAGGAACAAGTGTACAATGCCTGCGCCCAGAAGATTGTAAAAGGTGAGGCCTCACTTTTGTTGTATAACTATGTAGTACACACCAGACCTATTATTTAGAGGCATATACACCAAAAAAAAAAAAAACAACCCTTTGAATCCTCGCTTCATAAACTTGTGTGTGGTGTCTTGTAGATGTTCTGGAGGGATACAATGGAACAATTTTTGCTTACGGGCAGACATCATCTGGCAAAACACACACCATGGAGGTATGGATGATGTCTAAGAACCAGTATTGTGTATTTTCCAATTAAGTCCATCGTCACTTCTCATCATTACATACAATTCATTTGGTGTCTGTTTGCAGGGGAATCTCCATGACACAGATTCAATGGGCATCATCCCCAGGATAGTGCAAGATATCTTCAACTACATCTATTCCATGGATGAAAACCTGGAGTTTCATATCAAAGTAAGCACTTTGAAGGAGCCAGCTGTTACTGCGTCCTTCTTCCTGTTTTGCCGTTCTCCGTTACAGAGCATTTTTCTCATGACACAAATATTGATGCAGGAGGCTGATGTGGAACTTGTCACTTAGCACTGCTGCATCATGTTTCCTGGCTGACTCTCTGCCGTGTTTTTTGGTCTCTACTCTTGTGTTACAGCACATGGTGGTAAATCCTTGTTGTGTTGGGAATGATAGAAAAATGAAACTTTAGTGGTGAAACATTATTCATTGCTGTTCAGAAAACGTATCTCAGTGTTGACTCGTGTGAAAATATGAGCGTTGAGCTGCCTCCCTGACTAACTGGCAGAATCGATGCAAGGCAAGTGTGAAGAAATAAATTATTCAAAGAAAGAATTAGAAAAGAAAAACATTGGAAACCATGCTCAAAACACCTTCACACCTCTGATTTGTTTGAGGTTAGTTTTTATTGGGCTTTCCCTTATTTGTAATAATAAGCAGATAATGGCATCTTTGTCTTTTCTGTATTTTTTAAAAGCTGTATAATATTACAGTGCTGCTTTATCATTTACAGTAAACAAGGAAACCCCTTGTGTGTATTTTGTTTGTCCGATCTCTCAGCTGGATTGCCAAATAATGAGCCTCTTTCTCTGTTCACAGGTTTCATATTTTGAAATTTACTTAGACAAGATCCGGGACCTTTTGGATGGTAAGTGGCTGCGATGGTGCAGTGAGGGCTTTGCCCCTCATCTCTCAGGGTTGGACCGTGACGGAATGAGCTGCTAAAAGAGAATTAATCTGGGTTGGAAACATGATGTTAGCTGGAGGCAAAATGACTTTGTTGTAAATAATGACTTGTAGATACAACAACACACGTGTTGTGAAGTGAAAAACCATTTTGGGATATGATGACCAGATATCGTCTACATAAGAAGTGGGAAATTATAAAGTGGTATACCCACAGTATGCTAACTTAATTCCCCTGACACCTTTTCTCTCTCGTCCCCAGTGTCAAAGACCAACCTGTCAGTGCATGAAGACAAAAACAGAGTACCCTACGTCAAGGTGAGGAGTTATCTCCTGTCATAATTTGGTAAATCTTGTTTGTGAAGACCAATAATCTGACACTCTGCTTTTCTTCAAAGGGCTGCACTGAGAGATTTGTCTGCAGCCCAGAGGAGGTCATGGATACAATTGATGAGGGCAAATCAAACAGACATGTAGCAGTTACAAGTAAGAT